>NC_085843.1:231347545-231955045 GCF_035594765.1 Anolis carolinensis
CCATTGCCATGTGTTAAGGATGTGACCAATGCAGATTACACAGCCATATAACCCAGAATATCAAGGCAGATAATCTACAATATCGTCTTTAAACTGGATTATCTGAGTCCACACTGCCATATAACCCAGTTCAATGTGGAATTTTGCTGTATAGATGGCTTTAGCACCAACCCTCCACGACATTGCCCATCCTGTCTGATGAAGAGATTTAAGGAATAAGGTATGACTTAGTAAGTGTAATAGAAACCATCAAAATGTCAATGTCTAATTAAGATGTTTTAATTTTTTATGGTCTAACTTTTTTTTGTAAAGCTTCTATTACTGATGGGATATGAGCAAGAACACTGAAAACCCTGTCTGTGCAGATCTGAGCTGAAGGTTTAATTTCATTGCGTCATTATGGAAAACCCCTGATTCTAAAATATCTTTGCTGTGGGAAGGATCGCCGTTATAAAAGCAAACGCTTTGCCAAGACTTTTTATCCTATTTTCAAGCAATCCTTGTTCTAAGAAATGGAATATAATTTCTTCAAGGGCAGAAATAAATGACCAGATTTGCTTGGCAGGCAAAGCAACACAGAAGAAAATTTAAAACATTGCATGCTGTGAAAGAAAGCGGTGGTTTGGAAATTTCAAATATTACATTGCATTATGCTGTTTTGTGTGGATGAAGGAATGGATAATATTAGAGATGAGAGGTTCAAGGAACTAGCATGGTTATCTTAGTATGATAAAGTTAAAGCACATGGTGAATTGTAATTGTGTACAGCATTAGAAAGGCTATTCTCCAAGTGTGGTATACGGTAAAGACTTTTTCCTAAAATAATATTAGTTACTTTACTGCAAGAAGTCTTTTTTTCGGGAAT
The DNA here is from genome assembly GCF_035594765.1 of Anolis carolinensis. NCBI lineage: Eukaryota > Metazoa > Chordata > Lepidosauria > Squamata > Anolidae > Anolis > Anolis carolinensis. Next base: position 231,348,411 of record NC_085843.1, read on the forward strand.
GAACTAAAATAGAATAAAAACTTACTTACTTACTTACTTACCTTTTGTATTTTGATCAGCTGGGAGTTTAAATAAAGAGAAATGCTTCTTAAGAAAGGCAAAGGTCTTTATTTATTTACAGTATTTATACCCTGCCCTTCTCACCCCGAAGGGGATTCAGACCGGCTTACAAAACACACATACAGCAAACATTCATGCATATTATACTATTAACAAGGATACCCAACACAAAAAGGTAAAGGCAGTTTTCCCCATTTTATTTCCAGCATCTTAGAGGCTGTGCTCAACTCCGACCATGGGCTGGGTGCTGTTGCTCCATCTTCCGGCCGAGAAGCTTTCCTCCAATCAATGTCCTAAGGGTGCCTTTATTACTTCCCCACTAAAAGCAGTACCTATTTATCTATTCACATTTCTCCTTTCAACCTGTTAGGTGGGCAAGTGAGCTGGGACTGACGGCAGGTGCTCACTCCCAATCCGGGCTTGAACTGCTAACCTTTCAATTGGCAGAATTTTTCTGTAGCACAACGGTTTAACCTGCTGTGCTAAAGCCCGGCCTCCTTTATTGGTTTGTTTATGTGCAGCTTATTGAAATGCAGCAATAGAGTCTAGAAAAATGAGTTGTACTTAAATTTGTGTAAAGATGACCATGTAACTAACTAACGAACTACCTATCTATCTATCTATCTATCTATCTATCTATCTATCTATCTATCTATCTACTGTATCTATCTATAAATTACAGACAGAAGCCTATCAAAGAGTACATGAAAATGTTCACATGAACATATAGGAAAAATGTGGACCAAAGATAGCAAATTTACTTTGTGCAATAAAATAAAACATGTATAAGATGATGTACAGATGGAACTTAACAACAAATAAACTGTAAAAAATGCCTAAAAATATTTCATATCAGTGTTGGGAATGCCAAGATAAAGAGGGCATATTTTTCCTAAGACTGACAAGTTAATAAAAAAATATAGATTTTGTAACATCACCAGAAATGCTTCTGCTGTGCATAATGAGTGAAGAATTGCACAGGAAATGTGAATAACGTATGTGATTTTTGTGTGTCAGGAGCGACTTGAGAAACTGCAAGTCGCTTCTGGTATGAGAGAATTGACTGTCTGCAAGGATGTTGCCCAGGGGATGCCTGGATGTTTCAATGTTTTTACCATTCTTGTGGGAGGTTTCTTTGTTGTCCCCGCATGGAGCTGGAGCTGATGCAGTGGTTCCCAACCTGTATTTCTCCAGATGTTTTGGCCTTCAACTCCCAGAAATCCTAACACCTGGTAAACTGGCTGGGATTTCTGGGAGTTGTAGGCCAAAACACCTGGAGACCCACAGGCTGAGAACCACTGTGACAGAGGAAGCTCATCAGCGCTCTCCCCGGGTTGGATTCGAACCTGCAACCTTCAGGTCGGCAACCCAACCAGTGTTATCCGTAGACACCTCCCAAGGATATGTGGCCGGCATGACTGCATAGAACGTCGTTACTTTCCCACCGGAGCAGTATCTATTGATCTACTCACATTTGCATATTTTCAAACTGCTAGGTTGGCAGAAGCTGGAGCTAAAATTGGAAACTCACTCCACTCCCTGAATTCGAACCACCGCCCTTTCAGTCAGCAAGTTCAGCAGCTCAGCAGTTTAACCTGCTGCGTCACCAGGGCACATAGTACTTGATCCAATTATAACATTTCCTGAGAAAGTCAGACCTCACCATTCCCATCTATGCTCTAAATATGTGTTAAAGAATTGTAAACCAGTATTATGTAGCATTGTTCCTGATAAGTATTTAGGCACTTCATAGTGCAATATGCTGCCACCAGGTTACTCACTTGGGTTTTGGTGTTTAGAACATACTAGGAGCATCTTGTTTGATCTCCATTGGTTTCCTCTTCATTTTTGGACTCAATACAGCCATAGAATCATAGACTTGGAAGAGGTCTTCTGGGACAGAGTCCACCGACTTTGCAGAAAGCTTTTCCAAGGCAAATTAGTCATTCCTCAAGATGTGAAAATCTTCAGCAAAACATTGACCTGCAACTGATTTTTCTCCTGCCTTTGTCAATGCTGTTAACTCTATAATGGATTGGGTTTATTGGTAATTTTATTTATAATTTTATATTGGATGTGTTTCTATATATTGCATCCTGAGAGGTTCTTTGAGTTCATCTCATCAAAGGAAAAGGTGGGATAAATGTGTGTGCATGTGTTTATCTCTCATACCTGGGCTGACATTAGCCATCAGATAACAACAGAACAATGAGTTTTGTTTTCCTCTTGAAACTGTATTGCCAATAACCCTGTTTGATATTTATTTTGTCCCCCTGGCTCTCTGTGCTGACCTGGAGAAGCTCAAGCCCTGGGGCCAAATCTGCCCTTCTGTGGTTCATTTAACATAACATTTTCCCTAAGACTTTGTTATTTGGTGGTTTCTCAGCTCCAGATGCACCCTGACCCAAATGCCTCACCTTTAGTTACTGTTGTTAATCTTGATGAGAGTAGTTCCATTCAGTCACATGTGTTGACACATGTGTTGGCTCACAATTCAACAATGTATTGGATAGGTCTATCCCAGTTGGGACTGAGGCGGGAGGTTAAAGAACCCCAGGAAATGCCATATATGGGCAGAGATGGCGACGGCTAGTGAGCCGGGTGCATAAGCTCACAGAAACATGTGATTTCTGGGAAATCACGTGTTTCTGAAGAAATGAAAGCTAAGAATAGACAAACTGCGCGTGCGCACGCAGGTGCTCTGAGTGATTGTGAACATGACACAGAAAGAGTGCGCCCGGGCTGCTGGTCGGCGCTGATTGGATACAAGTCGAGCCGCGTCACAACTCTAAGCCAATGAATTTGCTTGTGGGCGGGCATAACCCGAACCCTGTAATTTGTATAAATATTTACTCAGCCCACCGCTGGGGGTTCTCCCTTGGGAAGCACCGTGTTGTGCTAGGGGGAACCCCAGCGGCCGCTTGCCAATAAACTGTTTTTCTTGGAAAGACTCCAGTTGTCCGTCTTCAATTCCTCCCACTGCGCTCACAAGGACCGTAGCACAAAGGTTCCGCTACAGGACCACCCAGCCAGATGCCAGTTAATATGTGGATTACTGTTTTAAAAGATAAGGTACATTAAAAAAACAAACTCCTGTTTCAGCTTGCTATGGATTCCTGGAAAACACATCATTCCAACATCTTCCCCTAAGAACTGCCACTCCTGGGGAGAAAGGGAAATTTCCTATTTCTCAAAAAGTATGGAGGCATATCAGAAATGTGAGGAGATTACAAACAGGGCAATGTGAAGAGCTGGGTAAATAATACTGAGGAAATGACAAATAGTAATCATGTTACAATCCATACTTCCAGAAGACAGACTACACAATTGCAGCACTACTGGTCCAGTTTGACTACCATAGTTCAGTGTTACAGAATTTTGGGATTTGTAGTTTGGTGAAGCGTTAGTGTATTTAGATATGGTAAATGGCTCTCCCTATACCTGTAAATCTGAAAAACAGTGTTGCTTGGTGATCTGAGCATTGAGCTATGGAGAAGAGGATTCGAATCCCTGCACTACTTCAAATGGACTATGGCATAGAATTGTTGTCGACCGCGTTTTAGGGGATCGGGGCCCTTAAGGAGAGACCCGATCCGGTCCTGAGAGAACGGACCTTGGCTGAGCTAATAGGAAAATATGAGCCGCAATACAACCTGAAGCCGAAATGAAGAAGGTCCGCCAAAGTTGAAGGAAAATCCGCCAAGGAGTCTTTATTGAGCAATTCAGATGAAGAGGACTCTAGTAGCGATCATTCGGTCTACTAGGGTACCATACAATCAAAATAAAGCCATATTTATACAAAATTTCAGTCTGACAGCCCTTTGAATTTCCCGCCCTGCTCCCCCGCCCATCTGATCGTTGATAGGCTAGAAGGTTGAACGAGGCGGGCTTTCGTTTCCCGCCTTGCTCCGTTGGCCCAATAGGAAGCTGCCTTTTGTCTCTACTCGGGCCAATCAGGAAAGAGAAGGCGGGAGTTATTGAAACAATGAGGTGACAGGGCAGGAACTATCGGATTAAGTCCTGCTAGACCGATTTCTAAAAGGGTGCTTAATTTATTAATGGCAGCGATCAAGGGTGTATACAGATTTTAGATATGCCTTGGGGTGTCAGAGGTGGAAGAAAAGATGGGTGGTGATGAGCCATATTGACAGGCTCTGCAGGGCGCCTTCCTGAGGTGTCCTGGATTTTCCTTTGGGTGAGATATGACAATGTTTGCCTTGGGGCGAATCACCTTTAGGTCAACACTCCGAATTCGGCGACTCAAGCCCTATATTGTCCATGCAATTTGAATTTGATTGGGTTTAGCGGTGGCAGATTATCCTTTTGTTTTTGGGAAAGGAAGCCTGGGTTATAGGAAATGGGGTTCATGTTGAGTTCAAAATATTTCCTATTTGATTTCATGATTTGACAATTATATGAAATAAAATGAAAAATAAAATAAAGTTGGAATATAAACCATGCTGGGAAAAATACATATTTTCCGGGGATCCCAAAGAGTACAAATACATATAGGCAGATAGATAGCTTTCATGGAAATAAGGGAGAATCCATAAAAGTGAGTTACATTGCATAAAGGGGAATCATGAATGATATAAACAATTGAAAATATTTGATAAGAACGAAGTTCATAACATCTGGAGAACCCAGCATGGAAATTCATAAAAGTGGAGTTTTAGCCTCAGAGTGCAGGGATAATCCACAGTAAACTCCAGTAAAAAGTCTCAATCACCTTCTACTATAAATATATGGAATATAGAACATAAAGTCTTGATTTTTGAACTATCTTTTACAAAGTCCTGGGGGGGGAGGGTGGTCACCTCGATCACAGAATCATAGAATCACAGAATAGTAGAGTTGGAAGAGACCTCCTGGGCCATCCAGTCCAACCCCCTGCTAAGAAGCAGGAAATCGCATTCAAAGCACCCCCGACAGATGGCCATCCAGCCTCTGTTTAAAAGCCTCCAAAGAAGGAGCCTCTACCACTGCCCGGGGGAGAGAGTTCCACTGCCGAACAGCTCTCACAGTGAGGAAGTTCTTCCTGATGTTCAGGTGGAATCTCCTTTCCTGTAGTTTGAAGCCATTGTTCCGTGTCCTAGTCTGCAGGGCCGCAGAAAACAAGCTTGCTCCCTCCTCCCTATGACTTCCCCTCACATATTTGTACATGGCTATCATGTCTCCTCTCAGCCTTCTCTTCTGCAGGCTAAACATGCCCAGCTCTTTAAGCCGCTCCTCATAGGGCTTGTTCTCCAGACCCTTAATCATTTTAGTCGCCCTCCTCTGGACGCTTTCCAGCTTGTCAACATCTCCCTTCAACTGCGGTGCCCAAAATTGGACACAGTATTCCAGGTGTGGTCTGATCAAGGCAGAATAGAGGGGGAGCATGACTTCCCTGGATCTAGACGCTATTCCCCTATTGATGCAGGCCAGAATCCCATTGGATTTTTTAGCAGCCGCATCACATTGTTGGCTCATGTTTAACTTGTTGTCCACGAGGACTCCAAGGTCTTTTTCGCACACACTGCTGTCAAGCCAGGCGTCCCCCATTCTGTATCTTTGCATTCCATTTTTTCTGCCGAAGTGAAGTATCTTGCATTTGTCCCTGTTGAACTTCATTTTGTTAGTTTCGGCCCATCTCTCTAGTCTGTCAAGATCGTTTTGAATTCTGCTCCTGTCTTCTGGAGTGTTAGCTATCCCTCCCAGTTTTGTGTCGTCTGCAAACTTGATGATCGTGCCTTCTAACCCTTCGTCTAAGTCGTTAATAAAGATGTTGAACAGAACCGGGCCCAGGACGGAGCCCTGCGGCACTCCAATTGTCACTTCTTTCCATGATGAAGACGACGCATTGGTGAGCACCCTTTGGGTTCGTTCGCTTAGCCAATTACAGATCCACCTAACCGTAGTTTTGTCTAGCCCACATTTTACTAGTTTGTTTGCCAGAAGGTCGTGGGGGACTTTGTCGAAGGCCTTAATGAAATCCAGGTAGGCTACATCCACAGCATTCCCTGTATCGACCCAACTCGTAACTCTATCGAAAAAAGAGATCAGATTAGTCTGGCATGACTTGTTTTTGGTAAATCCGTGTTGACTATTAGCAATGACCGCATTTGGTTCTAAGTGTTCGCAGACCACTTCCTTAATGATCTTTTCCAGAATCTTTCCTGGTATCGATGTGAGGCTGACCGGATGGAATTGTTTGGGTCGTTCTTTTTTCCCTTCTTGAAGATAGGGACCACATTCGCCCTCCACCAATGTTCCGGGACTTCTCCTGTTCTCCAAGAACTCTTGAAGATATTTGCCAGTGGTTCTGAAATAACTTCCGCTAGTTCCTTCAATACTCTTGGATGTAGCTGATCTGGCCCTGGGGACTTGAATTCGTTTAGAGCGGCCAGGTGTTCCTGGACAACTTGTTTCCCTATTTGGGGTTGGATTTCCCCCAATCCTTCGTCCATTCCATGTTGCTGAGGTTGAAGATGGCTTTCTTTTTGTGAGAAGACCGAGGCAAAGAAGGCATTAAGCAGTTCTGCCTTTTCCCTGTCCCCTGTCGCCATCACCCCATCTTCTCCTTGCAGTGGCCCTATCGCCTCCTTTTTCTTCCTTTTTCTACCAACGTAAGCAAAAAAGCCTTTTTTGTTGTTTTTTATGTCCCTGGCAAGCCTGAGCTCATTTTGCGCTTTAGCCTTGCGAACCTTTTCCCTGCAGGTGTTGGCTATACGTTTGAATTCTTCTTTGGTGATTTCTCCCCTTTTGTCTAAAAGATTTGGACCAATTCCCAAAGTTCTCAAATACAGTAGAGTCTCACTAATCCAAGCCTCGCATATCCAAGCCTCTGGATAATCCAAGCCATTTTTGTAGTCAATGTTTTCAATATATCGTGATATTTTGGTGCTAAATTCATAAATACAGTAATTACTACATAGCATTACTGCATATTGAACTACTTTTTCTGTCAAATTTGTTGTATAACATGAAGTTTTGCTGCTTAATTTGTAAAATCATAACCTAATTTGATGTTTAATAGGCTTTTCCTTAATCCCTCCTTATTATCCAAGATATTCGCTTATCCAAGCTTCTGCCGGCCCGTTTAGCTTGGATAAGTGAGACTCTACTGTACGAATAAACAAACAAATGATTTTCATTGATTGGTCAATTGGCCTTATCAAAACAGCCAATATAAACACAACATACAGTACAAATAAGAATGAAATTGGGTTCTGGTGCCTTTATCACATTTAATACCTCTCACCATAGGAGTTGCAGGCTATCAAACAACTATAATTTGCTAGTGTAAAACATACCATCTCCTGTACTTGTTTGACTAGAAATACATACTTTTGTCAGTTGAACGCAGCATCAGCATTGTTGTTGTTACTATGTGCCATCAGATTGTTTCTGACCTATGGCAACCCCAAGGCAAGCCTATTGCAAGAGTAATGTCATGAGGGCTAAGGATGATCATCGGGTGCAGAACACTGACTGTTCATAGAGGGCGTTGAATTGAGTATCCTTAAGGCTGACTCACTGGCACCCTCAAGAGGAATAAATCACATTGCCAACCTTTTGTTAGAAGTCCTACACATGGTTTTGTATAATGAGTCCCATTTTGCTGGGTCTGTTCCCTTCTATTTTATAATGAGAATCAATTAATTCCTACAGCAACAAAAACAAGAACCAGCACTAAAAGGTAAAAAGGGGGCATTACGTAATTGCTGTAATTTCAAAAGCAATCAGCAATAAAAGCAACAGAAGTACATGTAAAAAGCTTTGGATAACCAGTAGAAGGGACTTTTGCTGAATGGCACTTTCTTCCTAGTAAGTATGATAGAAAGGGTCTTATTAATACTGAAGAGGACTGCTGATTAATCAAATGTTATATGAAATGTTTTTTATATTTCATTTTGCTGCCAGAAACAGTATTTAGGTAGTCTGGAGTACAGGTTGAATATCCATTATCCAAAATGCTTAGGATTAGAAGTGTTTTATATTTTAGATATATATTTTTTGGTTTTTTAATTCTTTCATATAGATATTTTGGAGGTGGGGCCCATATCTAAATATGAATGAATGCACATATTTTTCATATATACATTATGCACATTAGACCTATGCCCCTGATCCTAGTGAATGTGGAGGGCTGAGTCATATATCCAGAACTAAATAGCAGGAACACATCCTGGACTAGTTGATTTCATAGGGGATTAGGAGAAGCAACCATTGAATAAAGTTCGAAAAAGTCTGTAGCTTCCTCTGGAGTTAAGAGAAGGCACAGAGCAAGGCTTACATGGTTGTAACAATTATTTTGGGCTATTCCTCACCTTCAGGATTTTTCCGTTCCCTTAATTCTTTTTTTATTCTTCTCACCAACCAGATAAATATTTTTTATTCAAAACATGTTTTAATGGAGCACAGATGGATGGTTTCAGTGTTTTTTGTGTGTATGTCAGGAGCGACTTGAGACACTTCAAGTCATTTCTGGTGTGAGAGAATTGGCCATCTGCAAGGACATTGCACAGGGGATGCTGGGATGTTTCTTGATGTTTTACTATCCTTGTGGGAGGCTTCTCTCATGTCCCCTCATGGAGCAGGAGCTGACAGAGGGAGCTCATCCACACTCTTCTCCCAGGCTGGATTCGAAACAGCAACCTTCAGATCAACAGTCCTGCCAGCACAAGGCTTTAACCCATTGCGCCGCTGGGGGTTCCAGAGTGGTTTGATATTTTCTCAACTCTCCAAATTGTTAGGACAAAGTTGTGTATGACATACAATCTCTCCTAAATTTGTGATGGTAGACCCTATTCAACTAGAAATGTTCAAGTAAATTTGCAAGTCCACACCAACTATGTGATGGTGTCATTTAGGAAGTAAAATATCTTGGACCAACTCTGTATTTAATAACTATTGGCTTAACTGCACAAAGATTTATCTGTGGCAGGTTTCCAGGACAGAAAGAAACAGTTGGAGCCATTGGACACAAATATGGTGCCAGTGCCTGTTATACTGGATATGGGGGGAAGCCCTACTATGCAACAAATAGCTTAAGAAGTATTGCTTTATTATCTGTACAGAGTTTTATACCACTCCCTAGTGGTTAAACTGGATACAGAAGCATATACAGTAGAGTCTCACTTATACAACATAAACGGGCTGGCAGAATGATGGATAAGCGAATATGTTGGATAATGAGGGATTAAGGAAAAGCCTATTAAACATCAAATTAGGTTATGATTTTACAAATTAAGCACCAAAACATCATGTTATACAACAAATCTGACAGAAAAAGTAGTTCAATACCCAGTAACGCTATGTAGTAATTACTGTATTTATGAATTTAGCACCAAAATATCATGATATTTTGAAAACATTGACTACAAAAATGCGTTGGATAATCCAGAACGTTGGATAAGCGAATGTTGGATAAGTGAGAGTCTACTGTATATCAATTTATTTGTGTAAAACCACCAGAAGGAGTGTATATTTTGAGCAAGAAGACAGAAAAAAATGTACGTAGCATGTATGGGAATCCTGGAGCCTTTGAAATGTTGGATTTGTTTAAACCTTTTGATATATTTGCATGTTGTGGGTTTTAAATTGCATTTTTGTAGTGTTGTCAGCCACTTTGCATCTCAATCAAGTGATTAAAATGGGATAAACATAAATATTTATAATTATACTTCAGAATGTTCTTAAAATCAACAGAGACATTGCTATACAGACTTTCTTGGGGAAGAAACTCCAAGGCCAAAGATTACGCTACCACCTTCTTTCAGCTTGTCTCAAAGGTGCTGCAAGATCCCTTTGCATTGTATAGAGACAAAACAAGCAAGCCCTGGCTCTTGGCTGAATACCAGAATAGGGCACTTGATAACAGAATGATTTGGATGTCTCTCATTCATAAGGTTGTGATAACTTGAAGTTCAACAGACAGCAATTAATAAGAATAATGCTTATTCTTATCCAGGAGGTCCTTCTGATAAATCCGGTTGGTAAAGCAAAGGCAGAGAACGCCTTATTCCTTGCCAATTTTTATAGGCTCCTGTGTCCTATCATAATATTTGAAGGCAAAAACGGTTATATTATCTTTTTAAAATATCAAAGTGCATAGGGAACAAGAACCTTAGTTGAAAAATCCTGAAAATATTATCGTACACTTAGAATGAAGTCACATGGAGGGTGTGAATGGAAATATACAGATTATGAATCCTGGTGAGACTAATGAAACAGTTACAGACTAGATACCTCACAAAGCAGGGATATATTAACATTATTTTCCAAGTTGCAAGTGCTTACTTGCCTTGTGGGTTTTTAATACAAAATATCAGCTATGACTAACTTCTTTTCTGGCACATATTCTGGAGTTCTGGATCAAATGTCATTGTTATTAGAGGACATTGACCAATAGTCTACACTGCTTCCTTTTAGTCAAGACCACCAAGGGTTCATAGTCCATTCAAAGCAGGGTGGGCAAATATTAGCTCAGGGTATATGCAGCCTTCAAACCAATTTTTTTTTTAAAAAAACCTGCTTTCCATTCCTGCAATGACACTTCTTTCTCGTAGCAAAAGTGTAAAACGCTTCTTCTGGAAACTTCAAAAACAGCAAGTTATCTTATAATTAGGCCATAGATGTCAGCTGGAAAAAAATCCAACTTGGCAACAGAACTTTATTGAAAAGTACAATACAGGTACTGCAACTATTGTTGTCACAACTAAGGATTGCTAGGAGCACACATTTAGCATTTAAACATTTTGCACATCAAAATCCCATTTGCCCAGAGGACACCCTGCACTATTCCTTTTGTGGCCTTTTTGTAATTGGCCAATTAATCTAAATGTTATATTATCATTCTGTCTGAATATCATGAGAATGACCTTGGATCCCAGGACATTCATATTCCCAGACTGAACTCCCCTTTCCTCCCAGATATCTAATACTAACAAGTGGTGCCAATTTCTCATTAACTAAAAAATGCAGCTCTCTACTCTATCAGCTGTAGTGTTATAAGCTTTATTATACAATACAATCAATCAGTTAGTTATAAGTACAATAAAGTATAAGATACAATATTCACAGGCAACACTATGATACATACTAGATATAGGATCCTGAGCATCCCTGTGTTGTTTAACATGGAGAAAAAATGTTGTTTTACACATTTTTAAAAAACAGGTTTTTTTGCCACTTCGTTTTTCCCCTCCCAGTTTTTTTTGCAGTCTATGCTACCCCAGAATGTTCTAAGGACAAAATATTGAACCTGGGCCTGCCAAAATTGCTCACCCTGATCTAAAACGTGCAGTTGTTGTAACTCAGGCATGGGCAAACTTTGGCTCTTCGGGTGTTTTGGACTTCAACTCCCACAATTCCTAACAGCCTACCAGCTGTTAGGAATTGTGGGAGTTGAAGTCCAAAACACCTGGAGGGCCAAAGTTTGCCCATGCCTGCCCTAACTACTCTAAAGAAGGATTAAGGACCATTGTGTTTAATCCATATGTTCTAACCAAAGCATCCAGATACAAGGAAGAAGAGCAAGTTTGCTAGCTATAGCATATTCCATCAGCCACTTCATCCCTCACTCTCCAGAGCGGACCGAGCTGAGCCTCAACCAGTTGTTTCCAGTTCCTCTCTATTATGCCTTGGTCAGACTTCACCTGGAATCACATTGTGTCTGGACATCACAATCCAAGAGGGAAATTGACAAGCTGGAAGGTGTCCAGAGGAGGGTGACTAAAATGATCAAAGGTCTAGGAACCATTAATCCCTATGAGGAGTGGCTTAAAGAGCTGGGCATGTTTAGCCTGCAGAAGATAAGGTCAAGAGGAGACATGATAGCCATGTTTAAATATCTGAAAGGATAAGGCAGAGGGAGCAGGCTTGTTTGCTGCTGCCCTGGAGACTCTGACTCAGGCCCCCTCCACACAGATGAATAAAATCCAGCAAAGGATTCCCCCAGGCAGTAAGCAGCTAGGCTTTGAAGCTGCAAGGCCATTCAAAGCTAATCAAGATAACCAGTTGTAACATTCACACCTGCCTCAAACAGACAAGACTTATTTCTCCCACCCTGAACATTCCACAGATATATAAACCACACTTGCCTAGTTTCCAACGGACCTCACAACCTCTGAGGATGCCTGCCATAGATGTGGGTGAAACATCAGGTGAGAATGCTTCTGGAACATGGCCATACAGCCCAGAAAACTCACAGCAACCCAGTGATTCCGGCCATTTCATGCCTTTGACAATACAAAATCCCACATTATTTACTTTGAACTGGAATATTTGGCAGTATGTACTCAGATAAACAAGTTCAAAGCAGATATTCTGGGTTATATGACTGTGTGGAAGGGCCCTCAATGGAGCAATAGGTTAAGATTACTGGAAAGGAGAATCAGCCGGAACATTAGGAAAAACTTCCTGACTGTAAGAGCTGTTAAACAATGGAAATCCCTGCCTTTGAGTGTGGAGGAGGCTCCTTCTTTGGAGGCTTTTAAACAGACACTGGATGGCCATCTGTCAGGGGTGTTTTGATTGTTCTTTCCCTGCATGGAAAGGGGTTGGGCTGGATGTGGTCTCTAAAATAAGCAACTATTGAAGTCTCTAAACTGACTTCTTTCTGAAGTCCAAACAGCAACCTGCTTTCATGAAGTTCAACCACCACTTGCGTGCATCCACCTCTTCTGAGGTCTAAACAGATGCTGAATACAACTGAATACAAAATGGAGTCTTGAGTCTGCACATGCTCAGTATAATCACATGTCTATAACTCCTCCCACACCAGAGTCAAATCAACATACATATTGAGTACAGGTTACTAAATATATACGTTAACAAATAAATACTGAGTGGCTTGAGAAGTTGCTATTTCCAACATTTTGTTATTACAGTAGAGTCTCACTTATCCAACACTCACTTATCCAACATTCTGGATTATCCAACGCATTTTTGTAGTCAATGTTTTCAATACATCGTGATATTTTGGTACTAAATTTGTAAACACAATAATTACTACATAGCATTACTGCGTATTGAACTACTTTTTCTGTCAAATTTGTTATTAAACATGTTTTGGTGCTTATTTTGTAAAATCATAACCTAATTTGATGTGTAATAGGCTTTTCCTTAATCCCTCCTTAATATCCAACATATTCGCTTATCCAACGTTCTGCCGGCCCGTTTATGTTGGATAAGTGAGACTCTACTGTACAAAGTATGTATGTGTCCGAGGGCTCTTCCACACAGCCCTAAAACCTAGAATATCAAGGCAGAAAATCCCACAGTATCTGCTTTGAACTGGGTTATCTTGAGTCCACACTGCCATATATTCCAGTTCAAAGCAGATATTTTATTCAGCTGTGTGGAAGAGGCCTGGATCTCTTATAAGGGGTAGGTTTAACCTCTGGCTTGTTAGTAAAACTGAATTGCTGTGCCATGTAGGTTTTTAGACAAATGGAGCTAATTTACATATGTTTTAATTTTTATAATGTATTTTAATGATGTATTTTTATAGTTTTAATTGATTGTGTGTACTGTTTTTGTTTTATTGTTGTGTTCTTGGCATTGAATGTTGCCAACTGTGTAAGCCACCCTGAGTCCCCCCGGGTGAGAAGGGCGGGGTATAAATTCTGGAAATAAATAAATAAATAAATGTATTACGGAATGATGATGATAAATGGAAGCTCTTATGTGTGCCCACGATCCAGAGTCACCCGCAGAACAACAACATGCCACTCAGGTTTGCAGAACAAAAATACATGAACTTTACTGATTCCAAGAAATAAAAAAAACAGTAACATTTACAATGGTCCCTCTGATCACTTAAAAAAGTCCAGTCGTAAACAGTCCTTTCTCAGTCCACAAATCTGCTTCAGAGAAGAATACAGCGCTGGTTCTTCGCCCTCTTTTCTCAGTAGCAACCAGGCCTCAGAATAGCAAGGCCTCTCTGAGTACACTGTTCTCTTCACCAGCAGTATTCAGTCAGCACTGAAAAACTTGTCCAAACTGGTTCTGCAGCAGCAGAACAGAGACAGTATCAAATCAATCCCCAGGTCTTTGCAGGCTCAGCCAATCGGCTTCATGCACTTCATTTTCCAGTTAACACACACAGCACAGTGCCTTTGCAAACCATGACACTGTTTGCATCTACACTATAGACTTAATGCAGTTTGAACCCGCTTTAATTGCTAGGGCTCCAATGCTATGGAATCACAGGAGTTGGGGGGGGGGGGTCTTTTACAAGGTTTGTAGCTTTCCCTGCTAGAGAATGTTGTGTCTCACAAAACTACCACTCCCAGGATTCCACAGCATTGAGCCATGGCAGTTGATAATAATAATAATACTGCATTAATAATAATACTCCGTCCAAGCCAGATATGCCAGCTTCAGCCGTTTCTCCAAGAGCATTTTAAAAGGCTCCATACTCCGCGCGCTTCCCAACCAGCCAATCAGAAACGACGCCCAAAGAGCGGAACTTGAAACACATTCCCTTTTCTCCCTCTTCTGAGGGAAAATAGAACGGCTGACGTCACTAGACAGGATGCTCTGAACCGCCTCTGCGTCAACAGCCAATAGAAAAAGCGTTTCGGTTTCTAGTCCCGCCTCGTGTGGTGATATCAGCTTATAGAAAAGAAGCCCTCCCTCGAGCGCAACCAATCGCGGCTCTTTTCCTCCTTTAAGCCCTTCGCTCCTCTCATTTACGCGATGGAGTGCGGAAGGCGCGGAGCTTTCGTTTTCCCTCCGACGGAAACCCGAGGTTTACTCAAAAGGCGGCGAAATTTGGGGGCATGACGCAGTACCTCAGCGGCAGCGCTGGCGGCGGGGCAAATGGTGGCGACCCTGACAGTTCTTCCCTGAGTACCGCTGGGCGCCATTGCCGAACGGTGGGCCGAGAAGGCAAGGCTGGCAGGTAGGCAGAGGAGGCGTGGTTTGTAGCGATGTGATACCGCTTTTAACTATCAGGGCAGCTTACTATGGAATCCTGGGGCCTGTCGTTTGGGGAGGCCCCAGCACTCTGGCAGACAAGGCTGAAGAGCATGCGAAACTACGGCTCCCATTATTCCATAGCATTGAGCCATGGCAGTAAAAGTGGTGTCAAACTGCATTCATTGTGTGTGTTGTAGATTATAAAAGTACTTAATGGCAGAGGAGCCTAAATTACAGACCCCAGGTGTTGATGCAGCCATGCAAAGCTGAGCTGAGGCATCTCTGTCATGGTTCAAAGTGGTGCCAAACCATAGTAGACTCTCAGTTAACTAGAACTCTCAGGCAACAGGAAACTGGGTTGCTGTGAGTCTGGGGCTGTATGGCCATGTTCCAAAAACGAAACTGTTTTTATTCGGCATCTATTGTTACTTATTTATTTCTCTCCTGCTTTTCTCCCGAATCGGGACTTAAAGTGGTGAGCAACATGTAAACAAAGCATAGGTAAAGGTTTTCCCCTGACAATAAGTCTAGTTGTGTCTGACTCTGGGGGTTGGTGCTCATCTCAATTTCTAAGCCAAAGAGCAAGCGTTGTCCGTAGACACCTCCTAGGTCATGTAGCCGGCATACATAAAAATAAATATAATCAACAGATCAAAACATATCTGATAAAATTATAAACCCATAGAGAGTAAGTAACAAGCTGGTTCTTCTGCCCTGGAGACTAGGACGTGAAACAACGGCTTCAAACTACAGGAAAGGAGATTCCACCTGAACATGAGGAATAAATTCCTAACTGTGAAAGCTGTGGAACTCTCTACCCGAGTGTAGTGGAGGCTCCTTTTTTGGAGCATTTTAAGCAGAGGCTGGATGGCCATCTGTCGGGAGTGCTTTGAATGCGATTTTCCTGCTTCTTGGACTGATGACCCGTGAGATCTCTTCCAACTCTAGAATTCTATGACCAGGGACCACTCTCCAACATTACCCTATTTTCCTGAAAATAAGACATACCCATAAATTAAGCCGTAGCAGGATTTTAAAGCATTTGCACAATATAAGCCATACCTCAAAAATAATACATAGTGATAGGCGTGGCTATGCAGTGTACAAGGTCGGCTCCCGCTGTCAGGTCCCAGTCCTGTGCGTTCTGCAAGCTGAGGGATAGAGGGAGACATAGAAAGTGAAAGTAAAAGTCTCCTCAGTGAAGTGAGGAGCAGCACACTTTTAGGTACAGTGTTCCCTCACTTATCGTGGGGGTTATGTTCCAGCACCACCGCAATAAGTGAAAATCCGAGAAGTAGGGACACTATATTTTAATATTTATATCTTATTTTAGTAGTTAAGTGGTCTTTCTCTCCTTCGCAAGCTCGTAGTTATTTTAGTTTGGTGAGGCGGGCAGCAATTTGGCAGAGAAGGCTGTAAATCTGCAACTCCCAGATTGTTGTACCATACTTAATAAAAATAAGACATCACCTGGAAATAAGCCATAGGGTGTATTGAGGAAAAATAAATATAAGGCAGGGCCTACCTTTCAGGGAAACATGGTAGTACCAAAAGGGCTATGAATTTTTGGTCGATTTTAATTTTGGTTTGGTTATTAGAGGTGCTGATTCAGAAAATTGCATTGGATAGATCACATCAGCTCTAGTTTCTGATACAGAACATATGCCATCCAGTAGTCCCAATCTCCTTGCCCACAGAAAAGCGTATTTAATCATCTAGAGCTGATGCAGTCTATCCAATGTAATTTTCTGAATCAGCACCCCAAATAACCACAGGAAGAGGCCTAAAAACGAAGACACCAAGGGGCCCCTATTTCAGGTGCCACATGGAATGGCTCTGCTCAGGGGGAGAGAAGAGGAGGAGGAGGAGAAGCAGCAGCAGTCAGGAGGCCTATTGTTATGCCTTTTGTGGGTAGTCAGCCTCTTCCCTCCAGACATCCTTGTTGCCTTGGCACTGTAAGAGGGTTTCACAAGACCAGTCACTCTCATTGTAACGGTGAGGCTACGGACCATATTTTAGTTTTTTGGGACCACTGGTGCTCCATGGACCACAGGTTGGGAACCACTGTTTTAGGCCATTGACAGATCCATTGTCGAAGGTGCACTATAATTTGTATATTGTACACATAAATCTGACGTTTGCAATACTATTCTTCGCCTCTTTCACCTGCTTCCATAGGAATGTTATAACTTGGTTCCTGAATGATAGCAAGGAGGGAGCCATTCTAATCTCTTTAGGGAGGGAATTCCAAAGCTGCGGGGTAACCAAAAAGCCCCCCTTTTGTACATGAGATGATGGTGGGACTGAGAGTAGGGCCTCTCCTGAAGACCTCAGGGCTTGTGTAGGTTCATGGGAGGAGATGCGGTCAGCTAAGTAGGCTGGGCCCAAACCGTTTAGACCTTTATATTCTAAAGCCTGCACCTTGAATTGCGTATGGAAACAAACTGGTAGCCAGTGCGGCAGTGGGGTGGTTCACTCCCCACACCTAGCTCCTGTAAGCAATCAGGCAGCTGATCTTTGAACTAGTTGAAGTTTCTGAACACTCTTCTGGGGCAGCCCCTTGTAGAGCGTGTTACAGTAGTCTAATCTGGATGAGACCAAGGCATATACCACCATGGCCAGATCAGGCTTTTCTTTGTCTTTATCCCCCCTTTAACCCCATGGGGACGCGAGGCAGCAAACAAATAAACCTAATAAATATTTATAATAAGATAGATACAAAAAATAAAATACAATTAAACATTTTGGGCGGGTATAAAAATTAAAAGTACAAGAAATGCCATTAAATTGCATTGGAAGGCTCCAAGCAGGGTGAAAGCCTTTTGCAAAAGAAGGCTGGTTGGGCTAGAACTTTGCACCTTTGAGATGTGAGATTTTTAACTACAACAACTTCATGAAATTGAGATGAAACAGAATAAAGGAAATAGGAATGGAGTCCAGCAGCTTTCAGACTGGCTTTCGCATGAGTTTTCATGCTAATTGATGTACTCTTTAGATGCACCAGCTAATACTGAGAGATGCACAGCAGGCTTTTTCCACACGCCACCTCCTGTGTGTGTGTGTGTGTCTTTACATCACACCCCCAGAAGTTTCTATTTCCTTGATACCTTTAGCCCTCTCTGCTGTGAGGTAAATAACTGAAGTGGATTGATTGCTTATTGTAGCCCTCACGTGTATCTTTTTGGGTTGTACGTTTATGAAGATTGGGCCATTGAGGCATGTTTCCTGATGACTGTTTTCTTATATAGAGCAGTTCTTAAGCTGCCGGATGTGGTGAACCCTCAGTTTTTTCTCCACTGCACCAATCGGCAGCACCATGTGCCCATTGGCTACAGTTGACTCTTTCGTTCTTGGAAATTTGTCAGGGCCTGGCAGTCAAAGGCTTGTGGATCAACATCAGTCCACTAGCCACCTCTTTGAGAAGGAAATCCCACCACAAGTTTGACTTCTCCTTTTTGGCCATTGCATCCAAGAAACAGCTACTTAACACTTTTATGGGAGTCCTCTTTGTTCAAGTAGTGCTGCCAAAAGTGTGGAAAGCAAAAGCTCTCTCTTCATTTTTCAGGTTGCCTCTTTGATGCCCGATTGAGAGAATATTATTGAGGTAACATATGTGGAGCAGTAGCTATGACCTGTGTTGTTTCTCTGAATGGTAGTATTAAGATTCTTTGCTCTTGCATGGTGAAAGTAAGGGGAGCTAGTGACTGTTACTTGCCACTGTTGACTACTTACCTGTTTTGCTGAGGAGTATTCACACTTTTCCCTGTCCACTTTTTATAATTGGGTATATTAGGCCTAGTGCCTCCCCCCCCCCCCCAACTGAAGGAAAAGGATGAGCAAATAAGGAAGTTCTTCCTTTTGAGCAGATATTTGCTTGTGTATTTGGCAGAAGGAAGAGGTGCATAAAGCAATCCCAGTGTCCTTGGTGCCTCTGCTCCTTTGTTACCTGGTCAGAGGTTGTCCCTGGTGGGTATTGCCTAAATGCTGTGTAACCTTAGCAGAAATCCTTTTGTTTTAATTCTGTGTTGACCATTTTTTCTAACTTTACTTGGTTTTTGTCACGCAGTGTAGAGACAATTACAGATAGAAATGCATAGATGCATTAATGGATCAAAGTGCTATCCATCTGGTTCATCATTATTTTTTTTAACAGGGCTGTCAAATTGCTACTGACTAAAGGGAATGGCTGTTGCTTTATTTGGTTTCCTAGCTTGTACTATTCTGTTATTGTGTGTATTCGATCTGCCATTCTTCTCATGATTATCATTAGCAATCAGTAGTAAATATTTCTTAGGCAATATCATGGATAAAATGGTTTCCATTCTTCTAAGAATTTGTCCAGTGACTTATTCTTCAACAATATTGTTAACTTCTTCATTTCTATTAATTGCTACATTTTCACTGTCTAGTCTTTTATAGCGGGTGTTTCTGTCTTTTTCCCCTGTTGAGCATCTTTGATTCTTGCTGCTGTTAACATGTACTGCAGTATTTTCTCATGCTCCTTTTTTATTTGACCATCCAACTATCTTTGTAATATAGGTTCTGGCTTGAACTTGATACTTGTCTTACAATTTTCTTGGATTGCCCCATGAATTTGTCCCCAAAAATGATTGGCCTTTTTATAGGCCCACCATATATGGTAGTAGGACTCTTCATGAACTTCACATTTTCAGCATTTATTATTTGCCTCTTTATACATTTTTAATTTGGGAAGGTTAAATGCCAGCTAAACATCCTTTCATAGAAATTATCTCTAAGATTATATTAATAGTGAAAATTTCAGGCCAGATCCGCACAATGTGGCCCTTGGTTTGGTCCGCTTTCCGCTGTTGGCCCACTCACCACTTTTGTGCACCCACTCTCTTCCTCCACCACCACAGACCCACTAGCTCAGTGGTTCTCAATCTGTGGGTCCCCAGATGTTTTGGCCTTCAACTCCCAGAAATCCTAACAGCTGCCAAACTAGCTGGGATTTCTTGGAGTTATAGGCCAAAACACCTGGGGACCCACAGGCTGAGAACCACTGCCTAGCTGCTTTCTTCCTCGCTGCTGCCTCCATTTGCTTGCTCTCTGCTTCTGCTGCTTTCCTATGCTCCCCCCCCCCCCCCTGAAAGAAGGAAAGGAAGGAAGGGGAGAAAAAAGAGGGAAGGAGGAAGGAAGGAGGGGAGAAAGAAAGAAGGAGGGGAGGAGAAAAGGGAGAAAGAAAAGCAGGTAGGAAACAGAAGGGAAGGAATTAAGAAAGTGTGAACCTCAGCCTGTGGCTCTAAACCCACTGGTTGACTTTAGGCAAGTCACACTCTCTGTCTTAGAGGAAGACCAAAGGTAGATTCCCTTTGACTAAATCTTGACAAGAAAACTCTATGATAGGTTCAGCCTAAGTCTGAAACGATTGAAGACATGCAGTAGCAACAACAAACCTAATTTCATCATAAATTATACCTTACTTGGGAACCAAGGTGCTAAAAATCTATTTGTGGTCCCAAGAGGCTTTGCCTACCTAATTTCAGCCCCTTTCTAATGACAAGTTGTGCAGAACACTTTTAGACCTTTCTGCAACATTTTTCTAATTCTATACTATATCCAAAATTCAGTGTCCATTTAATCATACATTCTTTAATTATATCTTCTATTTTCCATAAAAACAGATACATTTTTTCCAATTAAAATGTCATATCCTTGGCTTCTTTTTTAAGCCTACATAATCTGTATTTTACTGGTAGTATTACTATGTTTTTCTCCTATATTCATTATATATCGTGCTGTTATCCGAGTTTAGTGTTACTGCAGTTAAAAGGAGATAATTAAGTAGAGATCTAAACAACAATTTTTCATACTAAAAGTAAGTATATGAAAAAGTATTATCTACCTGCTCCTGGAGAGTGATACACTCATTTTCAGTCCATTTTCATATTTTATATTTATATGCATTTTTAAAAATCTAACTATTAGATGGCAAAAAAGGAAGAAGAAATACATATGAACCATTACTACCAGTTGTTGCCTAACTGCTGTCAAGATGACATTGACATATAGTAACTCTAAGAACAAGAGATTTCAAAGGCACTTACTTGGTCAAGAGTGCTTCTCAGGCCTTACAAACTCAGAGATGTGGCTTCTTTGGTTGTGTCTATTAATCTAGAATGTAGTCTTCTTCTTTTCCTGCTGTTTTTTTTTTACCTTACCAAGTATTGTACTATGTAACACGATTTCTGTTCTGGAGTTATTAATATTTCCTTTAGAGCCCATGTATTTGTCTTTTTAGTGGTCCATGCTAAACTTCTAGCACTCCAGCACCACATGCCCGACGAGTGCATCTTTTTCCTATCAGCTTTGTTTACACAACCATACATAGAATGGGAAAGACACTGGCATGGATGATCCTAAATTAAATAATATCCATTGTTCCTTCATAGCTATTCTTCTAAAGTCCTAGTCTTTTGACTGCAGCCTTCATTCTGATTAATGACTGAGCCAAGATATGGAAAATCTTGAAGTATCTCAATGTCTTCATCTATTTTAAAGTTATATAAATGATCTGTGGTCATTATTTTTATTTTCTTATTCCATCTTGATCTGACTCTTGTTCTGACTACAGCTTCTGCATCAGGACAATAAACTGTTATAACACACCAATTTCTTTAAACCTGCCCTTGCACTTTCTTTCTTTCTTGATTTTTTAATCCTGCTTTATATATGAGATGTTTAGCATGGAAGTTACACAGATAGGTTGATAAAACAAAGCCTTGCCTATTCTTCTTGCCTACTGGAAACCATTCTCTGTATTCTGTCCTGATCTGACTCTTGTTTTGACTACAGCTTATGCATCAGGACAATAAACATGTTATAACACACCCATTTCTTTAAGAGTAGTCGATGGTTTTCATGATTTACTCAATCAAAGGCATCAAGTAGCTCTAGTTAAAAGTATATGTTCAATGTAGACTAATTACATTTACTGTAGGATCCTGAGTTCTAGCATGAAGAGGAATTTTTTTTCTTCCAAGTATCCTCTTACACTCTTTAACACAGGGGTCCCCAAACTAAGGCCCAGGGGCCGGATGCGGCCCTCCAAGGTCATTTACCTGGCCCCCGCCCTCAGTTTTATAATATAATATTTTATATCATTTTAAATAATATAATATATTGTATATACATATAATATTGATTATAATGTTATAATGTTATACAATATAATACTAATAATAATGCCATATAATATTAATTATATGTTATATATTACATATAATATTACAGTATAGTGGTATAGTTCAATATAGTAATATATAATGCTAATGTGATATGCTAACAATATAATATATTGTATGTACATACAGCTGCTGTGAGTCCCCTTCGGGGTGAGAAGGGCGGGATATAAATGTAATAAATAAATGTAGTAAATGAATAAATAAATAATTTTAGACTTAAAAGATAAAGGTAAAGGTTTCACCTGATGTTAAGTCCAGTTGTGTCTAACTTTGTGGGTTGGTGCTCATCTCTATTTCTAAGCCGAAGAGCTGGAGTTGTCCATAGACACCTCAAAGATCATGTGGCTGGCATGACTGCATGGAATGCCGTTATTTTCCCGCCAGAGCGGTACCTATTGATCTCACATTTGCATGTTTCTGAACTGCTAGGTTGGCAGAAGCTGGAGCTAACAGCGGGCGCTCACTCTGCTCCCCGGGTTTGAACTTGGGACTTTTCGGCCCGCAAGTTCAGCAGCTCAGTGCTTTAACACACTGAGCCACCGGAGGCTCCAATTTTAGACTTAGGCTCACCCAAAGTCTGAAATGACACAACAACAATCCTAATTAACTTAACTATCTCATTGGCCAGAAGCAGGTCCACATTTCCCATTGAAATCCTGATAGGTTTATGTTGGTTACAGTTGTTTTCATTTTTAAATATTGTATTGTTCTTTCATTGTTGTTGTTGTTGTTGTTTTGCACTACAAATAAGACATGTGCAGTGTGCATAGGAACTTGGTTTTTTTTTTTTTTTCAAATGATAATTTGGCCCCTCCACAGTCTGAAGGATCGTGGACCGGCCCTCTGCTTTAAAAGTTTGAGGACCCCTGCTTTAACAGAACCACTTTGAAAGAACAGGACAATTTCTTTTCAAACCTCCTGTTAGGAAACTTTGATAAATTTGAAAATCAAGAATGCGAATTTGTGAATTTGTCCATTTCATACTAGAACTTGGGGTTATCTACTGACTTTGTGT
Organism: Anolis carolinensis; assembly: GCF_035594765.1. Taxonomy (NCBI): domain Eukaryota; kingdom Metazoa; phylum Chordata; class Lepidosauria; order Squamata; family Anolidae; genus Anolis; species Anolis carolinensis. The sequence goes on from NC_085843.1 coordinate 231,371,601, forward strand.
AGTGTTAAATTCAGGACCGACAAAACTAAGTATTGCTGCAGACATAGTTAAAACATAGGATATACTACTAGAATATGTGAAGATGGCTAACAACTCAGATGGGTTTAGAAGATAAGTACGGTAGATAAATTAATATAGGACAGGTATGTCAGAGACAATAAGGTTGTGATAGTGTATGCCACCTGCAGGATTAGAGAGAACCAGTTGCTAGGAAACAGCAGCTGTTGCTTGCTTTGTCCTGGTGGGCTTCATGTAGATACTTCATTGGCTATGGAAAGAAATAGATTGCTAAAATAGATAAGCTTTGTTCTGATTGGAAACAGTGAGTGGTTTCTTTCCCAATATTTTAATTTTGTCCAGTGAACAAAGGGACAAATGACCACTAAGCTAGAAAAACATGAAAGTTAGATGAAATTATAAGCAGCACTTTTGAATGCCATGGTTATTCATGAATACATGGGGCATAATAAATAATACATTGCACAACATGATTAAAAGTTGATAAGTGAGTTAGTTACAATGTGACTATCATAATGACTTACAGTGACTATTGTGGGATTTTCTTGGCAAGATTTTTTCAGGAGGAAATTCTGAGCAATTCTCTTGCCTTCCACTGTAAGAATGTAACTAGCTAAAGGTCACTCAGAGGGCTTCCATGGCAGGGCAGGGATTCAAACCCTTGTTTTTAGAGTTGTGGTCCAGTGTTCAAACCACCGACTACACCATGTTATTGTTATTACTGACTCGTATGAATTATTTAACTTCAGTTGAGGAGGCTAGCAGAAAAAAACCCCCAAGGTCACAGTGTTGAATCATGCAAAGATAAGGATGAATGAAAACAAAGTCTTCACTGAGTCACTACTTCAGAGCTTGCCCCCAGTCAGTCAGGCACACAGATAATAATCATATTTATTTTTAACCCGCCCTCTCTCCCCAAAGGGCGACTTCCAAAGGCAAAAATGGCAAACATTCCATGCCGTGTGCAATCTGCAAACTGAGATCCTTGATATACTCTCCAAACTCTTGCAGAGGAGCTGTTCTGAATCCTTCTACAAATCATCTTCTACAAATCTTATGTATGCATGGTTTATAATAGCTTGTAGTATTTACGGTGTATAAGTTTGCTTCCAGTATGACTGCAGCAGACCAGACTCCAAAGATGTGAATACAGAGCAGAATATTTTAAATAACATTCGGTTCTAAGAAGATAAGTTGAACTAGATTCTTTTGTTGTCATCGTTCCTGATGCCAACACATGTGGTGTGTCTATGGTAGGACTCTCATTCACAGAACAGAAGCAGTAGTGCTAGTTGATGTTGGAGTTTGGAGTTTTTAAAGTCATATTTAAGGTCTACGTGTCTGTCTTCCTCGCTAACACTGACTCATTTGTCTAAGCATCAGGTTTAGATACCTGTCATTTTTCATAGCTTTGTTTTTTCTCTTACAGAAACCAGTGCATTACTGACTACTTCAAACTAACTGTAAAACAAGGTAGGCAGACCTTACTTCTAATGAAAAATTGTAAGGTTGTTGTGCAATAGGCTATCTTTATACATTGCACTTTTCCATGAAAGTGTGTTCTTATACATTAAATTGAATGGTTCTTCACTTTGTTACAGGTTTGGAAGCAGTTAATTATGCTTGAAATTCAATGAGGAATGAAAAAGCATGTCCTGATGCATTGTGTTGGTTTTCTATGTATTTTATTGCTTTCCAGATTGGCAAAAATCAGAGCTGAAGATAAAATCCCAGTGCATTAGAAATGGAATGGGCTTCTCTTGGTCGCCCCTTCCCTCTGGAACTCCCTCCCTAAACAAATTAATACAGCCCCCTCACTCCTTTCCTTCAAGAAACAATTAAAAACTTATTTCTGTATGTTAACTTACGGAGAGGAAAAAGAATAGTTTACGATCGATTTTATCTTGTCAGGTGATGTTGACAATGATTACTCTGTCCTATTGAAGAGTTATATTTTTATACTTTTATACTCTCTGGTTTTATATTTTGTACATACCTTAACCATTAATGTGTTATTTATGATGCTGATTGATTTATTTGTTTTCGTTAATGGTGTTTGATTTGTTTGTTTTTAATAGTTTGCTTTAACATCTTTTGTGTTAAATGTTGAATGTTTGCCATTTTTGCCTTTGGAAGTCGCCCTTTGGGGAGAGAGGGCAGGTTAAAAATAAAATTTATTAACTAGAGGGAAGGATTTTAGATGAAGTACTTTGGCCACATAATGAGAAGTCAGGAAAGCTTAGAGAAAATAATGATGCTGAGGAAAATGGGAGGAAAAAGGAAAGGGGCTGACCAAGGGCAAGATGGATGGATGTTATCCTTGAAGTGATTGGCTTGACCTTGAAGGAGCTGGGGGGTGCTGATGGCTGACAGGTTCTGGCGTGGGCTGGTCTATGAAGTCATGAAGCAACTGAACGAATGAACAAACAACAAAAAATTATATATTCCTTGGGGGTTTGGGATCTTTTGCAATTCTCAAGAAGATTATTAGCTTTGTATGTGGACAAATAAGCTTTGAAGGAAAGAATGCCTTCATAAAAACTTTGTTGAGATTGGGATATTAATAAACTATTAAGGCATTATTAAATTTGTATCCAGTTGCAGGATTTTAAGTTGAAACTGAAAGCTCAATTCTATAATTTCATATCTAGAGAGGGATGTGGTTTGTAAATTTTAAGGCAAAATTCTGCTTTTGGACCACATGGTTTAGTTTCTAGTTGTTTGATACAGAAGTGTAGTCAGACTTCAAAGAACAGTGTTGCTTATTTTAAGGCAAGAATTAAAATGTGGGAGAGTAGCTCAAGAGGTTTGCTTTATACCAAATGTGGCAGCGATTTGTCAAAATCAGTCTTGCCTACACTGGCATGTTTTCATATTAATCTTTTATGACCTTGCTAAAAATTGAATTTTGAATGTGCTTACAGACATTCAAATTCGACAATACATTGTGCTGACAGAGCTTGTGTTCAGCCATGAAACATATAGAACACAGTCCATTGCTCTTTTTGCAAATTCAGTTGCAAATCATACCACCTAATTTTATAAACCAAGGAAATTTTCATTTAGAACTTCATTTAGAACAAGAAAAATGCTTGCTTTTAGTAGCTTGTAGTAGTTTCCCATCAAATTTCAGAATCACATGATCCCTCCTTCCAAAAAACCAACCCACAAGCAAAATGCATGCTTTAAATTGGGTTTTTGATGACATGGCTGGGGAAAAGGGGGTAGTAACAATAGCTGATTTCTAATCCCGTAAATGGGGACTTTGGTGCACAATTCGCTGCTGCAAATAGGCTGGGTTGGAAAGAAGACCCATCAAGTTGGTGACCTCTGACATGATATGGAATCTGGTTTGTGGTTTGAAATAGAACTCATGCTACATTCTGTGACCATGGAAAGTTAGAATAGCCTAATATAGAGGCACATGTTGCAACTGATCTCTAAATTACTATGTATCAATGGCTTGTTGAAATACAATGGACATATTTTACTTCAATCTTGTGTTTCTTGCCATAGCATTATGGTAATTTCACAATGGTAATCTTTTGTTTTTTTCCCCCCTCCTTATATTATTTATAAAGACAGGAATGTGTTGTCTTCTCCGGAAAAAAGAAATGGGAAAGACGGACTTGAAGTTGCACGTACTGAACAACTTAGACAAAACATGTGCTCTCCAAAGCAAAATCGAAGAAAAAAGTTCCAACCCCCTCCGCCAAATAGGAGCCCTATAATTGAAGCCCTTTTCAGAGGTGCTAAGTCCGAGAAAAAGGACAATCCAGATGTTTCAACAAAGACTGTGCATTCAAATACTGTGGTTCGGAAACTTTTTGTGCTGAATGACTCATGTGATCAGTCTTTAATGTTAAGAGATAATACTTGCACAGAAAACCCTGAAACCCAGATATGCCCAATTCGAACAAGATCACCATTAGCAGATAATGGTCGAGAATGTAAAAAGGACTATGTAGGTCTAGAATTGATTGGTTCAGAGCTGAACAAATCCATATCAGAAAATGACAGTTTGAAAAAGAGTGGTACATCTTGGTGTCAGCAAACAGTATTTTCCAAGGCAACGCAACCAGGCTCAATTAGTTCGTCCTCCCGGTTATCCGTAGAAACTCTTTGCAGAGAAATACAAGTAAAGGAAAAAAAGGTACTATCTACGCAGCAATCTTTTGATTCTGTAAAGAAATCCTTAGGAAGTAACTTTCCCAACCAGGTATGTTAAAGAGGTAGTAAGTAGCAAATTGATGTAATTTTAAAATTATAATACATACATAATGATGTGTGTATGTGTGTGTGTATATATATATATATATATACACACACACACACACACACACACACATACATATATATATATGGATCACATTGTAATATTTATAATGTAAATTATGCTATGGGAGTGCCTTTGGTATTTTGAACTTTAGACTCTTAAGAACTGGAAACCAGTATGCTTGGTTCTGGTGTGTCACTTTTATTTCTGATCAGGTTTTTGCTCCTTTCCTTCTGTTCCAAAGATAGCCAGCTTCTTAGAATGTACAGCAACTTTAAGATCACAGAAGTTGTTTGTATTCTGAATATGTATTGATAAAGAAACAGCTTGACATAACTTAATTTATTAACTCTCTAGCAATATATATTACTTAAACACGTGTATTGAAAGAAATGAACATTTATGCAACTTAAATTCAGGAAGCCACTTTCTAGGTCAGACATAGATTCCATCTAGTTGTAAAAAAACATGAGCAGAATCTAACCAAAGGCTTTCCTAATCTAACATTTGGTTTCATAATTATCACTCAAATACCTAGCAGAAATAGTACCTACAGATAGGCTTGCATCACTCCACGACTGCTAGTTAGAAGCATGCTATCTAATTCCTGAAACAATATGTAGTCCTGGCTACCCACCACTTTTACAGGTTTCAAACTCATAGTTTTAATTATTTGTGAGTCCTTGCTGCTGCCCCCAACTCCTGAAGTTGGGGCTGCCATGTGAACACCCACTGGCTTCATGCCACTTCACATATTCTACAGATCCCATCCCTTTGTACCAGGAATGTATGTTTTGCCCAGGCAAAGGAAAAGAGGTATCAGGCAAACAGAAACACATACTATGCAAGAAGAGAACTTCAGTCTGCCACATGTGTCTGTTTCACCCAGCATTCCCTTCCTATATCTGGGTGTAACAGACACATAGTTGTGGTACACAGGAAGAGGAAAATGAACTCTTGAGGTGAAGGGTAAGTGAGGTGTTGCATGGGGCTTGCTCCTTCTCCTGTGCTCTTTGAGACCGGAGCAGATTATGTGGAGCTTCAGTATCTAATGAGAATACCCTATGGGTTCCAAAAGCAGTGGATGTTCAAGTCACAATATAGAAAATAGCGTATTTTATATATGATGGTAAATCAGGATTTGTTTGGGGGATTATATATTCAAGCCATATATATGAAATCCATGAATAAGGGAATCCATTGATGTGGAGGGCTGACAAATTGATTTTGCGCCATTACCTTTACTAGTTTCTTTTTTCAATAAATGAGCAATGACTTTTAAAGAACCACGTTGCTTTCTATATTCCTTGAGTATAACTATTCTACAAAGACTTCTTAAATCTTTTCTATATATTCTTATTTATAGGACACAAGAGATATTTTGAGAGAAAGATCGTGCTTCACATCGCAGGAATCTTACTCAGGTACAAGGAGAACAACCAGACACAGAACAGATTACAAGTTGTTTAACCCTCTGTAGCATTGTCCCAGGACAGGCATCCCCCATTTTTTCACCGTCTGCTTTTCACTGATCCCCAAAATGGGGTTTTAGGTGGCACAATTTGCTGCTGATTACAGGCTGGGGGGTTGGGAAAGACCAACTAACATTGCTGTCCTTTCGACATACATGGAACCTGGTTTGTAGTATGAAATAGAATTAAATGTTGCATTAGTTGACTATGGAGTGAAGGCTAATAATCATATAAGGCACGTTTTGCAACAGATTTTTAAATTGCAATGTTTTGGTGACTTGTTGAAATCCTTCAGCCTGTGATTCTTGCCATAATATTATGGTAATTTTTCAGTAGTAGTCTTTTGCTTTGTTTCCTTTGTATTTGTTTATAAAGACAAAACTCTGTTGTGTTCTCCAGAAAAAAGAAATGGGAAAGGTGGCCTTTCAGTTGCCTCTACAGAACATCTTAGAAGACACATGTGCACTCCAAAACAAAAAAGAAGAAAATTGCTGTCTTCTCCATCAAACAGGAGCCCTAAAATTGAAACCCTTTTCAGAGGTGCTAAATCAGAAAAAAGGGGCCATCCAGATAATGGTGTTCATATTTCAACAAAGCCTGTCCATCGAAATACTGTGGTTTGTACAATCTATACATTGTGAACAGTTATCTGATTATGCTTTAATATTAAAAGATAACATTTGTTCAGAAATCATTCAAAAGAATGAAAAATGTTCTATTCAGATAAGATTATCATTATTAGAGAATGACAGAGAATGTAAAATGGTCGATGTAGGGATCTTATAGAGCCAACATGACTAGTTGCAAGTGATGGCGTTATCGTTCCCCCCCCCCCCCCCCCAAGAAACAGCCTGAGCAGAGATGAAGCATGGAGAGTGTAGCTTTTTACAAGTGTCTAGTAAATGTTCTTGTATCAAGGCAGTACTAATAATGAACATCTTTCAGTACAAGTTTCCATGACAACACAGGCCTCACTGATGTTTCATTTTAAAAAACCTTCTCATTTATGGAAGAATTGTGTTTTTATTTAATTTTTCATTATCAAAAGAGTAGAGCTTGTGGAGAAAATAATTGGGGATCTATCTGTAGCTGCTTCTCTTTGAAACATGATAGAAGAATAAGGAACCTTTTCTATTTTTAAGTTAAGTGAGATTGTTCCATTCTTCTAATGAGGCAATGTATGGATATTGCTTTAAAGTAATATGGGATTTATGTAATTTGTTGGCTTGCAATTTACAAGTGGATTCAATGGATTGACTTTAGTAGAATGTTATGACGACTTTAATTGAATTAGTAATTGGTTTCACTATAATTCCATTTTTCACTGCCAAGTAAACTCTAATGGTGGCTTTTAAAGAACTGCACTGCTTTCTATATTCCTTAAGCATAACTATTCTATAGGCTTGTTAAATATTTTCTGTACTTATTTGTAGGACACAAGAGATATCTTGAGAGACAGATCATGCTTCTCTTCACAGAAATCTTCCTCAGGTACAAGCAGAACAATTAGTAGTGTAGAACAGTTCACAAGTTGTCTGCCTCACTGTAGAATCTTCCCAATACAGGCATCCCCCTCTTTTTGATGGATTTTTTCCCATTAATCCACTCTTGTCCTTTTTAAACTATAACCAGAACCCATTAACTTGATGTATTGTCTGCTCTTCCAACCAAGTGTTGAATGAATGGGTTGTGCTTATGTATGGTTTAAAGGAGTAAGAAGATTGGAGTTGGGGTCTCTCCTTGGTGGGATCTGCCTTTTCTTTACACATTGCCCACTTAAGAAATGTCCTAAGATGGACTTTGATGTACTTGGCTCACTTTGCCGGAGGAAATGCGGTTGTTTCTTGCCTTGTGCCATTTGGTAGCTATTGAATAAACAAAGAACACACCTGCTGTTTTTTGCAACTTCATGCTGCTTTTTTTTAAAAAATGATGCCATCCTTTATTCAGTCTATGCACCCCCAGCATATTTGAGAGGTTAGGCATTGTGGATTCCTCATTCATAATTTTCCTTCTTTTTGGTAGTGCTCTGGAACCTAACTTATTGATTAAGCCTTTAGATGACTTCATGTGTATCTAAAATACAGTGCTATCATACATATATTTGCTTGTAAGTAAGCTCCACTACGTAGCCGTTCTAGTATATGCAAAGAATATAACTACAATGTTCTAATATATGAGGTGCCAAATTTTGACATATTTTTGTTGTAATCTCTGTTTTGGAGATGTTTTGAAAATATACTATTTCTGAAGTCATTTTGCTATAAGTGTAATGAAGTATAGATGTGTAGAATACTGCTTCATAGTTGCTAATGCATTGTGCTAATCATGGTTTATTTCATAGTCTGAAAGGTCAGTACTTAAGTAGTGCTTGTACAGTCTTATTAAATGTCCTGCCATTTCTTTATTTTTTGCATAGATGACATTTCTCTTTGCTTCTACCAAGTATTCATTGGATAGCAAAGAGCAAACATTTGAGGGTATATTTGTTCTTAGGTCCATTATTGTTGTTTTAGAAGATTTGGGTCTAACAAACACTTAGAGATACACCAGTCCTGATAAGTATTAGGCACTTTTCCAGAGAGACCTATTACCAACCACATTACTGCTGATGTTGGTATGTGCCGCTGGTTAAGTCTGAGAGTGTATTGGCAATAATTGAATAAATCAAATGGCAGTAATTTCACTAAGTCAGCCCATTTGCTTTTTCTCACTAATTCTTCCTGAGAGGGAGAAGACTCGGAGAAATGCCTCTGGGAGGGTGTTTGAAAGTATTTTTCCACTACAGCAAAGACTACAAACACAAAGGAAGCCTTATTTTATAGCATTTTATTGCAGTTGTTTTCTGATCAATCTGATCAATGATGCTAAATATATTTGCAGAAACAAAGGCAATGAATGTCTCAACTCATCTTAAGCACAATATTTTCCGAGGGTACTTTTAAGAAGTCTTATACTGTGCAATTATTTCTTCACTTTTATTTCACAGATGAGTCATTGTCAACACATGTGTCAAAAGCTGTGTTATGTTCAAGGCGGACTTCTGATAAAATTACCAATAGAGAAAAAAGCCAGTCGTGTCCCTCAGTATACATCAATTCTACAAATGTATCAATATCCAAACATAAAGAGTTCCCTGAGAAACAGAAACGGCGCTCTTTGAAAAGCAGCTTGAAAAAATTGGAGAAGCCCATGAGACAAAACTATAGTGTTAGTAGTTCACTGGAAAAGCATAAATCTAACTATTCACAACACAGAATATATTCTGATGATGCAGCACTAGAGGGTATGAAGTCATTTGACAACAACTTGCCTTTTTTAGTAGGATGTTGTGAAAAAGGTGGTGATAGGAATTGCTTAACAGACAAAAATGGACAAATCCAAATTGGAGATGCCAAAAAAGCTCATAAGAATTATGTTTCTTATACTTTCGATAATTCACCTCTTCTTTCGACATCATACCACAATTCTTTAAAAGGAAAAGCAGAACAGACTGAAAACAATACTTCTGCCTTGTCTTCAGAAAATACCAACCAGCTTGTGTCATCTTTAGAAGGTGGCAACAGTGTTCCATTGTCAGAAAGTTGTCAGCCTGTCACTACCAATGAATCTTCATACAACTTACACAAATTGAACATTGAAGCTTCTAGTTTAAAGGCAGGTGCACCAAGTAGAAAACGAAGTGTTTCTAATAGTGAAAAAGAAATCACTGACTGCAGTCTAGATAGTAGTGATGAAGAGATACTACCGCCACTTGAGAAAATACTGGCTCAGGGTTTCACATGTGGAAAAAGTCCAGAACAAATATATGATGAGGATAATACAACGGACACTCTGATTTTGTCACATAGTGTTACTGTAAGTAGATGAAATCACTTTTTTATCTTCAATATTAATTTAAGATAATTTGTTTTTACTAAAAAGCACATTTTATCAACCTGAGAAGACGTCCTGTATTTCTTTGCTGTGTGCACCTTGCTGCTTCTGTCTTGGTTTACTTATATTGCAGTTGCCATGGAATTCAAACTTAGAAACTGGTTTAATTTCCTTTCACATTTTAAAATATGAAACCAGCAGGGAAGAAGAGAGAGAAAATGAGTTGAAAATGCAGACACTTAGTTTCAGGCTAATACACCATAATATATCAGCTTGAAACTTGTTATTTTTAAAATGCACTGCTGTTTTGTGTTGGGGGAAGATGCCTCATTAAGACTAGCATTATATAGCACAGTTGAATGGGGAGAGAAAAATCCTGGGCTGGTTTCCATGGTGACTGCTAGAGCTGGCACACTCTTTCTTTTAACAAATAGTGTGGTTCCATGCCAAACACTTGTTTTATTTAATTATTTTATTTAAGACTGTGCTCTACACTTTTGTTAAGTCCCAAATTAATTCACTGTATATTAAAACCATCAAAATACAATAGAATCAGGTAATAAGAATAATATAAAAGAAAAGAAAATATTGATACAATATTGTACCAAAAAAGTCTTCTCGGGTTACAGTAAATTAGTAATGCATCAGTTCCTAAGATACCTGTTTTAGACATTCACACTTTTCTACAGATGTTTCTATTTGCTGTACCAAAGAGAGCTAGTTCTTAGGAACTTCTCACATCTTACTTTCTCCTTAACTACTTTCAGCTATTTTCTGAAATATATCTCTAAATATTTATTGTAATCTGAAATCAAATGTTATACAATACATCAAATGAAATCCTTCATATTTTTAACTAGTATTTTTTTCTTAAGTGTTCCACACCTTCTGTGGAGACTAATGTCTCCTATTTGAATCGCCTTTTGGAGGAGAAGGAAGAATTTAGTAGGTATGCCTGCCTGTTTCTTTTTCCTGTCATTATTATAGCCTGTAGTGACTGTTTATAAGCATAATGGACCTGTCCCATGACATCAGGCTGTTTTTATTTGTCACTTCATCTAACGGCCTTGATTGATCCTGTTTCAAGGTGCAAGCCTTGGGCTCCTTTTATTAGGATCTTTCCCTTTGGTCTCAGAGTAAGCATCGTAGACAAGTAGATGTGTTGGATGTTGGGTTCTTTGTGATAAACCATAGCTATTTTTGGTATTAATACCAAATGTGGATAAAATAAAACAAATGATTGATTGTCTAAAAAATCAGTACCTTTTTTTCTTGTTCCTCGCAAAGCACACAGTAGCACCTTAATTTCATTTTCAAAATTACAGTTTTTCCTGATATTTTCCATATTCTCAGCTCCCAAATCCCTATTGGGATCTGATCAATTTGTCCCTTTTTTATTGGTCCTAGCTCCGTATCTAACTGACCATATCTCTTCTGCTGCTGGAATCTGTCTTAATACTTTTTATATAAAGCCTTTTCTTTTTATATTTGTTCCCCATAGCCCTTTTCCAATTCATAGCATTCCATGAGTTATGATTGGTTAACTATACCCAAGCTTGCCTGGCTTTTTGATTCATAAGAACACTTAACTTATTTATTTATTTATTTATTTATTTATTTGCAGCATTTATATTCCGCCCTTCTCACCCCGAAGGGGACTCAGGGCGGATCGCATTACACATATAGGCAAACATTCAATGCCTTTTAACATAGAACAAAGACAAACAAACATAGGCTCCCAGCCGGGCCTCGAACTCATGACCTCCTGGTCAGAGTGATTCATTGCAGTGATTGATTGATTGCAGCTGCTCTCCAGCCCTTTTAGTTGAATTTAGCATTGCTTATTTAGAGCAGAGGTAGGCAACTCTTTTCATGCAGATAGAAGTCCGGTGGGGGGGGGGGGGGGGAGAAGAAAGTGGAAGGAGAGAAGAAAGAATAGGCAGAGTGGTGATAGATAAAGGGAGAAAAAGTTTTTTGTGAGCAACCTGAGAAGGAATCCTGGTTGCATGTGCTCCCCAGCATGCTACTACCAAGATAGAAAGCTTTATTGCGTTGTTTGCTGCAGACATGCTGCAACTCAACATTGAAAGTTTGTTTCTCCAGTACCCCTTTACCATTCCTGTAGTGCCGATGTCACTTAAAAATACGTGGCCACCTATACAGGAGATTAGAGAAAGTGGACACCAGGCAGAAAACTACAGAAAAAAGGTTTATTGTCAGAAGCTTTGTTAACAGGTTAATTCAATTTGCTCCCTTTTAAATTGAAAGAGTTCCATATTTTAGCTACGTTACAGATGTTTTTTTTTTTGCTGCCAGTCTGTATTATAAAAAAATCAAGAGTGGCATCTGATATAGTTACGCTACACTTTCAAATAAGGTTGATGGGCAGAGAAGGTGTACATCAGTGGTTTTCAGTCTCTGAGTCCCCAGGTGTTTTGTCCTACAATTCCCAGAAATCCTAGCCAGTTTACCAGCTGTTAGGATGTCTGGGAGTTGAAGGCCAAAACATCAGGGACCCACAGGTTGAGAATCACTGGCGTACAGATTGCTTAAAACAAAACCGTATTTAGTTAATTGCATTCCATTCCAGAAAGTTGGTAGATTGCATGGCTACCACCACCAGAAACATAGGATTGGAGTGTTCATCCATAGAATGCTTATGCTGTTATTGATTCTTTTTTTTTTTTTGAAATAATCTTGTAAAAGTGAATACTGCTTGTCAATAGTTATTTTGTCTAGATGCCTTCTCAGAATGGAAACAGAACTATCAGACTGGACTGTTTGTAATGGTAAAAATACCATATGTGTAAAAAAATCAAAGTTATGTTCAGTTTTTTTATTATAATGCAGATCTACAGTGTTTTTAAGTACCTTTTATTTCCATTGCAGGATAGAAGAACTAGAACAACAGCTACAGCAAGTCAAAGGGGACACTGAAAAAAATTATCTACTCAAAGAACAATCTAATGATGTTGAATTGCTTGCTGAACACAGGTCCATCCTCATGTTTACTGTCTCTGTTTTCTCCTGTGGCAACTCTTCCATTTTGCTAACTTTCTAATGGTACTTTTGAACAAGCTGTTTACATGAAAGGAGTCAGGTACACAGGAACATTGTCAGGCACAATCCATATATGATAGAGCCTAGAATATTATTTCTGTGGTTGATAAATTCCAGTCACCCCACTCTGTTGTGACTGGAATTCCATCTAGTCTTTTGTTTGGTCTTGGAGTGATACTTAATCTTTAAAGTACAAAAGATGCTAGTCAGGTGCTGGTATATGTTGAGAGAATATATAGCCTTTATTTGCCAAAATGCACAGGTCATCATCTGATTCAGATGAGAAATCTGGATATAATCAGCTTGTCAATCTCCATGTGCATTAAACCATAACTCCTACCATCCCCCAGGCAGCAAGCTGTAGAATATACTACTTGATGGTGGATACTTCGATGCTGACAAAAACCTATTTATGTGAGACTTGAATCAGTTGTTTGCATTTTCTTCCAGAACACAACTACATTAGCTAGCAGCCTAAAACAGTTAGACACAAATAGCAGAGAACAGGTTTTTCTTATAACTTCTTATATACTCAAGATTTTTTTAAAAGGCAAAATTGATTCTTGCTCAGAGGTTTTAAAAATATTGTCTATCACTATTTCCTGCTCCTCGATTTATCATGTGCAAACTATCTTGAAAATCTGACCTTCTAGATGCCATATAATTTTTGCTAACACACAACTTAATGTCATTCCATCCTGGTTGGTTGGTTCTAAGGAATTCCTTGCAGAAATCATACTCTTCTTTTTTTGGTAAATTTTATAAAAATAATTGCTTAAGATAAAATCACATCCCTCTTAAATAAATTCCTCAAAAGACTTTCTGAATGCATTTGGTTTATATGTTAGTAGTTACAGTGGGCCCATGATATTTGCTGGGATTTGGTTTCAGAACCCCTTTTGGATTCTCAAGTCCCATTATATACAATGGTTTAAATGAAATGGTGTCCCTTATATAAAATGGCAAAATCAAAGTTTGCTTTTTGGAATTAAAAAAAAATATTTTGAAGTGAATCCTATGTATAGAGAGGCTCAACAGTGTTAATAAACATATAACAGAAATTGTTGGAGAAACTTCCAGTTCGGTGCTGCTAAGAGTTGTAAAATTATCATTCAAGCACATACTATTTGGGCTTTCTCCCTTTAAAATTATACTAAGTAATACATTTTAAGATTTTAAAAAATAATTACTGTACTGATAATTTCTCATCTGTTTTACATTGTTTAATTTTTGTGTATTATGGCTATCTTGTGTTTTAATGATCTGTAATAAAAATTGTTTTGGATAAACGGCTTGAGATTTTGGGAATGGAAGTACAACAGAGCTGGAGGGTACATTTTTGTGGGAAACGGGTCTAGGATAAGTATTTCTCAAACAGTTGTAAAGGACTAAATATTTACAGATGTAATTTTTTGCTACAGGGAGATTTTAGAGAAATATTCAATCGTTGATGGTATTCCTGACCAACATCCAGGTGAAAATATATTCCAGGTAGCACATGCTGGGAAAATCTTCAATCAACATAATCTTGATCTTAGGAACTTTGGATTTCATCCCCAAAATCCTATTGAAAAATACATTTTTAGGTAAACGTTGATTAACACTGGCTTCTCTGTTTTTAAAATATGTCAGCAAAATGGTATTTGTTTATAGTCCGGTGTGCTATTGTATATTGTATATTTTTGCCTTATTCTCTGGGAATCTTCTGTTGGACATTTTATGTGTGTGTGTAGATTAGTGTCTGTTTGAACCTCATTTTACTTATTAAGTGAGAAGTTTACTATTCATTTATAAATAAATATCCAGCAAGTTGCATCATGGACATTTCCTAGGTTTCTATTTGTATCATAGGACAGAGAGGTAGAGTAGATAGTCTGTTTGTAGGTTTCTCAGCCCTTTTTTGCAGCTTTCCAGTGTACTCTCTTTATATTTTCTTAAATTAATACTTCAGCTTGATACCAAAACCTGGTATTAGATCTTCAAATATTCAGTAATCCAATGGTGTCAAAATTGTCACTCTCCTACTGTATTGGACTCCCAGAATTCCTGACCACTGGACAAGCTAGCTAGGGCTTCTGGGAGTTAGAGTCCCAAACTACCTGGAGGGCCATAAGTTTGATATCTCTACTAATCAATAGAAAATGATCTAAATAGATTATAGTCAATGTCCTAGTCAATTTTTAAACTTTAATACGAATAATCCATGTCATTGCCAGTATCTCATTAAAGTTGATCTAAATACATCTAAGGTGCATTGGTGTATAAATATAAATTTAAGAATAATTGGGTTGCTGTGAGTTTTCCGGGCTGTATGGCCATGTTCCAGAAGCATTCTCTCCTGACATTTGATAGCACATTAAGAATAATTCATTCTTGTGATTAGGGGATTTGATTTGTTAATAAAGAGTGGGATGATTTTTTTAAAAAAATGAATTTAAAATTGAATTATGATTCAGTCTTTTCAGCTAATTTTAAATCTGTTTTGTCAGTATGTAACAATTTCTATTTTAACTTTTAAAAATCCGCACCCACAAAGCAGTACAACCTTTGAGCACTTGGCCAATCTGAAAAATGACTCCTGGCCCCATGGCAGTAACCCAACTCTTTTGTTGGGCAGTCTGACAGTACAGTTTGTCTTATACAAATCAGCAATTCCCCTGCTCTTGTAGTAATGAGTCCCATGAATCCTGCAGATGGTGTAGCTATATTTCATAGCTTTGCTTTAGCCATCTGGATTTGATATTTGTTACCTTCGTGCTAGTAAGTTAATAGTCAGGCTTGATATCTTTGTGCTAGTAAGTTAATTGACAGATTAAATATAAACACGCCCAAAATATCAATTCATTGTGCTTCTTTCTGTAGGTCAGGGATAACACAGCAGCTTTTTGTAATCAGTGAAGGCATACTGGTGTCTGCTTACCATACCTCTCCTTGTCCTGTTCCAATGATAAAGTGGATGTTTCAGGTAAGATGCATCTTACTTTATTTTCCATTGTACTAGTAACTAGCTCTCAAGGAATGTTGCATGTGAGTTCTAGCTAAGTAATATTTTAGACTAATTTTCTAGATTGCCAAATACTCATTTCTAGTTTGTACTATACATTGATCTATTGCTATATACAAGAAATATGCACAGTGTTTTCATTTTTAGGTGATATTGCCAGAATTAGCAACATAAGAAATTTTCAGTACATCTCCATTTCATACCAACCATGACATATTTGGCATTGATTAGCATTCAGCCTTGCTTTTGAAGCTACACAGGTGGAGCTTCAAAAGCAAGGAGCCATTTGGAGCCATGGAGAGGAAGAGTTCAGCAAGTTCCTGGACCACCTTAACAGCATCCACCCAAACATCCAATTCACCATGGAAAAGGAAAAGGAAGAAAAACTGCCATTTCTAGATGTTCTGGTCATCCGCAAACCCAATCAACAATTGGGCCACACAGTTTACAGAAAACCTACACATACAGATAGATACCTTCATAAAAACCCGAACCATCACCCAAGTCAAAAAAGAAGCACAATCAAAGCCCTGACAGACCGTGCACAAAGAATCTGTGAACCTCACCTCCTCCAAGGTGAACTAAACCACCTAAACTGGGCTCTACAGGCCAATGGATACTCCACCACAGACATCAGAAGAGCTGCAAGGCCAAGAACAAGCCATGAGAATCAAGACAAAGATCCACCCAGAGGAAAGGTGTTCTTTCCATACATCAAGGGAACCACTGACCGCATAGGCAAACTGATGAAGAAGCACAACCTACAAACCATCTACAGACCCACAAAGAAAATCCAACAAATACTACGGTCAGCGAAAGACAAGAGGGATCCTCTCACCTCTGCTGGAGTCTACCATATACCATGCAGCTGTGGACAAGTCTACATAGGGACCACCAAACGCAGCGCCCAAACACGAGTCAAAGAACATGAAAGGCACTGTAGACTAACTCAACTAGAGAAATCAGCCATAGCAGAGCACCTGATGAACCAACCTGGACACAGTATATTATTTAAGAACACAGAAATGCTTGACCTCTCCAACAACTATCATGTCAGACTACACAGAGAAGCCATTGAAATTCACAAACGTGGACAACTTCAACAGAAAGGAGGAAACCATGAAAATGAACAAAATCTGGCTACTAGTATTAAAAAACGCAAAAATCAGAACAGTAAATAAGAAGCAACACTCTGAGACATGGGAACTAGGGGCAGTTAACAAAGAATGCCCCCAGGCAGAAAGTAGCTAGTAGATGTAGCCATTCAATGCAAATTAGGGTGATTAACTGTAACATTTACAGCTGGCCTCCAACTGACAAGAGTTCTTCCCTCACCCTGGACTTCCCACAGATATATATAAACCTTCCTTGCTTAGTTCCTCCATACTTTACAACCTCTGAGGATGCCTGCCATAGATGTGGGCGAAATGTCAGGAGAGAATACTTCTAGAACATGGCCATACAGCCCGGAAAACATACAACAACCCTACACAGGTGGCTTAAGTTTATCCCAGAATTTGCAGAATGATTCTTAGAGCAGTTTAAGAACCGAAACTGGAGTGGCAGTGGTCCATTATTTGAATTTGCCAAAAAACATTTTTAGTATTGCTGGTCTTATTCAGATCTTTAGTCTGCTAGATGCTACACTCCAGTAATTTGTTGAAGCTGACCCCTGTATATTTAGCAGATATGCTTGAGTTTGCTTGATGCTTTTGCTTTTAATAGATGATGTTGGTTCATTCAGACTGCTCCGTTTCAAGGAAGATCTTACAAACATTGATGGCTTTAACAATTCGAAATGGTGAGTATTCTAGAAGTCAAGGGTAGTAGCCAGGGGGCAGTTTTCAGCTCCTTACACTCGAGGGGACTTCCAAAACAAAGTGACACCAAGTTTGCTTTCAGCCGATCTTTTACTCTTGTAGGAGAGGTGTGGGAAGCAAAGCTACCTGTCGTAATGATTTTCCATGCCTTGGGAGTCCTATCCCATAAACTCATACCAAAATTTACAGTGTCCTAGGAGCAGAACAGATTTGCACTATCTGCACCCCTCTACTTGAAAATTAAAGTTAAAATTTGTTCCATATCACAACTGTCACGAATGTGATGAAATTCTACAGTCAAAATTACACATGTTAGACCCAAGGCTCGTAGTTTGAATCCAGTCCGCCATGTAATTTCAGATGCTGGACTATAACTCCTGTATTCCTCATTATTAGAGATCACTATAGCTGAATGGAGTTATACAGTTAATATCTGGAAGTTTGTTCTGTTTAGTCAGAAAACAGGTTTGAACTTTGATATAAGGCTTATGGATATGATGTCTGATTTGCTCTTTAAGCTTTTCCCAACCTCAGAGTGCTGCTGGGTTGCAATTCCCATTATCCCCAGTCCACATGGCAAATAATAAAAATTCATGGGAGTTATCGTTTAGTAATATCTAGGGACTCAAATTGGGTAAAAACTAAAGAACACTGACAACTATTTAGAAAAATTATAGTTGGCCCTCTATCCCTTTGATGAAAATAAGTTTGACTTCCTGAAGCCAACTAAATTAAGATAATTAATGTGGCACATCATGTTTCCCAATCCCTATTTAATTATTAATTTAGAAGGTTAATCATTAAGTTATGTGATATAACGGAGATATATGTGCCGTTGAAGATGTGTAAGGGATGGTAACTTGGAAGACATGAAACAAATAATGAAGACGCTATTAATGATGTACTCCAAAAAACGATACTTCTGTATTTTAGTGGGTATGTACATAAATCTTTTCTTAATCTAAGATTATTTATATTGACTGTTAGTTTGGGTTAGTTTGCTTCTGGAAAGTAAGATGTGTATGGAATCGCTGTACAAAAGTAGTGTGGAATGGTAGCAGTATATGGTGGTCTTAAACTGTTGCAATGTGGTGAACTTCTAGGTACAGTAGAGTCTCGCTTATCCAACCTTCGCTTATCCAACATTCTGAGTTATCCAACGCACTTTGGCTGCTTCTGGCTTGGAAGAATAAAAGCAAGGCTCTTCCTCAGAGAATTGCAACAAGGCTCCTGCTCCGGATTCCACTTCCCTCCTTGCTGTCTCTCTCCTCCCTGGGGCCTTTCATTCAGCCTAGGCAAGGCTTTGGGGAAGCAGCCTTTGCCCTGCTCCGCCGGCCTTGCTCTCTAGTGCTCTTGACCTCAGTGCCCATCCTCGCCTTGCTCCCCTCCCTGCAGCCCCCCTCCCCCTCTAGCAGTGGAAATGTTTGCTTTATGGAAGAGAGAGAGAAAGAGAGAAAGAAAGAAAAGAAAAGAAAGAAAGAGCAGTTATTGAAGATGGTAGGCAAGGAAGGGAGGGTTGATGGCGGGAGGAGTTTGGGAGTGATGTCCCTCCCTCCTGCCTTTGCTCAGATTCAATAGGTTTTTCCTTAACCCCTCTGTATTATTCAACATTTTCGCTTATCCAACATTCTTATCCTTTTATGTTGGATAAGCGAGACTCTACTGTATCTATTAATGCTGTCATATTCAGAAAATCACTTACAGACAGAATGCATATCTGTATTGAGAACTCCCTCTGTTCTGAGAATTTTGAGAAATGCTGTCAAATAATAATTTTATTTCTTACCCACCTCTCTTCGTGGCTCGAGGCGGGTTATAGAATAATTAAAACACATAAACATTATAAAAATACCACAAATACGCATATTAAACTGTATTTCTATAAAATACATATTAAAATACAAATAAACAGATTAAACAAAGGACACAAGTTTAAAATTAATTCTTAAAAATTGTCCTTTGTCTGCTTAAAAATTCATGCTTAAAAATTGTCCCTTGTCTGCAGCTTCTTTTGGCAGTGAGGAACCAGCAATATGGATTCCATCACTATTCGATATAGCAGTTGTGTTGATCAACTTGGGTATACCATTCAACGAACTATTTCCTCTCCGTGATTTTCAGCCTAGTTTTACAGAAGACCATATAAGGTCAGTATCTAACACCACAGTTATTTTCTTGTGTTGCTAGATTTGTATTGGGCAACACATATTTGGGGGACTCAAATGTTAGTCCTGTTTCTGGACACATTAGACCTGCTGATTCCAAAAATGGCACCAGTTTTCCTCTATCAATTCTAGTTTTTGGCAGGAATATGCCATCTACCAGTCGCCATCTGCTGACCCATAGAAAATCATGATGATCATATCTAAGAAACTAGAGCTGATGGGATCTATACAGTGCAATTTTCTTAATCAGTGCCCCAATTAACCCCAGAAACAGACCTAAAAACCAAGACACCAAGATAATGATGACATTTTGCCCTGCATACAGAATAGTTTGTCATTAATGTAATTGAAGAAATTATCAAGAATCTCAAAACAAATTCCTCCTCTGGTCCAGACGGCTTTACCTCTTAATTTCTATCAAATTTTCCAACCTGAAATCATTCCTAATCTAGCAATTTTATTTAATGAGATATTGGCAAATGGAACCATCCCAGAGACATGGAAAAGGTCAGAAATAATTACAATTTTAAAAGAAGAGATTAATCCCAACTCATACAGACCAATCACATTATTCAACGTAGATTATAACATTTTCACAAATTTGTTAGCTAATAGACTTAAAGATACAATCCCAAGTTAATAGGAAAGGACTAATATGTTTTAATGAAAAATAGAAGGATAGCAGACCCAATAAGGAATATACTTAATGTAATAAATCATGCTATGAAAGAAAAAGAAAAAAATGTTTGATAATAAAATTGGATATTTATAAAGCTTTTGACACGGTAAACCACCAGTACTTGTCCCAAGTTTGTGAAGGCTGTAACTTGAGTGGAAAATGTGTGAAGTAACTGAGGAACTATACGAAGGTAGAAATACTTTTCAATAGGTCTAGATCAAGAAAAGATCAGCAGTGAGACAAAACAAGGTTGCCCACTTTCCCCCATTCTCTATGCACTGGCAATAGAACCACTAGCTAATTTTATTATAAATTGTAACAAAATTAAAGGATTTAGAATTGGCAAGGATGAAATTAGGGTAAATTTAAACGCTGACAACTCTATGGTTCTACTTGGGTCACCAGAGGGTCCTGTATGGGAAGTAATTAACATGAAGAAATTTGAAAAGCTATCAGGGCTGGCCATAAACAGTCAAAAATCTGAAATCTTATACAAAAATCTTATTTGGAAAGAGTTAAAAGGATTACAATCCACCTTAAGGATAAAACTGGGTGAGAAGAAGTTAAACTATTTAGGGTTATACATTCCAAAAACCTAAACAATGTAATATAATTAAACTACAATAAATTATGGGGAAAAATTAACAAATTCAGTGTGTTGTTGAAGGCTTTCATGGCTGGAATCACTGGATTGCTGTGAGTTTTCCCAGCTGTATGGCCATGTTCCAGAAGCATTCTTTCCTGACGTTTCACCCACATCTATGGTAGGCATCCTCAGAGGTTGTGAGGTCTAGGCAAGTGGGGTTTATATATGTGTAGAATGTCCAGAGTGGGAGAAAGAACTCTTGTCTGTTGGAGGCAAGTGTGAATGTTGCAATTGGCCACCTTGATTAGTATTGAATGGCCAGATGGGACAGAATTGAGAAAGCAATAAATTGATGGGATCCCTACCTGTGTTTAAAGGGTAGGGTGGCAATAATGTATTAAAAGAAATCAAAGGGGGCCTAATAATCCCATCCATGGAATGTTGGAAAAAAACTTGAACAGGGACCAATTTGACCAGCGATCACTTTGATCAGGGACCACTCTCCTACATTAGTACCAAAAGTACGAAACAGCTTTTGGTTAACTTTAGATTCGGTTTGGTTATTTGGAATGCTGATTCAGAAAATTGTATTGGAAAGACCACATCAGCTCTAGTTTCTGCTAAGTTCTGCAGAAAGGAGTGAAAATAAAATAAATAAAATAAAAGAATTAAAGAGGAAAGAGGTTTGGGGACCGGATTTTCGTTCTTGCAGCCAACTGTTGGGCCGTGGCCCACGGGTTGGAAACCACTGGTGTAATGAAATAAATGTGAAAATATCCCCTTTTCCGTAGGTCTGAAATTCCTGAAACAGTGACTCAACAATCAAGAGGAGACATTTTTGGAGACCCGTTTCCTTTCTTTTTTCTGGTAGATGTCAACCTTTGCAATATGGCTAAGGTGAGAATGCCTTCACTCTTAATTTGAAAAATGCTTTCTGAACATTAGAATTTTTTAGTGTGGTAACTTAAGATGCAGAACCAAGCTTTATATAACAAAAGTTATAGTTATTAACAGCATATTGGTAGTTTAAAAGAGGATAAACAATTAACCCAATACTTTTTATACTTCACAATTCTTAAGTGTAAAAAGGCTTTTTCTGTGAGTTTGGCATTGCTTAAACTTGACCTTATTGTGTCCAAAACATTTATTGTCTTCTGATATGATGCTAAATGTATGTTTACTCTGTGTCTTTATGCATATTAATAGTACTGGGAATCAGAAATGCTCAGGTTTACACTGCCTGCTTTCTCTGGCAGTCCATCTAAATACATTGAATAGATAGGTGGAGTTGGAGTCCAAAATCTGTTTGTTTGTTTTTTTTAAATTACATCCAGTGAACAGTCGGATATGCCTTCTTCAATGGAAGAAATAAACAGTGTTACTTTAAATCTGATGGCACGATTACTGTCTGCAATTCCAATATATACTGTATACCTGATGCTAGAATTAAAATTGCTAAAATGTTCTGATGTTCTTATTTTATTTCTTTCCCTTTCTAGTTTCTACAATTATGTATAAGCATATGCAATGACGGTTACACGCAGAAAGAAATATTTATCTTGCTACTATTGTTGTTTAAACTGAGTTTGGAAAAACAGATGAAACAATTTGCCCTAGTAGATTTGCAGTGCCTTATTGTAAAACTATTGGAAAGCATAGAAAAATGGAAGACAAAGGTAGTTTCATTTGTAATTGTTTAGAATAATATATGGACTTGAGTTGTTAATTGTTAAAATTTTACCTTTTCTCCAGCAATGCACTTAGTAGTTGTATTTTGTAGAACTGAAGCTTTAGCAAATCACCTTAAAATAAGCACTTTTAACTCAACCCATTTGACAATAATTACTTACCTGTATTAGTTGCCTAAGAAAGTCCTATGAACGTCATGGGGTCATTGTAAATTGACAGGCAATTTGAAAGCACATACGTACATACATCAGAAGTTCTGACTAAAAATCTGTTGTTTTAATCTGATGAATTGGATACATTAAACTAACTGCAGTGGCAACTGGCTGGATCTACACTGTCATATAATGCAGTTTCAGGATGCGGATTATAACTACATTGAACAGTATAATTGCAGTGTGCACTCAGATCATCCAGTTTAAAGCAGATATTGTGGATTATCTGCCTTGATATTCTTGGTTATATGGCTGTGTGGAAGGGCCAGTAGACTCATAATCCCTTTCAATGCAGCAATCTATATTCTGAGACTGCATTATAAGACAGTGTAAATCCAGCATGTGATAAATGCTTACTAATTTTTGTCTCAATATTAAACATGTATGTGATAAGAGTGGTGTTCTTTTTCTGTGAAATTCCCATAAATTGGAATAGTATTTAGCAAAAAGAAAAACTCCATGATGCCTTATTTTTAATATGGGCAAACGTATTAAACTGGTTTTAGTAATTGCCTCTAACTGCACTAACTATTGTATCCTTTCTGTAAAGATGCCTGAGTTATGCTTGGCAATAAGTTGCTTATCTAGCCACCATCACAATCTTTTGCATTTGATCCAGTTTGTCCCCAACTGGACGGAACGAGGAAGGTAAGCTATTACTGCAATACAAATAATTATTCAAATTACTTCAGACAAAATGCAGAAGGGGGAATATACATCATCCTGACTTAAACTTCATTTTTCCAGAGAAGTAAGAAGACATCTTAGCTTGGTGGTGCTATCAAAGCTTCTTGAAAACCATGTGAACATACCCAGTAGTCATGACCAACAGGTACAGTATAAAACTCCTTTATTAAAACATGGCACTTGTTTACTAATTTATCTTTTCATCATTTTGGAAGTTCGATGCAAAAGGGAGAGTTGGCAAAAAATGTGCCACTTTCTTCATTGCCAGAAATTAACCTATTCTAAGAATGACCCTTGCTTGGCAGGTTTGCTCCTCTAGTCCTTTTATCTCTGCAATAAGCAGATTTATGAACTACTGGAATGTTGTCTGGTGTTAAGTTATAAAATAATCTTTGAACAGTATTCACCCATCTTCTTTGGATTTTCATTAATCAAAATAATTTGAATCTGCGTGTTAATTACAATTGATTTTGTCAATTGTTTTATTTCGTTATAACCGCAATAAATGACAAAATCATGCATAGCAGATACATGTGTAACACATGTATAACATGCAATTTCAAATTCAGTTATTCTAGGACCTGAAACTTCTCAGGGTCCCGATGACTGCCAGACAGATGTTTCACATGCTGCGTGATTAATGTTAGGTGTTTATCTTCAAATATTGTTAAAGTAACTGGTTTAATTTTGCCACAAACCAGTAAGTCTCCCTAATCTATTTTTTCCTTCTTGGAATTTAAATAGATGTCACTTCTATGCAAGGAGCTGGTCATGATGAAACCTTCAAATTTGGTAAAGAAGCTCTTGGCAACATCAGCTGCTGCTGATGCTGAACTTAGTAATGCATCTTTTATTTCTAAATTTGAACCCAAGGTAATGTCAGATGCTATTTTTGAAAAAGCAAGTTTCCTGAGCTTATGTGAGAATAATGGGCTTAAGACATGATTTTATATTTATTGAGTTACTTTTGGAGATGAAAGTTTTTAAGACCAAAGCAGGGGATGCCGTGTTTTATGTAGTTCAGCAGTTTTAAAAATAATTTTATTGGTTTTAACTACAGTAAAACCCCGCTCGTTCGAGCCCCGCTCGTTCGAGCCTCCGTGCAATCCGAGCAGGTGAACGGGGAGGGCCGCAAAGGCCCTCCCCGTTCACCTGCTCGCTGGCGTGCGTGTTGCTAGGTAGATAGCAAGCTACCTAGCAACATGCATGGGGCGCTCGCCCCTTGGGAGGTGGCCCCTGCGTGTTGCTAGGCAGATAGTAAGCTACCTAGCAACACGCAGGGGTCACCTCCCAAGGGGCGAGCGCCCCATGCGTGTTGCTAGGTAGCTTGCTTTCTACCTAGCAACACACACGTCCGACTCCTTCGCCACGCCGCCGTGCCCGGCGTGACGAAGGAGCCGAGGCACGGGCGGGCAGGTGGGTGAACGGGGAGCACTTTTGCGGCCCTCCCCCTTCACCCACTCAATGGAGGTCTCCCCTCCATTGGAAGACAGCATGGATCCGGAGGGGTGCAAACTCCTCCGGATTCATGCTGCCTCCCAACGGAGAGGTCTCCCCTCCGCTGGAAGGCAGCATGGATCCGGAGGGGCTGCAAACTCCTCCGGATTCATGCTGCCTCCCAACGGAGAGGTCTCCCCTCCGCTGGAAGGCAGCATGGATCCGGAGGGGTGCAAACTCCTCCGGATTCATGCTGCCTCCCAACGGAGAGGTCTCCCCTCCGTTGGAAGGCAGCATGCATTCGGAGGGGCTGCAGGCTCCTCCGGATTCATGCTGCCTCCCAATGGAGAGGCCTGGTAATCCGAGTCATCCGGTTGACCGAGCTGAGGTCCGCCCGTTTGACTCGGACTACCGGGGTTCTACTGTATGTATTTTTAATAAGTCCCATATTTAATTCTATTTTAATATTCCCATACTTTAGGTTTTAATTTATACATTGTGCAGTTTTATGTTGTTAGCTGCTATGCGTCTCCTTGAGGGAGAGAAAGCGAGATACAAATACTATAAATAAATAAATACTTAGAATCATTTTCAATCCTTGTTCTTTGTTGTGCGTGTTTATTTAAATAATAAATAAATAAAATCTATGTTTATTTTCTAGGCATATTATTTGGTTTATGTTCTTCTTCACTTAGTCAGAGAAGCTAGCAATTTTGAGAGCACAAACCTCAGTCAAAAAGTACGTAACTGTCTTAAATTTCTTGACAACATTAATATATCCGTACTCTGAAATGTGCCTATGTGACATGAAAATGATCATTCAGTTTTAGATGAATGTAGTTCTCATTTAAAGAACACGTTAGCAGATTTTTAAATTACCCCTAGAAGTGACCGGAAATGTTGTTCTGGTTTTTAATCGTATAGAGTCAAAATGTGATTCCAGAGCATTCTTCAGTGGAATGTTTCATTAAACATGTCTAATACAGTGTTCCCCCACTACTTTGCAGTTCACTTATTGCGGACTTGCTGTTTCGCGGAGGAAAGTTTTATTTATTTATTTGTTTGTTTACCCACCCCATTGCTGTTTTTAGTAGTTAAGTGGCCTTTCTCCCCCTTGCAAGCCCTGGAGAGAGTGAAGCCTTTTCTACGTGAGGGTGGGCGGCAGCAGCCAGAGGCAGCCAGCCACTGTAAGAGGCAGCCAGGCTTCTTTTTCTGTTGGGTGCCCTATGGCAGCCATGGGGTCGGCAGGGGGCTTCTTCCTAGAAGCCCTGTGTGGTGGGAATTTTTCTCACTGCTTGGCCTCCTTGCAGAACGGCAGCAGCAAGAGCAGCAGCAAGGAGTGCGGCAGCGGCAAGACCAGCAGCTGCAGGATTGGAGGCGACGGTTTCAACAGCGGCGAATTTGGCAGCAGCAACTCTTGCGGCGGTGAGGACTTCCTGGTGCCCCTACCACCACCAAGAGGCTGCACCAGGAAGTCCTCACTCTCCCCAGGGTTTGCAAGGGGGAGAAAGGCCACTTAACTATTAAAATAATGTTTAGATATTAAAATAAAAATAGTGCCCCTACTTTGTGGTTTTTCACTTTTCGTGGCAGGCCTGAAACCTAACCCCCACGAAAAGTGAGGGAGCACTGTATTTATAACTTTGGTCTTGGTGAAAATAACTTAGAAACAGGGGTTAATGTTTATTTTTTTGCTTCTCTTTAGAAATGGCTGTTGAAACTCAGTAGTATCTTGGAAAAAAACATAAAATGTGACATTAGGGAAAATGCCAGGCTATTTTATAAAACGAAGGTGAGTTATCTTGTAACCCCCCCCCCCCCCCCAATTCCTTGACTATCCGCATCACCCCAGGACTTTGTGCTTTTAAAATGTGCATATACAAGCAGTCCCAATGTTACAAACAACCAATTTACATCCAACTCCTAGTTACTAATGGGTGAGACAACAGGAAGGGAGAGAAAATTACCCCTAGGAAGGGAAATTCACTCCTGAAGTGTTACCATGGGGAAATGGTGGCTCCACTGAAGCTTTGTCACCAACCTTGTTTCCATGACAACCCAAAATTTTCAAAATCCAGTTCTCACGAGTGGAAAATGAGGTGAAATCTTCTGAATAGGGGCACAGACAGCAAGGAGTGTTAACTCTTTCCTAGTCTGTCTGTTTGTCTATTCTTATGTTACACAACTATGAAAGGTACAAGGGACCTGTCCTGTTTTGCATCCCCCCACTGTAACAGTAACCATGAGTACTTCACGCTATAATGTTTGGTTGATGGTTCCTCTTATGATTTCTGATGTATTTTCTCTGAAGTATATTTACACTAATTAAGCCAGAAAGATGGTTAAATCAAAGTCTGCAAAGACTTAGAACATCCTTAGCTGCACATTCCTTTATTTGTATACATGTCCTGCGTGGTGTTACTTTTTGGCCAACTTCTCCACTAGCATTTTACCTGACTTCGGTTAAATATAAACATTAATACTTGTAGTACAGGGCTTCTTAAACTTTTTCTAATTGCAACCCCTTTCTACCCAAGACATTTTTATAGATATATAAAATAGGTATAAACTGATAAAATAGACATTTACTGATAATTCAAATCAGCTTTTGCAAGACTTGCTAACAGGCTGATTTTCCTTTCCTTGGAGTACAGCTGAAGCATTTTCTGCAGAGTCCACTGTAAATACTGCACATTGTTGCTAACAGATTAGTGGAAATGAATGGTAGTCAGAAAACATTTACTGTTGCTAACTTTTTTGTGATTCTAACATTGAGCCAAGGGGATGGGAACAGTAGATTGATAGTCAGTTTGTGATATTTTCTTTGTAGGTTAAAGATTTGGTTGCAAGAACATACAGCAAGTGGCAGCAAATGATAAACAGTTCTCAGCTTATTCAGGTACTGTGCAGCTCAACTCACTTTTTATATTGCAGTATGCACTTGCAATAATATTGCAGATCTTCAATTAATGGTAATGCATCACATTTCTTGAAGGTTGTCTTTATTCATGTTATGAATACTCAAGTTATTTTCTATGGATCAGGCAATAGAAATCATCCAGTTGGGGACAGAAAGAAAGAAAATGCAGGAATTGGAGTCTCTCTAGCTCATTTGATGTATCATTCACTTGATGGGTCTTATGCTAGTCATAATGTTAAACTATCAGAGTGAAAGGGAACAATTGATAGCATGCACTTTAGCTTTGAGAAGAAAGTTCTATAGATGTGGTATATGTGATTGTGTAAAACACCAGTACACAAGGAGCTGAAAAAGGGATTGTTCATGCGCAACCTAAAGCTTCTGACCAGTTCAGTAATAAAAAACACTTTATGGACTGGCAATATACATTTCCTGGGACAAGATTAATGTAGAATGGAAACTGGATTTCTCAAAAAAAACAACAAAAAAAAACAAACAAACAAACTGTATAGCAAGAAAAGAAACCTTTGAGTGTCAACACTTAAACTGAAATGTCATTCATCATACTGACCCTTACCTACCAATTTCATTAAAGCAGTTGCATTTCCTGATACTTGTTTTCCTCTTCCTACTCCAATTTTAGGGCATGATCCATGATTTTGTGGTCCCAAATGCTGAACAAGGTACATCAGAACATCAAAGTGAATGAAGTGGTCACAGAAATATGAGCTTGCAGACTCTGTAATCAAAAAAGAAGAAACCTTCTAATCAGACATCACTTTCATATAGATCAATGTTACCTTCACATTTTCCTCTTTCTCCAGTACCTTAATTGACTAACAGTGACAATGAGGCCTTAAAATTCTTATAACTACTCTTATATCTCTATTGTTCTTTGATAAAATATAGGATTTCCTACAAAGTTTATAGGGATGTAAGCTCTCAAATTATTCCCGTCTAGCATAACTACTGATAATTCTTAAAGGAAACTGAAACCAAGTTGTGATCAAATGGTTGATTGTACAATTGAGCTACATGCCCATGCACATTTGGAAGGAGGTTTTTTTTATACCATGGGGGCTTAAATTTCATGCTATGTGAGGCTGAAAAACTCTTTTGTAGATACATTTAATAAAGAGAGCTGTGAACAATTTTTGAGCCCAGTTTTAACGTTCAAGGACATTTAATAAGATTCATAATAGTTCATACTTTTGTGTTCAACTAAGCATAACATGCTAATTTGAAATACCACTATTGGTTATAGTCTAGAGGGTTGTTTATATGGAAATGTACATAAATCTAATTTCAGAGAAATTTATTCTCTAGTGTCTGGTCATCCCATTATGGGCTAAACCTATTATAAATTTCTGTGAATATTTCATAGGCAATTCCCAGCCTTATTCTAGTTAATATAATATACAAATAGTAGAGATTTATGTTTCCTAATTTAACCTCTATATGTTACTTTTTGCATAATTTTATATTTAAACACTTGCACTGCCATACCTGTGAATAAACATAAAAATATGGAAGCCATAACAGAAATTTGGTATAATGATGTAGATGTAATATAAGTCTAAAATATTTGATTTTTACACGAAGAAACTTTTGGCACTGAATTTAAATCAGGTTATCAATTTAAAAGATAAATAGATTGATAAATCAAGAGGAACAAAATAATTTGCTATTATTCAATAATACTGCTTTATGCTGTTAAATTAATGGAAGAGTTTCCATTGATGTCAGCTGGAGATGGTTTATATCCCTAGTGTATTGAAAACATTTCATTTTTTCAGTAATGTTAAGTTTTTTTCTTAATCCCAACATACTGCAAATTGAGTGGGAAATACTACCTCAAAGGGGATGGGTTTCTTGTTTCTTTTAAAGACTTGGGTAGATTTTACTTGTGAGACATTCCAGAGAACAATGATGTAAAAAGCACTTTTCCTTTGAAGGGGTTATTAATTTCCCCTCTTCTAGTTGAAGTACCTTTGCACAACAATGAAAGTTTCTCTAGAAAGAAGGTCCTTTAACTTGAAGGAGAAGCATTTCTAGTAATGAGCTACATGACAAAGCACTGGTATGCCTGCCTGCACATCATGAACAGCTTTCTGGGTCTTGGTTGTTTTTTAAAGTCCTTTATTTATCTTAACTTTCATTATAACCTTGTGTAACTTTTTCATTTAAAAAAACCTTTCTTACATAAAAAGTGCACAATGTGCAACTCTAATGAAAATTTCCTGTGTTTGTGTATTTTGTGAAGAGATGCTGATTGAGTATACTTTATTCAAAATGCTTGGGGGAAGAAATACTTTACATTTTAGACTTTTTCAGATTTTAGAATACCTGTAATTATTAATCAGCCCTCCACATTTGCTGTGAAAGTAAAAAACCATGAATAAAAATTGCATTTTTTTAAACTTGAGAGAACATCTCTAGGAATTTCTAGGTCTTCCAGTATGGTTGTTTGATTGACTTCCAATGGAAACAGACCATGGAATTGCACTGAAGGATCTTGAGATTCTGAGAGAGGTAACCATGAGAGTCATACTGGAAGACCTAGGGAGTTCTAGAGAGAACATTTTAATCAAATCCATGAATAATTAAATCTGCAAACGTCAAAGTTGCTAATGTGGAGGGACAACACGCATGCTACCTCCTACCATTTCACTCATCTCTAGTCTTGCATCTCATTTGTTTGCTGCTTTTGTGTAGCTACAGTGGTGCCTTGTGATAACTGGCTGTGAAGGGGGCATTGGGTGAGAGTGGGAGGAGAAGGAAGAAGGAAAGGAGTTGTTGGGGAGCTCCTCCACCCTCCTTAGGTTGGGGGAGCACCCAATATCCTGTCAACTCGGTGTAGCGAGTTCGCTCACCATTTTGCAGACAAAGTCGCTCAGATTCGTTCCGACTTAGATGCCGGCCTTGATGCATTGCCAGGTGAGGTAACCGAGGCATCTGTCTTTTGGATCTTGTGGGATTCGTTTCAGCTTGTGCAACCTGATGATGTGGACAAGATTCTTGGAGCGGTGAGGGCGACCACCTGTGCCCTTGACCCTTGCCCATCTTGGCTCTTAAAACAAGCCAGTGGAGGGCTAGTTGATTGGTTTGTGGGAATAATCAATGCCTCTTTGGAGCAGGGTATATTTCCATCTGGCCTAAAACAAGCTGTGGTGAGGCCTGTCTTGAAGAAAGCCTCCTTGGATTCGGCTAACCTCAGTAACTACAGACCAATCTCTAACCTTCCATTTTTGGGCAAGGTCTTGGAGCGGGTGGTTGCTTCCCAGCTTCAGGGATTTTTGGAAGATGCGGATTTTCTGGACCAATCGCAGTCTGGTTTCAGACCTGGCTACAGTACCGAGACTTCTTTGGTCGCCTTGGTGGACGACCTCCGCAGAGAGCTGGACAGGGGGAGTGTGACCCTGCTGGTTCTCTTGAACATCTCAGCGGCTTTCGATACCATCGACCATGGTATCCTTCTGGGATGGCTATCTGGGATGGGCCTTGGGGGTACTGCATTGCAGTGGCTCCAGTCCTTCCTGGAGGTCCGTTCCCAGTTGGTGAAGCTGGGGGACACCTGCTCGGACCCCTGGCCATTGACCTGTGGGGTCCCGCAAGGTTCCATTTTGTCCCCCATGCTTTTTAATATCTACATGAAACCGCTGGGTGAGGTCATCCGGAGTTTTGGAGTGCGGTGCCATCTCTACGCGGATGACAACCAACTCTACTACTCTTTTCCACCTAATTCCAAGGAAGCCCCTCGGATACTGGACCAGTGTCTGGCCGCTGTATTGGCCTGGATGAGGGTGAACAAGCTGAGACTTAATCCTGACAAGACAGAGGTCCTCCAGGTCAGTCATACGTCTGATCGGGGTATTGGGTGGCAACCTGTGCTTGACGGGGTTGTACTCCCCCTGAAGGCGCAGGTCCGCAGCTTGGGGGTCCTCCTGAACTCTGCGCTGACACTTGAGGCTCAGGTGTCGGCCGTGGCTGGGAGGGCCTTTGCACAATTAAAACTTGTGCGCCAGCTGCGACCATACCTCGAGAAGTCTGATCTGACCATGGTGGTCAACGCTTTAGTTACCTCTAGACTGGACTATTGCAATGCGCTCTACGTGGGGCTGCCTTTGAAGACAGCTCGGAAACTACAATTAGTACAACGCTTGGCAGCCAGATTTCTAACTGGGGCAGATTACAGGGCGCGTTCAACGCCTCTGTTTAAAGAGCTCCACTGGCTGCCATTTACTTTCCGAGCCCAATTCAAGGTGCAGGTTATTACCTACAAAGCCCTAAACGGTTTGGGACCCACCTACCTTCGAGACCGCATTTCCCCCTACGAACCTGCATGATCTCTTCGCTCGTTGGGGGAGGCCCTCCTCTCGCTTCCACCACCTTTACAGTCGCGATTGGTGGGGACGAGGGAGAGGGCCTTCTCAGTCGTGGCCCTGCTGTGGAACTCACTCCCCAGGGAGATTAGGCAGGCCCCCACCCTACTTTCAGGAAGAGCCTGAAAACTTGGCTCTTCCAGAAGGCCTTTGTTGATTGATCCCTGTGGGATCGTGTTACTTACCTGCCAAGCAGTAGACCCTCTGGATTGTTTTCAGGATTCACTCAGCACTTTAAGTATTACTCCTGCTGTGTATTATCCCTCCCTGATAATTCGACATTGTTTTGCACCTTGGCCTGGTTCTTTTGACCCACATTGTGATTTTAATATTATTTTGTATATTAATTTTCTATGACTGTTTTTTAATCATGTTGTAGTTTTATTGGTTGTTGATTTGTTTAATGTTTTTTATTTGACTTGTATTGTTGTACCCGGGCATGGCCCCATGTAAGCCGCCCTGAGTCCCCTTGGGGTGATGGGGCGGGATATAAGAATAAAATTATTATTATTATTATTATTATTATTATTATTATTATTATTATTATTATTATTATTATAAGGAGAGAAGAAAGAAGATTAAGTGGGTGGAATAGAGAAAGAAAGGCCAGGCCAACTTGAGCTGACACAACAAGAACAATCAAGAGCTAGAAGTGAAGCCCAATTCTCCAACCCCAGAAAAATAACATAGAAGAAGAAGAAAAAGGAATCCTCCTAATGGAATACTCGCATCCCCTGCAGAAAAGGGGGCGCGGGGGGGGGGGGGAAGAATGGTGGGAAATGAAGAGGAAGAAGAGAGGGAGCCCCATTGCTACCTCCCGTGCCAGCCACTGCCAAAACAAAAAGGGTAGGAAGGGGGAAATGGGAGGGAGGACCAAACCTATGCCTCCTGTCATTTCACAAATCAGTCTTTTGCTAATCTCTCCATCTCCCGCTTTGTGTCTCATTCATTCACTACTTGTGTTGTGTATTAGATGAGAAGTTGGAGAGAGGCTGAGGATCTGAAACATGAATGAACTGGAATGCAGCTGCTGCCACATCAAAAGCAAAAGTCGGCAGCTGGCAGTAAAAAGGTTAGGATGGGCGGGGGTGTGTGTGTGAATTGGATAAGAGATGTAACCTGTACTTGTATTGCTTTGAAAGTACAAGTATGTGTATTTGCTTTGCTTGATGCTACAAAAATTTCAATATAAACACATTTTAAATGTAATTAAACTAAATGCAAGAATAAAATATATAATTATACAATTTGTGTCTCATACACATGTGTGTTAAAATATGTGCACTTCTGTACAACCAACCCAACAAATGTAATATGTAACATTTTATTTTATCATGTAGCCTTGCTCTCCATACATCAAACACTAATTCTTAGCTAGGGCATCATTCAAAATGTTGCTGGCTGACTACTGTTAAGTTCAACTCATTCTAGTTGTGTGTGTGTGTGGTTGATAGGTGCTGATGACAAAGCAGCATCTATAGTGAATACCTATAAGCAATGTGAAAAAACTGCGTAATTGGTTGGGATAGTTTAGGGGTCATTGTTGTATAGTTGCTTGAGTGCTGTCATATGACTGGGAGACCAGGTCCATATCTCCACTCATCCATGGAAACCCACTTCGGTGGAGTTAAGCAAATCACACTCGGCCTCAGAGGAAGGCAATAGCAACCCATCCCAAACAAATCTTGGCAAGAAAACCCATGATGTGCTTGCCTTAGGATCACTGTGAGTCAAGAATGACTTGAAGGCACACAACAATTGTTTTAATAAGATTTCATAGGAAATATTTTTATATATTTATAGTTTCATTCTGTGATTAAGCAATATGTGCCGTTATTATACATGAGCTGAGAACTTGTTTCCAGCAACAGATCATCAATATTATCATCCTTCTGATTACTGTTAAACCTTGCTTCTCCTGGCCAACTGACAATACTTTCAACACACCAAAACCATGGCAAATAGAATCAGCCAAAGATTACAGCGGTTTTCTCAGGTCTCCAATTCAGAATTGACACTACCATATTCAAACCTGACAGCGGGCAACGGCCAAGGGTAGAGACCATCCGGGGCATGTGGACATACTTTGGCTGGGCCGGAAGCAATATAACATATCTCGGGTTTGGATGCAAAATGAGTTTTAGGAGGTCTGGTGGTACCATATGATTCTGGTAGTTTGAATATTTTTGAAACTTTTTTTTGTACGTGTGGGTAGAGGGAATGTCTTGGTACTTACGGATGATTAAATATACCCTGTACCTTGCCCAATACCTTTGTAATGTACACTACCTCCTCTTGATGCCCCTTCTTTTGCTGTTTCATGCCACAGCCACCCTTAAAGTGAAATAAACCATGGGCATAAAATATCACACACTAGATGTATCCTTTTTGCAAATTGTTTATTACTCTCAGAAATGCAATGCTACCAACCAGTTCATCAGCATTTGAGTACAAATCTATAATCACAGAGAATTTGGAATTATAGGCCACTAGAGATTATGGTTGAAAAATAGTTCTGAAACAGCCCAGTTTCTTCTGTTTCAATTATTCTACTTTCTATTTCCTTGTATACAACTTCCCTGTTTGCTTGCTTAGGTTTTTGGTGCAACAGTTGAAGTCTCTTAACCACACAGTACAATTTAATGTTGTTAGATACTTGTTATCAGGCTCGTAGCCAGGATTTTGATTTGGGGGGGGGGGGGGGGGGGCTGAGTCTGAGAGAGGATCTACCCTAGCAAACCTTTTGTGTAGTTATCCCAATATCCCCATGCATATGGGATATATTGAGCATGGTGATCAGATCATGATATGAATAAACATAACTACCAGTAAGGCCTTCTCGCAGACCAACCTGAGAACTTTCCCACCACTACATGCCTGCTTGTTATCTACAAAGCCCCTCTTGTTTGTATTGATGTTGGCATGGTCTGTAATTAATGCAAACATGATGCCCAGTTGTCTCAGTGGAAAGTCTGGCATGGCAATTTGTTAGAATCAAGGAGCAAGAAGTTATATAATGAAGGAGTAAGGGTTTATGTAATATCACTGAGTAAGAGCCTTTCAAATCTCATAGGTATATTGCTATATTCTGTCTTTACGTATTGGAAACAGGAGATGGTAACCCTGCTCATTGATTCTCTGAGTGTGTATACAGGCAGAACTCCAGGTCATCCAGGTCTTTTTTTTCAGAAGGCCTGTTGTAGTAAGAAATTTTTAACTTGGTTGGCAGTTGGAGACAAGAAAGGAACCATCCTCTCTTCCCTAGGAAGAGAATTCCAAAGTTTGGTTATAGACAAAGAGAAGAATATATTCATTGTTCTCTCCAAACATGTCTGCAAATGCAGTAGGACATAAATTATCCTCCCCTGAAGATTGTGGAGCTTATGTAGGGAGATATGGTCCATCAGATATCTTGAACCCTCCCTGTGAAGGTTACATTCTACATAGAGATAACGGGTTGAGATATTGGGACCGGGAGATTTGGAAGGGATAGATGTGAACAAATGTAGTTGGACTTTATTTGTGGGGGTGAAAACAGACTTTACTTAATAGATCACTTTTGTAGAACTGGCATAATGATACAATGATGGTTTGTCACCTCTCCCTTTTTAGATTGAGGAACCGAGGGTCCCTAGTTGTTAGCTAACCTGCGTCCATTTGGAGGTCTCTCATCATATTTTGGTTGAGAAACTTGTGAACAATACTGTAATCCAAACAGATTTCACATTGGGGCCACTTACACATTCTAAAGTACTGGATATTTAAGCATGAAAAAATGATGAGGCATGGGCAGCTTATTTTTCTAGGCTATTTCATTAAAATGGGCACATACACACAATCTGCTCTCCTTGAGGAGGAACATAAATGGTGTGGCTAGACATAAAATTGCTTATAGTTGCCTTTTGATATTGCAGGTAAGGTATAAGTCAGTTTTATAGGTTTAACAATTGTATTTCTGGGTTGTTGTGTGTTTTCTGGCCTGTATGGCCATGTTCCAGAAGTATTCTCTCCTGACGTTTTGCCCACATCTATGGCAGGCATCCCCAGAAGTTGTGAGGTATATTGGAAAAACTAAGCATTGAAGGTTTATATATCTATGGAAGATCCAGGGTAGGAGAAAGAACTCTTGTCTGTTGGAGGCCAGTGTGAATGTTGTAATTAATCACCTTGATTAGCATTAATGGCCTTGCCAGCTTCATGTCCTGGCTTTTTCCTGCCTGGGGGAATCTTTTCGGAGATATTAGCTGTCCCTGATTGATTCATG
Source organism: Anolis carolinensis (assembly GCF_035594765.1). NCBI lineage: Eukaryota > Metazoa > Chordata > Lepidosauria > Squamata > Anolidae > Anolis > Anolis carolinensis. The sequence continues at coordinate 231,408,148 of NC_085843.1, forward strand.
TCTGGAATTCCTCTGTTTTCAGAGTGTTGTTCCTTATTTACTGTTCTGATTTTAGCGTTTTTTAAAATACCGTTAGGCAGATTTTGTTCATTTTCATGGTTTCCTCCTTTCTGTTGAAGAAGCCAGGAGATGAAGCTGGCAAGGCCATTAATGCTAATCAAGGTGATTAATTACAACGTTCACACTGGCCTCCAACAGACAAGACCTTCCTGGACCTTCTGCAGATATATAAACCTTGCTTAGTTTTTCCAATATACATCACAACCTTTGAGGATGCCTGCCACAGATATGGGTAAACATTAGGAGATAATACATCTGGTACATGGCCATACAGCCCAGAAAACACACAACCCTGTGATTCTGGCCATGAAAGCTTTTGACAACAAATTATATGTCTATACGTCATCTGTATCATTGACGGGCATTAGAATCCCTTACAGCATTGATAAGTTTTCTCCTCCTATGAGCATTTTAAAGGTAGTTTCCAACCAGGAACTGCGTCAGCAGCAAAATTGCTGTCAAAGACAACAAGGTTTTACTGTATGTAGAGTCTAAATCTTGTGTCTCAGGAGGTGACATTTTTACCGTTCCAACATCTATCGGCTCGCTTAGAGATGGATCCAACTAATCCCTGTTAATGACAACAAAGAGTCTTGCATCCAATCAGAAATGGGATATCTAATATTAATTTGCTTCACGGGTGCACAAAATTCTTGGAGAATATCTGTAGACCGATTTTAACCAACACTGCCCTCCTCCCTTTTCTTGCTGGAGTTGAAAATCAAGTGTGTAATTATTAGAGCTCAGCAGAGACAGCTGCTTTTCAGAATTGCAGAAGCAGCTAAGCTCCATTGAAGCAATTAGTAATGTCAGAAGGAGAGCAATTAATAGGATTAAAAGAAGTATCAGATTTTCTATAAATAACTGCCTTTCATTATCCAGTATGATGATGAGACGCTCTGTTGTTTCCAGCTTGACTTTATTGGAAAGGGTTGCTCCGAACTGTGAAGATGCTGAGAGAGGGGTTTTATTTTTTATTTTGGAAGGGAAAAAAAGACCTGCTACAGCTAAACATAGCAAAACAGCCCTTCCTCTTGCTGATGGCAGTCCTTGGAAAGGGATACGTGATGCTGAAAGGTTTGATTAGACTGCCTTAGAGCCGCATGGAAGCCAGAAAATAATAGTTTCTGCCACATGACTAGGGAAATGGTCAGACAGCTGTCCATACAATGCTGAAAGTAACTGGATGATCAGACCCCTATGTAGGATGCCACTGAAGTCTGCGTGGTCTTGTAAGGGTTTTTTTGTGTTGACTCGATCCTTACACAAAACCTGGAAGTGTGTTTTGCCTGTCTGTCCTTTAATGTTTGTATGCTGTGAAGCAGTGAGTTTACTACAAATGACATGAGAAAAATTCTTAGCCAGTGTGGCATAATGACTTAAATGTTGGCTGAGGACTTTGAGAAACCAAGGTTTGAAGACAACAGAAATCTATTTTTAGCCTCAGATGAAAGTAAGAACAAACTCACTCTGAACAAATGCTACTAAGCAAGTGTATCAGAAACAACTCGAAGGCACACAAGAGCAATTATAACAAAAGCAGCAACAACAACAAAACAGGCCTTTTTCATGTCAGGAGTGATTTGAGAAACTGCAAGTTGCTTCTGGTGTGAGAGAATTGACAGTCTACGAGGACATTGCCTAGCGGGTGCCCAGGTGTTTTGATGTTTTTACCATCCTAGTGGGAGGCTTCTCTCATGTCCCTGCATGGAGCTGGAGCTGGGAGCTCATCCACGCTTTACCCGGGTTGGATTCGAACCAGCAACCTTCAGATCAGCAACCCAACCGTAAGTCAACAGTCCTGCCGACACAAGGGTTTAACTCGCTGTGCCATCGGGGGCTCCAACAAAGCAGCAATCTTACTGTATTGAGAGCCACCAGATGGCGCTGTTGCTCCTAGTCACGTTTTTCTTTTCATTCAGGGAGGAATTGGGTTTTTTAAACTACTCTTTTTATAGAAGAGAGCATGCAGTAGACGAATTTTCATCTTGTCTCAGCCCCTGATGAACAGATCAATACCTGGAGCGAAGTATAATGCTGGAAACTACTTGCTCGTGGCATGATGATTGTTTCTTTTTAAGTTCTTAATTACAGTAGAGTCTCACTTATCCAACATAAACGGGCCGGCTGAACGTTGGATAAGCAAATATGTTGGATAATAAGGAGGCATTAAGGAAAAGTCTATTAAACATCAAATTAGGTTATGATTTTACATTTACACCAATACATCATGTTATACAACAAATTTGACAGAAAAAGTAGTTCAATATGCAGTAATGCTATGTAGTAATTACTGTATTTACGAATTTAGCACCAAAATATGATATATTGAAAACATTGACTACAAAAATGCGTTGGATAATCCAGAACGTTGGATAAGCGAGTGTTGGATAAGTGAGACTCTACTGTCCCTATTTATTTATTCACATTTTGCTTTCCAACAGCTAGGTTGACATAAGCTGGGCTAAAGGTCAGGAGCTCACCCTGACCCAGGCTTCGAACTGTCAACCTTTAGACTGACAGGGTTTATTGCAGGTGGTGGTTTAACCTGCTGTGCTAAAGCCCGGCCCTGTAAGAAGTCTTGTCTTTGTGTGGATATGATAAATATACTAATCTGATATTAAGCATATATAAATATACCAATCTGATATTAAGCACATACCTTTTTTGTAGAATGTACTTATGCAGTACTTCCTAAATCCTATTATGGAATTGTTTCTTGGCAGTAAAATCTTTGTCGCCCAGCTGTGCCAATATAAACCACTGCAGTCTTTCAGTAGCCCCTTCTCCCTAAATCAGGGTTGAAATCATTAACTGCTATCAAGTTGACTTTGACTTATGGTGACCTCATGAATGAGAGACCTCAAAGTCATCCAATCATCAACAGCTCTATTTCAGTCTTGCAGACTCTTTGCCATGGCTTCCTTGATTGAGCCGATCCATCTGGAATTTGGTTTTCCTCTTTTGATACAGCCATCTACCTTACAAAGCATTATATTTTCTAGTGAATCGTATCTTCTCATGAGACATACAAATTTTTCAGTTTTATTGCCTTAATTTCTACAGAGAGATTTGTGTTGGTTTTCAGTAAGACCCATTCATTTGTCCTTTTAGCATTCGTGATATCTGTAGAACTCTTATCCAGCAATGCATTTCAAATGAGTTGATTTTTCCTCCTATCAGCTTTCTTCACAATATGGTTTTCACAGTCATGCAGTCCTTCAAATGTTGGACTGTAAGTCATAGCATGATTCACACTTTGCTATGCAGACAGCGCTGCTGGGAATCGTGGTGCAACATGTGTCACATAATCCTTATTCCTGTCCAAAAACATCACCGCTAAATGTGCCATGCTTTCTTAGACTCATTTTGTTCAAATTTGTATTGGAAGGCTGTGAGAGATAATTGGAGTCTGTGTCTCTATTCTTTATACATAATTTGCTTTCAAATATCTATCTTCTATACATCTTCTATCTTCTATACACATAATAAAGTAAAAAATGTGCATGTGTGTATGTGGAGGAGGTGTCCATACACAGAAAGCCTCCTACCTCTACAAACATCTATAGTTCCCACTGAGCAGGAGACACCCATAGCTCTCCCTCCACTGACATGCATGTTATACGTAGTGAGCGCTATGAAAATGTAGCTCAAACCCTGCCAGTGTCTTCCATAAACACCACTCTGCCCGCCACCCAAGTGAAGGCTTTCCTGCGGGGACAATGTCATCCTAGATGTTCTGTTTTTCCTTCAGAAGGGACATCCCAGGGTTCCTCAATTTGCATGAACCCGCCCACTGCCTCTACCTTAACCCTTAACCCTTTCCTACCCTTTCCTATGACACACAGTTAACAAAGGAATTGATCAACAACTGAACAAGAGGTTTGGGGAGAATTCACCATGATTTACAAGAGTTGTACTTGACCTACATCCAGAGAGCACTGTTAACCCAACCAAAGATGGATCTGGAGCAAACTTGCCATGGATGATAGGGCTTACAGCACCTTCACTAATACTGTGACCACCAAGAATGGACTGGGATCAAACTTGGCACAGAGAAGCCCAATGACCAACCGAACGTACTGCAGGGGTTAGTGGGAATGGACCTTGATTTTGGGAATTATAGTTTAACTGCATCCAGAAAGCATTGAACCTAGCTGATGCTAGATCTGGACCATACTTGGCACACAGACCCAACATGGCCAACTGTGCTTACAGGCCTGCTTTTTTTTTTTTTTTTTTTTTTGGGGGGGGGGGGGGTGATTGACCTCGGATCTGGGAGTTGTAATTCACCCTCATCTAGAGAGACTTGAACCCAACCGACGACGGATCTGGACTAAATTTGGCTCACAGACCCAACATGGCCAACTGCGAATACTGGCAGGGTTTGGGGGTGATTGCTCTGGGAATCTGGGAGTTGTAGTTCACCCTTATCCAGAGAGTACTGAACCCAACCAACGACGGATCTGAACCAAACTTCAGTGATATTACCTAACATCCCAAAATGAACAATGCCTTCTTCTAATAACCAGGGCACTGCCGGGTCTCCAAGCTAGTTCTAAATAAAAACCTCCAGCCGTATATTTTCAGCCATACACTCTACCCATGTATGCGTATAAGCACGTTTGTTTTTTGGTTTTGGTTTTTTGTTTTGTATGTGCAAAGGCAGAATTTTTTTCAGGCAAAGCAGTTAGCTTGACATTCTTGTGTACTGAATATGAAGCACCCAGCAACTGGAGAAGTTTTTGACTCCAGGCGGCATATCTGCTAATTATTTTATTACAAGGTGACTAGATAATAGGGCTGGAGCCAAGAAGTGCTTGGCCTCTAAAGCAGCTTCCAGGGATACAAGCAAAGCACTGGCAGCTTCAATTGCTGACTTTGAAAACTAATTCCTGCGGTGAATATAAAACTTGTATTAGCTGAGTTATTCTGCTTCCTTCTGAATTCTCTCTTGAATTAACTTCATCCTTATATGAAATGCACAAAGCAAGAGAGGGTCAAGTGCAAGTTGTATATCAAAACGTCTTAAATTTTGCATTTGCCAAAGATGTCACCAAGTGACACCATTGCTGTTAAGACAGAAGCCTTTACTGTAGTCTAACAAGAAAAGGAGGGTACAAGGAGTCCAGTCCTGAATGAAATTGACTTTATAAATAGCTGAAATGCTTTGGAGTGAAATGCTCCTTCTTGGGTTCTGTGTATAAATAGATAAAGGACATTAGGGTTGAAGATTAAATACACACACATACACACACACACAGTGGGAACAACAGCAAATACAAATTATGGACAGTTTCAATAAATAAAAGCTGCCAATAATCATCTAAATCATTATAAACTCATTCTTTGAGGAGTTAATGAAAAGGCTGTCACAATACCATAATAAGCTTCCTACAAAAACATTGACTCCTAAAAGGCAAACTGCATTGGATAATACAGAACATTGGATAAGTGAAGGTTGGATAAGAGAGACCCTACTGTATTTTATAGCTGAGCAGCATTGGAAATGCTGCAGGTTGATTTCCATGATATACTTTCTTTTATAAGTAAAATGAGTTTGGTAAAGGATTGATTGTCTGTTTTTCTTAAAAAAAAATATATATATATATATATAGCAAATCTGCTTTTTCTTGCCCCCAATTTAGTAGATCTTGATCTACAAATGTCCAGATATAAATCTGATTTGTAATTTCAACATCCCTAAAGATTTGTCATCTGTCTGCCACCCTTCAGGTAAAGTGGGTTTTAACACAGAGTTAAATGTCATTATATATGTCTGCTCCCTTCACACAGAAAGCAAGATAGGCTGAAATAAGAAATGCTTACTTAATATTTGTAAGTTCTGGTCTAAATGACCCTGACACATAATTTTCAGATTTATATTCAAGCCAGAACTTTTTAAATGTTCTTATCTGTTGGAAAACTATTTCAATAATTCTTTAATCAACCAGGAAGAGTTGTGGGCATCCAACATATGACTGGTCGTCATCAAGATATCAGACCCAACCCCAAGAATTTTATCAAAGCTCTGGGTAAAACAAGAAGCAACCGCACATGGTCAAAGACATTTTTGAAGCTGTGTTTTTTTTATTACAGCTACCTCTTTTCATGGAGCCCTGGTGGCGTGGTGGATTAAACCGCTGAGCTGCTGAACTTGCTGACTGAAAGGTCGGCGGTTCAAATCTGGGGAGCGGAGTGATCGCCCACTGTTAGCTCCAGCTTCTGCCGACCTAGCAGTTCGAAAACATGCAAATGTGAGTAGATCAACAGGTATTGCTCCAGTGAGAAGGTAAAAGCACTCCATGCTGGCCACATGATCTTGGAGATGTCTACAGACAATGCCAGCTCTTTGCCTTAGAAATGGAGATGAGCACCAACCCCCAGACTTGGACACGACTAGACTTAATGTCAGGGGAAAACCTTTACCTTTACTACCTCTTTTCAGGTCAAATTTGATGCACAGGAAACCAAAAACTACTAAATCAGGAAAATGGTGGCCAAGATCTTAGATAAGCTAATTACCTAAGTATACCTCAGAAATATATCCTAACCCAACACACTCTAATCCTAATTTACCAGGCATTACCCATTACTGTTGATTGGAGTGCAATAGACTGATATCTTTTGATTGGGACGAACAGAAGCTGGGTCCTTCTACTCTTTCCACTCCTCCTCACAGTGGTGACCTCAGGTGGGAGCAAGGTGCAAATGTCAGGCTGCTTTGCCCAATCAACAGTAGAACAGATTTCTATTACTTGCAGCAGCTGATACCCATTAAGACATGTCTGGGAGACCTGATGATCATGGCAATAGTGTCACAATCATGAATACATAAAGTTTGTGATTATGAATTAGTCATAAATCCATAACTCTAGGCCAGTGATTCCCAAACATTGGCTCTTCGGATATTTGGGACTTTGGCTCCCAGAATTCCTGACTGTTGGCTAAGTTGACTTGGGTTTCTGGGTGTCCATAACAACTTGAGGATGAAAGTTTGGAAACCACTATGTAGTGATTTCAGCTTGGAATGTGGTTAAAGAATCCATGCCTGGCAAGCATATGTTAAACCAGATCAGCCAGGACAAAGAAATAGACTCACCAGGCTGAAGGCAAACCAGAAAAGTTGATTACAATTCGGCCAAAAAGGATGCACGTTCAAGCAATTTGTTTTGTTGGTAAAGAGGATTATCCATCTACATAGCTACACAATTGATCTGATAGTTATCTGGCTTGGGAAATAGCTGGAGGGGTCTTGGTTAAATCTTCTTTACCAAGAGATTATGCACACAGAGGCATGAAGAGATGGCTGCCTTCAAGTTACATTTTGATACATACTGTATATTAGAAACTGTTTATACACTTCATATAAGGAATTGACACAGCACACAGTATAGAAAAGATACAAATTATACAGAAATCATCAAATTGATATATTTTATTTAAGGGTTAGATCTGATAGAGTTTGTAGGGTACAGCTGCTGCTAGGTCCATTCCAGAGCCACCAGTGCTTTAGGATATAACAACTCCAGGTCTCCAGAAAAAAAAAGGAAAAAAAATCATATTATTTGCCTGAAATCTCTTGGTGAACCATGAATCTTTGGGGGGGGGGGGGGGTTATCACAGCCTGATAACAACTGCTCTAGTTTGTAAATGTATAACTGCAATACTGAAATTCAGAAGGTGTTTATGCTGGCAGGACCAGTTCAAGACATTTTGCTTCTGGGACAGAGAACAAAAATGTTGTTAGCTTTTCATTTTGTACATAGAAATGGGTATGGCAATGGAACCTTATTTAAATTACTGAGGCAATTGCCTGACTTAACCTTGTGATAGGGTCAGTCCCATTCATGGAAACTATTCCTAAAGCAGCTTAGGAAATGATCGGCTTTATATCAGACTTACAAACTCTGAAGAATTATTATTTTACTACCCTTACCAAAACAACCGATAATAAAGCAAGCACTGCTTAAGAGAGGCTGAATTCTTCTACCTCATACAGAGGCTTTTTATTCTGATCTGTATCGGAAATCTACTTCCAATTTCTGCTCTTTATGCTATTTCATGGCAAAGCCAGTTTGCCTACATGGGGGTTGGAAGGCAAGGGAACTTCACTAAGAACTCTTCCGGATTGTTTCCAAAATGTGCTTATCAGTAGCTGTGCAGCAATAAATGTTCCTTCCATTTTATTATCAACTTGGAGTAGAATACAAATCAGTGCTCCAGTATCAAGTCCACTGAGAAAGCCTTGCTTAATGCTGCAACGGATAGATTTTACTTTTGTGGACTACAAGCCACCAGCTATTCTATTTGGGGAATTCTTTGAATTATAGTCCACAAAGAAAGTTTTCCAAGCTCTTGCTACCCTGACTCTTTCATCCAACATTTTATAGGTGAAGGATGTTTCAAGTCCATATTGTGGTTCACACTTTCATTAAACATACCAAGTATGCACAACCCCCCACCCTCACTTGCTTTTCAAAACATGTGTTCATTAGAAATTTATTTTTAAACTGCACAGATGCAGGTAGGAAAGTGTAAGCATTAGAGTCATTAGTCTGCATGGTGCCTTTGCATGAAATGTGAAGCAGAGTACACAGACAGAGTACCGTCCTTGTAGCCTTGGCCAGGCCAGTAGGCAGAAAAAAAATTCAGGGCGGGGGGATTTGAAACATTATTTTTGGTGAATCATGAAGAGTAGGTCCATAACACAAAACAATTTAAATTATATTATTCATTTCTATATTTTAATATGAACTTAATTAAATCAAATTTCTATTTTAGTTACAAAGCTGAAAGTCTTAAAAAATTGAAAATGACTTTTAATTGGTAATTTGCGGTTACAAAATAATACAATGTCTGTTGGAAAGACTTGAAAACTGTGTCAATACACTTTGACAGAAATCAGGCTCCATGGATAAACTTCAGTGGACACTCAAGAGTGCAGGTCCAGTTAGTCTTTCTTCCCACATTGTGCTTCTTATGTATGTTTTCAAATGTTTAAGAGTTGAAAAAAATCTTTCATTTGTAGCTCTTGACACTGGCAATGTTGCTGAAATCTGAAGAAATTTCTTCACATTTGGAAAAAATTGTCCATCACAGACAACATAAGTTTCAATTGTATTTGATGGTTTTTCTGCAGGTGCAGCCTTTTTACATTTTCTAGACCACATGTCAAATTCTTCCATCAGTGTGTCAGTATCTTGAAGGCATTCATTGTAAAGTTCTGTGCACTTGCTCAAGTTGGATTTTAAATGGCCACAATTAATAAAGAGGAACACTAGCACTTCCTGAACTACTTCCCTGTGCCTTGTAAAGCTGACTGCAGAAATAAGTCCAGAAATGGGATGTACACATTTAACCTTTAATATCCCATTGGTGTTGGTGAAGTTGCCTGGATGTTGTTTTTACAACTCTGTATTGAACAGATGTGAGGAATCCTAACTTCTCCACCCATAGACTCCACCACTGATCTTGCCGTGTTCTCCTGAAATTCGTTCACAGATTCTGTGCACATCTCCCTGGCTTTTTCTAAGAGACTGTCAACATGTTGCAGACTACCAAAAATGCCCATATCTGCTCTTTGTAATGTTTTTGCTAAGATGAAGGGATGATGACAGAGGATCTCTTAGAATGTGTATGGTTACTACATACAAATTCAGCATTCAGAACAGCTAAAATAAGGTGTCCAGCTTGGGAAGGAGTCTCACTATTGTATAGAGGACTCTCTTTTAGTTCCCACCACCACACTTTACAGTTCAATAAAACATAAAACTGTATCATGTCACTCAACCCAACAGGTTTCACAAAGGGGCAACAGGCTGTTTGATCTTGATTCAGGAAAACAGTCTTTTATATTTTCTTCCAGTGGTTCCAGTCTCATGAATGATGCTCTGAAGAAACTGCACACAGATGATATTGTGCCTTGGCGGTTTCTGACAGGTGGAATGCTGCAAATCTTTTTTTCAGTAGTATATAACAAGTACTTATGCAAGGCCATCTAGTCCAACCCCCTGCCATGCAGTCAGGAAGCTTTTCCTAATGTTTAGGTGGAATCTTGTGGTATTTTTGTGGTATTTTCGCTGTTTCACGGGTTTTTGCAATGTGCAAAGGATTTTGGAAGGGGGGGGAAAGGTAGAAATAAAGGGCGAGGGGGAGGGGAGGGAAGGGTTGGAAATAAAAAAATATTATTTAGTTTCCATTCTTTTTCTCTTATGGTGTACTGTATATTGTAACTGCTAAAATAAAGTATAGACTGAATTCTGATCCTGCCCTCTGAGTATTAGCTATCCCTCCTAATTTGGTGTCACCTGCAAACTTGACAAGCACGCCCTCTAAACTTTCATCCAAGTCATTAATAAAGATGTTGGACAGAACTGGGCCCAGGACTAAATCCTGCAGCACTCCACTCATCACTTCTTTCCAGGATGAAGAGGAACCATTGGTGAGCACCCTTTGGGTTTGGTCGCTTAACTAATTACAGATCCACCTATCAGTAATATTGCCTAGGCCATATTTTGACTAGTTTGCTTGCAAGAAGGTCATGGGGGACTTTGTCGAAGGCCTTACTGAGATCAAGATATGCTACATCCACAGCATTCCCTGCATCTGTGAAGCTTGTAACTCTATGGAAAAAGAGATAAGATTAATCTGGCATGACTTGTTTTTGAGAAATTTATGTTAACATTTAGTAATCACAGCATTCCTTTCTAAGTGATTGCAGACTGCCTCCTTAATTATCTGCTCCAGAATCTTTCCTGGTATTGATGTCAGGCTGACTGGATGGTAATTGTTTGGTTTCTCTTTTTTCCCCTTCTTGAAGATACAGACAACATTTGCCCTCCTCCAGTCTGCTGGGACTTCTCCTGTTCTCCAATAATTCTCAAGGATTAAGTGGTTCTGAAGTGACTTCTGCTAGTTGTTTCAATACTCCTGGGTGTAGCTCATCTGGCCCTGGAGACTTGAATTCCTCCTCCTCCTCCTCCTCCTCCTCCTCCTCCTCCTCCTCCTCCTCCTCCTCCTCCTCCTCCTCCTCTTCTTCTTCTTCTTCTTCTTCTTCTTCTTCTTCTTCTTCTTCTTCTTCTTCTTCGTCCTGGCATTTGTCCCACAAATTTGGGAATAGAAAGGGGAGAGCTAAGAGGAGAATCCCTCCCCGTCCCCCAATGTCAGGTTCTTGCTCGCATGCCGCACAGATGCAGAAGGAACATATCGCACCAAGGTAGGTGATGGGAATGTTGCAGAATGGGGAGTTATTGACAGGTTTTATTGACAGTTATTGACAGGAGAATCATGAGGGGGAGGCAAACTGGCAGCAGGATGCATATGGCATTGTGTGAAAGGGACTATCATTGAAGGAGGGGGTTCAATTCCAATTGATCTGCCTCATGTGATAAAGTCCTATGTATGGCATCTTTCACATTCTCTGCTCTGCCTCAGTATCTGAACAACATATCAAAGCCCTTTAATTGCAATCTTGTAAGAAAGCTACACAATGTAGAGGTTATAGAGGGAGGGTGAGAGAGAATCCTCTGGGGGAGAAAGAGGTGGAGAAGGTCTTCGTTTCATGGAGACAAGTCTGCTATTCGAAAAGCACTCCGATGGAAGCTCAGTTTAAGAAGAACACTTAGCCTTGAGGTTGCCCAGCAACAATTAAGAGCTGGACAGCAGACTAAGCAGAAACACAGATCACCTGGTCACATTCCCCGCTCTAGGGAGTGTACTGCATTTCTGTTTAAGTGGTTGTGAATGTTTCTCAATTTGCAATTAGATACATGCTGGTTTATACCAACTTCATGACAAATGGTGCCTGTTTTGTTTTCTCTTCCTCTACAGTTTAATAGTAAATTTTCTCTTTTTTGGACAATGAGAATGTGGCCACCCAAGGCTATATTTTCAAAACATATCTGTTCAGGCAATGCCTCATCCATGATGTATGGCTGACCTTATCTTGTCTCCATTGGAAGTGCTTGAAGTGAAGGAGCCCATGAAGGGGTTATATATAGGTAGGGAACTGCAAGCTTGTGTGGGAGATAGTAAAAACTGCAGTAACTGGGAGCAGAAAAAGAGGACCTTGGAGATTCGCGAGAATGGAATTAAAAATGGGAAGGAGAAATGGCTCTTATTAGGAGGGTGAAACTGCTTCTGTTGTCTTATCAGCATATTTGGGTTTCAGGTGACTTCCAGTCATTCCTGAGTCATTTAAAAGGATGCTTTAGACTTGTTTGTTCTTGTTGCCAGCCTGCCTGAACTCTGTTAGGTCCCCCCTTCCTTTAATCACATATGAATGCAGCTGGACAGTAATCTATACACATAATAAAAGTGAAAAACTGTATATGTGTATGTGGCAGGAGTGTTCATTTACACAGACAGGCTCCTTCCTCCACAAACAGCTGCAACTTCCCTCCAAGGAACATTGCAGGTTATAGCGGGCGCTGTGAACATGTCCAAGAGCCCTGCCAATGTCCTCCACAAACACCATACTGCCCACCACCCAAGTGAAGGCTTTCATATGGGGACAATTTCATCTTAGATTTTCTGTTTCTCCTCCACCAAAGACACTTCCCAGTGTTCCCTTTTCTCTCCATTGGTGTGGAATTTGCTTGACCCCACCCACTGTCTCTCCCTTAACCCTTTACTACCCTTTCCTATGGCACACAGTGAACAGAGCAGAATTGATCAGCAACTAAACAACTAAACATACTGAAGGGGTTTGGGGGACTGACTCAACATGATGGAAGTTGTAGTGCACCCTGCATCAAGACACAGCACTGTGACCCCCCACCAACAATGGACCTGAACCCCATTTGGAACACAGATCCCCCATGAACAACAGAACATACTGGAGGGATTGGGGGGGGGGGTTGGCCATCACATCAGGAAGTTGTAGGTACTGGAATTTATAGTTCACCTGCAATCAAAGAGCACTCTGATCCCCACCAATAGACCTGGACCAAACTTGACACACAGAACCGCCATCACCAACTTAACCTACTGGAGGGGTTTGAGGGAACTGACCTTCATTTCAGGGAGTTATAGTTCACCTACATCTGGAAACACCTTGACCTCCACCGATAATAGACTTGGACTAAACTTGGCAAGCAACCCCCATGACGAACAGAACATACTGGAGGAGTTTGAGGAGAACTGACTTTAATTTCTGGGAGTTATAGTTCACCTAAATCCGGAGACACGGTGACCCCCATCGATAATAGACTTGGACCAACTTGGCACACAGAACCACCATGAACCTGCTGGAGGGAATTGAGGGGAACTGACCCACCATAGTGGGAGCTGTAGTTAACCCTGCAGCCAAAGAGCACACTGAACCCCACCAATGATGGATCTAGAGAGCATACTTGCCCAACATGATAACTTTAACCACTGATGGAGTTTCAGGTGGTTAACTTGGCATGATGTGAGTTGTAGTTCACTCACAACCTTATGCATTTTGGACAATTAAAAAATGACTTTTTCAAATAACCTGGGCAATGCTGGGTACCTAAGCTAATTTCAAATAAGGAAGAAAATACCTCTTCAGTTCCTAATTTGATTAATACAGTACAACATTTCTATCTGGGGACTAGTATCTATGGTTTCATTTATCCATGTCTTACAAAATATGCCCTCTTTAGGGATTTTCTAAGTCCTCCAGTGCAATTCTGTGATATTCTTGGACCTGGACTCCATAATTTCAATTGGGTTTGCAGTTATGTGCAGTTTTGTGGGTCCACGTGAAGTCTGGGAATATATCTCCTGTGGATATGGAGGTTGTACTATACATGTGGCCAGAGCTTGGAAAACTTGGTTCTTTGAACACAGCTCCTAAAATCCACCTGGTGAAGTCCTTCCTACATTTTTCAGCCCCACCTCAGCTTAACCACTTGCTGGCAGGAGTGAGCACTAAAATGCTAAGACCCAAATGTTAGGTTCTGGGAGTTGTGACAATTTTAATCTCTCACGGGATAGATAGAGGCATTGCAGGAAACTAAAATGGCACCAACTCCCAGAGCCAATGGACTGGTGCTCACTGGATGAAGGGTGGGACACTGCTGATCCAGTGGAACCTTGGCACCTAGTCTATGATATTGTCATACCGAAATACTGCCTGGTAAGAAAATTCAAATGCTCAGTTAAAATTTTAAGTGATACATACAATTAAGCTTCATAACTTACTTAGAAGGCCGAAATGGAGGTGATACGTAGCTAAAAGCCAAACTTGGAAATGTTTGTTTCTTTGGCACAATAGTGGATTGGGAAATCACCCAAAGGAAATTTCCAAACTGTGGCAGAAATGGAAGCATATCTTGTTAAGTGTGACTGCTAAGCCAAAATTAAGAGCAGTATTAGGAAGATTAGATGCAGGATCTAGGTGCAAATATCCTACTGCCCTCTCCTTGAAGCATTTGAGTTTGTGTGCACATGTCACAAGACTTCTGATCAAGGCTTGATATTATGAATGGACTAGATGGTGCATATGAGTGTGTCTGTTTGGAAGGGACAGCAATGTTTTATAGTCCAACCTAGGTCACCACAGCAGACTGTCTAGAAATTCCCCCTTTGTGTGATCTAACCTATGAAATCCATATTTCTATACCACAAAAATACGGGGCAGGGTTACAGAAGAAAGATGCTTATAGTGCAGATCACACACACACACACACACACACACACACAGCAATGCACTATATGTGGGGATGATATATTCCTGCAGCCAGGATCACTGCCAGTTTGACATTGGCAACACTCTTTGAACTTTGGCACAAAATGTTTTCAATATTCCCATACCAAAGATTGCTGTTAGTAAGAAAGACTCTGTGCATAAGCCAAATGGACCCATCAATTCATTCTGAAGGGAAATGGAACTGAGTGTATCCTTGCACGGATGGCTTGGATCCTGTGACACATCCAAGGTTTGAGCAATGCCTCAGCTATACCTTACAATTGATCTGTGTGACTTGGAATCCTTTAATATTTCAAAGAGCGCTGCGACTGATTAGTGAGTAATAATAATTGCTGGGCCCCAGCAAGCCAGTTTCATAATCCCATTATACAAGTTGATGGTGTAGCCATGCTTGAAAATATTTTGCAGTTTCAATCACCACTTCAACATCAAAACATGATGTGCGTGGGGGTGGGAGGTGAAGAAAAGGGCAACCAATGTGCTAAAGGAAATGGAAGTACTCCATTACGAAAAACAGGTGTCGCAATGCCTGAGTGTCTTTAACTAGGAAGAGAAAGGAAATACAAAATTAAGAACGCAGTAAGAGAATACAATTCTACATGGTATGGAGAAAGAGACAAAGGAAGGAATGTCTGTTGTTGGACAATAAACTCCCATTAGCTCTAACAAGCACAGCCAGTAATGAAAGAGCATGGGATTTGCAGTTCAGCAATAATTGGAGGACCAAACATTCCCCATCCCAGTTTTAGCAAGTACAGAGTTTTGATGAAGGCTTTCACAGCCAATCACTGGGTTGCTGTGAGTCTTTCGGGCTGTATGGCCATGTTCCAGAAGCTTTCTCTCCTGTCCTCACAACATCTGAGGATGCCTGCCACAGATGTGGGTGAAATGACAGGAGAGAAAGCTTCTGGAACATGGCCATACAGCCCGAAAGACTCACAGCAATACAGAGTTTTGGTTTCTTTTCCTGTCACTGGCAGACAACTTTTCAGGTTATTGTATGTGACACAAGAAGGTCTCAAAACAAGCAAAACACCAATTAGAAAACTGCAGGAGGGAGAGAGGGAATCCAAACAAACAAAATAAAAGAATGTGATAATAAATAATATTATGAAAAACATTGCAAGGTGGGAAGTCCACTACAATACATTTCTGTTTTATTTGTGGCTTTTCTTACATTTTGTTTACTATGATTAATTCAGCACCTTTAGAGTCTAGAATATTTCATCTATGACCTTTGAATAATGATAGAAAATGCTATTTTCATCTACCTACTGATGAAGACTCATTAAAATGCTCCACATTTCAGGAAGTGCAGCTTCATTACAGACTGTATAACTTCTTACATTATATTTTGGTAATAACGAATAGCTTGTGAAGTGTATTGTACATAGTTGGTCTTTCTGTGGACAAGCATGGAAGCCTGGAATACACTGCACTGTGTTTGTGACTCCTTTGTTCATTATAGACATACACACTTAAGTTTAAACTATTGTTTACTATGCAGCTGCCCTTGCTTATACTGGTTGAGATTAAGCTATATTTCATGTCTTATGGCTTTAGTTGCCTTGTATTCTTTGAGTTAAGTTATCCTTCTGATACATACAGTAGAGTCTTGCTTATCCAACCTTTGCTCATCCAACCTTCTGTCTTATCCAACGTAGTCTACCTCTCGCCCGAATCCATAGCTGTTTCTTTAGGCAGGCAAGGATCAGAATTTTAAAAATCTTCATGAGACTGGCAATGTTGTTACTGTAAGTTCATTTTATGTAATTCTATCTTAATTTGTAGTCAATTTTTAGTAGTCAATGTTTTTGTAGTCAACACTTTCAATAAATTGCTATGTTTTGGTGCTGAATTCGTAAATACAGTAATTACAACATAATGTTACTGTATGTTGAACTGCTTTTTCTGTCAATTTGTTATAAAACATGATGTTTTGATGCTTAATTTGTAAAATCATAATGTAATTTGATGTTTAAGAGGCTTTTCCTTAATCCCTGCTTATTATCCAACATTTTCACTTATCCAACGTTCTGCTGGCCTGTTTATGTTTGATAAGTGAGACTCTACTGTACATTTGTAGTGCTTTGTTACACTGTCTGTATTATTCTGTTTTGCATTATTATGAAGTTATTATTTGCATTACTCCACTGGTTACTTATCAGTCATATTGAATTGTTTCTTTGATGAGTCTGTGTTCTATATATTTTTCACAATATTATTTATCATCATATTCACCTTTTTGTTTGGTTGCTCCCCTCTCCTGCTCTTTCGTAGTTGGCGTTGCTGGATATGTCATGCCACTGCAATATTCTTTCATCAAAAAAGCTCTTCCTTAGTAATTGTATTGGTGGACAAGTCTTATGATCAAGGATCAAAATCTTTCCTCTGATGAAGCACGCTGCCTCCGGATTCCTTCACACAATGGGGATGATATTAGTGTTCTCATTACAAAGCCCGCTCCTTGAACTTTTGCTTATCCAGCATCGTGTCCCTTTGTTTTGTTTGTTTTATTCAACGCATCTCCTGCTCCTCCGAGGAAGCTGACATCTTGCATCTATTTTCTTTCACTCCAACCATGTCATATAGCCAGCCATGGGCCACTTCATAATCTCATGTTTAGGCTCAGGTTGGAGGAGCGTTCACAGATGTGGTAATTGCTAGGAGAAGAGTGACTCCTCATTAAACTAATAAGCTCAGCTGAGAAAATGCAAAGGCAGCAACTCCCTCACCAGCTTTGCGGGAAGTGGAAGACGTTGCCAACTGAGATGGCATCGCAGAAGCAAAACATGCCCGATGCAGAGAAATGGACACTTTATGGGGGGGGGGGGGAGGATACATCCAAGGGGAATACATCACCCCCACAGCCTGATTTTGCAACACAGTTTAGACAAGTTACTTTTTGGAGATGCAATTCCCAGAATTCTGCTAGGCTGAGGGAACTTTGGGAATTGAATCGCCAAAATATATTTTTCTAAGATATGCAGTATGGAATGACATAGGCAGCAAATCAGATTACAGTAGAGTTTCACTTATCCAACATTCGCTTATCCAAGCCTCTGGATTATCCAAGCCATTTTTGTAGTCAATGTTTTCAATATATCGTGATATTTTGGTGCTAAATTTGTAAAAACAGTAATTACAACATAACATTACTGCGTATTGAACTACTTTTTCTGTCATATAACATGATGTTTTGGTGCTTAATTTGTAAAATCATAACCTAATTTGATGTTTAATAGGCTTTTCCTTAACCCCTCCTTATTATCCAAGATATTTGCTTATCCAAGCTTCTGCTGGCCCGTTTAGCTTGGATAAGTGAGACTCTACTGTATTTCCAATTACTGGTCCATATTCCCTGCTGTACTAAAGGTGGTGGTGGGCAAACTCACAAAAAGGCAAACGTGGCTGGATATGAGTCAAAGCTATGTCAGGTTGATTCATATGATGGACTTTGACTTGGACACTGAGCCAAAATGCTTTAAATTATAGGAACAGGAAGAGAGGCTTCCAAGGCAACTGAACCGAAGATCCTCTCCAAACCAAGCTTGTTGATTTCGCAGTCCCTATTTTCACCCATTCAAGAGTCTCCTTGGCCTTATTTTCTTGCAAACTGGCATTTATCAAGCAAGTACAGAAATGCAGTCATTTCTGAGATGGTGGATGAAAAGGGTCCTTTTGCTTTGGGCAGTTTGCTCAAATAACATTAGTATCGCATTTCAAGGTTTTGTTTTGTTTTTGCAGAAGGAGAATGGTCACCTTCTGTGTAGCATTTTAATTACATATCAGAAAAAGGCTGTCCTGGGAAAGAAAAAGGATGGACATACATTTAATAATAATAATGACTTTATTTTTGTACCCCACCTCCATCTTCCCGAAGGGACTTGGGGTGGCTAACATGGGGCCATGCCTAAACAATTATAATAAAACAAAATAAAATACATACAAGACACACAACAACATCCAATAAAAATGCTTATATAATAACATAGTTAAACAAAACATAATAACAGTAGCATAATAAAACAGAGTTTGGCACTGGAACATCTGGCAAGTCAAGGAAGACAGTAAAACCCAATTATGTGGCTTGGAATTAACTTCCACATTAAATTGTCATGAAGGGTTAAACTACAAGTGCTGCAGTAGAGAGGCCAGAGCTCCAGGATTCAAAGCACCAGAGTCAAAACACCAGGATTCTTTCAAGATAAGCTGATGATGCTGCCCTCATGTTTCATGGCTTCTCAGATACTGGCTCCACAATAATTGGGAAGGGAGGTTTCCTGCAAGAAGCAATACATTGTTGTAAATTATTGTTGTCTCAATGCAAAGCATTTTGGGATGCCTTGAACTTGATTGAGCAATCAAGACTCATTAGCTTCATAAAAGCATCTTCCCGTTAATGGGAAAAACTCCAGGAACTGGTTTGTTGATATGAATTTGCTTGCATTTTTGGGCTTTCTTTGGAGGCATGGCTATAACTATTGCTATACCAATGTCCTCCTGTAATTTGATTATTCATGTTATTTGTATATTTGAGAATACAGGTTAAATATCCGTTATAATCCAAAATATTCTGAAATCTAAAATTGCCCACATATGCTGCTGAGAAAGTGACAACTTTTCTTTCTGATGGTTTAACATACACAAACATTGTTTCATGTACACTATTATTAAAATTATTGTGTATAAAATTACTTTCAGGTTATGTCTGCAAGGTACATATGAGACAAATGAATTTTGTATTTAGACGTGAGTCCTATCTAGAAGATAAATCATTATGTATACACAGTATGTGAAAACACAGGGATTCCAAAATCCAAAAAATTTCTGTTCCTAAGGGATAGGTAGCTATTATAATTGTGACTCTTTCTGCAATATTTTTATCACCCTGTTTCATGTTCAGTTGATGAACCGATTTACATTATTTTTTTGAAACATTCCCTTTTCTGGGTTGTTGTATGTCTTTCGGGCTGTGTGGCCATGTTCCAGAAAGACATACAACAACCCTGTGATCCCAGCCATGAAAGCCTTCGACAACACATTCCCTTTTCTGTTCAATTCTGTTCAAACTTAGGACCTGCTTCAGAGACCTTTAAAATGAGCTGCTGAACTTGCTGACCAAAAGGTCGGCGGTTCGAATCCAGGGAACAGGGTGAGCTCCCACTATTAGCCCCAGTTTCTGCCAACTTAGCAGTTCAAAAATATGCAAATGTGAGTAGATCAATAGATACCGCTCCGGCGGGAAGGTAATGGCACTCTGTGCAGTCATGCTGGCCACATGACCTTGGAGGTGTCTACAAACAATACCGGCTCTTCGTCTTAGAAATGGAGATGAGCACCAACCCCCAGAATTGGACATGACTAGACTTAACATCAGGGGAAAACCTTTATCATTACCTAGGGGTTTTTAAATTTTCCCCATGGGTATGGGTTCAGAAGAATGACTTTTCTTGCTGATGTTGACTTTGCAGGATGAAATACCTGACCATTGAGTTTGTAAGATTTCCTTTGCGGAAGACCAAATTCTATTCTTAGGCAACACACACAGAATAGGCTTTTCAAAAGCTGTTTCAGAGCGACCGTAATTTCTCAAACACTTTTATAGATATGTTGAAAGCAGGTGGGTTGAAATAGCTGCCCTTCCACTCTCTGAGGCCTTAGAAAAACAATGAGGGAGTCCTGCAAAGTGGCTTCTGCAAGAGGAGTCTCTGGGATTTAATTGCTGCAATGCAAAGAGGTTGAGGAGGGAGAGCTCTTCCGCCTCCTCAAATTTTAGCACTTGCTGGAAATCTAGCAGCCCGGGGTAAACCTGGGTCATCCATATACATTTGACAAGTCGAAGCATTTGGGGCCAGGCTGTGATTGTTCTAAATCTGGAGAGTCAGTTAAGTTGAAAGTCTCTTTTTGTGAGTATTGTATTCAAACACTGCAACTCATCTGCACACATGAAATTGCCAGCGAGACCAAGGAGAAAGGGAGAGTTTTTCCCTTTGCACATAGATGATGTTTCTTGTAGGGGTTTGTATTTCTTACCTTGTCAGAGTGATCTCTCCTTTTCTAGTTGTATGGCTTGACAGCAGTACGTGTGAAAAAAATTGTGGACAAGTTAAACATGAGCCAACAATGTGATGCGGCAGCAAAAAAAGCCAATGGGATTTTGGCCTGCATCAATAGGAGTATAGTGTCTACATCCAGGCAAGTCATGCTACCCCTCTATTCTGCCTTGGTCAGACCACACCTGGAATACTGTGTCCAGTTCTGGGCACCACAATTTAAGGAAGATGTTGACAAGATGGAATGTGTCCAGAGAAGGATGACTAAAATAATTAAGGGTCTGGAGAACAAGCCCTACGAGGAGCAGCTTGAAGAGCTGGGCATGTTTAGCCTGTAGAAGAGAAGGCTGAGAGGAGACATGATGAGGATCATGTATAAATATGTGAGGGGAAATCATAGGGAGGAGGGAGCAACTTTGTTTTCTGCTGCCCTGGAGACTAGGACGTGGAACAACGGTTTCAAACTACAGGAAAGGAGATTCCATTTAAACATTAGGAAGAACTTTCTCACTGTGGGGGCTGTTCAGCAGTGAAACTCTCTGCCTCGCAGTGTGGTGGAGGCTCCTTCTTTGGAGGCTTTTAAGCAGAGGCTAGATGGCCATCTGTCGGGGGTGCTTTGAATGCGATTTTCCTACTTCTTGGCAGGGGGTTGGACTGGATGGCCCACGAGGTCTCTTCCAACTCTATGATTCTATGCTTTTTCTGTCCACCTACTTATGAATTGCATCTGAAAGCAGAAAAAGACCAAAAAATAAAAGAGTCAAGCAGATGTTTCAACAGTTAATTCAGAATACCTGGTATGATTCCTCCTGATAGAAGCTACTGCACCTGAGAATGATGGGCCACAAATGTGGTATAGCACAGTTTGGTCTATACAAAGTTTTCTGCCCTGACTTATACAGTCCTATGCACCACAATAATACAAGAGTAGGGGAGTAGGTACAATTACCGGGTGATTCAAGGAGATTCTTCTAAGTGAGAGGTGCTTAAGGAAAACATGTAATCATTTAATGATCAGAAATAGTTGGAGGTAAACATATCAACAGCTCCAGATGATATTAAATAGAAATGTTTGGGAGCAAATGGAGGAGCTGCAATAATTTCTATTAAGGACAAAACAACAATGTGACCCAGAATATACTCGGAATAAGTAAGCAGGCTGTTGAATTGCACAGAAGAAAGGAGAAAGAAATTAGTTTCATGCCACATTTAGGTAAGATGCAGAGCACATTGATATACCGTAGAAATAAATTACTAGCAAATCATCATCAGTTCCCTTCCTTAAATGTGTTAATGATGGCAGGTATAAGACCATAATAACAAAATATTGTCAGGTAAGATTGAAGACTGGTGGCACAGTGGGTTAAACCACTGAGCTGCTGAACTTGCTGACTGAAAGGTCAGCATTTTAAATCCGTGGAGCGGGGTGAGCTCCCACTGTAAGCCCCAGCTTCTGCCAATCTAGCAGTTCGAAAACATGCAAAGGTGAGTAGATCAATACGTACTGCTCTGGCAAGAAGGTAATGGCACTCTATGCAGTCATGCCAGCCACATGACCTTGGACGTGTCTACGGACAATGCCGGCTCTTCGGCTTAGAAATGGAGATGAGCACCAACCCCCAGAGTCGGACACAACTGGACTTAATGTCAGGGGAAAACCTTTCCCTTTCCCTTAAAATTGAAGTAACTCTTGAAAGTGATTATGTGAATTAAAATTAAACCAGAAGGAGTTCCAAACAAGGGATCACACACATCATACTTGAGAATTAAATGTTAATTATAAAACACCACATCCCAATTATGCTCAGCACTCGTGCTTATCTCCTGCGTAATACAACTGATGTTAAGTAGAAGTCATGCCACAATGTTTGACAGCCTGTGTTAAATAAATGCACCATCTTTAATATTCATGTGAAAATTAATTCATAAATGCACATTCATTTTAATATGTATTATAAAATTAATTTGTTGAATTAATTGTTACTAATATGATAGTAATGTGATACAGTACTTCTTTTTTCTCTAAAATTCAATTCCAGCCGCTAAAAAGGTCAGCAAATAACCTATCCCCCCAGTACTCCCCAAAATAACAAAATGAAGTGATGCGGAACCTTGATAGTTACTCAAAATATTAATACCATTTGTATTATAATAGTTGTAATAAAGGCTCGAGGACAACTGAAAAAAGTAGGACAAGAGTTAAGTCAACTTGGGAGGGGATAGGATCACTACTAACTTCTAAAGATATGCCCATGGAGCCAACTCATGTGGGCAGGATGTTTGCATTGCTTTGGTGATATGCAGTCCAAGAAATAAAGTGGGTTAATAGTAATAATAAAAAAGTAAAGGTAAAGGTTTCCCCTGACGTTAAGTCCAGTCGTGACTGACTCTGGGGGTTGGTACTCATCTCCATTTCTAAGCCGAAGAGCTTGTCTGTAGACACCTCCAAGGTCATGTGGCCAGCATGACTGCATGGAGCGCATAATAATAATAATAATAATAATAATAATAATAATAATAATAATAATGTTTTTATTATGTTGTTTGTTCATATCGTCGTATGTTGTTTTGATAACTGACTTGCATATGCTGAAAACCGCCCTGAGTCCTCCCGAGGAGATGGAGCAGTATATAAATAAAGATATTATTATTATTATTATCAACACAACGACATTGTATGGCACAGCAAACAAGATAGATATGCTGGATTTCGTTTCGCAAAACCACAAGTCGAACACTTCCCAAGTGTCTAGGACTGTGTGATGTATTTTCTGATGATGTGTGCAGATCCCAGTAGGGTGGCCTTTTGCAGTTGGCAGATGGTGATTTTGTCAATGTCTATTGTTTCCAAATGCCGGCTGAGATCTTTTGGCACGGCACCCAGTGTGCCCATCACCACCGGGACCACCTGCACTGGTTTCTGCCAGAGTCTTTGAAGTTCAATCTTGAGGTCCTGATAGCGGCTGAGTTTTTCCTGTTGTTTTTCATCTATGCGACTGTCACCTGGGATGGCAACATCAATGATCCAAACCTTGTTCTTTTCCACAATTATTATTATTATTATTATTATTATTATTATTATTATTATTATTATTATTATTATTATTTTATTATGACACAGCAAACAAGATAGATATGAAATCCAGCATATCTATCTTGTTTGCTGTGTCATAATAAAATAATAATAATAATAATATCTTTATTTATATACTGCTCCATCTCCTTGGGAGGACTCAGGGCGGTTTCCAGCATATGCAAGTCAATTATCAAAACAACATACGGCGACATGAACAAACAACATAATAAAAACACTATCATAAAATAGCAGTAAAACAGTTCAGTTAAAATAACACAGTTTCAATATCAATCAACATGAAGAAGTCCAATACAGTAATCAGGGCTGTGAGATAGATATAGTCAGTTTTAAAGATGGGTAAAGACTTGTACTTTAGTGCATCATACGACCAGGGGGTGGATAGCGTGTAGAACAAGGGCAACATGTTGAACAGCCAACTAATCTCGCTCAACGACCTGCCGGAACGACCAGGTTTTCAGTTCTTTGCAAAAAGACGGTAATGCAGAGGCTTGGCTCTTAGGGGAGGGTGTTCCAGAGCCAGGGGGCCACCATCGAGAAGGCCCGCTCTCTCATTCTCGCCAGCCACGCTTGGGACAGTGGTGGGAGCGAGAGAAGGGCCTCCCTGGCCCGTGCCGGTTCCTAGGAGGAGATGCAATCATGGAGATAGGCAGGGCTCGAGCCGTATAAGATTGGGTTTAGGCCATTTGGTGTGGCAGAGTTTTAATACAAGGCTCCAGATTTGATGTGGAGTAGATCTTTTAAAAAATTTATTATTAAAGATTTTCAAAAAGTACATAAGGCTAAAAAGGAAACAGGTAAGAAGGGCAGACTGGCAGATTTGCCTCATCACACTAGAGAAAAAATCCACTTAAAATCGTTTCTGTCTCCTGCAGAATTCTGGGGTTTGTAGTTTAAGGAGGAGCCTTTAACAGCCTCACTAAACTACAAAACCCAGAATTCTGCAGGAGGCGGAAACTGGATTTTAAGTGGATTTTTTTCTCTAGTGTGATGAAGTAGTAGGAATGGTAGTGGCATAGTCATAGGGGAAGCTAAAGGTGAGGTATGATATTAAGGGTTCTCGGGAGGAGGGGGGAGGAAAGGTGGGAAGGTATATGGAGGGGTCTGAGGAGTTAAAAAGGGAAAGGAGGTGGTTGTTGTCTTCCAATTTTCCTCTTCGTGTTCAGTTATCAGTCTTATCTATTCTCTTACTTTACTTCTCCTTTTATCCACTTTTGTTGGGATTATCTTCCCGATAGTTATTTGCTTAATTTGTATTATTGTCATCTTCCTTTCTAGGAACCCGTGGTGGTGCAATGGAGTAAACCCTTGTGCCAGCAGGACTGATGATTTGAAGGTTGGGTTGCTGTCCTTAAGGTTGCTGGTTCAAATCCAACCCGGGGAGAGCGTGGATGAGCTCCCTCTATCAGCTCCAGTTCCATGCGGGGACATGAGCCAAGCCTCCCACAAGTATGGTAAAAACATCAAAACATCTGGACGTCCCCTGGGCAGCATCCTTGCAGATGGCCAATTCTCTCACACCAGAAGACTTGCAGTTTCTCAAGTCCCTCCTGACACATAAAAAAACTTCCTTTCTGTGTTCATGTAGTCTTTAACTGGTTGCCAGTCCATTGGGCAATGGGCATGTTCAAAAATTGGAGGCAAGACAATAAATTATACATATGCAATATATTGCAACTGATTTTCATTGAGGACCACATCAGACTTACAGCTGCCTTCAAAGCTCAACTGAATTCATGAATGGAGAATTCATGGATACAGAGGGCCAACTGGGGATAATGGAATTGCAACTCAACAGTGCTTGTGGTTCTGAGGATTGGGAAAGGTTAAATGTCAAGACATCATATCCGCAAACCTTGTATCTAAATTCAAAACCCATTATCCTGACTAAACAGAACAAACTGCAGTTTTCCAGATGTGACTGTATTACAAATCCCATCAGCTGTAGTCATGATGTCTAATGATGTGGAATATAGAAGTTTGTTTACGAGGGCCACATAAAATGACACGGTGGGCCAGATTCAGACAGTGGGCCTTGAGTTTGACACATGTGGCCTATGGAGATCCAGGCCAGTCACTTTGCTGCTATTGTAAATGCTGCAGCAGGAAATGGCACAACTTGGTTTTTTGGAACAGTTGGCTCAATGTTTCTCTTAAAAGACTTCTCAGCATGAGACAATGGGTAGGCAAATGGTCTGAAATATGAATCCCCATCCAACAGAAATATGCAACATGCAGTGGGCTGATGATCGGTCTTCTAGGAGAGAGCTTTCAGTTTATCAGGGACAAAAACCTCTGTCTTATTATAATGCAGAGATTAAGGAAGCTTCCTACAATAATTTCCCAAAGCTGTCAGAGACTGTCTCATCAACTCTGCCCTCACAAATGAAAGTTCAATTCATGTAATCCTTAAGGAATATACCGGGTAAGCTTTACAGAAACAAATAGTTTTATAATTATAGAAACCATGCTAAATGTATTGGAGAATGTACTCTATGGGAATGCTGCCGTCCCTAGCTGCCATGCTTTTAATAGGGAAAGAAAACCTCTTAACAGTTCAGTTTTATGGATATACACTCAGAAGTAAACCCCATAGAGCCTATTCATAAAAGCATGTACAAAACAGCAGCTTAAACATTTCATCTAATGTTAAAGGTAGTCAAGAATCCAAGAGAGGGTAGAGAAAATTGTGGCTTGCCATGCATTATTGGATTTCCACCATCTTTGACTACTGGCCATGTTAGTGTAAAGGTAAAGGTTTTCCCCTGACATTAAGTCTAGTCATGACTGACTCTGGGGCTTGGTGTTCATTTCCATTTCTAAGACAAAGAGCTGGCGCTGTCCGTAGACACCTCCAAGGTCATGTGGCCGGCATGGAGTGCATGGAGTGCTGTTACCTTCCCGTCAGAGCAGTACCTATCGATCTACTCACATTTACATGTTTTCGAACTACTAGGTTGGCAGAAGCTGGGGCTGACAGCAGGAGCTCACCCTGCTCCCCAGATTTGAACCGCCGACCTTTCAGTCAGCAAGTTCAGCAGCTCAGCGGCTTAATCCGCTGCACCACTGGGAGCTCCCTGGCCATGTTGGTTGGTGCTAATATAAGTTGTCCTCCAAAATATCTAAAGGGTCACAATTTCCTCATACTGCTTTTAAATATCTGACATCAATAGCCTATACATGTTTGCTGCACTATAATCTCAATTAATGTGAATTATGGGCATAACTGAATAGACATGTATAAGACTGCACTGTTAATTATTTTTAATGTGCCAGTGATAAATATTTGGAGGGTGTTAAAATTGTATGCAAAAGGTGATCTCATCCTGAATCAAATTTCCTTGCCATGAAAATGTTAATGTTAACATCACAATTGTGGGTAACTAGCTTCCAAGATACCTAAATGTAATTCAGTCCAATCAGTCCTCAATTTCGTCCCAAATATGTTTCTAAAAATGGCATCTATTCTCTCAATCTAGCTATCAAGTTGTTTAGCATAGTCTTTGAAGAAAATAAAATTACCAAAGCACCATGGACGCCCCGTTACACTTATTTTTGTGAAGCTTTTCCATCTGTAATCAATGGAAATCACTTGGGGCACTTTCTAGATAAGTTGTTGCCATGCAGGGGGTTATCTGATTAGCTGTAGAAATTAATTTATACTGTATCCCCCCATGATTACAACAAATGTATAAATTTGTAAGGTTTGGGTTTAATGAAGTGTCACACAATTCAAAGAGACCCTGCTGCAATATTATAAGATAAAACTGATATATTACTGAAGGTGGGTGTAGCTTTAAGAGGAATAAATTGAGGAAACTACTTATGAATCCTGCCCCCATGAAATTTTTCCGAATTTCAAGCATTGCAGAAGATAAGCTGTGGAAAATCAATCACACCTAGGACTCTCATATTTGTTGCTTTAACATTGCCCTGATAACTTTGCCTGCCCCTTTTCTTTGGATGCCTGAATGGTGGCAGTTATGAACGCATAACATGACTGCTCTGAATTCATGATTCCTACTATGATTTTCCTCCAGCCTCCACATACCAGGCAGCAGCTGCTGTGATGGAAGGGAATCTGCTCCCTTGTTCAGGAAGCAGCTAACTGGTGTCCTTTCCCCCGTCTCTTGTGTAAGCAATCTCCTTTGTGAGGGAAATTGCACCAGGGACTCTGTTTCTGCCTTTCACAATGGAAATTGCTCATGCAAGAGGGTGGGAACATCACTCAGCCTCTTCCTGAGTAACTGTGGAGCAGATTCCCATTAATCACAGCAGCTGCTGCACACTAAATGGGAATTAGGGAGGTCAGGGTGGGATTCACTGTGTGGCACCAAAATTACCATGCTCAGCACATGATTATGTCCTGTATTTCTGAATGCTCAACTAGAGATTGAAGTAAATTTTTATTTGGAAGAGACAAAGCTGGAATTGGGGAACAGTGTCCTCGGTTTGATCTCCCTGTAACTACATCATTAAATATAGGAAGCTGCCTCAAACCGAGGGCCTTTCTACACTCACTATATACAGTAATTCAGTTTGAAGCCAACTTGAGGCTGCGGTGGCCACAAAACACACATGGCCAATGCAAATTACATCACACATTTAAGGATATATGAAAAACTTTAAAACTCTGAAGAAAGTCTGTGTTCTGTCAAAAAACGTGCTGCAGCATATAGCAGGGCGAAATGGGTTCTGCAAAATGTGAAGCACATTGTAGACATAGGCCACTGCTGAATCCAGAATGGGGCTGCTGAAATATGCCCCAAGGGCATGGCTGGGCAGGAGGGGGCTTACCGACCCCCTGGGAGGGGTAATTGATTATTTCTGCTCTTGACTGTCATTTTCCCTTTTATTTTTTACCCCATAGGCCTCTGGTGCACTGATGTGTATCCCTCTGAGAAATGCGGGGAAAGAAATACTGCAAATTATTTGAGGCCAGATCCCATGGCAAATGTAATCCAGTGGTTCCCAAGCTTTGGGCCTCCAGGTGTTTTGGACTTCAGCTCCCACAGTTCCTAACAGCTGGTAAGCTGGTTGGGATTTCTGGGAGTTGAAGTCAAAAAACACCTGGAGGCCCAAAGCTTGGGAACCACTGATGTAATCACTTTCCTGGACTCAAACTCGTTCCAAGTATAGCAATCAGATCAGCCACTTAGCAAACCAGTTCCTCCCAAACCTGTTCTAAGCTGGATCATTGTGTCAGTGTAGAAGCGCCCTGAGTCAGACCATTGGTCACCACTGTTAACTCTTATTAGCAGCAACTCTCAAAATTTTAAGGGGGAGGTAGACCTCCATATAGATCCCTGGTATTGCTTGGTGATCTCCCATTCATGTACTAACCAAATCTGATGCTACTTTACTTCTCAAATCACATGCAATTGGGACATTCAAGCTGGTATGATGGCTCATTCTGGTTTTCACCAAAGGGCTCTTCTAAGCACTTTTGAGACTAACTGAGAGAAAGATGTTGACAGCACAAGCTTTTGTAGACTTAAGCCTAATTCTTCAGATGCATGCAATTAAGCACCTAGGATAAGGCCTTTAACAGACAATTTGTCTGGTTGGCCTCAGTTGGGAGTGGGATTTTGTCATTTCCTGCCTTGAGTCTGATCTGCAACATAGTCCTGGGTATAAGTCTTGCCTTGTTGATTTGTTTTTTTACTCATATGGTAGATATTCTAGCGTGAGGAATGCTTGTTGTCGTTCTATGAGTTTGGTGTCCATGTCTTGCTCTGCTCAGTAGAATTGTGCGTGAAATTTGTTCCTACTGTTTCTACCATTTTTTTGTGTCTTCCATTTCTTTGGTAGCACAAAATGGGAAACCCCCTCCCCGCATGAAAATCTGCTTGATACGAAAGCCTGCTTTCATCTTCAGCCAAGCTGCTCCCAGAATTTGCCTCATTGCCTTGGAAAGAGTGTGTGGCGTGCAGGCCCAGAAAACGTGTGTGCCTGCCAGTACCTACAGCCGTGTGCCTATTACTCTAGAGTAGAAACAGCAGGTAAGAAGCCTCTTTAAAGCACACGCCAGGAAGGCGAGCCTGGGTGAGAAGCCCTCCCCGTAAGGGTCTGATTTTTGGGGCCCCAAACCGAAAACAAAAATCTACCCTCCCCATTTTGGGAGGCTCCCAAAAAATGAATCGGAGCCCCTAACAAAACCCGTGATACGAAATGGGGCAAGGTTTACCCTGAATGTACAACCTTACTGCTCAGATCCAAAAGGCAAAGCTAAGGCAATTACAAAAAGCATTCACAACAAGAATTTTTCAAGCTATAGTACCCACCATTTGAATAAAAACAACAACAACAAATCAACAGGGCAGGACTTGTGTAACCACTGCATTTTGCGCATCTGATGAAGTAAACTTATGTCTACAAAAGCTTATTCTAGTGACATCTTTTTCTAAATCAGTCTCAAAAGTGCTAAAAGATTCTTGACATTTGGCCATCTACAATGACTATTTAATGCAATTTCAAACTAGTGAAGTATTGTTGATGTCTGGCTGTCGCCACTCAGAGTTAAATACTAAGGAGGAGTTAAACCTCTAATTTTGTAGGTTTTTTGGAGTACTTAAAAGCCATAATTGAATGGAGGAGATTGACTTGAGGCCAAAGTTGTCATCACTTTGCTTGTTCCCTGAATGTTTCTTTCTTTTTACCTGCTGCCTGTAATGTAGTTTTATTTTTCTGAATTCTATATATTACCTAGCTCACTATAATGGAATTAATAATTTGAATAAGTAATTTAAAACATACACAGTTGGCTCTCCATTCAACAGCTTGAAAACATTCCCGCCCCCCCCCCCCCAAATTTCAAAATGTAAACCTTGATTTGCCATTTTAAACTGTATTAGAGATACTATTTTATTATGCCATTGTCTATGACATAATAAAATATTATGCCATTGTCTAGGAGCCCCGGTGGCGAAGTGCGTTAAAGCACTGAGCTGCAGACTGAAAGGTCCCAGGTTCAAACCCCGGGAGCAGCGTGAGCGGCTGCTGTTAGCTCCAGCTCCTGCCAACCTAGCAGTTCGAAAACATGCCAATGTGAGTAGATCAATAGGTACCGTTCCGGCGGGAAGGTAACGGCGCTCCATGCAGTCATGCTGACTGGACAACGTCAGGGGAAACCTTTACCTTTACCTTTACTATGCCATTGTCTATAATGGGTCTTGCATGTCCACATTTTTGGGTCTGGAGGGAGTTCAATGCAGGTAGAAGTGAGGAACCCAGGAAAAAGGGCAGTAAACATTTCAACTCGGTGATCAACAGAAAAGTTAGTTCCCTAGAAATTTAGGCTGAACTGGTAAAAAACTGATTGCCCCTTTCTTTGGCAGGAAACATTGATTATTTCAAGAAATCCTTGCACTATTACATCTGGATAGGTACTGTATAGATATTTCCAGTACAGCTGTAATTTGACTTCACTGTATTCCAATTGCCATGCTTTGGAATACAGTGGAACCTCAACTTAAGACTGTCCCAACTTAAGAGCATTTTGAGTTAAGAGCTGTCGCTCAGCCTGGGCTTCATTTTGATATAAGAGCAGCATTTTGAGTTAAGAGGTAATGCCAGAGGGAGCACTGGCGCCAGAGAGAGCAATAGCACGAGACGACAGGGCTTTAGGGCTTCAAGGGATCAGTCTCCGTGCCTCATGCCTCCCTGCCTTGTGCTCTTGTCTGTTTTGGGAGATTATTGTCCACTTTATTTTTGTCCGCTTTGAGAAATTTTGGGTTCATTTTGTGTGTTTATATTCTGAACTTTTGGCTTCATGGAGAGTGAGAGAGAGATAGCAAGAGAGGGAGGAAGCTGGAATGAGTACAGTATGAAGAAAATGATGCTTCTGCTTTTTCACTGTGTGCTTTGTGCTTCCTTGCCACAACTTTGTGCTTCTACCATTTTAAAGTTGATCTTTCTTTTTATTGTTCCATGTGAATGTACATTTAAATATTATTTATATAAAATACATTTAACAAAAAAAGTAACAAAATAGGGGGGAGGTTCTGGGGGCTGGAATGGGTTAATAGCATTTCAATGCATTTCAATGGCAAAATTCACTTTGAGATTGAGTGATTTGTGTTAAGAGCTCAGACACTGAATGAATTAAACTATTAACTTGAAGTATCACTGCACTGGAATCCAGGCAGTCCGTGAGTTATGAACATCCGACTTACAAACTATTCATAGTGGGAAAAGGGGTGTGGGAGACAAAAGAAAGTGGGCCTGGGCTGTGGCGCAGGTGGGAGAGCAAGCCAGCTGCAATTAACTGCAATGAATCACTCTGACCAGGAGGTCATGAGTTCGAGGCCCGCTCGGAGCCTATATTTGTCTTGTCTTTGTTCTATGTTAAAAGGCACTGAATGTTTGCCTATATGTGTAATGTGATACGCCCTGAGTCCCCTTTGGGGTGAGAAGGGCGGAATATAAATGCTGCAAATAAATAAATAAATAAATAAATAAATGAGAGAAATCTACCCCTAGGGAGGAAAATTCATTCCTGAAAGAGTTATCATGGGGAAAACAGAAGCTTTCTCATCAATCAAAGCCAAACTTTTCAAAATCCAATTATCACAGGGTCAGAAAGTGAGGTGAAGTCTTCTGAACAGGAAAACAGACAGCAGAGGCTAGAGTTACACTTTTTTAAAAAAATGTACATGTTTCAACTTACATAAAATTAAACTTATCTTGTTTGAAAATTGAGGACTGCTTGTCAAAGACAGAACGCCACAAGATAAAAGATAACAAAGTTTATTGGAGTTACAGAACCAAAAATGCCCGTAAAAGACAAGGGCTAGGCAAACACTGGCCTTAAAAGTAAAAAGAGACAAGAAAAACGTTCAAAAGATAAACCGGATTAAACCGGAGTTTAATCCGAGTTAAATCAAAACAGCTTGCTTCAGCCTGGGAATAAACAAATAGAAGCTGGTGAACAAAAAGTTCAAAGGAATGCAACTAATTGGCAGCAGATGCTTCTCTGCTGCCAAGAGCTATGTTTGAGTAACTTAGAGGTTACTCCTCCACACAGCAGGCAATTTCCTGATACAAACACAGCAGACGAGGGCAGAAGCAGTCAGCGAAGTCCCAATCCGTTCCGAAGGTCGTAAGGCAGATGCAGACGTTTGTAGTTCACCAGTTCCAACGATAGACACAGGTAGGAGAATCCGAGGCCGTAGTCAGTCAGTCCGTAAGTCCAGAAAGCAGATGGCGTCCGTCAAGAAGACGACGGAAGGTCAAAGCTATTAAGATTAAGCAGAGGTTGCACAACAAAACCCCACACAATTCCTCCCGCCGTCTGAGCCCAATGTCCAGGATAACTTACGTAGTCAGCAAACGAAACACACCCATCTTCAGGAAAACTTCCCACACAGATCCCAAGCGTTCGTCCAGATTACCTTGCCCAACGCAATTTGCTATTGCTCCCAAACCCCATTTTATGCCAGTTACAAGTCCTCATCGCTATCAACTGTTCTCCTTAGCCCGGGCGTTTCCCCATCACTTTCCTCATCAGAACTGGAACACCTTTGACTACGCCCCACAGCATCCCCAGCTGTGGATCCCGTCCCATCCCTCCAGCTTGTCCACGGGTCTAATCCTGAAGGTCCCCAATCGCCTTCCATACTATCATTGCCAGTGGCACCCAAATCCTCCCTTACACGAGTCCATTCCATGTCATCCTCTTCCGAGCTAACCATCTCTTCCTCCATTCTCTCAGTAAACCCCTCAAAAGAATCCTCGTCAGATGGTTCTGCAAAGATATCTCGCAGCCGCTTCCTTTCTCGCTCCTCGAGAGTATCTGACTCTCGAGGAGTCTTACGCCCACGTCTCCCAGTAGTAGAGCCATGAGGCTCAACCATAACACTATCCCCTCTCACAAAGGCCTCCTCCTCCGAAGGCGGAGAGACGGCAGTGATGTCCTCAGCTACAGCACCACGACGACTGGAGGTATCTAACTTTAACAGAGAACGATGGAAAACTGGATGGATTTTAAAAGTAGAAGGTAAACGCAAACGAAATGCTACGGAAGAAATCTTTTTAACAATAGGAAAGGGTCCCAAATACCGTGGCGCAAACTTTCCCCCAGCCTGTTTAATGTACTTAGAAGATAACCACACTAAATCCCCTTCTTCCAACTCTTCCCCTGCCTGCCTATGACGGTCGGCCTGAGTCTTTTGCGTTGCCTTGGCTTCCAATAGTAAACGACGGGCAACATCATGCAACGCAGCCATTTCAGAGGAACGGTACACCGGGTCAGAGGAAACCACATTGGTTGACGGCGCCACACCTCCCCGCGGGTGAAAACCATAAGTCAGTTCAAATGGAGTATGCTGACTAGACGTGTGCACAGCGTTGTTGTAGGCGAACTCAGCCACCGGTAGCCATTTTACCCAAGCAGTGGGTTGATCTAAACAAAAACAATGTAAATATTGCTCCAACAACCCATTAACCCTTTCCAATTGACCATCCGTTTGTGGATGAAACGCTGAGGAGACGTTCAATTTAGTACCTAAACACTCATGGAAGTGTCTCCAAAAGCGTGACACAAATTGTGGAGCCCTATCAGAAATAATCACCTCAGGAGCTCCGTGCAAACGATAAATGTGTTTGGTAAACAATAAAGCCAATGTAGGGGCCGCCGGAATGGTCGAACAAGGAATAAAATGAGCCAGTTTAGAAAATAAATCCACCACCACCCAAATACATGTGTAACCCCCAGACTTAGGCAAATCAGAAATGAAATCCATGGAAATAATTTGCCATGGTCTCTCGGGAACAGGCAAAGACGACAACAACCCTCTAGGGCGCCCAACAGGCGTCTTACTCTGCTGGCAAACAGCGCAGCTATCACAAAAGCGAAGAATGTCTTGCCGCATCTTTGGCCACCAGTAGTTCCTGGTGATGAGCTGCACGGTCTTAAATCTGCCAAAATGCCCAGCCATGGGTTCGTCATGGTGGGCTCTAATAACCTCCAACCTGAGGGCCCCCACCGGTACATAGACCTGTCCCCTGCGTACCAATACTCCATTCTGATCTTGCAAGTGAGGCAGTATTGTACGATTCCCTGCTGACAACAGCATGAGTTGCTCTTGAGTCCAAACATCTTCTTTCTGAGCCTCTATGATTTGATCATGTAACCCGATCTCATTTTCCACAACACATAAAGAGGCAGTAGGCAAAATGGTCTGGCACACTACCTGCTCATTAGTCTTAAACTCAGGCTTGCGGGACAATGCATCGGCCCGCAAGTTTGCCTTCCCTTCCACGAATTGAACTTTGAAATTAAACCTGGAGAAAAACAAAGCCCATCGGATTTGACGTTGGTTTAACTTCTTGGCCGTTTGCAAATGTTCCAAATTCTTGTGATCAGACCTGACCACGATTTGGTGCCGCGCCCCCTCTAGCCAGTGCCGCCACACCTCAAACGCCACCTTGATCGCCAATAATTCTTTCTCCCATATGGTATAGTTTTGCTCAAATGGTGTTAGTTGCCGAGAGTAAAATCCACAGGGACGCAAAGTCCCTGATGAATCTCTTTGAGACAATACAGCCCCCAACGCGTAGCTAGAAGCGTCTGCTTCTACTACGAACGGTTTGTCCACATCTGGATGTATTAGTATGTTGTCTGCCTGAAAGCTAGACTTTAATTGTAAAAACGCATCGTGAGCTTCCCGCCCCCACACAAATGGCTGTTTCTTACGCAGGAGCTGCGTCAAAGGTACCGTGAGCTTGGCAAAGTTTGGGATAAACTCCCGGTAGTAATTAGCGAATCCTAAGAACCTCTGAACATCTTTCTTAGTCTTGAGCTCTTGCCATGAGTTGACTGCGTCAACTTTATGTGGATCCATTTTGAGTTCCCTTCCTGAAACTACATGACCTAGGAACTCAACTTCAGGTACATGAAAAACGCATTTAGAAGCCTTAGCGAAAAGCCCATTAGCCCGCAGACGATGTAGTACCTGCTTAACATGCTGACGATGTTCTCTTTCATCCTTAGAAAAAATTAAGATATCATCCAAATAAATCACCACAAATTGGTCAATTAAGTCTCTAAATACATCGTTTATGAACCTCTGGAAGACCGCAGGCGCATTGCAAAGTCCGAAAGGCATTACACGGAACTCGTGGCATCCGAAACACGTGTTAAATGCCGTCTTCCATTCATCACCTTCCCGTATTCTAATCAAGTTATACGCCCCCCGCAGGTCAAGCTTGGTAAAGACCTTAGCCCCTTGCACCCTCGATAGTAATTCCGAGATTAAAGGTAGCGGGTACCTATCCCGAATGGTGTGTTTGTTAAGGACCCGGTAATCACAAACCAACCTGAGGTCCCCTGTCTTTTTGGCAACAAAGAACACAGGAGCAGCAGTTGGAGAGCTAGATGGGCGAATAAACCCCTTAGCTAAGTTTTCATCAAGGAACTCTCTTAAAGCTTGCCTTTCTGGTACTGTCAAGGCGTACAACCTTCCTGCTGGCAATTTTGCACCTTCCGCTAATCTAATGGCGCAATCATATGGTCTATGCGGCGGTAGCTTATCCGCTTCCTTCTTACAGAATACGTCTGAGAATTCCCCATACTCAGCAGGCACTCCCTCCATATCAGGCTGAGTAGGGTTTAGAGTAAAACATTCCTGCCTCCTAAAAGTTATCTTACGCATCACCCAGTCCACTTGTGGATTTACTAAAGCTAGCCAATCCATTCCCAGGATCACATCGTATCTGGGTAAGCTCGTAATATCCCAAACAAACGTTCCCGTTACTCCCTGTACTTCCCACATTATTTCTGAGGTCTCATGGTTAACCACCCCAGTCTCCAATAGTCTCCCATCCGCTCCTTCCACCCATACGTCGCATGCTTTACGCACTACAGGAATGCCATGCTTCCTAGCAAATTCAATATCCACATATGAGACCGTAGCCCCTGAGTCCAGCAGTGCCAAAGTAGAAACAAGTTCTTTTCCCCCAACAGATAACGAACATGTTTCTTCCCCTCAGTTGACTGCTTTAAAAGCCCTAATGCGTTGGACTCACGTCGCACTAGGGCTGGCCTTTTCCCGAAAGCTGGGAAGGTTTTACATTACAATTTCTGGCGAAATGCCCAGCATTTCCACAATACAAACACAACCCCAGTTGTCTCCTACGGTTCTTTTCTGCTATAGACAGTTTTTTAAACACCCCGAGTTCCATAGGCTCGTCCCCCTTTACCACAGGTGTCTTAGATTCAAACATAGGTGGCGCACACATTGCTCTAGATTGTTTACGGGACTCGAACCTGGCGTCCAAACGCAACACTTTAGATATTAAGGCATCCCAATTTTCTGCCGGCTCCAAGCGTGCCAATTCGTCCTGGAGGTAATCATTTAAACCAGCAGTAAACAAAAGCATAAATGCATTTTCCCCCCAGTCTAACTGATGACGGTACGAATTAAACTTATTTAAATAATCCAAAACAGTCCCCTTTCCCTGTTTCAACCGATACAGAGCCCAACTAGCATTCTCCGTACGGAGGGGATCCCCAAAAGTGTCAGTTAGTAGTTTTTTGAAATCACTCAAATTGTCCTTGACTGGGTCATTTCCCAAAATCAAATTAGTGGCCCATTGTCCTGCAGGACCAGTCAACAAACTCAAAATAAATGCCACCTTGCTAGTGTCCGTAGGAAAAGCTTGTGCACTAAGCTGGGAAAAATAAAGTTCAATTTGTGCCAAAAAAGTTGGCAGTTTGCTCCTAGACCCATCAAAGCGTTCGGGAGTCATAACACGTCCTTTAGCTGGCTGTGCTGCTTGCGCAGCGTAAAAAGCAGCCTGTAATTGATCAAAACAAGCCTTTAACTCCTCCATCGTCTTCTTGACGTAATTAACTTCTACGGAAAAACTTTTTTTATGGGCGTTGGGCAATCTGTCAAAGACAGAACGCCACAAGATAAAAGATAACAAAGTTTATTGGAGTTACAGAACCAAAAATGCCCGTAAAAGACAAGGGCTAGGCAAACACTGGCCTTAAAAGTAAAAAGAGACAAGAAAAACGTTCAAAAG
Source organism: Anolis carolinensis (assembly GCF_035594765.1). Lineage (NCBI taxonomy): Eukaryota > Metazoa > Chordata > Lepidosauria > Squamata > Anolidae > Anolis > Anolis carolinensis. The sequence continues at coordinate 231,446,066 of NC_085843.1, forward strand.
ATAAACCGGATTAAACCGGAGTTTAATCCGGGTTAAATTAAAACAGCTTGCTTCAGCCTGGGAATAAACAAACAGAAGCTGGTGAACAAAAAGTTCAAAGGAATGCAACTAATTGGCAGCAGATGCTTCTCTGCTGCCAAGAGCTATGTTTGAGTAACTTAGAGGTTACTCCTCCACACAGCAGGCAATTTCCCAATACAAACACAGCAGACGAGGGCAGAAGCAGTCAGCGAAGTCCCAATCCGTTCCGAAGGTCGTAAGGCAGATGCAGACGTTTGTAGTTCACCAGTTCCAACGATAGACACAGGTAGGAGAATCCGAGGCCGTAGTCAGTCAGTCCGTAAGTCCAGAGTAAGCAGATGGCGTCCGTCAAGAAGACGACGGAAGGTCAAAGGTAGTCAGCAAACGAATCACACCCGTCTTCAGGAAAACTTCCCACACAGATCCCAAGCGTTCGTCCAGATTACCTTGCCCAACGCAATTTGCTATTGCTCCCAAACCCCATTTTATGCCAGTTACAAGTCCTCATCGCTATCAGCTGTTCTCCTTAGCCCGGGCGTTTCCCCATCACTTTCCTCATCAGAACTGGAACACCTTTGACTACGCCCCACAGCATCCCCAGCTGTGGATCCCGTCCCATCCCTCCAGCTTGTCCACGGGTCTAATCCTGAAGGTCCCCAATCGCCTTCCATACTATCATTGCCAGTGGCACCCAAATCCTCCCTTACACGAGTCCATTCCATGTCATTCTCTTCCGAGCTAACCATCTCTTCCTCCATTCTCTCAGTAAACCCCTCAAAAGAATCCTCGTCAGATGGTTCTGCAAAGATATCTCGCAGCCGCTTCCTTTCTCGCTCCTCGAGAGTATCTGACTCTCGAGGAGTCTTACGCCCACGTCTCCCAGTAGTAGAGCCATGAGGCTCAACCATAACACTGCTTGTATATCATTTAATAAGAAACTTAGAATTCTTTGCTAGAGAGCAGTAATTCTGTTGATGAAGAATTCTAAGCACTTAACAGAACTTACAGATTCCAAGTATGAAACTGATGTAGTGGCGCAGTGTAGACATAGCTTCAGTTGAGGAATAGTCAGGAACATCAAGGTCTTTCCCCAAATGCCTGCCAAGCTAAATATAGGATTTGTTTTTAGTGGGAATTGTCAGGATTTGTAAGTTACACAAGTTAAGTGATAACAGGATCAGTGTCTCAGGCTTAACCATAGATGTCATTGTAATTTGGATGTGGTGGCTAATGTTGAGACTATAGTATATAGGTTGTGGTCATAACCCTGTGTTAGTTTTGTTGAGGAGTGAGGGTGGATGAAGGTATAAGAGTTGATGAGGAGGGTTGTAGAGGGAGAAGTAAAGGTAAAGGTTTTGCCCTGACATGAAGTGTACAGTAGTTGTGTCCGATTCTGGGGGTTGGTGCTCATCTCCATTTCTAAGCCAAAGAGCCGGCGTTGTCCGTAGACACCTCCAAGGTAATTCTTTATCAACAGAATTACTGCTTTTTAGCAAAGAATTCTAAGTACCTTATTAAACGATATACAAGCAGTCCCCAATTTTCAAACAAGATAAATGGCCAGCATGATTGCATGGAGTGCCATTACCTTTCTGCCGGAGCGGTACCGATTCGTCTACTCACATTTGCATGTTTTCTCATTGTTAGCTTGGCAGAAGCTGGGGCTAACAGCGGGAGCTCATCCACTCGCCGGATTCAAACTGCTGACCTTTTTGGTCAGCAAGTTCAGCAGCTCAGTGAGAGAGCGAGTTTGGACATATTGTATATACTGCATTTATACTGCTGCTGCAACTAAAGAGAAAAACCTTCCTTTTGGAAAGAACAATTTTGTTTGTGTGTTCTTAATCCTGGAGACCAGTACAACTACCTGAAGGTATCTGACTGCTTAAGTGGAGTTAATAGAGTCCCTTCTGCTCTAACGGGGAATGTTATGACTGTACAGAACTGCTGACAAGAATTGCTGTCAAAGCTGGAGGCAGCGTACAATCTCCTATTTGCAAACCCTTTTAAAATCCATTTGCTTATAGGTTTAGTAGAAAACAGCTGAAATAGTTTTTAGCCAGGTTATTCTTGAGTGGAAAAATTACAAGTGTAGGGACTGTAAAGCTCTAGCAGAAAATAGGCAGTTTCCTTTTGCATGAAGCCACTTGTCAAGCAGCTCTTGGTTTCTTGGCAAGAAGCCTCTATTCAGGAACACAGTATTGCAAAAATGTAATGCCCCAGTTTCTCATTCAATGGGTGGGTACCTGACCTGTAACAGAGTGGTGTCTTTTTTTATAATTTTAACTGTTTTAAAAAATATTTTAAAATTTTACAGTCAGTTCTCCATATCCACACATCCTGCATTCACTCGATTCCACCATCCAAAGCTTGAAAATAAATTGTTTTAAAGCGGAAAAGCTGACTTTGATTTTGCCATTTTACATAAGGGGCATCATTTTACTACATGATTGTATATAATGTATTTTAGTATAATTATGTATTTTAAGTGTGTTGTGCCCCACCTTGAGCCATAAGGAAAGGCGGGTAATACATAAAATTTATTATTATTATTATTATTATTATTATTATTAGTGGGACTTAAGCATCCACAGATTTTGATACCCACAGTGAGTTCTGGGACTAAACCTCAATGAATACAAAAAACCTCACTTGTGTTTTATATTATTTCAATATGGTTAACAGTTTAATTCTATCTTAATGTTTACTGTTTGTATGCTTTTAATATTAAAATTATTTTAATTTGTAAGCCACCTGGAAAAAGGTGAGATATAAATAAAGCTACCAACAACAGCAACAACAATAAACCCCCCATTATTGTCAGCCAGACTGGGCATAGGAAGCTGAATAGATTCCTGTTTCAATTCCAGACTGTACACATTGCCCAAAGAGTTAATGCTTTAATATTATATAGAATCTGCAGGCAGAATACACGCACACCCCACTGAGATCTGATGATAATATTATGCCTTCTCCTTACACACATATACAGTATTGTAAAGAGTGGGTGCTGGGGGAAATTGCTCTTCCATCCTTTTTTCACTTCAACAAGAAATGCATGGAAATATGCTAAATTGCAGAAAGAATCTTGGAGAGATCAGAAGACTATTGCATTGAACCGGGAGCTATATTAGACAATATACAACCAGATGACTATTCAGCAGACAATAACTCTTTCTCCGGGGGCTTTCATAGTTTTCTGTAGGATAACAAGCTACTTATTCAGATTGCTGAACAAGATGCTGTTGCACCCCAAGACTGGAAACCCCTAAGATCACAGCTTCAAAAGCAAACAGTTTATTGTAAAATATATCAAAAGTATAGGAAAAATGCAGGAATTGAGAAAAAGGTATATCCAAAAAGGTTTAACAATAATCCAATAGAAATCTAAATGTCTCAGATTCAAAGGTAATATACTCCAGGAATAGCCAAAAATCACAAGAACAGTTTAAGTCCAAAGGCAAAAGGTATCCTTAGTAAAACTTGATCATGAACATAAAACAGGAACAAAGAAACTTCCAAGATACTTGAATCCCAAAACTAAAAGGTTTGACTTGAAACATGAAACATGAACCAGGCCTAGCTGCTTACTCCATACGCTACGTTGCCTGAACTAACTTGAAAGTAAACTACTTGCCAATTAAAAGCCGCCCATGAAAGCATTTCGTCTCCCTTGAAATCTTTCCTCCACTTTCCCTCGCAAACGCTCTGACCTGTGGTGCCTATTGTCTGCTCTGGTTGTTGTGTGTTTTCCGGGCTGTATGGCCATGTTTCAGAAGCATTCTCTCCTGACGTTTTATCCACATTTATCGCAGGCATCCTCAGAAGTTGTGAGGTCTGCTGGAAACTGGGTAAGGGGGTTTATATATCTCTGAAAGGTCCAGGGTGGGAGAAAGAACTCTTGTCTGCTTGAGGAAAGTGTGAATGTTGCAGCTGACCACCTTGATCAGCACTGAATAGCCTTGCAGCTTTAAAGCTTGGCTGGTTGTTGCCTGGAGAAATCCTTGTTGGAAGGTGTTAGCTGGCCCTGATTGATTCATGTCAGGAATTCTTCTGTTTTCTGAGTGTTGCTCTTTATTTACTGTCCTGATTTTAGAGTTTTTTAAAAGACTGGTAGGCAGATTTTGTTCATTTTCATTTTTTCCTCCTTTCTGTTGAAATTGTCCACATGCTTGTGGATTTCAATGGTGTCTGTGTCTTCTGACATGGTGGTTGTTATCCCAACCTGGACTTTCCACAGTTATATCAACCTCACTTGCCTAGTTTCCAACAGACCTGACAAACTCTGAGGATGCCTGCCATAGATGTGAGCGAAATGTCAGGAGAGAACGTTTTTGGAACATGGCCATACAGCCCGGAAAACTCACAGCAACACAGTGCCTGTTCAGTACAGTCTTTCTTCTTTGCTAAGGACTTGGTGGCATTGCCGTGGCGGAGCGCGCCCGCTAGGTGGCGCCCTGGAGTGCTGCGCGCGTTCCTCAGCGGCTGCCTGCCTAGCCGCCCGGCTGCGGCTTCTCCTTCCTGCGCCTTGGTCCCTTCGCACCCGCTGGGGCTGTGAGTGACAACCGGGGACCGGGCGGGGAATCGGGGCCGGGCTGGAGCGCAGGTGAGGAGGGACGGGCAGAGAGACGGGCTTCCTTCCTTTCGTTAAGGAGGGAGGGAGGGTGGGTGTGCGAAGGGGGCGGGCGGGTATCGGGGAGAGTGGATGTCATGGACTAGATTGGAACGTGCCTCCCAGTATGCCCCCCCCCCCTTGCCCTGTATGTTGGTATCTCCCAATCGGCGGCTGCCCGGTGGAACCTGGGGAGTCTCATCCGCCAAGGTAGGGGGGGTCTGGTCTTCTCTTCCTGGGCTTATCCATGGTAAGCGAATGGGGGTCCGCATTGGTCACGTGCACAGGCTAAGGCGATTGCTGGCATCCAAGAAGGAAAACGTGGGGGGCTTCTTTCTTTTAGAGGCCGGGGGGGGGGGGGTTGCACTCTCTGGAGATGGCTATGGAAAAAAATGGGGTCAAAGCCCAAGGGGTTTAGGATTGAAATGTAGGATTCTGTTTGCTGCATTTGAAGCTTTGGGGGCCAATTGCAAGAGGAGGGGCGCTGGCTTCTCTGCACACTGCTCAGAGATGGCAGGACTGGTTCGGATATCAGGTCCACACTGTAGAATTAACGCAGTTTGATACCAATTTTACTACCATGGCTCAGTGCTATGGAATCATTGGCGTGGTTGCTTTATACCAGGCATGGGCAAACTTCCAGGTGCTTTGGACTTCAACTCCCACAATTCAGGCAGGAAGCAGCCAGGCTTTGAAGCTGCAAGGCCATTGAGGGCTAATCAAGGCGGCCAATTGAAACAGTCACACTTGCCTCCCACTCTGGACCTTCCAAAGATATATAAGCCCCAATTGCCTAGTTTCCAACAGAAAAAACTTGTTTCCAACAGACCTCACAACCTCTGAGGATGCCTGCTATAGATGTGGGCGAAATGTCAGGAGAGAATGCTTCTGGAACATGGCCTCACAGCCGGGAAAACTTAAAGCAACCCAGCCGGTAGGCTGTTAGGAATTGTGGGAGTTGAAGTCCAAAACACCTGGAGGGCTGAAGTTTGCCCATGCCTGCTTTATAAGGTGTTGCTGGTGCCTCACCAAACCACAGCTGCCAGGATTCCATAGCACTGAGCCATGGCAATTAAAGTAGTGTCAAACTGCATTAATTGTACAGTGCAGAGCCTTTTTTGGGGCAGTATACAAATCTGGACTGAATGTGTAGATGAGTGGCATTAGGATTCTGGCCCAGAGAAGAAAGGGGGAGGGACCCTGAGATTGCAGTCCTATGGAATCACAGTTCGGTAACCTTAAGCTACTTGGATCATTGAATTGTAAGAGTCGGAAGAGACTTCAAGGGGCATCCAGTCCAACCCCATTATTCTGCCACTTAGGGACACGCTATCAAAGCACTCCTTACATGTGGCCATCCAACCTCTGTGTAAAAATCTCCACCATCTCCGAGGCAGTATGTTCCACTGCCAAACAACATCAGGAAATTCTTCCTAATGTTTAGGTGGAAGGTTTTGTTCCTGCAATTTGAATCCATGGCCCTGTTGTGTCCTTAGTCTTCAGAACAGCAGAAAACAAGCTTGTTCTCTCCTCAGTGTGACATCCTTTCAAATATTTACCATGTGGAGTTGGTACTGAAGAAACCTGGGGGCTAGGGAAACATCTGGTAAGATATGAGGAGGTGCTGGTGTGGGTTGTGGCACACGATTAAAGTTTTTGGTTGCTGTGAGTTTTCTGGTCTGTATGGCCATCCCAGAAGCATTATTTCCTGACGTTTCGTCTGTGTCTATGGCAGGCATCCTCAGAGATAATGAAGAATGTTGGAAAACTAGGCAAGTGAGGTTTATATATCTATGGAAGGTCCAGGGTGGGAGAAAGAACTCTTGCCTGTTTGAAGCAGTTGTGCATGTTTCCATTGGCCACCTTGATTAGCCTTTCATCTTCAAGGTCTGGCTGCTTCCTGCCTGGGGGAATCCTTTGTTGGGAGTTGTTTGCTGGCCCTGATTGTTTCTTGTCTGGAATTCCCCTGATTTCTGAGTGTTGTTCTTTATTTACTGTCCTGAATTTATTTTTTAATACTGGTAGCCAGATTTTGTTCATTTTCATGGTTTTCTCCTTTCTGTTGAAATTGCCCACATGCTTGTGGATTTCAATGGCTTCTCTGTGCAGTTTGACATGGTGGTTGTTGGAGTGGTCCAGCATTTCTGTGTTCTCTTATAATATGCTCTGTCCAGGTTGGTCCATCAAGTGCTCTGCTATGGCTGACCTCTCTGGTTGAGTTAGTCTGCAGTGCCTTTCATGTTCATTGGTTTGGCAATGCTGCGTTTGGTGGTCCCTATGTAGACTTGTCCACAGCTGCATGGTATCCGGTAGACGCCTGCAGAGGTGAGAGGATCCCTCTTGTCCTTTGCTGAATGTAGCATTTGCTGAATTTTCTTAGTGGGTCTGTAGATAGTTTGTAGGTTGTGTTTCTTCATCAGCTTCCCTGTGCGGTCAATGGTTTCCTTGATGTATGGTAAGAACACTTTAAAGTTTTTGCTTAAAGAACAGTTGGAAAAACGGAAAAGGAGGAGTGTCACATTGGGAAGCTGGAAGGGCAGAATGCGCTTTGATCCTGGAAGTGAGCAATCTGGTGGAGAATATAGAAAAGGATAGAGAGATGTTTGAGAGAGTTGGCGGGGGGTGGGGGTGGGGGTTTGGATAGGATCACACTGAAAAAACCCACAATTGTGGGGCCGGTCTGTGAGTTGGGTGACCTGATGTCGTGGCAACTGGCAGTCATGGGTCGGGCAGATCTAGATGTCATTGTGGAGTGTGTCGGTTTTGAAATGGCGCTGTGAAGTCAAGGACATCTCTAATCAATCATATTCAGAGGAGCGAAATACCGCAAGCCACAGTCTTTTACAATTAATTGTGCCCCACTCAAGTGAGCCAGATCTGGCAGCTCCATAAGCTGGTCTAGGATGTGGGAGTTCTGTGAAGTAAAGTGTCAATGTGCTTGTTCAGGGTGCATTTACACTGTAGAATTAATGCAGTTTGAGTGATAAAGAGTCCTCGGAACTGTAGGCTCATTCTAGGCCCCTTCTACACTGCTATATACAATCCAGATTATCTGCTTTGAACTGGATTATATGACAATGTAGACTCATATAATTCAGTTCAAAGCAGATAATGTGGATTATCTGCTATGATAATCTGGATTATAACAGAACCCATGGGTTAAACCCTTGTGCTGGCAGGACTGCTGACCGAAAAGTCGGAAGTTCGAATCTGGGGAGCGGGGTGAGCTCCCGTCTGTCAGCTCCAACTTCCCATGCGGGGACATGAGAGAAGCTTCCCACAGGATGGTAAAACATCCAGGCGTCCCCTGGGCAACGTACTTGCAGATGGCCAATTCTCTCACACCAGAAGCGACTTGCAGTTTCTCAAGTCGCTCCTGATATGGGGAGTGTATGTTATGATATGGGGAGTGGCAGTGTATGTTAAAAGGGCTATAGTTTTACAGGATCTTTAGCGTTCTCTCCTGAAGAGTGATTGTGCTTTATCAAACTACAGCACTCAGGATTCCATAGCATTGAGCCATCACAGTTAAAATGGGGTCAAACTGAATTGACTCTATAGTGTAGATTCATCGTCAAAATTGTGTGTCTGTCACCTGAAATCATTTTTCCTAAACATGTAAAATCTATGCCAGTATAGGTTGAACATCCCTTATACTGAATTCAATAATACTCCAAAATATGGGGTGAGATAGTTACACCTTTTGCTTTCTGATGGTTCAGTGTACCCAAACCTTGTTTCATGCTCAAAAGAATTACAAACACGTACAAACAGATATTTCAAAATACAAAAATACCAGTATTTCAAAATATGAGTAAAAATACAAAATTAAAATAATTCTGGTCTCAAGCATTTCAGATTTTTTTTTCCCGTGTCAGGAGAGCCTTGAGAAATTGCAAGTTATTTCTGGTGTGAGAGAATTAGCCGTCTAAAAGGATGTTTCTCAGAGGACGTCTGGATGTTTTGATGTTTTTACCATCCTTGTGGAATGTTTTGATGTTTTTACCATTCTTATGGGAGGCTTTTCTCATGTTCACGCATGGAGCTGGAGCTGATAGAGGGAGCTCATCCACGGTCTCCCTGGGTTGGATTCGAACCAGCAACCTTCAGGTCAGCAACCCAACCTTCAAGTCATTAGTCCTGCCAGCACAAGAGTTTAGCCCACTGCACCACCGGGGCTCCAGCATTTCAGATTAGGGATTGTCTCTCTGTGGTTGTTTTAGAGTTTCTTCTCATTAGGAAGTTGTCCCAGTGAAACAAAACATGTGCGATTGTCACTTAAGACTATCAACATTTGTCCAATAGAGCCACATTATAACTTGTGAAGAAGGTTGCCATGTGTGAATTGGCTGTCAGGTACTTCAAAAGTAGGACCACCTGTTCTGGGTGTATATAGTATACTATGAAGATTGATAATGAAACAACCAGTGTCCCAGTTTTTCCTTGGCCCTGAATGTATTTTAGCGTTAAATGACATCTACTACGTCACAATTCTATTCATATCTACTCAGAAATTGGGATTAATGTCTTGGATAAAGACACAGTGAGGTTCTACACTGTACTGTGAATTTATGATGTTGTGTTGCGATGTTGTATGGACTGTTTATTGCCTATGTTTTGTTTTGCGCTTGTGTCACACCTTGAGTGTTTTCTGAGCCGCCCCAAGTCCCTCCGGGAGATGGTGGTGGGATATAAATAAAGTTGTTGTTGTTGTTTTTATATTATTATTATTATTATTATTATTATTATTATGAAGTCTTGGATTTACAGCAATAATGGTCCCAGTTTTTAAATTTAGATACTTCATAATCTGTGGGTCCCAAACTACAACTTACTTAGTTCATACATAATTTTAACACTGATTCCTAGGTAAAACGGTTACTTTATAGAAGGCATGGGGAAACTTTGGTCCTCCAGGTGTTTTGGACTTCAACTTCTACAATTCCTAACAGCCAGTAGGCTGTTAGGAATTGTGGGAGTTGAAGTCCAAAACACCCGAAGGACCAAAGTTTGCCCTGGCCTGCTTTATAACTATGTGGATCTAAAGTAGTTTTCTTTTCAGTGACACCTATTCATCTGTAGCTTTCTTTGTAACCCCAGAGGATTTTGTTTGTTCAAATGCCCTGGGACTTGGCAGGTCAGCTTGCTTTCAAAGGTAGTTTGTTTCTTTAACCCAGATAATCTGCATGCATTTTTCCCCCTGAGGAGAAAGTAATGAACCAGAAATTCAAATTGGTGCAGTGCTTTCACCTGGCACAAAGCTTGGCAGGCAAAGAAGAACTTCAGGATAAAGTGTAGATTTCTTCTGGAAGTTGAGTGGGGGGAAAGGAGTATTACTGATTAAACTAAAATCTGTTGTGGCCAACTGTGCATAGGGCTGTTTATGCCTCCATAGGTGCTGATTCACCATCTTTTGTAGTATTGGCTCCCAAGAACCGTTGTGCTAAACTGGGAATTAAACTTTACGCTTATTTCTTTGCCGTAATATTTCCCAGGTTTGTAAATCCCTGGCTCATTGCATATTATTTTCTTTCCTGGAGACTCTCTAATGGCATTTTTGTTGCAGTGACTCTCTTCCTCCCTCTTATTTCATTACTCTGGGACTATTTTCCTGTAGCATTTTTCAATGCAAAATGCACAGAGGGGCTCTTTTGCTGCATCATCTTTCCCCCCTCCAAATACATTTGAAGTTTTTCTCTTTTGGAAACATAATGGATTCTTAAAGCAGTGTGTGATTTACTTGGTGACTTTTGGCAAACAGACTGCCATCAGGAAGAACGACCAGAAGCACTCCGAGTAATTGATGCCCGTCTACTTGGAGCTGTGGAAGGAATAGTTGGATAGGTCCCTATACCTTACTTAGGAGTAATGCACTGGAAGTCTATCATGGTAGTTTTGCTGCTGGTATTAAAGCAAACTTTAAAATCCTCTGTGTGTGGCATTTGCATGCTGTCTGTGGTGAAATGATGATAGCATAGGATAGGAAGGCATCACCTGTCCATGACTTACTGGGATAAGTGTTTTGTCTACTCATATCCATCCTTGTCACATTTTGTGATGTTGTCCTGAGGATTAACTGTAAAGAATAAGAGATCAGCTTGCAAGTATCTGTTCTTGTCCCTACCTCCACCCATATCCAGCCATTGCACTTTATCATTGGCCCATGTTACTATGCCCGCAATATATTGCACAGCCATAATTTATTCCCATGCCTCCAGTTATTTGACATGCTAGTGTGTCGGCCTTTGGTCACTAGTTAGGCTATTCTCGTGCTATGTTATGATTTTATACATTTTTATGCATTGATTTTATTGTAATTGAAGGTATTTTGTTGTCATTGTTGTAGTATTTTATTGTATATTACTGGGCTTGGTCCCCATGTCAGCCGCCCCAAGTCCCCTTGGGGAGATGGGGCGGGATATAAGAATAAAATTATTATTATTATTATTATTATTATTATTATTATTATTATTATTATTGTGTTTGGAAGCATCTTCTATACAGTAAATATATATACAGTATTCCCTCACTACTTTGTGGTTTGCTTTTTGCAGATTCGTTGTTTTGCAGTTTTTCAATAAACTCTAAAAGAATATTATAAATAATAAAAAATTACAATTTACAGCCTAAGGAAGGGAGGAAGGAGAAGCCAAAGGGAGAGAAAAGGAGCCCAAGCAGCAACAGGAGGAGAAGGAGGCAATTTATCAACACACGATTGGCTGATAAAGACTTAAAATAATGGATAAATATTAAATATAGCATCCCTACTTCACGGGTTTTCACTTATTGTGGGTGGTCCTGGAACATAACCACCGCAATAAATGAGGGAACACTGTACTCATATATCAATTTAGAAATTTTTGGTCAAAAATTGACCCCAAAATTCTGGATCAGTTTGTCCATGGGTCAGTGGTCTGAGTAGACTGGTTAAAGGTAAAGGTTTAGTCTATCCTGGAAGAGTCTAATCACACAGTCCTATTTCCCAGAGCCCATCCACACAGTCATATAACCCAGAATATCAAGACAGAAAATCCCACAATATCTGCTTTGAACTGGGTTATCTGAGTCCACACTGCCATATATTCCAGTTCAAAGCAGTTAATGTGGGATTTTCTTCAGCTGTGTGGAAGGGGGCCTAAAAGAATCACTGATCTCTCTCTCTGCCATGAAATAACTTCTAGTCTTTTTTTGTGTGTGAGAGGGAAAATTGTACCAACCCAGGGTGACTGGCCCTTGACGCAGTTATGGTGTTTTCCTCTTCCTTCAGAATGACCTTTGTCTTATTCAAATCCATATTTTTTTTGCCCCAAAACCTGTCCTTGACCTAAATGTGTATATACGGAAAATGCAATCCTGTGAATTTTCCTCTTTCCTCATTAGGAACTGAGAGCCAACAGTTCATGGACAGGCACTGGTTCATGAACTATCATTTTTAGTACCATTGTTCTTGAATAGCTATACTGATGCAGAGACAAATCATGCATTTAGTTCTCATTAAATGTTATAAATAAGCTTCTCTGCACCTACTTTTTATGTGGTCCTCTGGTTGTGGAATCCCTTTAGAGCAGTGGTTCTCAACTTGCGGGTCCCCAGGTTTTTTGGCCTACAACTTCCAGAAATCCCAGCTAGTTTACCAGCTATTAGGATTTCTGGGAGTTGAAGGCGAAAACATCTGGGAACCCATTGGTTGAAAACCATAGCTTGAGAGGTCTGATTAGGGCAGATTTTAGTTGCATTTTGAAAACAAGTTAACTGTGTCTTTTAACTCAAGCTTCTGGGGGCCAGTGATTATATCTTGGCACTGATTTGTTGGGTTGTATATACGGGAGTAAACCTTAAGTATGATTCAGATATGCATAGGACAATAGAGTTCTCAGACCCTGGTCTGGCTCAGTGGACCATGCTTGCTCCATCAATGTTTAACATTTACATACATGATCAGCCACTGCCAGAAGGGACAGAGAGTTTCATCTATGCTGAGGATCGTGTCATCACCACTCAAGCAGCAGCTGTGAAATACAGTAGAGTCTCGCTTATCCAACCTTTGCTTATACAACGTTCTGTATTATCCAACACAGTCTACCTTTTAGTAGTCAGTATTTTTATAGTCAATCTTTTCTATACATTGCGATATTTTGGTGCTAAATTTGGTGCTAAATACAGTCATTACTACATAACGTTACAGTGTATTGAACTGCTCTTTCGGTTTTGTTGTAAAACATGTTTTGGTGCTTAATTTGTAAAATCATAAAGTAATTTGACATTTAATAGGTTTTTCCGTAATCTCTCCCTATTATCCAACATTTTTGCTTATCCAACATTCTGCTGGCCCGTTTATGTTGGATAAATGAGACTCTACTGTAGTTAAATCGAAGCTCCCGAAGCTTTAGATGTTCTTGCTCTGAGGATCAACTGGGAAGAAATCCCACTGGAGCATTTTAATGAGACATGCCGCATTATCACAGGATGCCTATGGCCAAGACCGCTGGAGAAATTATACTGTTTAGCTGGTATGGCACGGCCTGATATCCTCCAGGAAGTAGCAGCCAGCAATGAAAGGACCAAGGCATTGACATCTCCGGCCCAACCTCTGTTTGGATATCAACTAGCATGGCAACGATTTAACTCAAGAAACAGCTTCCTAAGATCTACAGAGATACTCGCAGGAACACCACAGCAAGTGAGAGTCCAAAAGTGGCAGGTTAGAACCCAGAACCTCAATCAGTGGCAGATACCGGATGAGAAACTCCCTCCTGGGCACACAGAAGACTGGGCGACTTGGAAGGTGCTGAAGAGACTGCATTCTGGCATCACAAGATGCAGAGCCAATCTTAAGAAATGGGGCTACAAAGTGGAGTCCACGACATGTGAGTGTGGAGAAGGGCAAACCACAGACCACTTACTACAATGCAGTCTGTGCCCTGCCGCATGCACAATGGAGGCCCTTCTTACAGCGACACCAGAGGCACTCCAAGTGGCCAGCTTCTGGTCAAAGGAAATTTCGCATAATGCCAAGTTTTTAACTTTGTGGTTTTTTATACATTATAGCTGTATTCTCAATTTGCTTCTGACACAATAAATAAATAGAATAAGCAGAGTTATTTTTAATAGGACAAAAAAGACAATGGAAGCAGCACAATGAAGAACTATATTGTATAAGAGAAGTGAAAGGATGACAGATTCCTTCAAGGAAGAACTATTTGATGAGGATTCCACAATCTTAGAATGAGCAGTGAAGGATGCTCTCAAAGCCCAAGAAGAAATGAATTACAGATTGAATATCTCATATCTGAAATGCTTGGGATTTAAAAATTTTTTCCACATATTTTGGAACACCAGTATTTGCATATATGTGAATAATGAGATATCCTGCAGTTAGAACTCACGTCTAAACACGAAATTCCTTTCTTTTTCATATACACCTTAAATATGTAGTCTGAAGATAATTTTATATGCAAGATTTAAAATAATGTTATACATGAAACAAATGTTGTGCACATTGTGCACATTTACGCATCAGAAAGTTCATGTGGACAATTTTGGAGTATTTTGGAATTCCAGATCAAGGATGCTGAAGGAACATAAGGCATACCAGTAGAGCTATCTAATAGAGTCTAATGCAAACTTGCCACAAATATAGGAAAAGAAATAATGATCCACACTGAACACTTTCAGTATATTTTCCAATCCCCATGAAAGAGGACACCAGTGGAAGTTGATGATGGAATAACACTGGAGACCTAAAGAGAACTCTTCTCTAGGCATCGCTAGGTCCTGCAACATAAACTCTTTGCATATATGTGAAACCACGTTCAACGAATTGTCAAAGGCTTTCATGGCTGGAATCACTAGGTTGGCTGTGAGTTTTCTGGGCTGTATGGCCATGTTCCAGAAGCATTCTCTCCTGACGTTTCGCCCACATCTATGGCAAGCGTCTTCAGAGGTTCTGAGGTCTGTTGGAAATAGCAGAGCACTTGATGAACCAACTTGGACGCAGCATATTATTTGAGAGCACAGAAATACTGGACCACTCTACCAACCACCATGTCAGACTACACAGGGAAGCCATTGAAATCCACAAGCAGGTGGACAATTTCAACAGAAAGGAGGAAACCATGAAAATAAACAAAATCTGGATATCAGTATTAAAAAACTCTAAAACCAGGACAGTAAATAAAGAACAACACTCAGAAAATGGGAATTCCAGACAGGAAACAATCAGGGCCAGCTAACACTTCCCAACAAAGGATTCCCCCAAGCAGAAATCACCCAGGCTTTGAAGTTGCGGGGCTATTCAATGCTAATCAAGGTGGCCAATTGCAGCATTCACACTGGCCTCGAACAGACAAGGGTTCTTTCTCCTATCCTGGACCTTCCACAAATATATAAACCTCCCTTGCCTAGTTTCAAACAGACCTCACAACCTCTGAGGATGCCTGCTATAGACACGGGCAAAACGTCAGGAGAGAATGCTTCTGGAACATGGCGATACAACCCAGAAAACTCACAGTAACACACATTCAACAACCTTGCACTTTACTAGGATTTTGAAGAGTCCCTTTGAGTCTCTTTTAAGAGAGGAAAGCAGGATAGAAATAAATATAACAATGAGAACAAGAATCTAGATACATAATTAAGTATCAAAATCAAAACAATCTGTGGCATAGGATTTCTGCTTTTTGTGGATGGTTATGAAAGTGCACCATTAAGAAATCTTGAGAGGAAGAGAATCAACTTATTTAAATGTGCTGGGTGAGAATACTGTATCATGAACTGACAAAAAGACAAAACAAGTGGATTTGGGAGGAACTCTTGCACTCTTTGTAGAAACCAAAGGTGATATTATACTTCCGACATATCATGAGATTATGTCACTCATTGGAAAGGACTATGCAGTAATGTTAACTGAAATGCAAAAGTGTCGTAAAAGAAGAAGACCACATTACAGATGACTTGATTACATAAAGGATGCCATGGCCTTGAACTTGCAAGATCTGAGCAGGGCTGTTGATGATGAGGGTTTTGACGTTTTCTCATTCATAGAGTTGCCTTATGTCAAAGCAGATCTGATGTCAAATAATAACAATACGAAGAAGACTTGCTTGCACGATCATTTGGTTTTTCTGTTCTGTTGGTATGTGTCTATAATTTTCCCCTTTGAATATATAGGTACAATTGATAAAATGGCAGAAGGAATAGACCCAAACTTTTCCTTTCATCATGTTTTGGCCTCTATACAGATGAAACTCCTTATGGCTGATATTTGTCAGAGTAGCGCTGAAGATGTCATCTCGTCTAGTTTGGCTCTGGGCATCTGTCTCTTAAAAACAACCGTTTGTAAGATTGGAAAGCCTCTTTAAAAGAAAAAAACCCTTGTTTCTTAGTTTTTGAAGAAGGACAATAATGCCTAAAGGTTGTTGTGAGTTTTCCCTGCTTCATGGTCATGTTCTAGAAGCATTATCTCCTGACTTTTCACCCACATCTATGGCAGGCATCCTAAAGGATACCTAAGGATACTGACATAATACAAGAGATTTGCCTAACTCTGGCATGGGCAAACTTTGGTCCTCTAAGTATTTTGGACTTCAACTTCCACAATTTCTAACTGTTAGGAATTGAAGTCCAAAAAATCTGGAGGAGGGCCAAAGTCTGCCCATGCCTGGTCTAACCTGTGTTTTTTTTTAAAAAAAAAAACTTCTAATGAACAGATAAAACTATTCATGTGTCTGGATTGTCCAACTGCCAGTCAATTATTCTGTTTCTTTGTGATATTTAACCCAGCTCCTCCTTCCTGTAATTTAAGATCATTAACTCTTCCTGCAATAGCTATGGACCAACTGGTTCTCAGATTGCTGTAGCCACCTAGTAACACACTGCAGATCGTCCCTGCCTTTTTTTTAGTAGGTAAAGATTTTCCCTTGACATTAAGTCTAATCATGTCCGACTCTGGGGGTTGGTGCTCATCTCCATTTCTAAGCTGGCATTGTCTGTAGACACCTCCTAGGTCATGTGGCCAGCCGGAGTGGTACCTATTGATCTACTCACATTTGTACGTTTACGAACTGCTAAGTTGGCAGAAACTGGGGGTACCAGTGGGAGCTCACCCCGCTCCCTGGATTTGGTTAGCAAGTTCAGCAGCTCAGCGGTTTAACCTGCTGTGCCACTGGAGGCTCTATTTTTTATATCACCCTTATTTGTTTGCCCCATCTTTTGCATGCTGCAACTGAACAGTGTTGTAGACTGCAGCCAGGGGGAAAACACAGCTACTGTTAGGAATTGTGGGAATTGGAGTCCAAAACACCTGGAGGGTCAAAGTTTGCCCATGCCTTTTCTATACTCTAGGGCTCTGCTTTATGCACCACTGCCAGAAGAAGGTTTGGTGGGAATGTGGAACAGGGTTATTTCCTGTGGAATCATATTTATTGTGCATTTACTTTCCAAGAGATAAATGGTTTGTTGTACCCTGCTCAGTTAGACGGTAACATTTTAGCATTTCATATGGCTTTTAATGTCTTTTAATTTCAGATGGAAGGCATTGATTCTGCCCCTCTTGAGTATAAATGAGTGCCGCTTTCATTGTGGTTTATTGATGATGTCGTTTTTAATGGTTTGGTTTTTGTTATGATGCCTGGGGTTTTCTTATTGGGACCAAAAGGTGATTTATAAATATGCTGACTTTTTGTGATTCACAGTTAGGTTTATTATATTTCTTGTCTAAATTGTATGAATATTGGTGGGTTTTATAGACAATTTACTTCTGGCATAATAAATAACTGTTGTAAGGATCTAACGGTTGGGCAACTCCGATGAGTCCGAGGTTGGTATTCCTTCTGGGGACACTTGGCCAAAAAATATCCCCAAAGCCAACAACAAAGGCCCCTTCCACACAGCTGAATAAAATCCCACATTATCTACTTTGAATTGGAATATATGGCTGTGTGGACTAAAGGCTGGATCTACACTGCCCTATATCCCAGGATCTGATTCCAGATTATCTGATTATCCCAGATTATCTGGCAGTGTAGACTCATATAATCCAGTTTAAAGCAGATAATCTGGGATCAGATCCTGGGATGTAGGGCAGTGTATACCCAGCCTCAGATAACCCACTTATTTTCTGCCTTGATATTCTGTGTTATATGACTGTGTGGAAGGGCCCTAAGTGACTAGAAGTCTGTGCATTTCCTTAAAAAAAGTGGTATTATTTGATGTTTAATAGTACCAGGAATGTTTGTAGCCTATGCGAAGTTTGACTTGCTTCTTTCAAAGGCAAGAAAGGAAATTCATTCTTTTTTTGGCCAGAAAAGGGGTAATTTAAAGAGACTAGAGAGGATCTGAGGACCTCAAATTGGTGTTTTGGGTATTGTATTATTTTGTGACGGATACAAGGCTACATTCAGTTGTTAGAATAGACTTGTTGAATCGGCAGAACTTACATAAGGGTTGCTTTAATACTTTGGCTTCTTTCAATGAGTATTCTTGCTCAAAATCAGGCATAGGCAGACTTCAGCCCTCTGGGTGTTTTAGACTTCAATTCCCACAATTCCTAACAGCCTGCTTTTAGGAATTGTGGAGTTGAAGTCCAAAACACCTGGAGGGCCGAAGTTTGCCCATTCCTGGTCTAAATCAATCATTCCCTAATTTTGGTCCTCTGAGTATTTTGTACTTCAACTCCCAGAATTCCTGACAATTGGCCAAGCTCACTGGGGTTTCTGGGAATTGAAGCCCAAACACCTGGAGGACCGAATGTTGGGAACCATTGCTGTGGGTGGATTTAGCCCACTATCTTCCAAGCTACTTAGTAACGGATTGATTGCGTTACACTGTTACAGGGAAAAGCATATATTCTCTTACTGAAAAGTAAAATCTACCTCCTGCCAACATCTGAATTGTATGACACATGAAGATGTGTGAAGCTTTAATGCTTTTGACATTACAGTACTGATAATGAGGGTTACCTGCCCTCACTGGTTTTTATATTTCCTTTTTTATACAAAGGAAAGAGAAAGTCAGCAAGACACGAAGTGTGGCCGTGTTCTTTCCTTGACGTTCTTCTAGAGTCCTAGAGTACTAAATCAATTCTAACACATTTTTTAAAAAAGTTGCAAAGACATAGAGGGCTCATTTCCCCTCTCTTTCCCTTAACTGCACTGTCATTATTTCAAAAACCTTTAATTGAAATTCCAGGTGTCTTTCCGTTATGAAGTGACATGAGGCAAGCCACTCTTTCTGCATCAAGCTGTCTGTCTGCAAAATGGGCATGATGTTGACAAAATTTAAAGAATAGGTGTGTGGATTATGAAATAACATTTATGAAGGCCTGTCATGCTCAAAGGCATTGTTTGTTTACGATGGTGGATATCTTTAATGAACTAACTTAAAGGTACAGTAGAGTCTCACTTATCCAAGCTAAACGGGCCGACAGAAGCTTGGATAAGCGAATATGTTGGATAATAGGGATTAAGGAAAAGCCTATTAAACATTAAATTAGGTTATGATTTTACAAATTAAGCACCAAAACATCATGTTATACAACAAATTTGACAGAAAAAGTAGTTCAATACGTTGTAATGTTATGTTGTAATTACTGTATTTACGAATTTAGCACCAAAATATCACGATATATTGAAAACATTGACTACAAAAATGGCTTGGATAATCCAGAGGCTTGGATAAGCGAGGCTTGGATAAGTGAGACTCTACTGTATTAATAAAGGTATTCAGCCATTATGAATTTTGGAAGGAAAATTCTTGTTAGCAAATATAAGCAATGGTGCTATTTTATGTCTTTGGTGTAATTTTAATAGTAACTTTAATATTGTAAAACAGCTGCATACCTTAACTTTCTATGTTTATGAGATACTGTGGTATGCTGGCACTAGTATAATACTGCAGAGACATCTGAATTTTTTTTTGGCTTGGAAAGTCCCTTAATAACTTGTAAATGTATTTCCAAATCTTGTTTCCAGCTTTCTATTTTTATTATAGGCATCTTAACTCTGCGCAAACTCTTTCTGTGTATATAAGTGTGTTTTTGAGGCAAGTTTTGATGCCTACTGCGAGTTGTGTCTTGACTTTAGGCTGTTATTCCGGAAAATACATGGCCCTCCATAAGTAGTTGGATGTCTGTTCCCATCAGCCTTAATCAGGAAGGAGTGTGGATAATGGGAATTGAAGTCCGGCAAATTAGGGTCCTTCCACACAACCATATCACCCAGAATATCAAGGCAGATAATCCACAATATCGGCTTTGAACTGGAGTATATGAATCCACACTGCTATATAACCCAGTGGATTTTATACAGCTGTGTGGAAGGGACCTCAGATGTTCAAGAACTGGAGGATCACACACCCCATTCATATTTCAGTGCAGGGGGTGATTATGAATGTGATTGATCTGTCAAAACTGGATTGCGAGGATCAGGAATCATTTGATACTGTATTGTAAGTAACCTACGCTCAACTGAGCTTTGTGGAAATACTACCAATTTTTCCTTAACACCAATCTTTCAGATAGCTGTGCATCAGAAAGGGAAAGAGAAGGCTCAGGCCCCTTCTACACTGACATATAATCTAGATCAGACATAGGTAAACTTTGGCCCTTCAGGTGTTTTGGACTTCAACTCCCACAACTCCTAACAGCCTACCCACTATTAGGAATTGAGGGAGCTGAAGTCTAAAATATCTGGAGGACCGAAGTTTGCCCATGCCTTGAAGGTAAATGACATCAACATGTGATTTCTCAGGCACAACATTTTTTTTCGTGTCAGGAGCGACTTGAGAAACTGCAAGTCGCTTCTGGAGTGAGAGAATTGGCCGTCTGCAAGGACGTTGCCTAGGGGACGCCCAGATGTTTTGATGTTTTACCATCCTTGTGGGAGGCTTCTCTCATGTCCCCGCACGGAGCTGGAGCTGATAGAGGGAGCTCATCCACGCTCTCCCCGGGTGGGATTCGAACCTGGCAGCTTGCATATCAGCAGCCCAACCTTCAAGTCACAAGGCTTTAACCCACTACTCCACCGGGGGCTCCGGCACAACAATTATACCCATTGACTGTAGAATCACCCAATGGAGCAATCTGTAATTTGCTTTTCATATCAACTGTTTTACATTGTTTTAAAAATGTTTTTAATTTTTAATTATATTTAAGTAGTAGTAGTAGTAGTAGTTGTTGTTGTTGTTGTTGTTACTATTGCCTTGTTGTATCTTTTATGATGTATGTTGGCATTGAATGTTTACCATGTGTAAACCGTTCTGGGAGATAGAGCGGTATATAAATAAATTTTGTTGTTGCAGTATCTTGGCGATTGCCATTTACTTGTTCACAGAAAGAGATGTAAGGTGGAAAATTTTCAAATTCTATATCTTTAAATGGAAAAAAATATTCCTCCGTTTTCTAGGCTGTTCTACTGTAGTCAGTCATATTAGATTGGCTAAGTTAGGAGATGAACTAGTTATTCTTCAAAGGAGACAAGCATTGGTAAACTTTAGCTCTTGGAGGAATAGAATAACAAATGTGAATGGACTGCAAAGCTTGTTTCTATTTCACAAAATGTCTTGATTCTCCGTCACAAATAATCTAGACAAATTGTGATAGGTAGCCTGTGCCTGCTTACTCACATCCATCACTTAGTGTAATAAAATGTTCAACTACTTGTACTGAATCCATTTTTTCTCAACTTGAAATGAAACTGATAAATGCAGAAAGTGATTGAATGGAGCTGAAGACACTATAGTTATTTGCCATTATGAATCTTTAAATCAACTTCAACTTACGGTGACCTTTTCCTAGAGTTTTCTTGGGCAGATTTATTCAGAGAAAATCGACCATTGTTTTCCTTTAAGACTGAGAGAGTGTGGCTTTCCCAAGGTCACCCAATGGATTTAAACAGAAATTCAAACCCCGGTCCCCAGTAGTCCTAGTCCAACGTACAAATCTCTACACTCACTCTGCACTACAGTTATGTTTTAGTAAAAGAGAATTAAATTGTAGGCATAAGATACATGGGAGCCCCCGTTGGAGCCGTGGGTTAAACCGCTTAGCTGCTGAACTTGCTGATTGAAAGGTCGGTGGTTTGAATCTGGAGAGTGGGGTGAGCTCCTGCTGTTAGCCCCAGCTTCTGCCAACCTAACAGTTCGAAAACATGCAAATGTGAGTAGATCAATAGGTACCACTTTGGCAGGAAGGTAACCACTTTCGATGCAATCATGCTGACCACATGATCTTGGAGGTGTCTATGGACAACGCTGGCTCTTCGGCCTAGAAATGGAGATGAGTACCAACCCCCAGAGTTGGAAACGACTAGACTTGATGTCAGAGGAAAACCTTTACCTTTTATAAGATACATGAGATACAATTCTCTCAAGACATTTCCTGCATAAAACTAGTATTCTTTTAGGTGTAGTCATTCTTTGTTAAAGACAAGGGGAATATATGATATTCTCTTTACATTATTTTTATTGTGACAGAAGCGTTGCTTCTGATGTGAGAGAACTGGCCGTCTACAGAGACGTTGCCCAGGGGATGCTCGATGTCTTGCTGGGAGGCTCCTCTCATGTCCCCGCAAGCTAGAGCTGACAGACGGGAGCTCACCCCATCTTGCAGATGCGAACCGGCAACCTTCAGGTCAGCAACCCAACCTTGAGATCAGCAATTCAGCCAGCACAAGGGTTTAACCAATTGCGCCACCGCGGCTCCTTTCTCTTTACATGATTACAAATCTTCCACTAAATAATTTCCAGAAAGCTGTGAATGTGCGGAAATATGCAGTCATCCCTCTACATTCACTGGGGTTGATGACACAGGGCCCTGTAAATGTGGAAAACCATGGGTTAAAAAACTCACTTTTTAACATGAACACATCTCTGTGAATCTCTAGATCTTTCAGCACAACTTTGTGGTCAGCTTACACTGGAGGTTCTACAAATGCTTGGAGAAGTGATCTCTCTGAGCATCTCTAGGTTCTCCAATGTGACTCTGTGGTCAATTTCCACAAAGTTAAAGCAGTGCGGAAGCAGACTAACTCAGCCAGAGAAATCTGCCATAGCAGAGCACTTGATGAACCGACCTGGACACAGTATATTATTTGAGAACACAGAAATGCTGGACCACTCTAACAACTATCATGTCAGACTACACAGAGAAGCCATTGAAATTCACAAGCATGTGGACAACTTCAACAGAAAGTAGTAAACCATGAAAATGAACAAAATCTGGCTACCAGTATTAAAAAACTCAAAAATCAGAACAGTAAATAAGAAGCAACACTCTGAAAACAGAGGAGTTCCAGACATGGGAACCAGGGGCAGATAATGACTCTGAACAAAGGATGCCCCCAGGCAGGAAGAAGCTAGGAGATGAAGCTATTCAATGCTAATTAAGGTGATTAACTACAACATTCACACTGGCCTCCAACTGACAAGAGTTCTTCTCTCACTCTGGACTTTCCACAGATATATATAAACCTTCCTTGCTTAGTTTCTCCATACCTCACAACCTCTGAGGATGCCTGCCATAGATGTGGGCGAAACGTCAGGAGAGAATACTTCTAGAACATGGCCATACAGCCTGGAAAACATACAACAACCCAATGCAATTTCTGTTGCCCGTTTCTGGTCTAAAACTATTTAGCTACCTGTGATCCCTTTATTTTATCAGTTTTAAACTTATTTATTTATGCAATGCTTTTGATACAAAATATTTTTTTTTCACCAAGTCAACTGTAGAGTGCTGGAGGACCTGTCAATCAAATTTGTGAATAGTCAAATCCGCAAAAAGCAAAGTCCACAAATGTGAAGGCATGACTGTAATAGTTAAACCAAAGTTATTAAGTAAATCAATTAATAATATTTAAAATGCCAAAACATTTTCATTTTTTATTTCTTTGAAAAAAGATATTATTGCTTACAAATTCCTATGTATTGTCGAAGGCTTTAATGGCCGGGATCACAGGGTTGTTGTATGTTTTCCGGGCTGTATGGCCATATTCCAGAAGTATTCTCTCCTGACGTTTCGCCCACATCTATGGCAGGCATCCTTAGAGGTTGTGAGGTATGTATGTTAAGAAGCAAGTTGTTTTCTTGGGGAAAAAAAGACAAACAGCAGCTGGGAGGAAATGAGGAGGAGAAAGAAATGATGGTTAAGTGGGAGAGGTATGGGAGAGGTGACATCAATGAGGAGGAGGCACAATGGCGCTTCTCCTCCCATCTCAGGCAGAAGGGATGCTTGGGCACCACTGTAGCTCTTCCCTTTCCTCACCGACATATCTTCCGCCAACCTTCCGGTATTTTTACAGATGTAAAATGCTTTCAGTTCTTCATGAATAGATTCTGGGAATGGAACTTGAAACTTCACAATGTTGTTATTCCTGTCTATACAATGCTGTTATCCCTATCTACAGTAAAGGAACTCTGCGTATTTTGTATCTGCTTTCAACTATGCAGGTGCTGGACCGTGGTTTTAACCATAGGGATGTGAAACTGGCCTTGAAAGCATAAAGCCATCTTTGAAGCTTTATCCAGTTCTCTAGTGGGATGGGAAGTGAGGAAATAATAGAAGTGAGCAAAGTACCTTCAATAGAGGCCATGCGGTTCTAACTTAGAGTACTTCTCACTCGCTATTTAAGTCATGTTGTAACTGGCTAGTTGTAAAAAGAATTGTCACGCCTGCTGCCTCTTCTGAAATGTTGTTGTGAACTTCAAGGTAGACCTGCCGCTTGAAGTGCTGCAGTCGCAAAGTCTCCTACGGCTTGAATTTTGCAGATTGCCACGGATGTGTGGCTTTGCGGGGGTGATGAGCACAAAGAGACTGTCCACTAAAAGAGTTTGCCCTTAAACGACAAGCATTTTTATATGTGCCTGGCAGAAGGGGAGTGCCGTATTCCAGAATCAGGAGGGTGTCTTTCACATTCTTGTTTCAAGAGAGAATTTGAAGCATCTCTTTTCTTGTTTCTGGGGTATGTTGGTCACAGGGAGCTCTGGTTGGTTTTCTGTAGTAAAGGATGCTCCTAGCAATAAGGGTTGGTTACCATTTACCTTGGAACTGTACTGTCAATTAATTAAATAGGTTTTACTTAATTAATCATCTACCTCTTAGAAGGAATCGAATAAGCAAATTAGCATATTATAGAAACATCAATATGCTTGTCCTTTTGAAATATTGGGGAAAGTGTAAGAACTTGTTGTGTACTAACCAAAACATGTCATTTGAAGTTAGAATAAAAGGAAATTTCTAGTCATTTTTTTTTCATTCATTGGTATTTCCACCAATGCATCAGTAGATAATGAAGTGCACACCCTTAATTTTCTGGGAACTTAAATTCAGCTGTTGTTTGGATGGTTTTGACATAGGGGAGTTATAGCCCTGCATACCTAGCAGATATCAAATTGGGAAGTGTGATTCAGGTTGAGGAAGTTAGATGGCTATGTTCAGATTTTTGGTGTACCCCTAGGAAAGGAAATTCACTCCTGAAAGAGTTATCGTGGGAAAAAGGTGTCTCCATTGAAGTTTTATCACCAATCCTTGTTTTCATAACAGGCCAATTTTTCAAAAATTGCAGCTGTTCCAACTTACAAATAAATTCAAATTCAGAACAAATCTCTTGTTCATAATTTGGGGACTGCCTGCACCTTGCTATTGTTGTGTTTTAGTAATATAGTCTAGGGATGGTTTGTATTTGTGTTTAGAGTTGCCAAACAGGAATACATATTAGGGAATGACAACTGTTTACTCAGATTTATATCTCTCTGGATTAAGTCAAACTCACTCCCAAGTAAGTGTGTATAAGATTACAGTACTTTTCATTGACTGATAATATTATGACTCTGACCATAGACTATGGTTGCCTGTGTAGTTGTGTACTTCCCATTGTGCTACATGGGTTCAGGAGACTGAAAGGGACTTGGAATATCTTTTTTTTCATGTGCTAGGCAATATAGCTGAAGAAATCCATCTATTATTTTCAGAATCATAGACCTAGGGTTCATCTGTACTGTAGAATTAATGCAGTTTGACATCACTTTAACTGTCATGGCTCAGATGCTGTGGAATCATGTAGTTTCTTGAGGTCTTTGGCCTTCTCTATCAAAGTGCCTGCGGTTCATGCCAAACTACAACTCATGTCATTGAGCCATGGCAGTTAAAGTGATGTCAAACTGCATTAATTCTACAATATATGTGGACAGCTTTTAATATTTCTTGCCTAAATTGTTGTCGGATTGATGTTTCCCCTTTTCAGCCTAAATTCAGTTCAGTTGTCGAATTCACTACCACAAGATGTCATGTCTTCCAACGTGTCCAACAAGATTGAACAAATTCATGGCTGCTGGTCACGGTCACTATGTATTACCTCCAGTAACAAAGTCATCATAATTCTCTCAGTATATGTAAACAGGGGAGCTCAATTGAACTCACATGCTTTTTATAGGCTTTGCATGGGAATCTCGTTTGCCACTGTGGCAAAAGAATGCTTGACTAGATAGGTCTTAGGTCAGACCAGCTCCTGTTATATTTTTATATTTTGCACTTGGAAATGAAATATTGGGCTGTAGATTAGGGAATGTATGCCTCCAATTCTTAATTTATGGAGGTTGTACATGGCTTTGGTTCAGAAGGAGCCACTTTCCCCATATAAACCTCCCAAGGATTCCAGGTGTCCCTTACTATAAGCGTGTCCCCTGTTTGGGAGCTTATATAGATTGAACAAGATGTCATGTGTTCCTCTGCAATATTTCCTTTCGTATAGAAAACACAAGGTGCCATGTGTTCTGTATAGACTGAACAAGGTGCCGTCTGTTGCTCTGTAATAGTAATACATGTAATGTGTTAACGTATTACAAAGGAACACACAGTTAATTGAATTTAATACTTTATTTTGGTATTTCGGTAGAACACATAGCCGTTAATAGCTATGTTTTGTTTGTCAACTCTTCATACGTCATGAATGTCAACAGTCCCTTATTGCTCTTTTGCAAACCTTGAAACATTAAAACTCCCCCAAATATTGGAATCTGTAAGTTTGTTTTGCAAAAGGGTAAATGGAAACCTACTGGAGCATAATTTTTTTTGTTTTGGGGGAGCTCCTGCTATGGAATGTGTTCTTTGAGAGGCCTTCTACATTTCTATGTTCTCAGGTTTTAACTTGCCTTTAAAAACACCCCAATAAACATCTGTTCAAACAGGAACTACTGCGTAGTAGTCCATGATCTGTTTTGTTTGTTAAATGGTTTACTTTTTACATGGAATTATTTGGGCCTCTAAAGCATTCATAAATGACACCCTCTAAGGGTGCATTTCTCTCAGATAATTCTTTCTTTCTCTCTCTTAACAGGAAATATAGAACAGTTTGAAACAAAAATTGGTAGCTCCAAAACATCTGCAAAGCAGGAGGCAGTAATAATACAAACCTGAGACTGAACTGGAAAAAGAAAAAAAGGTAAATATATTCAAGGTGTTTTGCATTTAAGAGCTAAATGTTATTTTCTCATTATTTTGTTAGTTTTAAAAGATTATGTATTACAGTCAACCCTCTGTGGGGATTTTTGGGTTGTCTTTGCCAAACCAGCCACTATGAATACCCACCCCACTATTTTTTTTCTTGAGAGAATACTTCTCTAGGAATTGCTAGGTCCTCCAGTATAACTCTAAAATAGAAGTTGAACAGAGAGTCACACTAGAGGATCTAGAGATTCCTAGAAATAACATATTAATTAAATCTGTGAAGAATCAAATTTGCAAAAGTAAAATCTATAAATGTTGTTGATTGAATGTATAGTTTTTTTCCCCCCTGTCAAATGCCCATTGTCTGGTAATGGAAAGAAACATGTTTCTTGTAATTTTTTTTTGGGTTTCTGTATACCAGTAGTTCCCAACCTTTTTTGATCAGGGCCCACTTTGACCAGGGACCACTCTCCAAAAGGGTTACAAATCCATTTTTGGTCAACTTTAGATTTGGTTTGATTGGGGCTGATCAGCTCAGAAATGAAATAAAATAAATGAAGAGGAAGGAGGTTCGCGGACTAGATTTTGGTTCTCGCAGCCCACTGCTAGGACGTGACCACTGCTGTATACTGTTCAACATTTTATGTTTTGTGACTCTCACAGATTTAGGCATGCCATTGGCTTTTAGTAGAGTGGACTCCCTATGTTCAGTGGTTCCTACAGTAATCTCAGCTATAGTTAAAGTATTTATAGCTAGGTGTTTATGGTCAAATGGTTTTTGTGTCATCCATAAAATTCAGTGGAACTATTTATGGGAATATGTTTTAGATAACGTCTTGTAACTTCAGTGAAATCATTTTGTTGCCTGAATGGTGTTTACAGAAAAATATGGACAGAGTTGCAGTGAAATCTTTTGTGTCAATATGGTTGGCTAAAACGAGTCTGCTAATCACCTGATTTTCTCATATCAGAAGCTGCAAATTTGGAAGATCTGAAAAATTAGAATATGTTCCACTGTGGATTTTGATCTTGACATTTTTAATATCTCTGCCAGAAACTGGATTTTGGAAGTGTTTGATATTGTTTTTCCAAACTTTTTACACTTACTTTCCTAATTAAGCGTCAGATGAACCACGAAACATAGACCATTACAGGAGAGAAACACCAGGAAACATTTCTTTTTCTCCATTGAGAACATTTGTGCCATGATGTACAAATCTGAATCTCCATTTTCAGATCAGTATATGTAGAGTTGTTTGTTTTAAGGAACTTGTGTACCTTACATATCAGCCATATATATGTTTGGGGGAATATCTAACTGGTAGTGAATATGAACTATTTTAGAATAAACACAGATAGGTCCTGCTGATTACAATACTTCAGCCCCTTCCACTATCTGTTGGCTGCTTTGAATTCTTATTTGGCTGACTAATTATCTAATAAATATGCAAAAAAAGTGTAGGAGTTTGTGGTATTGTGAGTTGAAATGAGTTCTCGATGAAAAACTGGAATGCTTACAGTGTGTTAATGAGCTGCTTTCCTCCCCCATTCCCCAAAGCTACTGACCTAAGCATCAATATGTTTGGCCTTCTATACTTGTGGTTTTAACTTTCATAGATTTGATTACACAGCCCAACCAAAAAAAAACATTTTTTCTTGGTGTCTTGCTTTTTAGGCCTTTTCCTGGGGTTATTTGGGGAACTGATTTAGAAAATTGCATTGGATAGACCACATCAGCTCTTGATTCTTAGATATGGTTATCATGGTTTTCTATTGGTGAGCAGAAGGTAATTGATTGATGGCATATGTTCTACATCTCAAAGACCAGAGCTGCTAGGGGGAAACTGGTGCCATTTTTGGAATTAGCAGGTCAAATGTACCCAGAAACAGGGCTAACATTTGGGGCACCAAAATGTGTGTTGGCCAGTGTTGTTTATGGACTATTTGCCACCACAATCTTTGCTGCAGCTGCCCTATGCCACTTCAATGGAGAAGGGTGTAGCTGGCTTACCATGCTTATATCTGCTGATTAAGGACTCTCCTACTGTTGCAACTCCAAGGGTGCGTCTACACCAGTGGTTCTCAACCTGGGGTCCCCAGATGTTTTTGGCCTTCGACTCCCAGAAATCCTAACAGTTGGTAAACTGGCCAAAAACATCTGGGGACCCCAGGTTGAGAACCACTGATCTACACTGTAAAATTAATGCAGTTTGACACCGCTTTAACTGCCATGGCAATGCTGTGAAATCTTGAGAGGTGTAGTTTTACAAGGTGTTAAGCCATCTTTTCCAAAGAGTGCTAGTGCCTTACCAAACTACAGTTCCATAGCATTGAGTAATGACATTGAGTCATGGTATCAAACTGCATTCATTCCACAGTGCAAATGCACCCCATGGACCAAATGGAGAGAGCAGGGTTGTTCCCATGAGCCTGGGCTCTGAAAGGCGGTGCCAGTAGAGACAGGGGTGGCTGGGTTATAGTGAAAGGACACGGAGAGCCATGACTTCCTAAGTTTGGCTCAGAAGGCTAGCCGGGTAAGGAGTAGTGGTGTATCTTCAAGAATAATCTCAGGAGGTCACTGTGAGCTAGTAGCCAATTGCCTGGGCTCATCTTTGGGCTTTCCTATTTATTCCCTTCCATGCCTCTCTGGCTGGCTTGGGCAGCAAGCAATTGACATCACCCAGGTAATTCTGAACTTCCCACATAGTTCCAAATAAATCAGGGAGGCAAAGGATTACTGATAAATGGAAGTGGTGGTAGAATGGAGAAGTATGGGGGGAAGCTGGGAGTGAAGTGCAGACTTCTTCTTAGGTGATCCCTCGTTGTCTGAATATAATGGCCTTCCAAGGGTTTTATTTTTCTTCGAAGATGCCTGAGATTTTTTAATGTGTGGAGGTCGGTGTACTGCCGATCAATACACAGTCTTCACAGAGTGAGGTTCCCAACCAGTGGCATGGTTAACAGTGGCTTCTCAATCTGTTACAGCCTTCTTCTGCCTTCACAGCCATTGCAACATGAGCCATGTTGTCTTTCATCTGATCCATCATTGAGGTCTTCAGGTGTTCAGTGCAGGCATCACGGTGCCAAGTTGGGAAAGGAAAGTATGGGCCAAGGTATGGGTTGGGAAAGGAGATGGGGAGGAGGGAGACAAGGCTGCAGGAGATTTAGAAGTGTGTCACTTTAAGAAACAATAAAGGTGCAGTGGAATCGACCTGGAGTGAGATGAAGATTTTTGCCAATAGAATGCATGTTGGAGGAGGGGGCTTATAAATAATAGTCATTATTTCTATTTTCTTGGGGGTCCTGCACCCCTAACCCTCACGAATGTGGAGGACTGACTATGTATACTCTGGTGCAAATTATTTATTCTTAAAGGAACCTAATGTCGGATATAGAAAGGTATCTTAAATTACAAAAAAATAAGTCTTGTAATTTTGGAAATGGTTCCTGGTAACTGCTTGTTATATAAACGAATCCTGGAGTAAAGACTTTTCGAAGATTCACTTAGCCATTTGCCTTCAGTGCCTATATTACTGATAGCTTGGATTATTAGGCTCATGCCGAGATGGGAGGCTTCTTTTGCTTTGGCGTATGACCTACTTTCTGGTGACTGTGTCATTGTGCCCTTGCAGGTTCTACTCCCCAAATTTAAAATAATGTATGTTATTATACTGCTCTGCATCCTGTTCTGCTTCCTTTATCTCCTATATCTTGTTGCTATGTGCCCTTCAGGTGTTCCTGCAGACTTTGGGATAATCTTTGTGGAATCTAGCACAAAGCCTTGTTCCTTGACATTACTCGTCTTTGCCCATTTTTAAATAAAATAAATTTTAGTCCTTAAGATTTTTTTAAAAAAATAAACCAGAAACATCAAAAGGCAGCTCAGAATTCAGTCTGAATCTGATTCTTACAGATTACCGGTATTTCTCTCTCTCCAGTACTAACATCTCCTGGATCCTAGTTTTTATACTCCAACCTTCAGGCTCATACCTATCTTGGTCATTATTGGTCTCATCTATCTTCCAGCAAGGATTATTGTGATAATAAATGGGTAATCTTATGCCCGCTGATTTGAAATCCTTGGAGGGTGGGAGGGCTATAAATGTAATGATAAAATAGATAATGTCCTCATGGATGAATTTGTAATAGTTGCCTGAATTCTAATGCACCTGAATTGCCATTACTTAGAAGAAAAATGCATCAAAATTATAGGGCTTTGCTTCCAAGTTAAAAGTTTCCTTTAGATTTAGAATTGCAGTCAGGGCTGTAATGTCATCTTATTTGCTGGCAGATGAAAGCTTTCAGATGTTTCATACTTTGGTGGTTAAAGAAGACTGCCTTTGGCAGGGACATAGAAATTGCTATTGTGCTGGTCTTCTTAAGGACTTTAATTGCATATTTCTAATGCATAAAAGTCTGCCCCAGTAGAACCTTTTGACACCTTCTACTCTTTCTTCACTGATATGAGGGAAAACCCACTGTTGGACGCTGATGCTTCATACTGTTACAAAAGGCAATGTTAATGGCCTCAAATGGCACCATGCTTCCTCTTGGCAAGAAGGGAGCATAGAGCTTAACCCTTCGTTCTTCCTGCAAAGGTTTGATGTGATTTAGAAGAGGAAATAATAAAGGAGAAATAATGGGGAAAAATTCTAAGATGTTGGTGATAACCACTTCTTGGAAAAAAAAATACATTTCTGAGTACAGTTCACAGCAAGAAGCCAGTATGACCCCTTGGATTAGTGTTTGGGTGATTCTGGGCATTGTAGTTAACATGGGAGTTCATTACACTAGAGCAGTGGTTCTCAACCTGTGGGTCCCCAGGTGTTTTTGGCCTACAACTCCCAGAAATCCTAGCCAGTTTAACAGCTGTTAGGATTCCTGGGAATTGAAGGCCAAAACATCTGGGGATCTCAGGTTGTGAACCATTGCACTAGAACATCTATCCACTTTAAATCCGGTTTCCGCCTCCTGCAGAATTCTGGAGCTTGTAGTTTAGGAAGGCTCAGGACCTCTCTGGCTGAACAGTTTAAAAATCTCTAACTAAACTACAAACCCCATAATTCTTCAGGAGGTATCAACTAGATTTAAAGTGGAAAGATGTTCTAGTTCAGTGGTTCCCAACCTTTGGGTCTCCAGATGTTTTGGATTTCAACTCCCAGAAATCCCAGCCAGCTTACTAGCTGTTAGGAACTGTGGGAGCTGAAGTCCAAAACACCTGGAGGCTGAAAGGTTGGGAACCACTGGTCTAGTGTGAAGAGGTCCATAGTTTTTTAAATCTCTTGTCATAGCTTGATGTGGGATATCAACAGTGAAATAGCACTTTAAGCCTGTATCATCAAGGCTGACACACAATTTGCCAGGATGAATGCTAAATTCCAAAGGGCAGAAGTGTGGTTTCAGATCAAAATAGCTTGTGACTTTGTTTTTCGGAAAGGATATCAGATGGTGAAGTGTCTTCCATTAAGTCCTTAATACACTCTGTCTTCCTTTTAAAAATTTATTTGTTTCTCTTTTTATATTTTATTTCTTCCCCCAATGGGGGAAGTTAGTAGTTTGGGAGCATAGCTTTTAAGCAGTTGTGGAAGAAAGTCAGAAATATATTTTTGTGCATAGGTTTGCCTGTGTTCACTGCTTAACACAAGGCATAACATGGAAACAAATTTGCAGATGTAATTGTACTGTAGTTGAAAGGGGAGGGGAGGGGAGGCTAGGTTAAATTTGCAGTATAACTTTATTGTATTACCTTCTCTAAACCCTTCCCTGTAACTCATAGACAGCATAACCCACAGAGCAAATCCAATTTCCTGTAACTTGAGGAACTGGT
Organism: Anolis carolinensis; assembly: GCF_035594765.1. NCBI lineage: Eukaryota > Metazoa > Chordata > Lepidosauria > Squamata > Anolidae > Anolis > Anolis carolinensis. The sequence goes on from NC_085843.1 coordinate 231,478,964, forward strand.
GGGCAGTGGCTCTAAACGTCACAGAGCCCTGGGCGATAACCAGAATTGGCAGCTGAACTTTCCCCTTGACTGGTGGCTATTTTCTTTTAATCCTTTACCCAGTACAATATTTTCTGCTCCACTTCCCTCTGCTGGTGTTAAAGGGAAAAGTACCTCAGTATTGGGGGTGTTTGATGAAGCCAAGAATCAGTTAATTTCTCAAGGTTGTAACAGTTCTCTATATCCACGTTGGGTAAAAATTAACCAGGTTTTAATAGCAAATTGCTTGACTTCCTTTGCAGACAAAAAGCTACACACTGATCCTATTAATCTGTTGGCAACTGGTGTCATTACATGGTTACAACCCCCCCCCCCCCCCCAGATTCCTCTGTACTGCTGGAATACCCTTAATAGGAAGGTCAAGTGCTTGGACAATCTTGTCCCTTGCAGGGACTTGTCTGTATTTTTCTTGGATACCACTCATAGGAAAAAAAAGTGTGTGCTAACTGCCCTGCTGCGTTGGTTAAACGTTAGCCAAGGTTTGCTTTGTGATAAAGGAGATCTCCCGTCTGTGCCTTTTCTCTTAAAGCCAGAACTGGCTGGGTGTTCTGTCTGCAACCAATCAATTTCAAGAGGAGTGCACAGGTCAGGTAACAAAGTTCAGAGCTTATTTGCTTTTCAGAAACATACCTCTCTCCTCCTTGTTTGTCACTAGTGATATCCTATATGATTTCTAGCTAGAAAATGTGTGTGCATACACACCCATGTCTAGGTTGAAGTGCATCTTCATGAGCTTGGATATCTTCAGCTACGTGACCAATGTGAAGAAAAGTTAATATTTTTTTCGAATTAAGAGAGGGAACAGCAGTAGGACAGATGTTTTGTTCTATTACAGTTCCCTTTCGATTCATTTGGCTGGATCCAATGGAAATGGTAACCCAAGCAGCATCTGGAGGGCATGCAATCTGCACTTATGTGTGACCCTTAGGGACCTAAATATCCCAAAGGCATCAGATCCCAGCTGATCTTGGAACCTAAACAGGGTCAGACCTGGTTACTACTAAAATGAGAGACTGCCAACAAATACAGGTGCTGTAGGCTGTAGATGGAGTACTTTGGTCACATCATGAGAAGACAGGAAAGCTTAGAGAAGAGAATGATGCTGGGGAAATGGAAGGAAAAAGGGAGAGGGGCCAACTATGGGCAAGATTGATGGATGGTATCCTTGAAGCGACTGGCTTGACCTTGAAGGAGCTGGAGGTGGCCACAGCAGACAGGGAGCTCTGGCATCGGCTGGTCCATGAGGTCATGAAGAGTCGGAAGCGACTGAACAAATCAACAACAACAAAGGTTTTATTTCAGATGAAGGAACTGGAAAACCCACCTTTTGAGTATTCTTTGCCTAAGAAAACTGTGAAATTAATGGGGTCACCATAAGTTGACAGGCAACATGAAAGCACATACATACACACATGTGTGAAGTTTAGTTGAACATTGACTCTTCAATGTGAGCAGTATGAATCACTTTGTTCAGCCTCGGGTGTTTTGTGTCTTTCTCTCTTTTAATAAATGTGTCCTAATGTATCATAACACGGCAAAACAAGGCAAAAAATGCTTACCATTTCAGATTACATTCACAGTTCAGAGGATAAATGCAGTCAGACAAGGGAAGTCCTTATCAAGCATAACAGCAGAAAGATATATTAACCTTAACAGAGAGAAGAAAAAGTGTAGCTGAAGTTCTGAGAAAAACAAGTCAAGAGTCAGCCTACAGAAGGGATGGGCTGTTTTCAGTCTCTTCAGGTCTGGTTTGTGTTTAACTGGAATCTGAAAGAGCTAGGTGCAAAACCGGCTAAGTATCCGAGACATACATAGAACTAATAAATAACGGTGCCTCTGAAAATACTCTGGCACCGGGAACTTATGATTAACACCAGAACTTAGCTCACAGTTCTTTCACATTTTCTTCAGTTGAGCAGTAAAAAGGGGGATTTTATTGTTAACCATTTGGGACTTGGAAGCCCTTGCTGTCCATCATGAAATCTTCCAGTTAGATTCAATCTATTGTCTGTCTGTCTTTGTCTTGGAAGACCAATAGCTGCTTCTTGAGGAGGTATGGTCTTTTTACTCATATATAAAGGAAGGAAGTGGGTATAATCAAAACAGCCATCTTTTTCACAAGCTGTCTTTGTCAGCTTCTCAGGTAGTACTATTTGTCACACTCTGTTGTACCAGTCATTCACAGTGCATTTCAAAGTTGTTTTCCAGTGAAGTGCTATTTCTAGTCGGGCAGGTACAAGATGGGGAAAAAAGACAGGAGGTGTTTGTCTTTGGGTCTGAATGGATGTGCTTTCTTGGGCCTCATGGTATGAATAACATCAGTGGTTGAGTGCTTGTAAGAATGAATTTGATCACATCAGTGATGATGAGGTCTGTTTTTTACCTTCAGGATTTCTTAATGTATAACATATTTCCAAAGTTACTTATATCTTGGAAGGAGAAAGGGGCATAAATTACTGAAGATGTTTTGTTGGTCAGGCTCACTGCACTTGATGTTCTGTGACTCATTGTGCACCTTGGTTGTGCCATAGCTAATTTGTTAGGTCTTTAAAGGGAATTCTATCATATAGATGATCCCCCCCCCCCTTTTATTATAAGGAGCTTGGACGAAGTCTCTTGAAACACTTCTGGCTACCTCTAAGGCTTTTCTTCTGTAGAGCACATGCATGGTTGAAAGCTCTGCTGAGCTCTGACAAACAGGGTCCCTGAGCACACATTGTTCTCTGTTCTTTCCTGGGAATTGAAGGAATGTTTTACGCCTGCAGTGGAGAACTGCTTATGTGGAGAACTCAGTGTTTTTCATACTTCAGACATGGCTTCTTCATCCCTTGGTTAAAGTTGGCAGCTCACTTCATTTTTGGTGCTTGGGTTATTAGAAGAAGGCATTGTTTGTTTTGGGATGTTAGGTAATATCACTGAAGTTTGGTCCAGATTCGTCGTAGGCTGGGTTCAGTGCTGTCTGGATAAGGGTAAACTACCACTTCCAGATTCCTAGGGCAATCACCCCCAAACCCTGCCAGTACTCGCAATTGGGTCTGTGTACCAAGTTTAGTCCGGATCTGTAGCCAGCTGGGCTCAAGGCTCTCTGGATAAGGGTGAACTATAACTCCCTGATCTGAAGTCAGTCACCCACAAAACAGGCCTGTACTGTTGGCCATGTTGGGTCTGTGTGCCAAGTTTGGTCCAGATCTAACCTCAGCTGGGTTCAGTACTTTCTGGATGCAGGTGAACTCCAACTCCCAAAATCAAGGTCCATCTCCAGATGTTCTGGATGAGTGCTTTCCGAATCTGTTCTAATCGGAAACTGTTCCATCTCGTCACCATAGTCTCAGAATATGACCACTGTATCTCCTTTTGTTTTTATTTGCTTCTACAAATATAATAGAATATATATGTCCATGCTTCCATTGCCTTAGTCACCTAAGTGAGTGATTTAGAATCTTGGATACATGACTGTTTGCATCCTTCTATTGTGAGAGCTATCTATTCTTTCTCTACCCTTTTTGTTCAATGATTGATATTCAGCCTGCAAGAGAATTGCTTCTTTTATCCCATGACTACTTCAATTGGTAAGAGTTTTGTTGACATCTTTTGAAAGTTCAAATAAACAGTGTCATCTGGTTGCCACTAGCCACACACTTGTTGACACTCTCAAGAAGTTGTAAAGTGTTTGTGAGGAAGGGCTTATTTGTGTGGAAGCTGTGTTGATTCATTTTTAGCAAGACTTACTCTTCCATATACTTGAAAATATCTTCTTTCATAGTGCTTTTGACCAGTTTACTTTGAGCAGATTTCAGTTTTCTGGATCTTCTCATTCCACTCAAATCCCTTAAAATTGTATTATTGCCCAATTTTCATCCAGCAATTCAAGGGCATCTTTATCTGGTTTTTGACTTCTTGTATGTTCGAAGAATGATTGTTGAGCCTGATGTTATTAATGATATGCTCCTTGGAATCATTATGTACCCATTATAGTCTGCTTTGATTTCTTTGTGCAAGTTTGTCCTTCATTTGGGCCAAGAGCCTTTTCTCCTCTAATTTCTGCTTTTGACAGTGCTTGTTAACCATATTGGTGACCTCTTCGACTTTTGTGGTTCCTTTAGTGATACGTGCTATACATTTAAGCCAAGTCTCTTTTATTGTGGTTTTAAGCAACATCCAAGCCTTCCATGACCTGCTTGATTAATTTGAAGCCAAATATGACTTCTGCTAAAAAAGTTTGGCCACCTTCCACATATATATAGATTCAAATTGAGAAGCATAATGGTCACTCTTTCCAGTCAGTTCAGTAATTCTAATACTCCACACTGGGTCCTGGATGCCATTTAGGAATAAGTCCAAGTTCTCCTCCCCTCTGCTTTGTTTCATTATTATCATCAATTCTAGTTTACAGCATTTCATTGAGTTTCATTGTCATGACTGGAAAAAGCATTTATCTCACTGATACTACATGCCACCCTTTACTATTACTACTACTACTACTACTACTATTACAATAATAATAATAATAATAATAATAATAATAATAATAATAATAATAATAATAATAATAATAAGTTTATTTGTACTACAACACATTTTCATTTGAATTTGTCCCTAAATTCATCTTGTGTTTCTCAAGATCATTTTTATGGTCAGCATTAAATTCATTCTAAGGTCTGGGATCATCACCCACAGTCTTTTTATGAAGTTTTTTATTGGGATTTCAGGTATTACTATGTTGTATATGATGCCCCTGTTTGTACTAAAGAGTTTAAATCCAGAGATAATCACATAATAATAATAATAATAATAATAATAATAATAATAATAATAATAATAAAACTTTATTTATACCCCGCCACCATCTCCCCAACGGGGACTCGGGGCGGCTAACATGGGGCCATGCCCAGGGCAATACAATATAATAAAATATAAAAACAACATATCATAACACTATTAAAACAATACAATAGATAATAATATACATTACATCAAGAAGTCAAAGAAACAGTAAAAACAACTACTGACTCTTTGTTCTACCAGGTTTTAGTTATACTCACTATACAATATTGGTTTGCCTTTTCTTCAGACTGATACCCTACTTTTGTGACACCCTTGTTCTCTGCATCCACAACCATACCTTCACCCTAGGAATTAGGATGCCACTATGGCATCTGCAAAGATCTCATCTACCAACTCTTCTGTTCTTGTCAGGTTCTCCAGGTCAACCACATTAGCATGCATGGAACAGTGGTGGTTATTCACCAAACCCCATGATATTTCTGTAACTATTGGGTTTAGCATAAATATTACCTTGATTGGCTTGACTTTAAAGGAGCTGGAGGTGGTGACAGCTGACAGGGAGCTCTGGCATGGGCTGGTTCATGAGGTCAGGACGAGTTGGAAGCAACTGAATGAATAAACAATAACAAATTACTGTATTTTAAATATCTGGTGGTGAAGAAAGCTGACCTGGGCACCTTACTCTTTTTTAAAAAGAATATCTTTATTTTAAAAAATACACACTCACAGAAACATTATTTACAATATAAAACATGTATAAGGATTAATTTTAATAAACATTAAACTATCTTTACCTATACTACCTAAAAATCACAGAAAGATGAAACACACAAACAGAAACAAAAAAAATAAAAAATAAAAATAGGAGAATGAGCATGGGTTTGTTTCCAACCCTCCAGTCAAGGATATTGTCTCCTAGACTTCCTTCTTATGGTGCAAAATAAGGTATTTTTTTATCACTTATCAGACTAGATAACATATGTGGACTTCTACAGAACATATCCTGGGAACTATATTCTCTAGTCGTAGCCAGCTTGTGACAGAGTTTGGGACTACAGTAGAGTCTCACTTATCCAAGCCAAACGGGCTGGCAGAAGCTTGGATAAGCGAATATCTTGGATAATAAGGAGGGATTAAGGAAAAGCCTATTAAACATCAAATTAAGTTATGATTTTACAAATAAAGCACCAAAACATTATGTTATACAATAAATTTGACAGAAACAGTAGTTCAATACACAGTAATGTTATGTTGTAATTACTGTATTTATGAATTTAGCGCCAAAATATCATGATATATTGAAAACATTGACTACAAAAATGCCTTAGATAATCCAGAACCTTGGATAAGTGAATCTTGTATTACTTTTGGGACCTGTTTTGCAATTACCAGTTTTGGAAACTTTAGGCAACATGGTCATTGGATTCTGGGAATGGTACTCCAAAAAAGTAACTTTTACCAATCTATGTGGTTCTTGATTCCTGAATTATTCCTTCATATAATGGACTGGATGGCCCATGAGGTCTCTTCCAACTCTATTATTCTATGATTCTATATATCTTGAAGTTGGTTACACTTCTGCTTTTCTCTCCTTCAATGTGGAACTTGCTAACCATGGCCTATATTTGTGCATAATGAGTGATGGATGTGCTAAAAAAAAAGACTAAGCAAATTCTTATGAATATTATGGAAAAGGTGACCTTTTTAACTACAGAGAGAATTTCATAAGCATCTAATGCAATAGTGGTTTATTACTGAGCACTTGGTTTTTTCAGAGCTGCCTCGACCTGGATTCTTTTCTAAGATTTGTTTTCTAAATTGTAGGAAAATTTTGTTCATAGAGATGCAAGCAAGAATAGATAGTTTTGGCTTATCTACATTGCGTTACATATGTAGTTACATATGAGTTTACCAACTGTTAGGATTTTTGGGAGTTGAAGGCCAAAAACATCTGGGGACCCCAGGTTGAGAACCACTGCCTTAAAGGCAAAAGAGTGCTTTTCAGATTCCACTCTGGAAACCCTAACATGGTGGGACATCTACCAGGGCTTAGCAGATCCATATATTTACAGTTTCCAGTCACATTAACAGCAATGTTATCCATATCAGCTCCTGAGCTTGTGCTGGGCTTATCTGGGACAGCCTGTCCTCCAGCAAATCCAACACTAACCTTGCTTTGCCTCCAAACACCCCATTTTAGGATCTTCCAACTGCTACTGGTAGCTGGAGAAACAATGGCAACAGTTCTTTCCTTGGGCACAGAGAAGACCCTCTGGCCACAGCAGAAATTCCCCCTACCCATGGAGATATTATTGTAACATCTTCCAGTTATAAATCTTATGGGAGACTTTAAGACTATCTAATAGAATTCTATCATTGGCTTTTTAAATATACAAGTTGAATAAAATTGTTTCATTCCAGATCGGCCATATGAAGAAAAGACATCAGCTCTGTGGTCCAGTTAATGGCATTTAACACCTGCCAATTGGTGCAGGCTTTTTTGAGTTTTGAATCAGCTATGGGTAGCATAATGAGTTTAATGTAGATCCCCCCCCCCCGAGCTTGGATAAGTTATTTTTTAAAAGCCCCCATGATCTCCCAATCAGCATGACTAGTGGAAGATTCCGAGAGGTGTAGTCAAAAGTTTAACTCTTCAGAATTCTGGATTTTCCTTTTAAGATCTTTGTGAAAGTTCATGGTTGCAATGAGCTGCCGTTTGGAACAGTTAGCTAATAAGTTACAACAATTCAAAGCATGAAAAGCACAGTCATCTTGGATGGCTATCCTGCTTGAAGGCAAGTTCAAACTACTTCCTCTTTGACCCGGCAACTTCATTCCCGAAACCAAGAGATTCAGTAAACTGATATTATGTTTCAGTGTAATATCAGAGTCTTCCTGCTTTATGATGGCTTGTGTTCCATTTTCCTTTGCTCGTTGTAATGTGATGTGCCGATTGACGTTATCTGGAAATCTCGAAAGCTTGCACATATTTTATACCCTCTTGGTTGACACAATACAGTTTTTGGCATTAATTTGACGCCCAAAGCACAGCTACTTCTGTTTTTATTCCTTTGCCTCATATGTGTTGACTCACTGTAGCATTCATTTTGGTCTCTGTTGCTTACTTCAGATGCACTGTGAATTGAATTAAAACATTAACCTGAAAATGGTATTCTAGTTATTGCAGAATATGATCTACCTGTGTCTGATTGCTTCTTCTATCTTGGAACAAACCCTGGCAATACATTAACAACAATCATTCTATTGTAATTATAACTTCCTCTGTTTGTGTGTGTTTATGGTGGGAGCAGTGACTTTAAATTATAACAGTGAGGAATGTAACATAATGCAAAATCAAGACAATGGTGTGATTGTATTTGATAGTTGACGTAGACCCAAAACAAAACAAAATGTGTGAATCTGCACAGCAGTGTTGTGTATGTGGTAGTATTCAGTTTCACTGGAAGAATATAAGGGTTTATTTTTACGGAAATGCTCTTGCTCAGACATAGCCATTTGAAACAGCTTCCTTATCTGTGGTTCACACTAAGTCATGCTACGTCTATAAGGAAGTAGGGTGATTTTTCCATTAGAGGGTTTTCCCTATTTTTATCTCCAAAGATCTGCATTTGTGGCTGTGTATAAGGCACTGTTATTATTTGCTGTCAACTATCTTTTGTACATAGCTATTGCTTTGAATATAAATTCATCTATTTTGCCTGTAGGGAACATTTTGGTGATTCTCTAAAATGTGAACTGATAGAATTGCTATTATGTAGGTGCACAAGTTATTATCTAGACATGAATTAATTATTTCTTGATAATACTGCTTGTAAACAGTAATTTTGCAGTTGTGTAGCCTCTTATGTGGAAGAAAACACAATTGAACTCAATGGGATGTCCTTCTGGGTAGTTATGTATAGTGTTGTGCTTGAGGTGATTTAAAGCAGTCATCCTTTCACTTTGCATGCCGTAGCTATTCAGATATAAGCAGATATAATCATGTTTTCATTTTACCTAAATTATCAAAGATCCGTTTTATTAAGCACATGGCAGGTTACTTACTGGAGAGTAAATGGACAGAGTAGCTGGAGCAGACTTTGGCAAAACATGTAAGGTTAGGAATTTGTCTCTGTAGTGATCTTATTGTAATGGTCTTGTTCATCTGTGAAATGGAGAACATGATTTAAGGTGATGTAGGGCAGATAGTGGATATAATTTCTGAGTCTGAAATGTCTTACAGCTCTTTGAAGTTGTTTCTTTGCTGCTTTGAAGGCCAGCAGTGCAGTTCACGAAACATTTCTGCTGTTCACGTATGGGGAGGGGATGGAGGTGAGAAGGGAGGAGAACACGAAAAGTGGCCAAACTTGCCTGGGGCTTAGCCAGTGTATTCACAGGTGAGCTGGCTTTCCCTTCAGCTTGTTTTCACAATTACATACTCCTGCTTGTTATGTGATACTCCTGTAAACAAAGCAAAAGGCTCATTTGTGTGGCATTGTGTGTCCTTGTTGTGTACATGTGTAGGCTGGCAGTTTTGCACATAATCCATCTGTATCTATATATATAAAAGAGTGATGGCATCACGGCAATTCACAAAACAACAAAACTACAGGCCCCCCAACCTCAAAATTTGACAACACAACCCATCATCCACGCCTCAAGGTTGATACAACAAAAAGAAAAGAAAAATAAAGTCCTAATTAGAGGGAGAGCAATAATTTTTTTTATCCAATTGCTGCCAGTTTAGAGGGCTAATCTCTGCCCACTTGGTTGCCTAGCAACCAAGGGACAGCCAGGTTTCAGTTAGGGGACAGGCAGATTTAGGCCTCACTTAGGCTTCTTCCACAGATTATCTAATTTGCACTGGATTATATGGCAGTGTAGATTCAAGGCCCTTCTACACAGCTATATAACCCATTTATAATCTTATATTATCTGCTTTGCACTGGATTATCTTGACTCCGCACTACCATATAATCCACTTCAGTGTGCATTTTATACAGCTGTGAAGAAGGGGCCTCAGATAATCCAGTTCTGAGCAGATAATATAAGATTAGAAATATACAGTAGAGTCTCACTTACCCAACGTAAACAGGCCGGCAGGATAAGTGAATATGTTGGATAATAAGAAGGGATTCAGGAAAAGCCAATTAAACATCAAATTAGGTAATCGTTATACAAATTAAGCACCAAAACATCATATTATACAACAAATTTGAGAGAAAAAGTAGTTCCATGCACAGTAATGCTATGTAGTAATTACAGTAGAGTCTCACTTATCCAACACTCGCTTATCCAACGTTCTGGATTATCCAACGCATTTTTGTAGTCAATGCTTTCAATATATCGTGATATTTTGGTGCTAAATTCATAAATACAGTAATTACTATATAGCATTACTGTGTACTGAACTACTTTTTCTGACAAATTTGTTGTCTAACATGATGTTTTGGTGCTTAATTTGTAAAATCATAACTTAATTTGATGTTTAATAGGCTTATCCTTAATTCCTCATTATCCAACATATTCGCTTATCCAACGTTCTGCCGGCCCGTTTATGTTGGATAAGTGAGACTCTATTGTACTGTATTTACAAATTTATCACTAAAATATCACAATGAATTTAAAACACTGACTACAAAAACATTGATTATGAAAAGGCAGACTGCGTTGGATAATCCAGAACATTGTATAAGCGCATGTTGGATAAGTGTGATTCTTCTTTAATATGAAATAATTACTGGGATAGAATAATGCAGAACAATATAATCTCTAAAACCAGGACAGTAAATAAACAGGGGAATTCCACACAGGAAACAATCAGGGCCAGCTAACACCTCCCAACAAAGTATTCCCATCATCAAAGTCTGGCAAATCCTGTTTTCTCAGGGCCACAGACAGTAGAAGCACATAAAATATCGCAAACAACATCACTCTGAAAACAAGGGTATTCCAGACAGGAAACAATCAGGGCCAGCTAACACCTCCCAACAAAGTATTCCCATCATCAAAGTCTGGAAAATCCTCTGTTTTCTCAGGGCCACAGACAGTAGAAGCACATAAAATATCGCAAACAACACCACTCTGAAAACAAGGGAATTCCAGACAGGAAACAATCAGGGCCAGCTAACACCTCCCAACAAAAAATTCACTCAGGGAAGAAACAGCCAGGCTTTAAAGCTGCAAGGCCATTACATCCTAATCATTTTTCCTAATTGCAGCATTCATACTTGCCTCCAACAAACAAAACAAAAAACCAATCAGAAATATTGTATATTCACAACCTTTAGGAAATAATATCCCCTGATGGCGCAGCATGTTAAAGCGCTGAGCTGCTGAACTTCTGGACTGAAAGGCCACAGGTTTGAATTGGGGGAGCGGAGAGAGCCCCACTGTTAGCCCCAGCTTCTGCCAACCCAGAAGTTCGAAAACATGCAAATGTGAGTGCATCAATAGGTACTGCTCCGGCGGGAAGGTAACGCCGCTCCATGTAGTCATCCCACATGACCTTGGAGGAGTCTATGGACAACGCTGGCTCTTCGGCTTAGAAATGGAGATGAGCACCAACCCCCAGAGTCAGACATGACTGGACTTAATGTCAGGGAAAAACCTTTACCCTTGACCTTAACTACCACCAATTCCTCAATACTTTATTTCCCATACCACCATACTTCGCCACAGCAACGCGTGGCCGGGCACAGCTAGTAAAATTATATAGGCACGGTCATATCCTGTGATCAATTACTATTTGACACGCCTTCGCCTTGACTTTTGTTCTTGTCCCTATTTTGTTAAAGAGGTCAATGTTTTTGAGTAAGCAGTCTAGAGACAAAAGCCTCCTCTTCCTGTGTATAAAATTGCCAAGAGTAACTATAGTTCTGCTACTTTTAATGTCCCATTTCTCAATGTATGTCCAGGCTTATTTTTATTGATACAGTTTCAACAAAGCTCCTGCTTGTCCACTGTTGATGGATACCTTTCAATTTGTGCAGCCTGAGGATGTGGACAGGATCCTTGGAGAGGTGAATGCTACCACATGTATTCTAGATCCTTCTTCTTCTTGGTTGATCAAACAGGCCAGAGGAGAACTGGCAAAATGAATGACGGTGGTGGTCGGTGGTCAGTGCCTCCTTAGAACAAGGCAAAGTTCCAACTTGCCTAAAGGAGGCAGTTGTGAGACCTATATTTAAAAAGCCGTCCCTGAACCTCTCTATAATGGACAACTATCGGCCAGTATACAACCTTTCCTTTCTGAACAAGGTCTTGGAGCATGCGGTGGCCTCCCAACTCTAGGGATTTCTGGATGAAACGGATTATCTAGATCCATTTCAATCTGGTTTCAGGCCTGGCTGTGGAACAGAGACAGCTTTGGTTACCTTGGTGGATGACCAACACAGAGAACTAGACAGGGAGTTTGGCTCTCCTGGACCTCTCAGTGGCTTTTGATACATTGACCATGATATCCTTCTGGGTCATCTTGCTGGGATGGGACTGGGAGGCGCACTCTTACAATGGCTCCGGTCCTTTCTGGAGGGTTGTACCCAGAAAGCGGTGCTGGGGGACTCCGGGTTCGAACCCCTGGTTGTTGATCTGTGGGGTTCCTCAGGTTTCCATTTTGCCCCCCATGCTGTTTAGCATATACATGAAACTAGTGGGAGAGGTCATCTGGAGTTTCGGAGTACGGTGCCACCTATATGCAGATGACACCCAAATCTACTACTCCTTTCCATCTAATGCCAAGAAAACTGTTCTGACCCTAAACCAGTGCCTGTCATCAGTAATGAACTGGATGAGGACAAACAAATTGAAACTTAATCCAGACAAGACATACTCCTATTTAAGAGGTACTCCTGTTCAGTCAGCAAGCAGATCAGGGAAATAGGGATCCAGCCTGTGCTGGCCGGTCTTCCTGGATTCGGCACTGAACCTGGAGGTCCAGGTATCAGTGGTGGCCAGGAGGGCCTTTGCACAATTAAAACTTCTGCGTCAACTGCACCCATTCCTTGAGAAGCTAGATCTGGCCACGGTGGTACATGCCTTGGTTAAATTCTCTCTAGATTACTGTAATGTGATCTACATACATGGGGTTGCCTCTGTATGTATGAGTTCTTGGAAACTCCATCTGATCTAAAGAGTTGCAGCCAGGTTGCTAACTTTAGCTGACTACAGGGAGTGGACAATCCTCCTGTTGCAGCAGCTCTACTGGTTGCCAGTCTGTTTCTGGACACAATTCAAAGTGCTGGTTATTACCTTTAAAGCCTTAGACAGTTCAGGTCCAGGCTATTTGGCTGGCCACATCCCCTTGTACAAACCCGCCTGGGCCCTGAGATTTTCAGGAGAGTCCCTTCTCTCTGTCCCACCTCCATCTCAAACTTGGATGGTGGGAACGAGAGAGTGGGGCTTCTTGGTGGCTGCCCATTGACTCTGGAAATCCCTGCCCAGGGAAGCCAGAATGGCCCCCTCCCTGCTGTCCAGAGCCATCCTTAGGTAATTTTCAGGAGTAGGCAATAAGAATTTTGGTGCCCCTCCGAATTTTGGCGCTCCCCCCAAACTGGCGTGGGGCTGAGCAGCAGGGAGGGGAGGGGAGGATAAGGGCCTTCCTGGGCTTCTTGCCGGGAAGGCATTCCTGGGCGCTTTGCAGAGGAGAGAAGCAGCGCCCACTTCTCTTCTCTGCAAAGCGCCCAGGAACGCCTTCCTTCTCACTGGGAAGGCATTCCTGGGCGCTTTGCAGAGGAGAGAAGCCATGTGGCCGGTACTCAACGGTGCCCCCTACAAGATGGTGCCACAGGAAAGTGCCTAGTTGCCCTGGCGGTTGAACCGCCTCTGCTGCTGTCCTTCCGAAAGCAGGCTAAAACCTTTTTATTCAGTCAGGCCTTTAAAGATCAAAATTTTTAAGATCTAGTCAGGGAGTGCTGTGGTTCTTATGTTTTTGATGGATTTTAACTGAATTTTTTTAGTGCTGTTTGTGTTTAATTCGGTTTTAATATTTGTATATTTGTATATTCCAAATTATATACTAATGCTTTTATATCAAGCCACTTTGAGCCCCCTTTGGGGAGAAAAAGTGGGGTAATAATAATAATAATAATAATAATAATAATAATAATAATAATAATTTCTCTCTGTGTATGTTGGTATTCAATTTCTACTGTTGCCTCCTGTAAGTTTCTAGGTTTCAATTTGCCAAAGAGAAGCCAAAACCTGGGAGACCAAAGAGCTTATCAAGGCAGGAATATCTTAACTAAGTCCAAGATTCCTTTAATTCCAATGTGAGTAAGTGAGGTCTGGAAAATAGAAACCGAATAAAGAAAGAGAAGATGTTGGCCCTGTGTCCACTAGATAGCTGCTTTTATGGGAGGATGGAACGGAATTGAGATAGAGTTGCTGTGAGTTTTCCAGGCTGTATGGCCATGTATTAGAAACAGTCTCTTTTGACATTTTGCCCACATCTATGGCAGGCATCCTCATAGGAATCCAGATAGTTTTGTTGGCTACTCTTTTTGAGTTCTGCAGTGACTGCAGTATTAAGAAGCCTTCTCAGGCAATCCTTTTAATCCCCTGAAAATCCAGAAAGAAAAATAATAACCGGAACTTGTCTCCAGTCAGTAAAATATCCACTGGTTTTTTTTCCTGCTGCAGAGCCCTGCCATGGGAAAGGACTAATCCTCCATCTTTTTCCGGATGTCCATTTTTTCCCCTGCCTTTGTTTTAAAATAAAGACAGAAAAATTTATTACAATGGGAAACAGTAAAGCAATAACACAGTAAATAGGAAGCAGTGAAGTTTAATGAACTAAAAGGTTCACAATAATATCCTTTATATTGGATTTAATTAATCTGGATTTATTAATTTTGGATTACAAAATAGAGATTCTATGAGAAATTTGATTTCTTTTCTGAAAGGGAATCATTGGATTGGACAATGTTTAAAAACGGATAAGGCCAGTTACTGTCAGCACTGCACTTTAACAGTGTAGGAAATGGTTTGTCTGTCAAGAAAAGAAGGCCTCTCAACCCTTTGTGCACAGTTGGGGCAACTTTTTAATCAAGTAGCGATTGATGAACTGTGAGGAATAAGAGGAATGTTAAATTCTATATTGTAGTCCTTATTAAAGTCTTTTAGAAAAGGACATTGGGAGTGTAAGATAATGTTCTGAACAAACTGAGAGGTAAATTGATGATGAAGATGATGATGATGATGGTGTTTTTGTTGTTGAAAGCTGCAGAGGCGGAGAGATGAATCAGCAGTCATAAGATCTGGATGTGTTAGAAGAGTAGTTTTCAACCTGTTGGTCCCCAGATGTTTTGGCCTTCAACTCCCAGAAATCCTAACAGATGGTAAACTGGCTGGGATTTCTGGGAGTTGTAGAACTAAACACCTGGGGACTCACAGGTTGAGAACTACTGTGTTAGAAGAACAAGATATATTGTCACAAAAGAAGGAAAATAAAGAAGATTGCAAAATTTGGGACTATACCATTTTGACATCTGGTGAAAATCTTATCAGCCAGGTGGAGGAAGATCAGATTCATATGACTGAGGTAGTGGAATTATAAACATTATGTTTGAGAATGCTGAAGCTGTGATGACAGAAAATAGGCACAAGGCTGGAGGAAAATGTAAACAATTTACTAGGGGAGTAGTGGAGATTTTTTTTTTATCGTGTCAGATGCGACTTGAGAACATACAGCAAGTTACTTCTGGTGTAAGAGAATTGGCCATCTACAGAGACATTACCCAGGGGATGCCTGGATGTATTACTGGGAGACTTCTCTCATGTCCCCGCAAGCTAGAGCTGACAGACAGAAGCTCACCCCGTCTTATGTATTCTAACCGCCAACCTTCAGGTCAGCACCCCAACCTTCAGGTCAGCAGTTCACAAGGCTTTAACCCATTGCGCCACTGCAGCTCCTATCAAGAGGGTAGAATGGTGTAGAAAAGTACAGTAGAGTCTCACTTATCCAACATAAACGGGCCTGCAGAATGTTGGAAAGGTGAATATGTTGGATAATAAGGAGGGATTAAGGAAAAGCCTATTACACATCAAATTAGGTTATGATTTTACAAATTAAGCACCAAAACATCATGTTATACAACAAATTTGACAGAAAAAGTAGTTCAGTATGCAGTAATGCTATGTAGTAATTACTGTATTTATGAATTTAGCACCAAAATATCACAATGTATTGAAAACATTGACTATAAAAATGTGTTAGATAATCCAGAACGTTGGATAAGCGAGTGTTGGATAAGTGAGACTCTACTGTATATCTAAAATATATACTATCAAATGTGAGGCATCTGCCTCAATCTCTAATTTGCCAAAAGTTTTTTGGGGGAAACACGTGCTAAGATTTGGCTGCAATTTAGATTAAGATGAATTTAAAAGAGTTTAACTAAGGACCCGTCTACACTGACCATTTAATGCAGTATTGAACCAGTATTGAACAAAGTGAGTTTGCTCTACAGATGATTTCATAGAAAATCCTGGGACCAGTTTTGGGCCTGGATGATGAGTAGCAAAAATTAACACCAGTGAAGTTACTTTATCCCCACCCGTTTTATTTCTGAAATGTAATGTAATTGCATTACTCTTTCATTATATCCTCAGTAACTTGGTACAGAGAATTGTATTTCTCGTAACTTAACTTTTGACTTGTTTCATTCCATCTTTTCCTTAGTTGCTGGGAGAGACGTACTGAGAATGGGCCGGAATATCTTTGGAATGGCTTAAAATTTCCAGTATGGTCATCAATTGCATTAAACTAGATTATTCTCCCTACTTCATTCCCAGCAGCTGGGGATTCTGACTTCTTTTGCTTTCCAGGATAGATATCAGAATTTTCCAGTCTATTTTTAGACTTCTGTAGCATGATATTGCTGTGTAATGTTGCTTTTTGACAGACATGTGGCTTTCTTTGCTGCCACACGATGTAAACTGGGATGACTCAGGACGCTGATAAATGGAGCCAGCGAATAGACAGCAATAATAAACAGCATCCCAAAATGCTTCATTAGTCACTTGCTGCTGAAATAAACCTCCTGGGTGTCCTTGATCCTCGAATCAGCAGCTGGAGGTACTGGAATTATTGTGAGAGCATTCCCTTTAGTCCACCTAATACACAACACAAAAAGATCTGTTTAGATTTGATAGCGCTTTCTCTCTTTATGTACACCACATGGGGATAGCTTTGTTTTTGTGTGAGGACTTGCATGCTTTATCACATTTTGGAAAACAATTGGTTAGCCGTCTTCTTTTGAAGGCACTGACCTTTTTGCTAATAGAAGTTTTGTTCTGTTTTGCTTTAACTGAATGGAAGTACCGATGGATGCTTAAATAGTATAGTTCAGACTAAAGTGTAATACCTGATCCACCATGATCTGGTGTCATATTGAATTGAATAAAGCTTGTGGTTAGATGCAGTATTTAGTTATACATAAAATCAATTCTTGAAATGTCTATATAAATTGTATATGAAATCAGGGAAAATAAGTGGTAAAATAATTATTTTGTATTTTGCTTCATTTGGATAGAATCAGAAAGCATGGTAACATCAAAATACAAGCAGCATGTTTGAAAGCTTAGCAGATTATCTAACAGATTACTGACAGTGGGTTGCTGCGAGTTTTCCGGGCTGTATGGCTATGTTCCAGAAGCATTCTCTCCTGACGTTTCGCCCACATCTATGGCAGGCCTCCTCAGACGTTGTGAGGTCTGTTGAAAATTAGGCAAGTGAGTTTTATATATCTGTGGAAAGTCCAGGTTGGAAAAAATAACTGCTGTCTGTTTGAGGCAAGTGTGGATGTTGCAATTGGCCACCTTGATTAGCATTTAATGGTCTGGCAGATTCAAAGCCTGGCTGCTTCCCTTTGACATTAAGTCAAGTGGTGTCTGACTCTGCGGGGTGGTGCTCATCTCCATTTCTGAGCCGAAGAGCTGGCGTTGTCCGTAGACACTTCCTAGGTCATGTGGCCGGCATGACTGCATGGGGCACCATTACCTTTCTGCCAAAGTGGTACTTATTGTTCTACTCACATTTGCATGTTCTCGAACTGCTAGGTTGGCAGAAGCTGTGGTTAACATTGGAAGCTCACCCCGTTCACGGATTCGAATCGCTGACCTTTGAATCAAGTTTTGCAACTTAGCGGTTTAACCTGCTGTTCTACCGCTGCCACCTGATATTAGATCCCACTCTTTGGTCCATTATTGCCCTAGGAAAGTCCTTTTTTAACAACAGAAAGTGACTTCAGGAGTCACATCCTGATTTTAAAAAAATATCTCATCAGGACTAAATGAGAGAATATACCCTTTTGTCCCATAGAGAGCATTTGGGGCATTTTTGAAACTTACAAATGCCGCTGGGATCTGCATATAGACTCTGCAGATGGATCTGCACTCCATCTGAAACCTTTCCATTCAAATCAATGGGCATAAATAACTTGGCTTTAATTTTGGCTTGATAACATCTAAAGTGTTTACCTTTACTTTCAGTTGGGCTATTTAGAAATCATTACAAAGGAAGAGGGTCAAAAAGAGAAGCCTTCATTTTTAACCCCTGGCTAATTTTTTTGAACACTTAAGATAGGAAAAATTAGCCTCTTTCTCTGGAAGATTATAGAATACATTTCTTCCCTGATTCTTGCTCTTAGATCTTTCTTCAACTGATTTCAGCTGCTGTTTGCACAAGAGAGCATCACCAAAGTTTCCTATCCTGTCTGTCCTCATTAGAGTTGTCAGACCAAAAACTAGAGACAGCTCCGATATCTTTAATGCTTGTGCAGAAAACCGAATTTCAACAAATGTTACTTGTTACCTAGTTGGGTGACAAGCAACACATGCTGAAAATCCCCTCTTCTACACAAACATTAAAGATAAAGGAGTTGTCTCTAGTTCTCAGTTTGACAGCCCCAGCCCTCATGAATCGCATGATTATATAAACAGTATGAAAGAGATTGGCTGTGCCTGGATTACAAGGATTGATGGTGGTGGAAAAGAGGGCCAACAAAGCCAAATACAGTAGAGTCTCACTTATCCAACGTAAACGGGCCGGCAGAACGTTGGATAAGCGAATATGTTGGATAATAAGGAGAGATTAAGGAAAAGCCTATTAAACATCAAATTAGGTAATGGTTTTACAAATTAAACACCAAAACATCATGTTATACAACAAATTTGATAGAAAAAGTAGTTCAATAGGCAGTAAGGTTATGTTGTAATTACTGTATTTACAAATTTAGCACCAAAATATCACGATATATTGAAAACATTGACTACAAAATACGTTGGATAATCCAGAATGTTGGATAAGCGAGTGTTGGATAAGCGAGACTCTACTGTAGCTGTTTTTGGATAACTGAATTATGTCTTTTCTAGAATAAAAAAGTAGAAGCTTTGTCTGGACACCAGAGCTACTCCAGAGCAAAGTATACCATATCCTGGTGTCTGATATAGTGTAAATTTTAGACAAAAAGGGGTAGTAGAAAGTAAAAATGGCAAGGTTTCTCCATACCTTGAGATGCTAGAGTTTGGCTCTGCTGCCCTGAATGCTGTTGTTAGGATCAACCTGGCCATGTGGAGTGAAGTGAAGCAGGCAAAACATTGTGTCCTTCAACAATGGTGCAGGTATTATTTATCAATGCCCATGGCACCTGTATAAACTTGTTCTAGGTGGCACATTGCAAATCCGTAGTGCTAACTGCAGAAAGAACAACACTTTCTTTGTAATAATATATTATGGACTGACTGCAGAGGAAAAATGTGACATCCCAAAATGAAAGTGACTTTCTCAAGGGAAGATAGCAGGGTACTGTGCAACCTGTAAGAAACAGCTGCTAATTTGTTGTGGCATAAACTGATCATCTGGATAAATTAGTCTTAAATCAGTTCATTTTATAGTCTTAGATTGAAAAATCTCTGTGTGTTTATAGCCAGAGGGCAAAACACATTGCGGGTAGATGAACTTACCAGTTACTTTTGGAAACCAATGCATTTCAATTAGGATCTGACTGGCTGGCAACAGATATCTTGCAGTGGGGGAGAAAAGAAACCTGAATAGAGGTTTGGTAGTATGTGAGTTGAATAATGAGCAATCTATGCTCCTTCCTATATTATAATCTTAGATACCGGTACTTTGGAGGAAAGATGTTTTTGTTTATAAGGTAAAATTTTTCCCTGACATTAAGTCTAGTTGTGTCTGACTCTGGGGGTTGGTGCTTCATCTCCATTTCTAAGCCAACAAGCCAGTGTTGTCCGTAGACACCTCCAATGTCATGTGGCTGTTACCTTCCTGCCAGAGACCTATTGATCTACTCACATTTACATGCTTTCAGACTGCTAGGTTGGCAATTTATACTCCCTGTTTGAATCCCAGACTCCTTCAAAGGCAAAGGCAGGCAACATGGTCTTCCCATATTCCAACCTTGTATTCCCACTTCTTCTTGTCTTCCTCTCTGCCTACAAAAAAAAACTGTTTAGGAAGAACACAATGCTTTTTTATTGGTAGCAAGAACAACCCTCATTTGGAAGCTCAATCTGGGCAAGAATGTGCTTGTCTGCAGAATATAAGTGGACAGGGAATACGTCATACTTGCTCTTGTGTGATATCTTTCTGTATTCTTATTACAGAGTATCCCAAAATTACATGCACTCTTTAACCAGGGTATTTCAAGCTTGACCTGGGGAGTTGCAGGACTGAATTGTACTGTTCCTCCTCATGGTGATTTCTCAGCTGCCCACCATGACTTTTTCCAAAGGGAGTTAAGGGAGTCTGGCAGTACTACCTGGAGTAGAAAGCAACATGATATAGTCACGGATGCTGCTGCTGTACTTGCTTTTCCTTGGCTATCACAAGAACTGACACAACATCAGTGACATGGAAAAACTGCTATATTTCCTCATAAGAAATGTGATATTATCTTGTCTCCTTGCATGTTACTTAAACAAACAAAAAATGGACTTCAGTGGCCAGATTGGTTGAAACATGCATTCAAATGTTCCCTTGGCTCTCTTATACTGTATTCACCATCTAGCATTTCTGACGCATATTACCCACATGTCAGTAGAATCTGTACAGTTTTTTGATCTATTTTTATAGAGGTCTATTAGCCTGCTGTGTGCAAGTTTCATTTTTATGTTTGACGTAATAATAACTGTGTAGTTATTATAAAGCTGAATGAAAATACGCATTAAACTGATTTAAAAAATATCAGTCATAGGAACACTGTGTTTCAACTCTTTTTGATGCAGTTTGTTTCATAATCCCATATTAATTGGATGTAAAGTCATTAGGACCAACCTTATGTTCCTGAACTGGATATGGTTCCACATTTCCCCAGGAGTTATAATCATAGAATTATGAAGTTGGAAGAGGCCGCAAGGGCCATACAATCTAATTCTTCCATGCAGGAACACACAAATCCCTCCTGACAGGTGGCCATTCAGCCTCCGTTTAGAAACCTCCAGAGAAGAAAACTCCATCACACTCCAAGGCAGCATGGTCCACTGTTGAACAGGACTTACGGTCAGAAGTTCTTCCTAATGTTTAGATAGAATCACTTTTCCTGTAGTTTGAATCCGAGATCTTTCAATGCTGAACACTGACACACATTACTGCTGTAGCTGTACCTTCATTGTTGGTAAATATAATGCTGAAGATGGTAAACATTGAGAAGCATTCTAGAACAGACCTGCACAACCTGTGCTCTTCCAGGTGTTTGGGACTCAGACTTCCAGAAGCCCTAACCATCTAGCCCAGTGGTTCTCAACCTGTGGGTCCCCAGGTGTTTTGGCCTATAACTCCCAGAAATCCTAGCCAGTTTACCAGCTGTTAGGATTTCTGGAAATTGGAGGCCAAAACATCTGGGTACCCACAGGTTGAGAACCACTGATTTAGCTCAATGGTCTGGTAGCAGAGGTCCAAACCACCTGGAGGGTCACAGGTTGTGCAGGCCTGTTCTAGACCTCTAATTGATCACATCCAACATCCCCTGACAGCCAGTGGGAGAATTCAGCTCCCAAACTAATTCTACTAAGACTATCCCTGAAATTCGGTTTCTATTACTGTTACATATATAGGGTACCCTTCACAGGTCAAGGCTGATGGGAGATGGACTCTCAAGGATTATATAGTCCAGAAGCAAACAAACACAAATAAAGTGCACGAGTGTGACCCATTTCCCTTCATAGCTATGAGCTGTACATGTAATTTAGCTATAGAGAAAAAAATCATTCCCACAGTCTATTTCTAGCCTTCATATTTTCCCCCTGTCAATCTAATGTTAAACATATCAAACAAGGTCCCTAATCCTCCAAGTACAGGCAGTCCCCAAGTTACGAACAAGATAGGTTCTGTAGGTTTATTCTTAAGCTGAATTTATATATAAGTTGGAACAGTTACATTTTTTTAGCGTGACTCCAGTCAAACACCCCTGTGGTGTTTGTTTTGCTGTCTGTGTCCCTGTTCAGGAAATTTTACTTCACTTTCTGTCTGTGATCGTTGGATTTTGCAAAATTTAGCTTGTTGTAGAAGCAAGGCTTGGTGATAAAGCTTCAGTGGAGACACGTCTTCCCCATAATGACACTTTCAGGGGTGAATTTTCCTTCCTAGGGATAGATTTCTCTCACTTCTTGTTGTTTCATTCTCGTTTGTAACGATGAGTTGTTTGTAACTTTGGAACTGCCTGTAGACTTTTCCTTCATACAGAACAGCTGTTAACATTTGGCTATGATGCGGAAAAGGACTCTCGGACTCATCTGACTGGAGGTCACTACTCACTACATTAAAATGTGCCTCTTCTGGCTCCCTTACCATGGCTAGAGAATGGCTTGAGCTCAATGTTATATATGTCTTAGTATTATGTATGTAAAAATATAGTCTGTTTTCTGTGTAGTGTTGGATGCTTCCTCCCTCACTTGATCTGAGGATCCCTGCAACTCTGGTAAAAGGGGATTTCCTTGTAACGCCCATAGCGCTCGGCTATTGGTTATTGGTTGTTGTTATTTTTTTATCATGTCTTATATGTTTTTTATGTGCTAATTCATTGTAACTACAATGTATTTTATGTTGACATATTTTATTTCTGTCTTACTAGGCTTGGTCCCCATGTAAGCCGCCCTGAGTCCCCTTGGGGAGATGGGGCGGGATAGAAGAATAAAGTTGTTGTTGTTGTTCCTATTAAGAAAATGTACAATTTTGGGGTGTCCTCCTCGAGCCGCATGCCACCTGAGTGGAAATGTTAAGGACCATATGGAAGACTGATTGAGAAGATACAGATTCCAGTAGAGCTCATCTGTGGTATGCATATACCACAGATGATGGTATATGGAATGAGATATACTATTCAATGCCCTGTGGTATGTGGAATGAGATATACTATTCAATGCCCTTGTGGTTTGAATAAAACAAAATAAAAAGCTTATCTGTGCTTGTCATGTGTGCATCTCCAGCTTACTGTTTATTTGAATGATAGAGAATGATAGAGAACATAAGCCAGTAATAGTCATTGCTTGGCAAATCCTAGCTTCATAAAAATGAGTGGGATGAAGAGGGGCTCTTTTGTGAATTGGCATCTTGGGGAGCATTTCAGAGCTGCCAAAAAACCATCAGGAAATCATGAATTCTCTCTGACTTGAAAAATACTCCATGTTGTCAAATAGAAGCGTCTGTTCTATCTTTGTGTGGGTTCCTAGCAGCATCTGTTCAACTCTGGCATAACTCATAGATTATTTTGTTCATTTTGAACCAAGAGAAATGAAGTTGGAAAACACCTAGATGGATTTGCTATTTTGCTTTCTATGGCCCCTTTCAAACTACACATCTATAGAATTATAATTTTACTTTAATTGCAATGGAATCTAGGGCTTTGTAATTTGTTGGGTTTTTTTTCCGTGTCAGGAGTGCCTTGAGAATCTGCAAGTCGCTTCTGGTGTGATAGAATTGGCTGTCCGCAAAGACGTTGCCCAGGGGACGCCCGGATGTTTTGATGTTTTACCATCCTTGTGGAGGCTTCACTTATGTCCCTGCATGGGGAGTTGGAGCTGACAGAGGGAGCTCACCCGCTCTCCACGGATTCAAACCACCGACCTGTCGGTCAGCAGTCCTACTGGCACAAGGGTTTAACCCATTTCGCCAGTAGTGGTGAGGCACTACAGATATCTGGTTGAGACTTTTAAATTTCCTTCTCTCAACTGACAGTTGCAAGATTCAAGAGCAATTACATTGGAACCGTAATGCTATAGTTGGATGGTGTCAAAGGCCACTAAGAGGAAAAGCTAAATATAAAGGCATATACCTGAAGTTTTTCTTCTCCTTCACATTTGGTTTCACATGTGGTGAAACCTGGGGCCAAGCAGGGTTTTTGCACTCAGTTTTTCAACTTCAGTGAGTTTCCTTTAAAAATTCCAAGTTTAAGGAAAAGCCTATTAAACATCAAAATAGGTTATGATTTTACAAATTAAGCACCAAAACATCATGTTATACAACAAATTTGACAGAAAAAGTAGTTCAATATGCAGTAATGTTATGTTGTAATTACTGTATTTACAAATTTAGCACCAAAATATCACGATATATTGAAAACATTGACTACAAAAATGGCTTGGATAATCCAGAAGCTTGGATAAGCGAGGCTTGGATAAGTGAGACTCTACTGTATCTGCTACTACAATAAATAGGGTTTTATATAGTTTTTTCTTAGGCACTGGAAGTACAGTGCCTCTATTTTAGACATAGAATTAGATTAGCTCCACATGATGATATTAGAGCCCTGCTTAGTCAGTCGAAAGACCTGCGTGGTCCAGCATCCTATTTCCCATAGTTATTAATCACTTGCCTATAGGAAGGCCACATAGAAGACATGAGCATAAAGCATCTTCTTGTTCATGCTCCTAAGCAACATGAATTCAGAATCCTGATGCTTCCAGTAGTGAAGAAAGTAACATATATTTCTTGTGACGATTTATTGTTCATAACCTTGTTCTTTCATATTCTAAATTGGTTGAAGTTGATTGTTGTCATTGTATCTCAAGGTAACAAACTCTACAGTTTGTTTATGGACACTTCTTCCTTACCTCTCCCTGTCTCTTTCGCTTTCTCTCTCTACTCTGTATTCCAACTGTGGTCATATCACAGTCCTGTATTAAAGTCATTATAATATTCTATTATACTTTCCCTTTAAGGAAAGTAACATCTCTAAAAGGTCATTACTTTTAATCTTTTGTAGAGTCT
The DNA here is from genome assembly GCF_035594765.1 of Anolis carolinensis. Taxonomy (NCBI): domain Eukaryota; kingdom Metazoa; phylum Chordata; class Lepidosauria; order Squamata; family Anolidae; genus Anolis; species Anolis carolinensis. Next base: position 231,504,012 of record NC_085843.1, read on the forward strand.
TGTCATCCTTTTTTGAAGACTTGTTCTCTGTGACAGCATAGGACCAATGATCTTGGCAATGGCATTCTGATATCATATCACAAAAGACCTTATCCACTGTTTTATCAACTTTCTGGCTACCAGTATTAAAATGTCTAAAATCAGGATAGTAAATAAAGAACTGCACTCGGAAACAGGGGAATTCCAAACATGAAACTTTCAGGGCTAGCTAATTGTAGGGATTTGTAAAAGGCACCATGATGCAATGGGTTGACTGGAAAGACATGTGTCAGCAGCTGATTGGCTAAGCGTGCCAGGAGCCACATTCTGATTGGCTACTTTCTCTGGCTTGCTGCTGAGAGAAATGGTTTGAGCTGGCACTTTTACCTCAGAGAGCAAAGAGGTAACAGCTAGGGAATTAATGGCTGCCGACTCTGAAGCCTGATCATTTTTAAGGCAATAAGGCATATTTAAAGACAGTATTGAAAAGACTTTTTATTCCTTCTGTTCTCTGTAAGAAATCAGAGAGGCTACTATATATACTGTTGCTCTGTTTGACCTATTGAACGGAAGTAAAGTTACTATTGCTTATTTCACAAGCCTGAGTGGCACGTTATTACACTGCAGGGTAAACTTTGGTTCAGAAGCCATGGTAAAGCTTATTTTTATTTACATCTACAACCTCCAACACTAATCACCTCCCAACAAAGGTTTCCCCTAGGCAGGAATCAGCCAAGTTTTGAAACTGCAAGGCTTTTCAATGCTAATCAAGGTGATTAATTGCAACATTCACACTTGCCTCCAATACACAAGAGGTCTTTCTCCTACCCTGGACCTTCCACAGATATATAAATTACACTTGCCTAGTTTCCAATAGACCTCACAACCTCTGAGGATGCCTGCCATGGATGTGGGCGAAATGTCAGGAGAGAATACTTCTGAAACATGGCTGTTACAGCCTGGAAAATTCACAGCAACCCAACTTTCTGCCTGCCTTCCTTCCTTAGAAGGTATGTCTGGGAGTGGAGTCCAGTACTCCCGTCTCTGTCCTTTTGCACAGGTGTTACACTTTACCGTTTGCTTAATTTTTTGTTGCTTGTGTCACTAGGACAAAGATGCTTCCTCAGCTGAATGTGTAGTTCAACCACTGGACTGTACAGGACTTCAGTGAAGAAAAATCTAGATCAGTTAGGCACTCTGAAAATTGAGAGGAATGGCATGTACACAGCGGTTGGGGATTAAGGAGAAAATTTAGTTGGAATCCCTCTGGGCTCAACTTGCTATAAGCCTACTTCAGTTTGTGCTCCTCATGATTTATATGTTCAATTTCTACTTCAGATTTATAACTTGGTGTGGAATTTGTTCCTGAACATTAACTTGTAAGCTGCATATATTTATCTAAAATGAAGCCTGCACCAAAGTTGAACTAAAAGCTAAATGTACACCAACTTTTTAATAAGCAGACTTTTGCAGTAGGTCTGCACTGTAGCCTTTGCCACTCCACAGCTATATATTGATATGTTTTAAACCCTTCTTTCCAAGTGTGCATTCAGTCTGAAGATTGCTTGAGGCTGAAGTTGCTTGCGACCATTACAGTCTAGAGCAGAGCTGCAAAAATTGTAAATCTATGTGGGATTTTCCTCTGTAATTTTGTGCCTGAGCTGTATATTTCTAAAGGATTATCTCCATGGGTATAGCTTCCAGTGGTTTGTCTGTCTTTCAGCTTCAGCCTAAGTCAGGTATGGGAGTCATGTGACCCACTCAATGTTGGATAATCCATGTATTGTGAGGAATGATGGGTGCTGTTGTCTAGAGAAGTGAAGAAGGCAATGCGATTCCCCATTCCTGTTAAATTAGTGAAGTGGGAAGCACATTCCTTCTCTTTGCATAGATTTTTGTGTCTGTCAGAAGCGACTTGAGAACATACTGCAAATTGCTTCTGGTGTGAGAGAATTGTCTGTCTACAGAGACATTGCCCATGGGACTCCCAGATGTATTACCATCCTGCTGGGTGGCTTCTCTCATGTCCCCTTGCATAGATGATTGAATTTCTTTTTATTGTTGGATACTATGGGTACACTGTAGAATTGATGCAGTTTGACACCACTTTAACTGCCCTTACTCAGTGCTATGGAAGTATAGTTTTGTTGGCCTTCTCTGCTGAAGAGTTCTGATGCCTCACCAAACTACGTACAACTCCTGTCACTCCATAGCATTGAGTTAAAGTAGTGTCAAAATGTATTAATTCTACAGTGTAGATGCACGCTTTGACAACTAGGTCTCCCCCTTGCACTGACACCCATAATATGTTTGGGTTAAACATAGAATAAGGAGGCTCAGTTGTTTTACATAACTATGGTAGTTTCCAAATTCTTCTCTTCATGCAATCTTCATTGAATTTAGGAACTCGCATACACTCTCTGCAGCCTGTCTCTGTCTGAAATGAGTTGTATCCCATTCATGTGTTTTTAATTGTACTTCAACTTCCATTTTTCTGTCCTATGGAGTCTTGGGATTGGCAGTTTGGGTAGGGATATTTAGAATTCTTAGCCAGAACATCCACAACTTTACAAAATTAAATTCCAAATAGCAAATCTTGATATTGGCATTTTATATATCATTGTATATAATGGGATTTTTGACTATCAAGCAAAAAGTGGGCACTAGAAATAACATCATACAAAAGCTGACTGGCACAATCTGGGGATCACAACCAGATACAGTGAAGACATCTCTCCTTACGCTTTGCTACTCTGCTGCTGAATATGCATGCCCAGTGTGGAATACATCTCATCTCGTTAAAACAGTGCATGTGGCTCCTAATGAGACATGCCACATTACCACAGGATGTCTATGTCTCACACCACTGGAGAAATTCTATTATTTTGCTGGCATTGCACCACCTGATATCTGCCGGGAAGTAGCAGCCCGCATGAAAGGACCATGGCATTGACATCTCCAGCCCACCCCCTGTTCAGGTATCAGCCAGCACTGCAACGCTTTACATCAAGAAATAGTTTTCTAAAATCTACAGAGATAGTCTCAGGAACACCTCAGCAAGTGAGAGTCCAAAATTGTCAGGCTAAAACCTAGAACCTCAATCAATGTCTGATGCCGGATGAGAGACTCTCTCGTGGGCACACAGAAGACTGGGCAACTTGGCCCGGGCACCATGAGATGCAGAGCCAACCTTAAGAAATGGGGCTACAAAATGGAGTCCACAACATGCGAGTGTGGAGAAGAGCAAACCGCAGACCACCTACTACGATGCAGTCTAAGCCCTGCCACATGCACAATGGAGGACCTTCTTATAGCAACACCAGAGGCACTCCAAGTGGCAAACTACTGGTCAAAGGACATTTAGTATAATGCCAAGTTTTTTTTTTAACTTTGTGTTTTCAAATATATTACAACTTGTAACTCTTGGTTCACTTCTGACACGAGAAATAAATATATGGGACTTAATTTTCCACAGATTTTGGTATCCACAGAGGTCTTGGAGTGAATACCAAGGGCCCACTGTACCCAAAAGATAAGTCAGCACCCTGGAAAGCTCCTCGTGTGAAATTTGCTCCAACAAAAGTTGAATGGGAACTTTTGTTTGAGGAATATCCAAGACACGACTCTTCTTGAAAAAGGGTTCAGCCCTGAAGGACCAACTCCTTGATTTGAAGGTGAATGTATCTTCTTTCTATGACTTCCCACTTGATATTCACCTTGCACCATTGTGGAGACACGGAGAAATGGACAGTGTTTGATCCCTCGGGTTAACTGAACTCAGAGGAAGAATTTGAGTTCCAAAGTTACTGCCCACTAGTCTCAGATTCACTATTGGAAATACAATCCAGTTTTTCAGCTGGGGGTATAGAAGATCAAGGCTCCTTCCTTGACCAAGCATGAGGCCATCTACTTTGCTTATTATGTTCGCCAGTCATGTCAGTTATTGATTACAATCAGCTTCTCATTTAGAGTGATTTTGCATTTATTCATTTGGAGTGGTTTTACATTTACTTTCAGGCTTTTCTTGCTTATTAATGCCGGCAAAGCTTAGAAATGTAGCTTGATTTTCATACAGTTGGCTTTTCTTTTGAAATTCCGTGGCCATGAGCATAAGATTAGTTAGGCTTTTGCATAACTGCAGTGTCACAAAATTTGTAAGTGTCATTATGTCACCGAAAGAGCTTCCAGATTTCTTCCAGCTCTTGAGCTATGAATAACTTCAAAGCTTTTTAAAATAATAAATTCTGTATAGTAGAAGAAGAAAACCCCTTCATTCTGTCCTATTTATCATTTAATGGATTGGAGAGCTCAGTGGGGCTATCCTGGGCTAAACAGCAGCATTTTCATGGTGCAGAAAATCTATGCCTTTTTGTATGTCAAAGTTCTTCTTCTTCCATTGCTATTCTTCTCCATCCCAATTCATCTGCACATATAATAAGTATGCCAAAGCTCTTTTTTTGGGAGACGTCATTGTTACTGGATGACAACAGAACTATTCTTGAGATGTCGGCTCTTAAGATGTCGGTTTCTAGAATTTCCTACGATTGGTGATATTGGCTGGGCTGATGGGAGTTTATGTCCAACAGCACCTAGACAACAGCACTTTAACCAACTCTAATAGGATATTTCTGACCTGAAATACTGCCTTATTGTTTACTATGTTTTTTGCTGTTCAACTTAAGACTTGTTCCCCAGTGTGATCCTAGACTACAAAGTGAAGGAACTGCTTGTAGTACAACAATCTTGGCAAAAAGTATGAAAAAGATTCAGTTGGTTTGTTTTTTGTGTACTGTATATACTCAAGTATAAGCCTACCCGAATATAAGCCAAGGCACCTCATTTTACCTCAAAAACTGGGAAAACTTATTGACTCAAGTAAAAGATGAGGGTGGGAAATGCAACAGCTACTGGCAAATTTCAAAAATAAAAACAAAAACAGATACCAATAAAATTACATTAATTGAGGCATCAGTAGATTAAATGTTTTTGAATATTTACATAAAACTGTAATTTAAGACAATAATACTTTAATAAGATAAGACTGTCCAACTCTGATTACCTATATACTTTAGTATAAACTGGCCCGAATATAAGCTGGCCCTCACTCAAGTGTAAGCCAAGAAGGGGCCTTTTCACACTTGTGTATGTGTGTTGATGGTCTCACATCAGTGGGATTTTGTTTGATAAAGCCCCAAAAAGGCTCGGAAAGAGATGATAATTTATTTTTTATTTTATTTTATTTTACAATATTTATATTCCACCCTTCTCACCCCGAAGGGGACTCAGGGCAGATCACATTACACATATAAGGCAAACATTCAATGCCTTAACATAGAACAAAGACAAAGACAAACGCAGGCTCCGAGCTGACCTCGAACTCATGACCTCTTGGTCAGAGTGGTTTGTTGCAGCTGGCTGCAGCTGGCTGCTCACCAGCCTCACCTTCTTAAGGTGAAATAGTGGACAGTGTAATAAATACTGCAATGTATGTGCTGGGAAATACTGTTTTAGAACACTAAAATAAAATAAATTCACTCTTATATGTGAAGGAAGGATAACAAGAAACAACTAGTCAGGAAAGAAAGGTTCAAGCTCAACCTCCTTCCTGCACTGCATGGAGGGAAATATTCAAAATTGGGAATCTCTTATTCAGTAACATAGTCAGTGTTACTCTTTCAGTTTGTTGGGTAGGTGAAGCAGACCTGTGGTAATAATCCCTTTCCTACAACAACCCACACCGCAAATGCTTTTTGGTAAAAGATTCCTCAAAGCCAGAGCACTATAATGGAGTGTTAGATCTGGACACTGGGAGACCAGAGCTCAATCCTTGCTTGGCCATGGAAGCCCATTGGGTGACCTTGGGCAAGTCACTCACTCTCAGCCTCAGAAGAAAGCAAAGGAAAACGCCTTCTGAGTAAATTCTGCCAAGAAAACCTCATAATACATCACTTCGGGTTGCCATAAGTTAGAAATTATGTGAAGGCACACAATAGTAATAATAACAAAAGACACTTCAACATCTACAAGTGCTGCTTTTCATTTTGGTTTCTTTTGTGGCCTTTCAACAATTCTACATTGTTTTATCTGCATATTGACATAATCACTTCTTTCAATCCTTTATTTGTCTTTCTGGATTAAAACCAAATGTACTAATATTGTAGGCATTAGCAGGATTGGCTGGATGAATATTTTGGGTGTTTGGTTTTATGTGAGAAGGACTACAGAGCTAGAAGAGGCTTGAAATTCATTAATCCAGCCCATGGTTCAAGGTAGAACATCAACATAACACATAATATCCCAGGATTCCATAAAACCATGATATTTAATAAAACTGTGCGGTGCATATATACAAATAGCTTTACTTGGGGGCCCCTGGTGGCACAGTGTGTTAAAGTGCTGAGCTGCTGAACTTGCGGACCAAAAGGTCCCAGGTTCAAATCCCGGGAGCGGAATGAGCACCCAGCTCCTGCCAACCTAGCAGTTCGAAAACAGGCAAATGTGAGTAGATCAATAAGTATCGCTCCGGCGGGAAGGTAATGGCGCTCCACGCAGTCAAGCCGGCCACATGACTTTGGAGGTGTCTATGGACAATGCCGGCTCTTCGGCTTAGAAATGGAGATGAGCACCAACCCCCAGAGTCGAACACGACTGGACTTAACGTCAGGGGAAACCTTTACCTTTACCTTACTTGACCTAACTTGGCTGTAATTGAATGCAATTAAATTGGAAACAGGGCCATTTCAGCTCTGCTGAAAGACAATTTCCATCAGGGTCCACCTTCAACAATGACTGCTATAGGCCATTGAAATACATTGTGGCATGAAGTGAGATAGGATGCAGAGCCACTACACCAATCATTCTAAATATCCCTTGTTCAAAGTGCTTTGGACAAGAAGTGGGTTGAATTTTAGATTTTTTTTTTCAAACATTTAAACACCTGTATTTGCAGGTATTCCAAATGGAGATGGGACCCAAGTCTAAACACAAAATTCATTTATAGAATCATAGAGTTGGAAAAGACCTCTTGGGCCATCCAGTTCAACCCTCTGCCAAGAAGCAGGAAAAGTGCACTCCTAACTGATGTCCATCCAGCCTCTGCTTAAAAGCCTCCAAAGAAAGAGCCTCCACCACACTCCGGGGCAGAGAGTTCCACTGCTGAACAGCTCTCATAGTTAGGAAGTTCTTCCTCATGTTCACGTGGAATCTCCTTTCCTGTAGTTTGAAGCCATTGTTCCATATCCTAGTCCTCAGGGCAGCAGAAAACAAGCTTGCTCCCTCCTCTCAGCCTTCTCTTCTGCAGGCTAAACATGCCCAGCTCTTTAAGCCTCTCCTCATAGGGCTTGTCCTCCAGACCCTTGATCATTTTAGTCTCCCTCCTCTGGACACATTCCAGCTTATCAACATCTCCCTTCAATTGTGGTGCCCAGAATTGGACACAGTATTCCAGGTGTGGTCTGACCAAGGCGGAATAGAAGGGTAGCACGACACTATACGCCTATTTATACAGGCCAAAATCCCATTAGCTTTTTTTCTTTCCTCATCACATTGTTGGCTTATGTTTAACTTGTTGTCCACGAGGACTCCATCTATCTATCTATCTATCATCTATCTATCTATCTATCTATCTATCTATCTATCTATCTATCTATCTATCTATATCTATCTATATATATAAAAGGATAAAGTTGCGGGCGCAGTGACTATAACAACAAAACTAAACATCCCAGAAATACGAAACTTGGCAACACAATGCAAAAGCCTTGCCTCCCGGTTACAACAACACAACCACACCACAAAACCACAATCCGGACCCATAAAACTCACAACAATGCATCGTGACTATAACAACACAACTAAACGCCACAGAAATACGAAACTTGACACACAACTAAATTCCCCAGAAATACAAAACTTGACAACACAACGCAAAAGCCTTGCCTCCCAGTTGTAACAACACAACCACACCACAAAACCACAATCCGGATGCACAAAACTCACAACAAAGCATCGTGACTATAACAACACAACTAAACGCCACAGAAATAAGAAACTTGGCACACAACTAAATGCCCCAGAAATACAAAACTTCACAACACAACGCAAAAGCCTTTCCTCCCAGTTGTAACAACACAACCACACCACAAAACCACAATCCGGACCCACAAAACTCACAACAACGCATCATGACTATAGCAACACAACTAAACACCCCAGAAATACAAAATTTGACAAAACAACGCAAAAGCCTTGCCTCCCGGTTGTAACAACACAATCACACCACAAAACCACAATCCAGACCCACAAAATTCACAACAACGCATCATGACTATAACAACACAACTGAACGCCCCAGAAATACGAAACCTCGCAAAACAACGCAAAAGCTTTGCCTCCCAGTTGTAACAACAAAATCACACCACAAAACACAATCTGGACCCACAAAACTCATAACAATGCATCGTGACTATAACACCACAACTAAACGCCCCAGAAATACGAAACTTGGCACACAACTAAACGCCCCAGAAATACAAAATTTGACAACACAACGCAAAAGCCTTGCCTCCCGGTTGTAAGAACACAACCACACCACAAAACCACAATCTGGACCCAAAAAACTCACAACAACGCATTGTGACTATAACAACACAACTAAACCGTATGGCCATCTGTCTGAGAGGTTTGGGTGGGTTCTTCCTCCATGACAAAAAGAAAGAAAGGGGTTGGACTGGATGCAAACTACAAATTCCAGCACCCCATGGCATGGAGTCCATGCATTTCAATTACAGGCCTCTTCCTTCTCCCTTTCCCTGCCATCCAACCCATTGACCCAGTTCCATGGCTCCACAGGCAGGAAAGGCTGGGATGGATAGAATGAAGGAAGGAGGGAGGGAAGGGAAGGGAAGGAACGCCAAGGACAAGAGCCCTCCCTCTCTGCCCGGAAGGCCAAGAGCAAAAGGGAGAGAAAGACCATTGATCCGGTTATATTTACCCTCCTTTCTGACCAGTGTGTTCTTATCAGCGAGCTCAGGATCGGAGCAGAGAAAGGGAACAGCATAGGAATAAAGGAAACAAGGAGAACACCTACTCTATCTATCCATCCATTCATCTATCCATCCACTCACCCACTAATAATAAACACCTACACAGGCAACAATCAGCCATGCACTGAGTCTACAAAGCAGTTCAGTGCTCATCCACCTCCCCAATCCCTACATTCACACTTGGCCTCCAAAAAAACAATTCCAATAATAACAATGACAACAACAACAATAAGAATCAACACCATCACAGGCAAGAAGCAGCCAGACACTGAGGCTGAGAGGCCAGTCAGTGCTACACTGGGCCTCCAAAAAACAATACAGTAGCATCTAACTTATCCAGCCTTCATGACCACTACAACAACAACAATAATAAACACCTACACAGGCAAAAAAAAAAAAAGATTATTGTACCACAATAACATGTAAACCACACTCAGCAGAATCAGACATCACGATTAACAACAAACCAAAGACAACAGGGATCTCAAGCAATTATCAATCAACACAAAAATTGAAGAAGGTAACAGACTTCAAATACTACTACTACTAATGTGAGTATAAAGAAGGGTGGAGGTCACAGCATAAATACAACCTAATGTAGACTGACCAACACCACCAGACTAAGCCACAGCAACGCATGGCCGGGCACAGCTAGTATATATATAAATGTTCTGACCGTTTTTCCCCTAACTTAAACAGCAAAACTACTGGAGCAAATAACACCAAATTTGGCAAAAAAAGACATAGTCATCTGGTCTGTGTTTTTACATTTTAAAAAAATTCCATATTACGTGGAAATGACAGAAAAAACCCAAAAACGCAATACTGCATTCTGCGCATGTGTCGAGCAGTCCCCCCCCAAGAAACAAATACATCGCTCCGAGGCTGATGCAACACTGCCTGAAGCCCAAGGGAGCAGTTAAAACTGTTACTGTCCTGGCCTCGAAAGCGGATTACGAGTGGCCACGACGTCCCAGGCGCCTTACCCCTCAGGAAAAAGCATCCACCATCCTTCCTTCTTCCTCCTGTCCGTCCTTCCCTCTGTGGCCTCCATTGCTCCGGAGAGGAGGAAAGAAAGAGAAGCAAGTCCGGCGAGAGCGGGGGGGGGGGGGAGGGGAGACAAAAGCCCTTCCTTCTCTTTCCCTTGCTCTCTCCGCCCTCAGAGGTCAGCAGGCAAAAGAAAGCTTGAACAGACTCCCAAATGAGGGCAGGCAAAGAGAGACCCTGCCTTCAGAAATGGCCACCAAAATCCCTCACACAAACTTGGGCCCTCTAGGAGTTTGGGACTTCAACTCCCACAATCCCTAACTACCAGCTGTTAGGAATTGTGGGAGTTGAAGTCCAAAACACCTAGCGCGCCCAACAAGATGCCGCAAGCCCCTACTGTCTCACATAACATTATAATATATACCAGGCATGGGCAAACTTAGGCCCTCTTGGTGTTTTGGACTTCAACTCCCACAATTCCTAACAGCCAGAATTGTGGGAGTTGAAGTTCAAAGCACCAATAGGGCCCAAGTTAGCCCATGCCTGGTAATTGCAGATAAAATATACATGAATATATGCACAAAACCTGGCTTCCACCATTAAAAGACTCTAAAACTAGGACAGTGAATACAGAACAACATTCTGAAAACAGGGGAATTCCTGACAGGAAACAATCTTGGCCAGCAAACACCTCCCAAAAAAGGATTCCCCGAGGGAGGAAGCAGCCACGCTATGAAGCTGCAAGGCCATTACATGCAAATTACAACATTCATTCTTGCTTCCAACAGAAAAGAGTGCTTTCTCCCACCCAGGACATTATTCCACAGGTATATAAACCACACTTGCCTGGCTGGTTCCTACCTACGGAAATCCATTGTAAATGAACAAAACTTGCCTCCCACCATTAAAAGACTCTAAAACCAGGACAGTCAATAAAGACCCACATTCTGAAAACAGGAATTCCAGGCAGGAAACAACCAGGGCCAGCTAGCACCTCCCAACAAAAGATTCCCCCCAGGCAGGAAGCAGCCAGGCTTTGAAGCTGCAAGGCCATAAATGCCTACCTCCTGTTAGGCATCGTGGGAGTTGAAGTCCAAAAGACCCGGAGGGCCCAACAAGATGCCGCAAGCCCCTACTGTCTCGCATAACATTATAATATAGACCAGGCATGGACAAACTTAGGCCCTCTTGGTGTTTCGGACTTCAATTCACACAATTCCTAACAGCCGGAATTGTGAGAGTTGAAGTCCAAAACACCAAGAGGGCCCAAGTTAGCAAATGCTTGGTAATTACAGATAAAATATACACAAATATATGCACAAAACTTGATTCCCACTATTAAAAAAAACCAGAACAGTACATAAAGAACAACACTCTGAAAACAGGGGAATTCCTGACAGGAAACAATCTGGGCCAGCTAACACCTCCCAAAAAAGGATCCCCCCAGGGAGGAACCAGCCATGCTATGAAGCTGCAAGGCCATTACATGCTAATCAAGGTGACTGATTCCAGCATTCATACCTGCCGCACCGAGACTATTCACTGTATTCCAGCTCACCAAACAAGGATTCCCATAAGAAGAAAACAGCCAGGCTTTGAGGCTGCACCTCATTTGTTGGCCAGGTGGTTCCAACCATACTGAAGCCTGCACCATATATTATGTTACAGTGGTTCCACCTGGCCAACAAATGATTCCCATAAGCCATAGCAACACATGGCTTGGCAAAGCTAGTGTTTTATACATGCCTTATACACATAGCCTGAAGGTAATTTTATCCAATATAGTAAATAATCTTGTGCTTGAAGTAAAGTTTGTGTACAGTGGTCCATCAGAAAGCAAAAGTTTCACTGTCTCAACCACCCATCTAAACAATTTTGGGGTATTTCAGATTTTGGAATTCTGGAAAAGGAATGCTCAAAGTGTGTGTGTTTATCTCCACGCACACACACAGAATAAACATATTTTAAAATCCATGTTGGCATATTTCGGAATTCCAAATAAAAGGTGCCTCTTTAGAACATTTATCTTGCATTCCAAGTGCGATTATACCTTGGGACGGTGTGCTACTCTCAAAGGTAAAGTGACATAATGGCCAAGGCTGTAAATTATAAAGTTTGTGATTTACATCTTCTGCCCTCTATATACCATATGAAGATGAGAATACCAGCCTGTTTTACAGGATGGGTGTTTACTGAGGTGGTATGTCTGAAGTGCTTTGTAAAAATGTCAAAGAGAAGTTGTAACTAGGATAGACTAGTGAGCTACATGGTAAACCCTAATAGAAGTTGTAGATCAAGCCCTACTGAATAGGACGGTTTAGATGAAATAAACAATTTTTGTGTGAGTTCATATAAAAACACTGATGTTGCAAGGCGTAAAAATGAAAAACATCATATCAGTAGAGCATTCATTTAAGCACTCTCCACATTGTGCTGAGAGGTTTTAGTGTGTTGAATAAAATTCTTGATGATTAAAATAAATCACAATTAGCATGGGGTTGTTTTTCTTCTGCCCCCCAAAAACATTTAGACTCAAATGTTTAATACATGCTATTTAATGATGCAGTCCGAATTGCTAACTAAAGCCATAATGCTATTTCTGTGGCTGCTGTAGCTGAGCAGTTTTGTGTTTCTGTAACATGCAGAATTCATCCCTGGAGAATCTAGAAGGGTTTTTAAATCTGTTTGTTTGCAGGCTGGCATTTAATGAGGGCATTTTGCAGAGTGGGGAAAGGCAAACAATCTCTGCCTTTAAAAGATCTTGGATTGTACAGACATTCAAGACAATTTCCTACATATAACGCATTAGTTGGCAACTGGTGGTATACTGTCTAAAACGAAGCAGAAGGAAAATAGTACAACGATTAGTACAACCAAGGACTGTAACATAATATATGGTGCAGGCTTCAGTATTATGAGGCTGAAGGGGATAGAAGAATGACAGGGTATTTGTCATGTCGAAAGAGTAGGAAGAGGTTTGAGATGCAAGTCAATATCCAGAAATGCTAGGAAATTGAAGTGAAAGCAAAAATCATGTTGGGCTAAAGCAAGATCGCAGCCTATTGTGGGGATTTGTAAAAGGCATCATGATGTAATGGGTTGACTGAAAAGACATGTGGCAGCAGCTGATTGGCTAAGCATACCAGGAGCCAACATTCTGATTGGCTACTGTCTCTGGCTTGCTGCTGAGAGAAACGGTTTGAGCTGGCACTTTTACCTCAGAGAGTGAAGAGGTAACAGCTAGGGAATTAATGGCTGCCGACTCTCTGAAGCCTTATCATTTCTAAGGCAATGAGGCATATTTAAAGACTATTCTAAAAGGACTGTTTATTCCCTCTGTTCTCTGTAAGAAGCCAGAGAGACTACCGTATATATTGTTACTTTGTTTGCCCTATTGAACTGAAGTAAAGTTACTGTTACTTATTTCACAAACCTGAGTGGCACGTTATTACATTGCAGGGTAAACTTTGTTTCGGAAGCCGTGGTAAAGCTTCTATTTATTTACATCTACAACACCCAACACCTATTACTTTCCAGTTTGGGGAAACTTGAAGGGCAAAATCAAAGTGATTGAGTAGACAGCACTGCGGGTCCTTAGATTCAGATGCATCTGTATATTTTCTTTGCCCTTTTGGATAGTTGGATTTTGATGGCATCAGATTTTTGCATTTTTCTGTACTGATGATAAGTCTATGGCAAGGATAGTGATCTCCTCTCAGGCTAAGGACATAATTCAATTTTATGGAAATTTGTGTTGGGAAAGGGGAGTGTTCTAGTGGTAGATCAGACTGAAGTCAGACCTCATCACACTAGAGTATGGCTCCACTTTAAATCCATTTTCTGCCTACTGCAGAATTCTTGGGCTTGTAGTTTAGGGAGAGGTTTTAAATTGCTCAGTCGGAGAGGTCCTGAGCCTCACTAAACTTCAAACCCCAGAATTCTGCAGGAGGCAGAAACCAGATTCAAAGTGGATCCATGCTCTAGTGCAGGGGTCCTCAAACTTTTTAAGCGGAGGGCCAATTCATGGTCCCTCAGATTGTTGAGGGGCCGAATTATCATTTGAAAAAAACAAACAAACAAATTCCTATGCTCACTGCACATGTCTTATTTGTAGTGCAACCCCCCCCCCAGCAACAATTATTTATTTATTTACTACATTTATACCCCACCCTCTCTCAACCCAAAGGGGATTCAGAGCAGCTTACAAGTTGTATATACATACAATATATTATATTATTAGCATAGCACAATATTAGCATTATATAATACTATATTGTACTATACCATTATACTGTAATATTATTAGTAATATTACATTTCATATATAATATGTAATTAATATTATTATATTGCATTATTATTATTATTAGCCACCCTGAGTCCTCTTTTGGGTGAGAAGGGCAGGGTAGAAATACTGTAATAAATAAATAAATATTATATTGTATGACATATTATTACCATATCATTAGTTTACAATATTTCATTTACAATATTAGTAAATGAAAGAACAATATAATATTTAAAAATAAAAATAATTTAAACCAACATACTGTAAACTTATTAGGATTTCAGTGGGAAGTGCGGGCCTGCTTCTGGCCAATGAGATTATCAAGTAGGATTGTTGTTGTTGTGCCTTCAAGTCATTTCAGACTTTGGGCAAGCCTAAGTCTAAAACTGAGGGCGGGGGCCAGGTAAATGGCCTTGGAGGGCCGCATCCGGCCCCCAGGCCTTAGTTTGGGGACCCCTGCTCTAGTGTGATGAGGCTTCTGCCAATAACTAAGCTTTAGAGGAGGCATTTTAGCTGTTTAGGAAAATTCCATCTTATGTGTAATTGGGAAACAAACAAATAATGTTATGAGGAAGGAGGCTGGAAATAGCTTTAGAGGATACAGATCTGGACTCAAGATTTGGTGGTTTTATTCCCAGGGCTCAAGGCTCCCTATCCCTGATCTAGGAGGCAAATGTGTATATGAATTCAGAAAAGCTGTTGGCCTTTAAGATTCAATTATTTAGCAGTGGTTTAATGCTTTTCATTTTTAAATGTGCTATTTTGTCTTTCAGGAATTACTCTGTGGCCTACAATGACATTTGCAGAAATCAGTGAGAAGATCTTCTGATAATCTACAACTTAATTATAGAAAAGGGCTGTGCTGCCCAGTGGGCAGCAGCCTTGCCTGACCCGGAAGAATGAGAAGGAATGTACCCATTTATCTTGTGGCACTTTCTGTGGTCGCAGTAATGGGGTATCCCTCTAAAGGGGCTGCTATGGATTTGGATGCCACGCCTCGGATGACAGTTGTCTATAACGGTAAAAGAACGCTCCAAGTTGCCTTGGGCTAATTTGAGCCCCTTAGTTAGGGACATTTGCAATGCATATGAAGTTCTATTTATTCCCATATGTTATGATGACGATCCATATATTCATTCATACACTGCATGTTGTCACCTTTTATTATACCTGTCTGTAGATTTTGCAAGACTATTCACATGACTGCAACCTTCCACTATTACTAGTGGAATTGTGGCCCCTCTAAAACTAATGTACTTAGTATGGTATAGCCTTCTGTGAATATGGGTATGGATATGTGGATGTGGGTATATGTTGTGTCTTGACAGTATCCTCTTTAGGCTTGAAACTACAAGCCACAGTTCTGCATAACCTGTCATTGTTCTGAAGTGTAACGTGCTCATAACCCTACTTATTCAATTCATGGACCTTGGTATTTATTTTACAACCCATCGTTTGGAAGTGGAGGCAAGGAGGAGTGTCCATAATCCAAGGGCTTCTTTATTGCTTTACATTACTTATACTTCAGATTAACCTCTTAATCCAGTAAATAAATCCCGGTGTGATGCAAGTTAAAGCACAAACTCTTTCAACTGCCCCTCACATTTTTCTTTGGGAGCTGTTTCTGCTCCAGGGTGTAACTATAACGGCTAGGGCAGTTTGATTTGAAACTTGAGTGCTTCTTAGGAGCTGATGTTCCTGATATGGAGAGGAATCTAAAGCAAATTTTCACTCACTTGTTTTGCTGTTGTGTTATGGTGACTCTAAAGTAAGTAAGTAAGTAAGTAAAAGTTTATTTGTATACCGCCCTCTCTCCCGAAAGGGACTCAGGGCAGTTTCCAATATAAAATCATCATAAAACATTGTACAATAAAACACTGAAAACACTATAAAACGCTATAAGAATTAAAAACAAAAACAAAACAAAACAATTGACTAAAACAAAGAGAAGGTTTTGGTATTCTGTACAATAAAACCTGTTGGAATCTACCAGCGTGTGTCTTGGGCCATCCATAAAACCTCAATGACCCTCTGGTATGTGAGAGCCCCTATATAAATGGGCCAAAGAGAAGGTTCTGGTATTCTGTACAATAAAACCTGTTGGAATATACCAGCGTGTGTCTTGGGCCAGCCATAAAACCTCAATGACCCTTTGGTATGTGAGAGCCCCTATATAAATGGGCCAAAGTAAGTAAGTAAAAGTTTATTTGTATACCGCCCTCTCTCCCGAAAGGGACTCAGGGCGTTTTCCAATATAAAATCAGCATAAAACATTGTACAAAGTGAACCTCTCATGGAGGTTTTTTTTTTTTACTATATTTATTTAGAGGAGGTTTGCAATTGCCTTCCTTTGAGGCTGAAAGAATGTGACTTGCTCAAGTTCGCCCAGTGGGTTTTATGGATGAATAAGGATTCCAACCCTGATCCGCTGAAGTCCTAATCAAGCACTCAGACTACACTGACTCTCACATTGTTATTTTAGTTCCCTCTTAAATAATAGTAGTAAGTGGGATGGCCAGTTGAGGCAGCTGAAAAGGTTGGTTCATATCTAACTCTTAACCAGTCAGCAATTCTTGCAGGAGGAATTATATGCCTTCAATTGCCTCTCACGGACACACAGAATAAATGTAATAACCAGTTAATATGAGCATTTTCCTGCTTCCTGAATGATGCAGGCACGAAAGAGCTGGCAGAGTTACTTGGAGAGATTTGCTATATTATGATTTTATACTAGAGTGATAAGAATTTTTAGTTTTGCACCTCTTCTGTCAGTTGTGCTGTGACAAAATAATGATGGTAGCAAGCCGTCTTGAAAAATTTATGGAAAATGGTGTAAGAAGAAATGAAGAGGAGGAAAAACTCAATTATATAATTTCATTGCAACTTCACTAGAAATAAAGGGGCAATTAAAGCATTACTGTATATCCTTCTGAGTTTCCAGTTGTCAGGGTTTTTTTTCAATAACTGCATCCAAATTGAATGACAACCAGTTTGGTGTAGTGGCTTGGGTGTTGAAGGTTGATTCTGGAGACCAGAGCACCCACTGGGTGACCTTGGGCAAGTCATACACTCTCACTCTCAGAAGAAGGTAAAGGCAGATTTCCTCTGAACAATTCCACATTGAAAGCATGTGACAATTCCACATTGATGATATGGTTATAAAACTATTTTTTAATTCTACAATCAGATTTGTGGTCTTATCTAATATTCTCAGGGTGAAATTGTGACTTGAGATAAAAATGCCTTTGTCTCCACACCTTTGCAATAACCACAGAAGAGCAATCCTCCAGAGGAGTGGCTTTATATCTTCTGTTGATTTCAGAAGTAGAGAATCTGCAGAAGAGCATGCTTGGTGGTTTCTTAGGTTTTTTACAACTTATTTATTTTCCCCAACCTCTTCAAAAGCCTACTTATTGGTAGCAAGATTTTAAGCTAAAACTTGTGGTATTTGTAGTCCTGGACTTTTGTTGAGACACAGTAAAACACTTGACAGCCAGTGCTGCTATTTAGAAAGTACAGAATAATATTTCTGCCTGATATAATGATGGCGATGGTGTGCTAACCTTGTTTTTATCTTGTGGTTGTCTTATAACAACAGAGGAAATATTAACCTGTGGTGTGCTTATAACAGCAAAGGAAATAACACTTTTGAGAGGCTACAGAAGTTCTGCCCTTCTTTTCCTTGGCTTTCTATTACAGAAGAGGGATTCAGGGAAAACCTGCTTTTGAGGGCCGTGTGGGAGCTGCCACTGGCGATTACATGCCAGATTGGAGCTGTCAGTGCCGCTGTCTTTTGCCTCAACATGCATGTCTGATTACATCAGCGTCTTGGAGCAATCTCCTCTGCGCCGGTTTCCCAGGAACCCTCAGGCATTGCGAACACATGATCATAAGCATCTTCATGAGTGCAGGAGAAGGGGATGTGTATGTTGGGAAGGGAGGGTTAAGTTTTTCCTTCCAGTTGCCTCTATTACCTTGCACACAGAGCTCCTGTGTGGCTTCTGGATTCTCAAACTGTATCAGCCAACCCGACCACCAAAGTTGCTTAGTAATACAAAGGCTTTGGATAATCTGTGCTCCTGTCTCAGTGGGTGGTGGGCCAGATTATGGGAAGCACAAATTTGTGTTTATGTGACTTATCCTACTCGCAAGATCAGCATTCCAAGTTGCTGTTTTAGGAAATAAGTTGGAGGTCTTGCTAAAAGGCATTGGCAGTTCAGGACTTTGTTTATTAGAAATGTATTTTGAACCATTTTTGATGCCACCAGATAACGGTAGTTGACTAGTATCATTATTATCAATAATAGGAGTCTCCAGTGACAAGCGGGTTAAACCACTGAGCTGTTGAACTTGCTCACTGAAAGGTCGGCAGTTCAAATCCAGGGAGCGGGGTAAGCTCCTGCTGTTAGCCCCAACTTCTGCCAACCTAGCAGTTCGAAAACATGCAAATGTGAGTAGATCAATAAGTACCGCTCCGGCGGGAAGGTAGCGGCATGCCATGTAGTCATGCCAGCCACATGACCTTGGAGGTGTCTACGGGCAACATCGACTCTTTGGCTTAGAAATGGAGATGAGCACCAACCCTCAGAGTCGGACACGACTAGACTTAATGTCAGGGGAAAATCTTTACCTTTACCTAATAATAGTAGTATTTATACTCTTTTTCACTGCCAAAGTGGCTGACAATAGAAACCATAACAATGTTTGAATGAAAAGCTAATACAAGTTATAAGAAAGGAAAGAGAACTGTGAGTGTGAAGGAATTGATGGTAGTAACTACAGTCCATGAAGAAGGAATTGTGAAAAATGCAGAAATTTATTTCCAGGCAACAGATATCTCTTTCTGACTCTTTTTTTTTTTTGCATTTTCACACTGATTTTAGTAATTTAAGAGTTGGAATTAAAATTGAATTTAGTTCAAAGTGTGCATGTGTATTTGAGAGAGATTTAGCTCTGTTTTTAATAGACTGGAAATTGTGCTTCTTTTCAGTTCTTTCTTAATAACCCCATTATACATTTGATAAATTTTTTCACATCAGGTGTTATGAGTAAATTACAGTAAATTAATTCAACCATTAATTTTGGGAGACAAATAACTCAACATATGAACTAGACTAAATGACTAAAGATAAAACTTTTAAAATTCTGAAAAATTAGAAATATGGAATTAGTGTATAGAAATGTGATAGTTGTGCTACAAAACTGTCCATTTTCTGATACATATTAACCAGAATTAGGGGCTGTGATTCCGCAGCAGGTTAAACCGCTAAGCTGCAGAACTTGCTGACCTGAAGCTTGGCAGCCTAGCAGTATGGGGTGAGCTCCTGTTGTTAGCCCCAGCTTCTGCCAACCTAGCAGTTCGAAAACATGCACATGTGAGTAGGTCAATAGGTACCGCTTCTGCGGGAAGATAACAGCACTCTATGCAGTCATGCTGGCCACATGACCTTGGAGGTGTCTACAGATAACACCGGCTCTTTGGCTTAGAAATAGAGATGAGCACCAACCCCCAGAGTTGGACTCGACTAGACTTAGTGTCAAGGGCAAATCGGTACCTTTTATTAACCAGAATCGAATGCCCTTCTAAAGTACTTTTCTCCAAGAACAACATGTTTTTAATTTGTGATGGTCATTCTAAGAACTTTAAAAACTTGCTCCCCCATCCTCTCTGTGAACTATCCGAGTTCTTTTGTTCCTTCTCAGAGGATATGGTACTTTTAAAACAATGAGTCATGTTTAGGATGTTCTTGACATATCATAGCAAAGGATCCCAGTGTGCCAATAGTTACTGTAAACAATGTGGTGGATCTGGAGTTTCTCAAGAGGTATCTCACCAGAATGGTCTGATGCACAGGCTGACAATGCAAATGTTTAGCTGTTAACACTTTGTTTCTATGTTACCTGAGCCAGTCAGTATTGGAGTGGCAGTGTTTAATTGTGTGCAGAGATAGAAAAGAAGAAGAAATATAGAAATGGAGGCTCTGTTTTGGCTCAGCACTGGGAGAATTCATGCACTAGATTTAGACGCCTGGTGTTTGTCTGGACTTAGTGAGAAGATAACCATGTTGATAATTTGCTTAAGAAAAACCCAAACAGTGGCCCAAGTGTGTGAATGCAATTTCTAGTTAGACTTCACTGCTCTGACTGTACTAAAACAATTTTAAAAATGAACTGATCTGATCTCTGTTGTCTCTAGTGTACTTCCAGGATGACTGTGGAGTCCCCTAGGAAAGGTTTACCAAAATTAAATTATATCAAACATCTATCCACATGAAATGGTAATCTCTTGAACACCAGGACATACTTGGTCAATATTTGAATGTGGAATAATTGTATCACACAAAGCCTGCTGACAGTTCTCAATAGGAGGCTATTAATTGATTAAGGACTTTCAAGTTTGTTCTTTATTTCAAATCGTTAAAGTAGCCAAATGAAATAAATAGCATAGCATCTTAAAACAGGCACAGCTTGCCTGGAATTTAATGGAGAAAATCTTCTTTCTTGAGGAATAATTGTAGATAATCTCCTGGAATACAATGGGCACAACCCTTTAAGCAATCGGGCTGCATGAAGAGTCTCTTATTCACTTAGTGGTGCAAGATCCACTCAATGAGGTTCTTGATAGAAGCCGGTGGTGATTCCATTTATACCCAAGTCAATACATGCATCTCCTGATCTTTCATGATTTTTGAAGTCTAATCAAGTCATTTATCTGGCAGGTCTTCCAAGATGCTCCCACACCCAAGGAAGAGATATACTCCAAAAATTACTTTTATTTATTTATTTATTGTGTCAGAAGCAAATTGAGGGTACAGTTATAATGTATTTAAAACACAAACAAAGTTTAAAAACTGGGTATTATGCTAAATGTCCTTTGCCCAGAAGCTGGCCATTGTCTCTGGTGAGAAGGGCCTTCATTGCGCATGTGGCGGGGCTCAGGTTGCATCGTAGTAGGTGGTCTGTGGTTTGCTCTTCTCCACACTCGCATGTGATGGACTCCATTTTGTAGCCCCATTTCTTAAGCACCTTACAAGTCGCCCAGTCTTCTGTGTTCCCAGGAGGGAGTCTCTCATCTGGCATCAGCCAGATTAAGGTTCTGGGTTTTAGCCTGCCACTTTTGGACTCTCACTTACTGAGATGTTCCTGTGAGTATCTTTGTAGTTCTTAGGAATCTATTTCTTGATTTAAGATGCTGGCTTGCTGGCTGATATCCGAACAGAAGATAGGCCAGAGATGTCCATGCCTTGGTATTTTCATTACAAGCTACTACTTCCCGATGGATGTCAGGTCGTGCAATACCAGCTAAACAAAAGTGTTTTGGACACACTTACTGAGCACTGATATTCGATTTGGATGATGTTGGAGATTAAATAGTTTCCCTGATTATTTTCTCTCAGCCCTACTGGAAGTGACTAGTTTTCTCTTGAACTGGTTAACAGGTAATGTTAACCAGTTAACGTCAGTTACATATGAGTCCTGGTCTTCTCAAAGAAGACAGGATTTTGGAGGTGTGTTTCTCTGTAATGCCTACCATGTCCAGCTTCCAAGAAGCATGTTTGTATATGTATAATATTGTGATTACTGGAAATACAGATTATATAATAATAATGACCACATTCTTCAGATGTTGATCCTGTTGTAGCCAAAATGACACCATCCAAGTTTTGTATATTTCATATTATCTCCCTCAGTTGCAAAGGATAAAGGTAGTGAGAGGAATTCCACTTGACTTAGTAGGACAGGCCTTCAGAATTGACCCTCTTTTAATTTACAAAAAGTGGAATTGCAATCCTTACCTGCACAGCCGGGTTAAGAACTGCTGTTCACTATGATCTCTTTTCTTTAGCAGTTTACTAACAACTAATCAGATCCCACCACTTGTAAGTAAGTAAATAAGTAAGTAAGTAAACTTTTATTATGGTCAATGACCAGCTCATAAGATCCCAGCACTTCATCCCATGGCATTCTCTGTTGCTTCCTTCCTCCTTTCCAATTTCTACCGGACTCTCAGATCCACAATCCTTTATTCGCTTGCCCTCTTGCAGCTCTCAAGGTCATTAGTTTATGACTTTGTGAGCTGCAGGAGGGCAAGCAAATAAAGGATTGCAGATCTGAGTCTATTGGAATTACTCAGTCGGAATTCACAAAGCCTACTCTCTTTCCTACTTCACTGTTTTTCTTCCCTATAGACTGTCTTGTGGTTGCTGCTTTATCTCTTGCTACATGTCTTGTCGGGCCTGTAAAGGCTACCAAAGGGAATGTAGAGATCATAAGATACCCACCTATCACTTCAGGCCACTTCTTTCCAGATGTACAGCTTTCCAACAGATTTGGCCACAGGAAAGACAAATTTTAGCCTTGCCTAAACTCAAGCATTTGAGAAGCAGATAATTCTTTTTTTTTTTTGGTTTTTTTTTTTAAACCCAACTTGCTGCAAAGGCTGAGTGAAAACTGTACAGAGTTTAGAAAATTTGCTTATTAGACTGCAATTCCCAGATTGTCCCACAGCCTGGGTTCTGGGAACTATTTTCTGAAATTTAATTTTCCCCAGTTCACACAATGAATGCTAGCTGACATTTGGTTCTGCAGGAGGAACACAGGAGGGGTGTGAAAATCTGTCAAGTTTCATTTGCATTGCATTTCTCAGAATCCTACCAGCATCAACCTGTCTGCGCTCCATATTAAGTTGTGACACTTCTCCTTCCATTCTCACATAGATTTGTATTTTGGTATGCATTTTTCTTATAGTGCTCATTTATCTATGTGCACATTTTAAAACATTTTTACCTGTGACTAAAGTGTATATTTCTTCATTTTTCAAATACATTACTTTTTAGTTAATATGCATGCAATTTTAAGATGATGAAGAAAAAAAGCATCTGATGTCGAAATTTTCCTTTCCGTGGCTAGAGTCCACAAAATGTGCATGATAGTAGCCTTGCAGATCCCAAGTTGGGTAAATTGCATAGAAAATTTTCATTAGTGGATATTTGCTTTCCATCCCACAGATGTAATATTCTGCAAAAGAGCTGGCTTGCTAAAACCCCAAACGGAATAATTTGTTACTGCAGCATTTCATTGGCATTGCAAATTCCCCTTGGTATGCATTATAATTGGAGAATTCAATTTTTCTCTTTTGTTGGTGAATGAGAAACAAGGGAACCCCTAAAACTCCATAAGTTCTAATGTAGTTGATTGTTAGATGACTGACTCAGTAATTTCAGGTTCCAAGTTGTCTACAGTCATCCTTAAATCTCCCTTTCTTGGTTTCCATCCTGCCTCTTTTAGGTAATTCATTTATCCTAATCTCCTCAGTTTCATTTTGGATTCCCTGGTGTCAAAGCAAAGGGTCTTGGAACTGTTACAGAAGCAATGTGTAGGATTTAGTGGTCAGCCTCAAGGCTTTTCTCAGTGACATTTCCCATCCTGACAGTCATATTATGGCACTTCAGCAGCCTAGTTGAAAAGGTCCCTACATTGCAGACCCGTGGCATGGAGATTAGTTAGTTCAACATTTTGCAATGTTGTCTAAATACCAACTAGAACAGGAAAAATTGGTTTTGTTTATGGAAATGTTTTTACTTTTAGAAAACAAGCCTAATCTTGCTTCCTACCAGCATTCTTTGATGGGTGTTGCCTTAGTTTTTGTTGAAACCAAAAAGTTAGTTTTGATAAAACATTATTTGTGTGAGGATTAGGTTGTGGTGGTGCTAGGATCTATCTGATTTAGTTTAGACATCTGTATTGCTGGAATTGTACAGCTCATGGAGTCTAGCTGACAGGGAAACATAATATTCTGTCCAGCCTGAGGCAAAGAACAGGATGACGCTGGACTGGGAGCTGAATGGAATCACACCTCAGAGGGTCAAAAATTACCTTCTGGATCTTGAGGTTTTTAAGGATATATTATATATTAATTATATATATTAATTAGTTACATTCGTAATTCATCTTTAGACAGTAAAAATGGCTCTCAAGTCCCGTTCATTCATGTCAAGTTATGACCACCAAGGGTGAGATTTCACATATATCTTGGCTTTTGTTTCCTCCTCTTATAAATGGTCCCTTTTGCCAGCTGACTATGGAGTCAGTGTTTTCCCACTTCTTCTGTCTTGAGTAGAGATATAAGCCCATGTTTATTTTATTCTTCTGTGTGAGAAGGGAAAACATCACCTTTTTTGTCTTTGTTGGGTGACGTTATGAAAATTTTGTGTGCCTTTTCATTTTTTTTACCTTTTAAGCTTTGGGAGGATAAATGCAGTTAATAGTAAGCATAGCTGTGGTTGACTGAAGCAGATGTCTCCCAGAGGACCTGAATTTATGTAGTGTCTTATACAGGGAATGTGATCCTGTAGATAATGCTGACCCAAATCACACAAGGCTTTAAGGGAAAGGTAATAATTAGCCATTTCCCCCTGTTAAGAAACGAATGGGCAGCCAGTTCAGTGATTTTAATATTGATATAATATGGTAATTCCTAAATGCACCAGTAACCAATAGGGTTGTGCATTTGGGATAAATCTTGACCTGTTTCGTGTCCTGACTCTCAGTGGGGGCTCTGATCTGCTTTTTGGGAGCCTCCCAAAACTGGGAGGGCAGATATTTGTTTTCGGTTTTGGGCCCTGAAATATCCGTTTTCTAGGGGACCATTATGGTGGCGGGGCTTCCCACCCAGGCTCTCCTTCCTGGCGCATGCTTTAAAGAGGCTTCTTACCCGCTATTTCTACTCTAGAGGAGGTGCCTGCCTGCCTGCACGCCATGCCATACACGCCCTTGGAAGAGTGTGTGTGTGTGGCGTGCAGGCCTGGAAAGCGCATGCGCCTGTCAGTACCTGCAGCAGACCACCTCTTACTCTAGAGTAAGAGGCACTCAGCTGCAGGTACTGTCAGAGGTGCACTTTCTGGGCCTGCACGCCACACAAGCACTCTCTGTCCAGCTCAGTTGCAGACAAAAGTAGGCTTGGAGCCAACTCCAGCTTGCTTTTGTATTGAGCCGATTTTCGTACGATGAGGGGGCTTTCTATTTTGTGCTCCAGAAGAAACAGTAGAAACAGTAGAAATAAATTCCACACATAACTCTAGTAACCAACCTGACTGCCATGTTGATGTTTTTAAATTGAAGTTTCCAAACTTGGTACAGGTGGAGGAGTAGCTATCCCCAAACACCACAATGTGGAACCTGTATTGGAAGCACAGAAACACAGTGTCTCCAATTACCAAACTCCTCAGGCATTCCAGAAGAATACCACAGTCAATGGTATTGAATGCTACTGAAAGTCAAAAGCAGGGACCCCCCCCTCCTCCCAAAATCAATCCTTAGGAAAGCATCCTGCTCTTGTTTGAAATGGATCTAGGAAGTGAATATCATGCAAGGTGGCTTGTAATTGGAAGGCAGCTTCTCTCTTAATCGCCTTGCCTAGCAAAGGAAGATTTGGTACAGGTCATAGTGTTCAGTTCTGGGGGGACGACCTGAGAAGGCGCCATTGTTTCTTTTAAACAAGATTGAAATCTTCCCTCTATTTAATTGCATCTCTTCCATGAACAACCAGCCAGAAGGGACGGATATTGAGAGGATAATATTTTTTTTTGTGTCAGGAGTGAGTTGAGAAACTGAAGTAGCTTCTGGTGTGAGAGAATTGGCTGTCTGCAAAGACGTTGCCCAGGGGACGCCCGGATGTTTTGATGCTTTTTTTTATCATCCTTGTGAGAGGCTTTTTTCATGTCCCCCATGGAGTTGGAACTGACAGAGGGAGCTCATCTGTGGTCTCCTCGAGTTGGATTCGAACCGGCAATCTTCAGGTCAGCGGTCAGTCCAACGTTCACGCCAGCAGTCCTGCTGGCACAAGGCTTTAACCCATTGCGCCACCGGGGGTTCCAAGAGGAGAAGATGCCTTCCTTATTTGCCCTAGAAGCTTGTCCACATTAGCAGTAATTATCCCAATTGAAACTGATCCAATGTAATTCTACTCAGAGTCACTGGACACCTCATTGTCAATTTCTGCTATAATAACCATGCATAAATCAGCTCTTACCTGAGAGATTTTTATATATATATATATCTGAGGCGATTGCTGAAAGACACTGCAAACTGCTGGAGGCTCCAGAATTGGATTCAGGGCGGAAGGTCCTTGAGTTGGGCTCTCACCAACATGAATACTTAACTGAATGCAAAATTGTAGACATAGGCTTTAGTTGCTGCCCGCCACTTTATAGGAACAAAGAAATTCTCTATTTCATGTCAAGGTTTCTTGCACTTCCATCATCATCCTCTTTTCAATTTCCCTGAAATCCTCTGTATGTCAAGGAGTTTCATTAGCTTTGTGTGTGCAAAGTACACAACTTGTTTGAAAAACGTATTTTTCACCAAAATCCCCCCAGTGGTTTCACATTAAATTGGGTGGTTGGGGGAGGACTGGTCTTTGTAGGGGGTGGGATCTCCAAGTGGCTGAGTTTTTTTTTACTAGGTTGCCTCGATATGCAGAGACTCGGGAAAAGTAAAAGAGGAAAAAAAGAAGATAAAAATGTATGAATATCCTTTATATTGTTAGCCTTATACTTTCAGAAGAAAATGCATTGTTGGGTTTGTTTCCTTTTATATCTGATGTGATTTGACATCTTCTTTGTGGGTCCTTGCCTGACAGATCTTGTGGGAGTGGGAATAAATGGCTGTAGCCGGTTGCTGAATAGATGAATTATAGCAGCTGGAGCTGTATCCATCCCTGCACTAGGCATTGTGCAGGCGCTCATGAGAATTAAATGAGTGACTGAAAATTAATATTCTCTGAGTCAGGGCCGGCCCCACCATAAAGGCCATTGACGCCGCCGCCTCGGGCGCAGGTCCCGGGGGGCGCCGTCAGGCTGGGAGGGAGGTGGGGCACCGCTCTGACGGTGCCCCGCCGCCCGACCAGTGCGCCCTGGCCTTGTGGCTCCCTCTTTCGCCGCCCGGGGAGGGGAGGAGGGATCGCCTCCTTCCCTCCCCGGGCGGCGAAGCCTGCTTCTTTCGCCGCCCGGGGAGGGGAGGAGGCGATCCCCCCTTCCCTCCCCGGGCGGCGAAGCCTGGTTCTTTCGCCGCCCGGGGAGGGGAGGAGGCGATCCCCCCTTCCCTCCCCGGGCGGCGAAGCCTGGTTCTTTCGCCGCCCGGGGAGGGGAGGAGGCGATCCCCCCTTCCCTCCCCGGGCGGCGAAGCCTGCTTCTTTCGCCGCCCGGGGAGGGGAGGAGGCGATCCCCCCTTCCCTCCCCGGGCGGCGAAGCCTGCTTCTTTCGCCGCCCGGGGAGGGGAGGAGGCGATCCCCCCTTCCCTCCCCGGGCGGCGAAGCCTGCTTCTTTCGCCGCCCGGGGAGGGGAGGAGGCGATCCCCCCTTCCCTCCCCGGGCGGCGAAGCCTGGTTCTTTCGCCGCCCGGGGAGGGGAGGAGGCGATCCCCCCTTCCCTCCCCGGGCGGCGAAGCCTGGTTCTGTCGCCGCCCGGGGAGGGGAGGAGGCGATCCCCCCTTCCCTCCCCGGGCGGCGAAGCCTGCTTCTCTCGCCGCCCGGGGAGGGGAGGAGGCGATCCCCCCTTCCCTCCCCGGGCGGCGAAGCCTGCTTCTCTCGCCGCCCGGGGAGGGGAGGAGGCGATCCCCCCTTCCCTCCCCGGGCGGCGAAGCCTGCTTCTCTCGCCGCCCGGGGAGGGGAGGAGGCGATCCCCCCTTCCCTCCCCGGGCGGCGAAGCCTGGTTCTCTCGCCGCCCGGGGAGGGGAGGTGGCGATCCCCCCTTCCCTCCCCGGGCGGCGAAGCCTGGTTCTTTCGCCGCCCGGGGAGGGGAGGAGGCGATCCCCCCTTCCCTCCCCGGGCGGCGAAGCCTGCTTCTTTCGCCGCCCGGGGAGGGGAGGAGGCGATCCCCCCTTCCCTCCCCGGGCGGCGAAGCCTGCTTCTTTCGCCGCCCGGGGAGGGGAGGAGGCGATCCCCCCTTCCCTCCCCGGGCGGCGAAGCCTGGTTCTTTCGCCGCCCGGGGACGGGAGGAGGCGATCCCCCCTTCCCTCCCCGGGCGGCGAAGCCTGGTTCTTTCGCCGCCCGGGGAGGGGAGGAGGCGATCCCCCCTTCCCTCCCCGGGCGGCGAAGCCTGGTTCTTTCGCCGCCCGGGGAGGGGAGGAGGCGATCCCCCCTTCCCTCCCCGGGCGGCGAAGCCTGGTTCTTTCGCCGCCCGGGGAGGGGAGGAGGCGATCCCCCCTTCCCTCCCCGGGCGGCGAAGCCTGTTTCTTTCGCCGCCCGGGGAGGGGAGGAGGTGATCCCTCCTCCCCTCCCCGGGCGGCGAAGCCTCCCTCTTTCCAACCCTGGCCGCGCCTCCCACGCTGCGTGGGAGGCGGGGCCAGGGCGAATAGCATGGGAGGCGGGGCCAACCCTGGCCCCGCCTTCCACCCAGCGTGCCCTGGCCCCGCCTCCCACGCAGCGCGGGAGGCGGGGCCAGGGCACGCTGGTTGGGAGGCGGGGCCAGGGCGCAGGAGGCGGGGCCGGCGGGGGGCGCTTTTCAGCGCCCCCGCTTAATATTTAAATTTATCTCCGACCGGCCCTGCTCTGAGTTGAACTCTTTAGGCCTTTCAGTTAAACTCATAATGGAAACAGGAATTATAATCAGATCTACATTATCATGTTAGCACAGAAGAAATAATTTGTTATTCTTTCACATTTATATTGACAGGTATGCGTTGTGTGAGGTTTGTTGTTAATAGCCATCAAGTCGGCTTTGACATCAGGCAACTCTATGAATGAGAGACCTCTAAGTCAATCTGTCATCAATTAGCCATGCTCAGGTCTTGCAAATTTAGTTATGGCTTCCTTGATTGGTCTTTCCATCTGAAATATGGTCCTCCCATTTTCCTATTGCTTAGCAAGCATTACTATCTTTTATAGTGACTCACATCATCTCATGATATGTCCAAAGTCTGACAGATTCAGTTTAGCCATTTTGGCATCTCATAGAAACATAGAGTTGGAAGAGACCTCATGGGCCATCCAGTCCAATCCCATGCCAAGAAGCAGGAAAATCACATTCAAAGCACCCCCTACAGATGACCATCCAGCCTCTGCTTAAAAGCCTCCAAAGAAGGAGCCCACACCACACTCTGGGGCAGAGAGTTCCACTGCTGAACAGCTCTCACAGTTAGGAAGTTCTTCTTAATGTTCAGGTGGAATCTCCTTTCCTGTAGTTTGAAGCCATTGTTCCACGTCCTAGTCTCCAGGGCAGCAAAACAAGTTTGCCCCCTCCTCCCAATGACTTCCCCTCACATATTTATACATGGCCCTCATCATGTCTCCTCAGTTGAATTTGGGCTTCATTTGCTCTAGGACCCATTTATTTGTCCTTTTTTTTAGCAGTCCACAGTTTCTGTAAAACACTTTAGCACCACATTTCAAATGAGCTGATTTTCTTTCCATCTTCTTTCTTCATTGTCCAGCTGTCACAACCATGCATAGAAATGGAAATACGATGACATGGACAATCCTAATTTTAAATGTGACAGGTCTGGAAACTTCAGGATTTTGTATATTTCCTTCTTAGGTGTTCTTCCAAATCCAAGTTTTCTGATTTTTTGATTCTGGTGCTCATTCTGATTAATTATATTGACCCAAAATATGGAAAACCTTGAACTATTTCGATGTCTTCATTGTCTACTTTAAGGGCTATAGAAATAACCTGTGAACATTATTTTTGTTTCCTTAGTGTTCAAATGTCAACTTGGCTTTGCACTTTCTTTTTCTACTTTTTTCAGTAATAATTCCAAGTCTTTGCTATTTTCTGCTAATAATCTCAAATTGTTGATCTTTCTTCCTTCACTTTTCATGCTTCTTTCCTCCAAATCTTTTGCTCTGAGTATGTCAACAGTTGAATGTCCTTTCAGCTTGAGTCCAGTTGACCACAGAGGCACTTCTAGCTGCCCTCTGCTGTACCCCAATCTGAGAGTCTCATTTTCCGGCACTGTCTTTCCATTTTTGGATTATCTCATCTAGGGTTTTCATGATGAAAAGTATTCATAAGGGGTTTACTGTGACTCCTGTGCAGTACTAAAAATATTAGTTATGGTACACCACCATTGTCTCTAAGAGATCTAAGCTAGTGTCACTTCCCACTAGTAACTCTGCTCAGTGCCAGTTTGGCACATTTGGTTTGGCTCCTCAGCAAAACCCTGTCTCAAATGACTACCAGGAACACAGCTATAGTCAGTATAGTCTCCTGTCTCATGGTAGCACACGCAATGCCACCACCACATAAAGATAGTGACACGGTGAGATTGTGTGAGATATCATCTCTGAATATGGAGTTTCTTCTGAAGTGTGATTGAAAAGAGTGCCCTAGAACTAAAGTTTGGACAATGAAATCGTGTACTTCCTTTCTGAGCATGATGTTAACTATTTCCCCAAGAGTATTCACTCATTAAATTATTCTCTTTAAATGGTCCTCAATGAACCAAAGTGATAGAGTGTGGCTATTATAATGAATAACTTGTCAGATGCTTGTGTGATTAATGCTACCATAAGATAGCATATTATCTGGTTATTTCTTTATACAGGCAGTGTATAGCACTATATCAAAATATACTATAAGCAGTGTGTTTATAGGAGAGAAAGATTTAGGCCCCATCTACACAGACCATTTAATGCAACTCAAAGCTAGCTTCAAGCTGCAGCAGATAGATAACAAACTCTCACAAAAGTGCACCAAAAAAAAGCCTTAATGCACATCCGTGCTCTGTGGCTTGTGTAATCACCATCTGGGCCTCAAACTGATTCCAAAATTTCCTGTGTAATTATTTGCACAGTGAAACCACTTTCTTTAATGCTGGTTTGAAACTCTACTAAGTGATCTGTATAGATGGAGCCTTAGATCACGCATAATAATAGGATGGATATATTCTGTGTTTCTGTAAAAATGTCTTAGCCTTTCCAATAAAAGAACATGCAGAGAAAGAGACAGCCTTACTGACTATTTTCCCCTTGACAGAACTCCATTTTTCATAGCTAGAACACCTGCCCTTGGAAGTGTCAAAGCACGAGTACCTTCCATAAAAAATATTTTAGCTTTCATTGGTTGTAAAGCTTATAATGGGGCTATTCTAAAATGCATAAATATCCATATAAATTCATAATTATTTGAATTATAATTATAACTATCACAATAATATTTTACTGATTTTGGAGGAGAAGCAGAATATGCACAGAAGCAAGAATTCGCTTTTTCTTGGACGTATATTGTACATATGGTAGAAACCACAGTTTTTTGTGGATAGAGGGACGCATAGAAGCTTTTTCTGTAAATCTCAGGTAGAGAACTGAAATCTGGGGCAATAGCTTTTCCTGAGCTTAGTCGTGGTGAGATGTTTTTGTGTTCCACACTTCAGTCTTCTATAGAGTTTGCTGCTACAAATATGCTGGATTTCTTAACATACGTATTGCAGCAAGATGTTGGATAAATTTTATTTTATAAAATTAAGACTGCACAAAGCTTAAAATTTGGACTTACTATTTCTCTTCTCCTATGACCCGTCCATCTTCCTCCTGCATTTGTAACCCATGTGTAACCTATTTTACACATAGAATCATAGAATCATAGAATAGTAGAGTTGGAAGAGACCACATGGGCCATCCAGTCCAACCCCCTGCCAAGAAGCAGGAAATCGCATTCAAAGCACCCCCGACAGATGGCCATCCAGCCTCTGCTTAAAAGCCTCCAAAGAAGGAGCCTCCACCACAGCCCGGGGGAGAGAGTTCCACTGTCGAACAGCTCTCACAGTGAGGAAGTTCTTCCTCATGTTCAGGTGGAATCTCCTTTCCTGTAGTTTGAAGCCATTGTTCCGTGTCCTAGTCTGCAGGGCAGCAGAAAACAAGCTTGCTCCCTCCTCCCTATGACTTCCCTTCACGTATTTGTACATGGCTATCATGTCTCCTCTCAGCCTTCTCTTCTGCAGGCTAAACATGCCCAGCTCTTTAAGCCGCTCCTCATAGGGCTTGTTCTCCAGACCCTTAATCATTTTAGTCGCCCTCCTCTGGACGCTTTCCAGCTTGTCAACATCTCCCTTCAACTGTGGTGCCCAAAATTGGATGCAGTATTCCAGGTGTGGTCTGACCAAGGCAGAATAGAGGGGGAGCAGGACTTCCCTGGATCTAGACGCTATTCCCCTATTGATGCAGGCCAGAATCCCATTGGCTTTTTTAGCAGCCGCATCACATTGTTGGCTCATGTTTAACTTGTTGTCCACAAGGACTCCAAGGTCTTTTTCGCACACACTGCTGTCAAGCCAGGCGTCCCCCATTCTGTATCTTTGATTTCCATTTTTTCTGCCGAAGTGAACCATCTTGCATTTGTCCCTGTTGAACTTCATTTTGTTAGTTTCGGCCCATCTCTCTAGTCTGTCAAGATCGTTTTGAATTCTGCTCCTTTCTTCTGGAGTGTTGGCTATCCCTCCCAGTTTTGTGTCGTCTGCAAACTTGATGATCGTGCCTTCTAACCCTTCGTTTAAGTCGTTAATAAAGATGTTGAACAGAACCGGGCCCAGGACAGAGCCCTGCGGCACTCCACTTGTCACTTCTTTCCATGATGAAGACGACGCATTGGTGAGCACCCTTTGGGTTCGTTCGCTTAGCCAATTACAGATCCACCTAACCGTAGTTTTGTCTAGCCCACATTTTACTAGTTTGTTTGCCAGAAGGTCGTGGGGGACTTTGTCGAAGGCCTTACTGAAATCCAGGTACGCTACATCCACAGCATTCCCTGTATCGACCCAACTCGTAACTCTATCGAAAAAAGAGATCAGATTAGTCTGGCATGACTTGCCTTTGGTAAATCCGTGTTGACTATTAGCAATGACCGCATTTGTTTCTAAGTGTTCGCAGACCACTTTCTTAATGATCTTTTCCAGAATTTTGCCTGGTATTGATGTGAGGCTGACCGGACGGTAATTGTTCGGGTCGTTCTTTTTCCCCTTCTTGAAGATAGGGAGCACATTCGCCCTCCTCCAATCTGCTGGGACTTCTCCCGTTCTCCAAGAACTCTCGAAGATAATTGCCAGTGGTTCTGAAATAACTTCCGCTAGTTCCTTCAGTACTCTTGGATGTAGCTGATCTGAATCAGCTGAATTCATACACTGAATGAACTGCAGAACTTGCTGACCGGAAGGCTGGCAGTTCGAATCTGTGGGACGAGGTGAGATCCCGTTGTTAGCCCAAGCTTCTGCCAACCTAGCAGTTCGAAAACATGCAAATGTGAGTAGATCAATAGGTACTGCTTCAATGGGAAGGTAACAATGCTCCATGCAGTCATGCCAGCCACATGACCTAGGAGGCGTTTGCGGACAATGCCAGCTCCTTGGCTTAGAAATGGAGATGAGCACCACTCCCAGAGTTGGACTTGACTAGACTTAATGTCAAGGGGAGACATTTAACTTTATCTTTATCAGCTTTAAAAAGTAGCAACACTCCACTAGGATGGGATCAGCAGGGATTTTCCCATCTCAAGGAGGCAATCCATATTCTGGGCAGCTAAAGTCTTGTTTGAAAAGAGTGGATATTTATTTTCTCAGGCCCACCTTGAAGATAAGATTTAACAAAACTTGTTAAATGTGCAGTACCAGTAGAAGGACCAGACCAATCCACTTAACGTCTGCATCTGATGTGGCCTTCATGAAGTATATGAACTCTTTGTTCAACTCACAAGCATATATGTTGGGCCTAAACTCTCTTGAATATTTCCAAAAAGAAGAATCATAGAGTTGGAAGAGATTTCGTGGGCCATCCAATCCAACCCCCTGCCAAGAAACAGGAAAATCGCATTCAAAGCGCCCTGACAGATGGCCATCCAGCCTCTGTTTGAAAGCCTCCAAAGAAGGAGCCTCCACCACACAGAGAGTTTCACTGCTGAACAGCTCTCATAGTGAGGAATCTCCTTTCCTGTAATTTGAAGCTGTTGTTCCACATCCTAGACTCCAGGGCAGCAGAAAACAAGCTTGCTCCCTCCTCCCTATGACTTCCCCTCACATATTTATACATGGCTATCATAGGGTTGTTGTGTGTTTTTCAGGCTGTATGACCATGTTCCAGAAGTATTTTCTCCTGACGTTTCACCCACATCTATGGCAGGCATCCTTAGAGGTTGCCTCTGAGGATGCCTGCCATAGATGTGGGTGAAACATCAGGAGATAATACTTCTGGAACATGGCCATACAGCCCGAAAAACACACAACAACCCTGTGATTCCAGCCATGAAAGCCTTTGACAACACATGGCTATCATGTCTCCTCTCAGACTTCTCTTCTGTAGGCTAAATATACACAGCTC
The DNA here is from genome assembly GCF_035594765.1 of Anolis carolinensis. NCBI lineage: Eukaryota > Metazoa > Chordata > Lepidosauria > Squamata > Anolidae > Anolis > Anolis carolinensis. The sequence continues at coordinate 231,538,611 of NC_085843.1, forward strand.
TTTAAGCCGCTCCTCATAGGGCTTGTTCTCCAGATCCTTGATCATTTGGGTCATCTCCCTGACAAGTGCCCAGATTCGGACACAGTATTCCAAGTGTGGTCTGACCAAGGCAGAATAGAGGGGTAGCATGACTTCCCTGGATGTAGACACTATACTCCTATTTATGCAGGCCAAAATCCCATTAGCTTTTTTGCCACTGCATGACATAGTTGGCTCATGTTTAACTTGTTGTCTACGAGGACTCCAAGATCTTTTTCACATGTACTGCTGTTGAGCTGAGCCTCCCCCATCCTGTAAGAAGGTTTCTTATAAGTGTGATATGTCCTTGAGTGAATCATACAACCAACCCACAGGAGCAGTTTGAAAGGGTAGCTGTAAAAAATGTCAGCCTGTTTATAGTTGTTTGGCCAGAGGGCTCTCATGAAATTCCTCATGGTAAGCAGTTCCTCTCTGCAGCTTCTTGTTCCTGAAGGAGCTTTAAAGAATTTGATCATCTGAAAAAAAAATGTTTTATGGTTTCTAAAACTCCCGTGAGTGTTCAGTCTTTTTTTTGCACCCGCAGGCTAAGAGGGTTTTTAAAAAGGGTATGTGTGTGAGTGGCACAAAGCGAGGGAAGGAAGAAGGGCTACTGTCAGTGATACCCATTACAAATTTTAGATATTCTATTTGCTATAGTTTTGTTTCTTTGTCTGCTTCTTAGTATTTTTATTTGGAATTTTCCAAAGAATGCCAGTTAGACAGAACAATTCATTCAGTTTCTATAGTGATTGAACTGCAACAGCAAAAGAGACTGAGAAATGATAAACTTAATAGTTCTAAGAAAAATGAGCTTCTATCAGTCAACATAAATATAAAAATGACCATTACAGGTCTACTGACTCCTTTGTAGGAAAAGAAGCTGAATACACATTTAATGAGTCAACCCAATCAATAGTGGTATTGTTTTTGTTACACTTACGTTCCCTTCTTTTTCTTTTCTTTTTCTCAGCAATTCTGGGAGATAATTAAAAGAGTGGAGTAGCCAATGACTGGTGCAAGTCCAAAAGCTACATTTCCCCAAGCGCTGCTTAAGATATCATGTCCTTGGATGGCCAACTTTGGTGCTGTTGAATTATTTGGAGAAAAGAGGCAGTGGTTCATAGAGTATTGTTCTCTGACTCAGTGGCTCGGAGAGCACGGTTTGAATTATGTTTCCCTGTGAGCCCATATTGTAAGGTACTGAGCTGTTTTAAATCTCCCTAGCATGATTACTAGGCAGGAGCTTTGGAATGAGGGCATCTATGCCGCCCCAGTAAATAACAAAGCAGTTCACAACAGGGAGTGATGGATCACTGCTGCATCCTTACTGAGAGTAAAGTGAGAAACAGCTGTCATTATTTGGAGCATTTGGCCATTGTTTATTGTTAAGGCTCCAGTGATGGAGGAAAATAGTACAATAAATCCCACAATTGCATTGGGGCTTACGGCATAGACAGCTGCACTTCAAGAAGTCTATGCTTCCCACAGAAATTGGTTTCTTCATTTTTTAAAAAATGATCTTCTGAAACCTCTTTGTTTGCACCAAGGATTTTGATGCTTCAGTCTTGGGGTCTCCAACTTTACTTGTAGCTCAATTTTTGTGTGTGTGTCAGGAGCGACTTAAGAAATTGCAAATCACTTCTGGTGTGAGAGAATTGGCTGCCTGCAAGGATATTGCCCAGGGGACGCCTGGATGTTTTACCATCCTGTGGGAGGCTTTTCTCATGTCAACGCATGGGAAGCAGGAGCTGACAGATGGGAACTTACCCTGCTCCCTGGATTCGAACCGCCAACCTTTCGGTCAGCAGTCCTGCTGGTACAAGGGTTTAACCCATTGCACCACCGGGGCTCCTTGCAGCTCAATATCTAGCAATCATATAAGGATGAAAATTTTACATTTATTAGAATTAATGAATTAATTAGAATTGATTTATTACTAGCACTGCCCTTGCCCATCATCACTTCCCAGATGAAATTTGGGGCATGTGTGGCCATGCAACATTGGACTGTGGTCATGATTACAAAAGTTACTATGGGGAAAAACACACAAATTGGAAGAGGCTGCACCAGTTTACTTTTTTTCTGAGTCTACCGTGAAGGACAAGATTCCCAACCATCCTCTCAACAACTTCCGGCTCAATTGAGTGCAAACTTACGTTTTATTTTGAACCCAGTTTGTAGCAATTGAAGCTGAGAAAAAAGGTGGAAGGTAGAAGGAGTAGAAAGAAACTGGACTTCTAAAAAGCAGCTGAAAAAGTGGCATGGCTTAGAATTAATAAGGACCTTCCTTGCCAAACTGGGAGAGTTGGAGAGTATGGGACCGATCAGAGTGTATCTATACAACACAGGTACAGTAGAGTCTCACTTATCCAATACTCACTTATCCAACGTTCTGGATTATCCAATGCATTTTTGTAGTCAATGTTTTCAATACATCGTGATATTTTGGTGCTAAAATCGTAAATACAGTAATTACTACATAGCATTACTGCGTATTAAACTACTTTTTCTGTCAAATTTGTTGTATAACATGATGTTTTGGTGCTTAATTTGTAAAATCATAACTTAGTTTGATGTTTAATAGGCTTTTCCTTAATCTCTCCTTATTATCCAACATATTCGCTTATCCAATGTTCTGCCAGCCCATTTACTCTATTGTATATAAGTTTAACTATAGTTTCATATACACTGTAGAATTTAATGCAGTTCTTCTGTGAGGAGAAGATGGGGTGATGGCGACAGGGGACAGGGAAAAGGCAGAACTGCTTAATGCCTTCTTTGCCTCGGTCTTCTCACAAAAAGAAAGCCATCTTCAACCTCAGCAACATGAAATGGACGAAGGATTTGGGGAAATCCAACCCCAAATAGGGAAACAAGTTGTCCAGGAACACCTGGCCACTCTAAACGAATTCAAGTCGCCAGGGCCAGATCAACTACATCCAAGAGTACAGAAGGAACTAGCTGAAATTATTTCAGAACCACTGGCAATTATCTTCGAGAGTTCTTGGAGAATGGGAGAAGTCCCAGCAGATTGGAGGAGGCCAAATGTGGTCCCTATCTTCAAGAAGGGAAAAAAGAACGACACAAACAATTACCGTCCGGTCAGCCTCACGTCGATACCAGGCAAGATTCTGGAAAAGATCATTAAGGAAGTGGTCTGCAAACACTTAGAAACAGATGCAGTCATTGCTAATAGTCAACACGGATTTACCAAAAACAAGTCATGCCAGACTAATCTGATCTCTTTTTTCGACAGAGTTACGAGTTGGGTCGATACAGGGAATGCCGTGGATGTAGCGTACCTGGATTTCAGTAAGGCCTTCGACAAAGTCCCTCACAACCTTCTGGCAAACAAACTAGTAAAATGTGGGCTAGACAAAACTACAGTTAGGTGGATCTGTAATTGGCTAAGCGAACGAACCCAAAGGGTGCTCACCAATGCGTCGTCTTCATCTTGGAAAGAAGTCACGAGTGGAGTGCCGCAGGGTTCCGTCCTGGGCCCGGTTCTGTTCAACATCTTTATTAACGACTTAGACGAAGGGCTAGAAGGCACGATCATCAAGTTTGCAGATGACACCAAACTGGGAGGGATAGCCAACACTCCAGAAGACAGGAGCAGAATTCAAAACGATCTTGACAGACTAGAGAGATGGGCCGAAACTAACAAAATGAAGTTCAACAGGGACAAATGCAAGATACTTCACTTCGGCAGAAAAAATGGAATGCAAAGATACAGAATGGGGGACACCTGGCTAGACAGCAGTACATGTGAAAAAGATCTTGGAGTCCTGGTGGACAACAAGTTAAACATGAGCCAGCAATGTGATGCGGCTGCTAAGAAAGCCAACGGGATTCTGGCCTGCATCAATAGGGGAATAATGTCTAGATCCAGGGAAGTCATGCTACCCCTCTACTCTGCCTTGGTCAGACCACACCTGGAATACTGTGTCCAATTCTGGGCACCACAGTTGAAGGGAGATGTTGACAAGCTGGAAAGCGTCCAGAGGAGGGCAACTAAAATGATCAAAGGTCTGGAGAACAAGCCCTATGAGGAGAGGCTTAAAGAACTGGGCATGTTTAGCCTGCAGAAGAGAAGGCTGAGAGGAGACATGATAGCCATGTACAAATATGTGAAGGGAAGTCATAGGGAGGAGGGAGCAAGCTTGTTTTCTGCTGCCCTGCAGACTAGGACACGGAACAATGGCTTCAAACTACAGGAAAGGAGATTCCACCTGAACATTAGGAAGAGCTTCCTGACTGTGAGGGCTGTTCAGCAGTGGAACTCTCTCCCCCGGACTGTGGTGGAGGCTCCTTCTTTGGAGGCTTTTGAACAGAGGCTGGATGGCCATCTGTCGGGGGTGCTATGAATGCGATTTCCTGCTTCTTGGCAGGGGGTTGGACTGGATGGCCCATGAGGTCTCTTCCAACTCTACTATTCTATGATTCTATGATTCAGTTTGATACCACTTTAACTGCCATGCCGCAATGCTGTGGCATTGTGGGAATTGTTGTTTTATAATGTTTTTAGACTTCTCTGACAAAGAGTGCCTCACCAAACTACAAATCGCAAGATTATATAGCATTGAGCAATGGCAATTAAAGTTTTGCCAAATTGCATTGATTCTACAATGTAGATCAGGCATGGGCAAACTTTGGCCCTCCAGGTGTTTTGGACTTCAACTTCCAAAATTCCTAACAGCCTACCGGCTGTTAGGAATTGTGGGAATTGAAGTCCAAAACACCTGGAGGGCCAAAGTTTGCCATGCCTGGTGTAGATGCATCCTAAGCCTCCATTATATAGAATCTTAGAATTTCTAGTTTGTTGAGGTACCTAGCATTCTCTGGTTGAAAGTTCCAGGGATATGGCATACGGGAAGAAACCAGAGCTCCTGAGCAAATAATTCAAAGTACTTAATCAGACTAAACATCCCACTGGGCATGCGTATTCAGTAGCAAAGCGCAAGGGCAGATGTCTTCACTGTATCTGGTTGTGATCCCCAAGTTGTACCAGTCAGCTTTTGTATGATGTTATTTCTAGCACCCAGTTCTTTCCAGTCATTGAAAAATGCCCAAAAGTTGAGGGGATAGAGAGGGTCAGTGCTTGTTTAGGTTTTCTCAGGATGGATGATGTTCTTGCTTTTGCCTCTCTACTCAGATAAAGGAATTATTCCTTTTTTAAAATAAGAGCTAATGTACAATATTCACATTGACACATGGGTAAGTCAAACCAGGTTTTCTCCACTAATTTTTTGACTAAAATTTCTAGACTTATACATGAGTATATAGCAGTGATTCTCAACCTGTGGGTCCCCAGGTGTTTTGGCCTACAACTCCCAAAAATCTCAGCCAGTTTACCAGCTGTTGGGATTTCTGTGAGTTGAAGGCCAAAACATCTGGGGACCCACAGGTTGAGAACCACTGGCATATAGGGTACATGACAGAACTGAGGAAGAGGACTGGTCCACAAGCCAGGCTTTGATGTTTTTATGGCCTTATATTTGAATCCATTAACTATATTTCTGTGCTATATTGGCATTGTGTTTTTTTTAAAAAGACATCTGGATCCAGTTATTATCTTTGTCTCTAATAGTAAAAAGAAACAGACCACCCAGTTATATCATGAAGACATTGCATGTCTTAAAACACATTAGAACTATTTTTAATCATGTCTGTTGCACAGATCTTAATATACAAGTCTGATTTTAGAAAACACAATTTTCTTTCCTTATCTGTAAAATGGTTTTAGGGAGACTGTGAAAATGTGATGGGGGCATCCTAGCACAGGAAAACTGTATGGAAGAAGTGAAACAAGAACAGTAATTTCTTCCTTGAAATCTTAGCAAGGACCTTTTAAAAAGTGAACAGATATTTTACTTTACAAAAGCTATTTTGAAGAGTTGTATTTCTATAACTTGCCTCAACTTTTATCCTACCTTGATGGGCTTTAGCTTTCATTATAAATTCCACTGTATTCACTCTAAATTGGTTCTTTGTCCATCCCATTCTTATAAAATGTGTGTAACGGAAGGCATAACTCTTTGCGATTTCTAACTGGCTAAAGGGTGTCTTTGTTGAAATAAAAGATAGGAGGCAAATCTAAATAAGTTTCAAACTTATGACTTAAGTATTTGAATAGAGAACATGCCAAAGCTGCTGAGGTGGGCAGTATTTATCCTTCTTTGCCCCTCAAAATGCACACAAGTGAAGACAAGATTTGGTAAATTTATATATGTCACAGAACTGATGTCTTATATTTATTTATATAAACAGACAAAATCAAAAGAAAAAGAATGGGCCAGCAGGTATTCTAATAATATGTCGACTGATGGACAATTTGGAATATGTGTTGTTGAAGGCTTTCATAGCTGAAAGCATGTAGACAATTTCAACAGAAAGGAAAAAACCATGAAAATGAACAAAATATGGCTACCGGTATTAAAAAACTCAGGACAATAAATAAAGAACAGCACTCTGAAAACAGGGGAAGTAGTGAGGGAACACTGTATCTTATTCTGGTTTTCTGGATCTGTGGTTTCCTTTTCCCTCTCATATCCATGCAGTGAAGACAATCTAAGCTTTGAATATTGCCTGCTTTTCGTTTCTAGTAGGAAACTAATTTTTTGAATGCTTGATCCTGGTGGAGAATCACATGATTGGCAGACAGCATGGATTTTCCCTAAAGTGGTGTGATGTATTTGAGATTTCATCCTGATGTTGATGGTGGTTTTCATCTGAAAAATCAAAACTGATATTGTGTACAATATGAGCTAACCTGAATTAATGCATACTGTTTGCCTTGGATGATGTTTAAGTTTGATTTCTGTTCACTAGTTCTCATCCTTGTTCAGTATTTTTTTTTGTAAGGTAACTGTTTCCTTTGGTCTGGTAATTGTTTAGAGACTGTAACAAAATAATATATTAGGTCTTCTAAGAAGGTACAACATTTGTATCTTGTATACAAATGTGATTTTAAAGAATTATTATTTCTTTAAGGTTGAGGCTATTAACAAATTTAATATTTTTGTTAAATGGTTGTGATGTCTACTAAAACATGTTATCAAAGGGGCTTGTTGTCTTCAAGTATCTCTTATTTATAGTAAAATTGAAGCAAACTGGAGGACACTTAATCCCTATCCATGTTTTCTCTTGCTTCCATGCTTTACTTACTGATCATGACAAAATAACCCAACTTCAGCTCATAATATTTTTTGTTCTAGAACACAGAGTTCTGAGCTTGATTGCATATTATACAAAAGATGCAATTTTTGATAAACACAGCAAAGCTAATCTCAGGAAATGACCTCAAAAAAGACAACACATCATGAACAAAGTCCAGGACAGCTCCACAGAAGACAAGAATGACTAACCTAGATAGATTTCCCAGGTCTTTTCTTAATGTATCCAGAGTTCCTCTAAGGACCTCATCACAATAGAAAATACTCTGTTTCTGAGACTGATTGTGGACAATTTCTAATGCATCCCATCACATGATGTTTGCTCCATCTCATTGGTAATCTGTTGGAATCTGTCAGCAAAATGTCACAGAAACTGAGTATTTCTAGATTATATTCTAATCGTAGTATTTGATATATTATTACGTTTTCTGTCACTGAAGAGCTGTTTTTGTGTGTGATCAGGAAATCATTATCATCCCTTCAGCAACAATTGACTTGAAATTCAGGGGTGTGTCTAGTGGGTGGAGTATTTTGACTCCAAACTGTTCGTGATGGAAGCAGCCGTCTGTTTGGAACATCAAGGGAGAAAGATCTCCAGGATTAAGGAAATCAGGAATTGCCACTTTACCTCACTCTATATATATATATATATATATATATATATATATATATATATATATAAATAACATTATATATATTATATTAACCAGATTCTGTGCTATTTCTTCTTCTGTTGCATCTGTATTGAAGCAGCAGACTTTTGCTTTTAACTATTATGCCTCCTCAGAAGGAGAATCAGTGTTCTCAGAAGCTGCTGTGGCCTTTGCATCACCTCAAGTTCAGCCTCATAAGACTGAAGAAGTAACCACAGCAGCAGCATCAATAGATGCAGCAAAGGAGCAATATCTGTAATGACTCATGGGCCTTGTAGTCCTGCTCATGACATTGTGATGCCTGATGAAGAAGATAACTTGGGTTTTTTTACCTTCCCAGTCAGAACTGGAATCTTCCCAGCCAGGTTCTTCCCAGCCAGATCTGGGAACCTTGCACCTGCAAGAGAGTTGTGTTCCAGAAGTATGTCAAACAAACCCTGAGCCTACATCTCCTGTGTTTTCTCGCCATGAGTTTTGTAAACAACAGAGAGGTTTGGAAGCGGCCTCGCGCAGGAGTGCTAGAATAGCTGCTAAGAATTTAGCCAATTAAGCCTGCTTTCCGTGAGAATCTTTAAGGAGTCAAACATCTGGTCTCAGAGATTAGCTTTGTTCCTGGTTCCCAGAGAACTGCTCTCGGCGGGAAAGTTAGACTCTATATAGGTGTTTTAACCGCGAAGTAACTTCGCGGAGTCAATTCGTCAGCCTCCGGAGCGAGTTGTGTCTGGACAGCGCGCTCCGTTCCAAGCCTCGTTCCTGTTCAAGCCTTGTCCTTGTTCTCAAGCCTTCGCCCCTGCTTCCCAGCCTTGTTTACCTTCGGACCTTGCCTCGCCTTCCAGGACTAAACCTTGCCTTGTTTCACGGATTTTACCAAGTAATTCCACGGACCTTGTTCTTGTTCCTCGTTACCTTGTGTCACGATTCAAGCCTTGTTTTCAAGTATCAACTTAATTCCTAGCCTTGCTCAATTTCGTGGACTAAAGGACCTCGTCATCTCCCCTCACCTTGCCTGGCAAGGTGAGTGTTTCGGTTACTGGGATTACAACTTTGGCCCTTAATATTGCATATTGGACATTGGTTCTTGGACTAATTTTGACCTTTCCTGAAAGGTCTGCTTCTGGACTAACTTTTACATTTGTTTTTACCAACTTTATATACTCCTTCAATAAAGATAGTAGATAGATTTTGGCCTCTGTGTATGGTTATTGGTGCCTTGCAGCCTGGGTCTTGACAGTTTGACTCCGCCACCATAAGCACCAATTAACCAAGGCCAGAATGTCTACCGGAGCCGCGCCGGGTGGACAGCCACTTAGCTACACCATCAGCAAGGACGAAGTGGACCGCATCCGTGACAGACTCAACGCGCAGGATGGAGAAATAAAAGGGTTGAGAGAGCGCGGAATCCGCCTCCCGGCCATGGCGTTGCCAACCAAGTTTTCTGGAGAAGCCTCCAAGGTCCAAGTTTTCCGCCGCCAGTGCCAGGCTTACCTAGAGGCCCGTGCCGCCGAGTTTCCCCAAGAAGACATCAAGGTGGCGTGGGTTTACAGTCTTCTAGACGGGCCAGCGGCCAACTGGGCGACGGCACTGTTCGACCAAGCCTCTCCACACCTAAGATCAGCGCAACACTTCTTGGACCACCTTAAGGAGACCTGGGGAATTGAGGACAATTTGGAGGCAGCCGGTCACAAACTCCGCCGCCTCTTTCAAGGAGACAGACCCATGTCTCAGTACATAGCCGAGTTCCGAGTGCTGGCCCACAACACCGGCTGGAACGATGTAGCCCTCAGAGGACAATTTCGGGAGGGTCTCAACATTGAAATGCTGGAGGAAATCTCCAAGGTGGATCCTCCCCACACTCTTGAAGCACTCATTGATCAATGTTTACGGGCTGAAGTCATGATTGCCAACAGGAAACAGTGGGTACGAGGCCAGAGCGGTAGAGCTGGGGCAAAACCCCTCGCTCCCGCCAGCGTCCAGCCGCGTCCAGTGTGGAGACCCCCACCACCATCCCCATACCCCAGAGGGAGCGAGGAGGTGCCGATGCAGTTGGGCAACGTGCGTCCCAGATTAGATGCCGCCGAGAAGGCCCGCCGCCAACGCCTAAACCTCTGTTGGTATTGCGGGAATGGGGGCCACTTCGCCAGAGAGTGCCCAGCCAAAGGGAAGCCCGCCGCCCGTCTTGCGGCGGCGTCCTCCACGGAGACGAAGGCGTCTGAGACGGCTGGCACACAGCCGGCGGGGGAAGCCAACGACCGGGCGTAGAGAGGCTCGCCAACCCGGTCAAAAAACCCATTCAAGAGCCGCCAACCGGGGTCCTGTTCCTTCTAGTGGTCACCTTATGGTCAGCAAAAAAGGGACCCGTCATGATCCACGCCATGATAGACTCAGGAGCCACCAACAATTTCATTGATAGAGAGTATGCCGACTCTCTGGGATTACAATATCATGACTTCAAGAATGCCCGTGTGGTGCAAGCCATCGATGGCCGCCCTCTCAAGACGGGCCCCGTAAGCCAGTGGTCGGAACCCACCAGGATGTGGATAAGGGAACATATGGAAGAGATTTCCTTCTTTGTTACTGAGGTTCCCCATTTCCCTGTGATTTTGGGGATTCCATGGCTGACACTTCACGACCCAAGCATCTCCTGGTCCAACAGAGAACTGCAGTTTGCTTCAAAGTACTGCCAAAACCATTGCCTCGTAGCCAAGGTCTGCCATGCCACAGACACCGAGCCCATTATCACCTTGCCCAAGAAGTACTCCGAGTATTGGGATGTATTCAATGAAAAAGAAGCCGAAAAATTACCCCCACATAGACCTTATGACTGTGCCATTGACTTGGTGAAGGGGGCCCCGATCCCGCGAGGGCATCTCTACTCCCTGACCGAACCGGAGCAAGAAGCTCTCAGGGAATTCATAGAGACAAACCTTCGCAAGGGATTCATCAGACCCTCTCAATCCCCAGCCGCCTCCCCAGTGATGTTTGTGAAGAAGAAGTCAGGGGAATTACGCTTGGTGGTGGACTACAGAGCATTGAACAATATCACTAAGCGGAACAGCTATCCCCTGCCCTTAATCTCGGATCTACTAGACCGACTTCGAGGAGCCAAGGTCTACACCAAGCTGGACCTACGGGGGGCTTATAACCTAGTTCGCATCAGAGAAGGGGACGAGTGGAAGACCGCCTTCCAGACTAAATTCGGATTATTCGAGTCCCGAGTTATGAATTATGGATTATGTGGAGCTCCCGCAACGTTCCAGCATTTTGTCAATGACATCTTTCAGGATTATCTAGATCGGTTCTTGATCATCTACCTGGACGATTTTTTGGTGTTTTCTAGATCACAATCAGAACATGAGAACCACGTTAAAATGGTGTTACAACGATTGCGGGATCATGGGCTTTATGCCAAGCTGGAAAAATGCGCTTTTGATCTACAAGAGGTAGATTTCCTGGGGTACCGCATCTCGCCTCTAGGGCTCTCCATGGACCCGGCAAAAGTTTCAGCAGTATTGGAATGGCGGGCGCCAACCAACAAGAAAGAGGTGCAGCGATTCTTGGGGTTCGCGAACTATTACCGCAAGTTCATTCCAGATTTTGCCCGCTGGTCTGACCCAATCACCAGCTGCATCCGTGGGAAACAGCCCTTCCGCTGGACTGATCAAGCAGAGAAAGGGTTCCAGCAACTAAAGAAATTATTCACGTCCCAGCCAATCCTTCAGCATCCAGATCCTGAAACCCTTTTTGTTGTGCAAGCGGACGCCTCTGATGTGGCAATTGGAGCTGTACTCCTACAACCGGTGGGAGATCACCTTCATCCTTGTGCCTTTTATTCTCGTCAACTAACCGCACCAGAGAGAAACTATACCATTTGGGAAAAAGAACTATTAGCCATAAAGGCAGCTTTTGAAACTTTGAGACATTGGCTAGAAGGGGCCAAATTTCCCATTGAAGTCCATACTGATCATCGGAATCTAGAACATCTAAGAACTGCCCGCAAGCTAAATCAGAGGCAACAACGTTGGGCTTTATTCTTTGAACGTTTTAACTTCCAGATTCATTATGTAACCCCAGCCCAAACCAAGCAAGCAGACGCCCTGTCACGTAAACCGGAATACGCTGCAGGACGCAAGGAGACCTTTGAATCCCAACTACTACAACCCGAGAACTTTGCCACGCTCACAGTGGGAAACACCAAATCCACTCTCATTGATTCAACTCCCTCTACTCCAGGGCCCCTCTGTGCTCAAGAAATCAGGGCTAGTCAGCAAGCAGATGCCTGGGCGCAGGACCAACTTCGTCAAGGACTGCATTTTCCCTTTTCGCTTAAGGATGGACTGCTTTGCTATAGAAATCATGTTTATATCCCACCAGGACCGGGCAGGGAAAAAGCACTTCGTCTGTGTCATGACTGCAAGCCAGCAGGGCATTTCGGACTATTTAAAACCATGCATTTGATCCTAAGAGATTTCTGGTGGCCCAAGATCCGTAAGGATGTGGAAAAATATGTCAACACCTGCCCAGTATGCCAGCGCTCCAAGACAAGAAGGGAGAAGCCCTCAGGGCTTTTACACCCCCTTCCTACCCCATCTCGCCCATGGGAAATAATTTCTGCGGATTTTATCACTGACTTACCACCTTCCTGTGAATTTACCACGATCCTAGTGGTGGTGGACCTTTTCACCAAGTTAACCCATTTCATTCCCTGTGAAGGCCTTCCCACGGCCAAAGAGACTGCAGATCTATTCCTCCAACATGTTTTCAGATTACATGGATTGCCCAAGAGTTTGATCACAGACCGTGGATCCCAATTCACCTCTCGTTTCTGGAAGGCACTACAAAAACTATTGGGCATAGACTCTCGTTTATCTTCCGCTCATCATCCCCAAACAGATGGGCAAACGGAGCGCACTAATGCCACTTTGGAACAATACCTTCGCTGTTATGTAAACTACCAACAGGACAATTGGGCTTCTCTGTTACCACTGTCGGAGTTTGCCTACAACAATGGAGTCCAGGCTTCTACAAAAGAAACACCGTTCTTTGCAAACTACGGTTTCCATCCACGTTTCTTTCCCCCTGTCATTGAAACTTCAGAAGTTCCCGCAGCAGAGGATTGGCTGCAGGAACTCACAGCGGTGCAACAACTTTTGCTCCAGCAACTGGACCAAGCCAAGGAGGACTATAAACGCCACGCTGACAAACATCGCCAGCCGGGCCCCGAAATCAAGGTAGGAGATCGGGTTTTTCTGTCCACTCGCTTTCTGCCCTCCCATCGCCCTTGCCGGAAGTTAGATGCCCGTTTCATTGGCCCCTATCCAGTGGTGGCGCAATTAAACCCCGTGACTTTCAAACTCCAACTTCCGCGTTCAATGCGCATTCACCCAGTGTTTCACCGCTCCCTGCTCCTTCCGGCGGATGGTGTGCGGCCAGATGTAAACCGGCCGGCCCCCGTCCCTGTTTTGGTGGATGGGGAGGACGAGTTCGAGGTTCAGGACATTTTGGGTTCTCGCTTTCACCGCCGCCGCCTGCAATATCTCATTGACTGGGTGGGTTTTGGCCCTGAGGAACGCTCTTGGGAAGACGCCTCCACAGTCCATGCTCCTGATCTAACCCGTCGCTTTCATCAGACCTATCCCGCCAAGCCACGACCTCGCGACTCGGGGAGAGAGTCCCGGTTTGGGAGGGGGCTTGAGGAGGGGGATAGTGTAATGACTCATGGGCCTTGTAGTCCTGCTCATGACATTGTGATGCCTGATGAAGAAGATAACTTGGGTTTTTTACCTTCCCAGTCAGAACTGGAATCTTCCCAGCCAGGTTCTTCCCAGCCAGATCTGGGAACCTTGCACCTGCAAGAGAGTTGTGTTCCAGAAGTATGTCAAACAAACCCTGAGCCTACATCTCCTGTGTTTTCTCGCCATGAGTTTTGTAAACAACAGAGAGGTTTGGAAGCGGCCTCGCGCAGGAGTGCTAGAATAGCTGCTAAGAATTTAGCCAATTAAGCCTGCTTTCCGTGAGAATCTTTAAGGAGTCAAACATCTGGTCTCAGAGATTAGCTTTGTTCCTGGTTCCCAGAGAACTGCTCTCGGCGGGAAAGTTAGACTCTATATAGGTGTTTTAACCGCGAAGTAACTTCGCGGAGTCAATTCGTCAGCCTCCGGAGCGAGTTGTGTCTGGACAGCGCGCTCCGTTCCAAGCCTCGTTCCTGTTCAAGCCTTGTCCTTGTTCTCAAGCCTTCGCCCCTGCTTCCCAGCCTTGTTTACCTTCGGACCTTGCCTCGCCTTCCAGGACTAAACCTTGCCTTGTTTCACGGATTTTACCAAGTAATTCCACGGACCTTGTTCTTGTTCCTCGTTACCTTGTGTCACGATTCAAGCCTTGTTTTCAAGTATCAACTTAATTCCTAGCCTTGCTCAATTTCGTGGACTAAAGGACCTCGTCATCTCCCCTCACCTTGCCTGGCAAGGTGAGTGTTTCGGTTACTGGGATTACAACTTTGGCCCTTAATATTGCATATTGGACATTGGTTCTTGGACTAATTTTGACCTTTCCTGAAAGGTCTGCTTCTGGACTAACTTTTACATTTGTTTTTACCAACTTTATATACTCCTTCAATAAAGATAGTAGATAGATTTTGGCCTCTGTGTATGGTTATTGGTGCCTTGCAGCCTGGGTCTTGACAATATCTAATTAATCAATCTATATATATATAAAAGAGTGATGGCATCACGGCAATTCACAAAACAACAAAACTACAGGCCCCCCAACCTCGAAATTTGACAACACAACCCATCATCCACGCCTCTAGGTTGATACAACAAAAAGAAAAGAAAAATAAAGTCCTAATTAGAGAGAGAGGAATAATTGCTTTTATCCAATTGCTGCCAGTTAGAAGGCTAAGCTCCTCCAACTTGGTCTCCTAGCAACCCAATAAAAAATAATAAAAAACACTAAAAAGTAATTAAAAACCCCAAAAAATTAATACAATAAAATACTATAACAGAAAATAACTAAAAATAATACAAGAAAATAATAAAATATAATAAAAAGATAACTTACAATAAAATTTATTTTAAAAAATACAAATAACGTCAAATAAAAATGACACAATTTTCAACCAATACCACCACCACTTTGCCACAGCAACGCGTGGCCAGGCACAGCTAGTCTATATATATAAAATGATAAAGTTGTTTGCGCAGTGACTATAACAACAAAACTAAACATCCTAGAAATATGAAATTTGGCAACACAATGCAAAAGGCTTGCCTCCAGGTTACAACAACACAACCACACCACAAAACCACAATCCAGACCCACAAAACTCACAACAACGCATCATGCGATAACAACACAACTAAACGCCCCAGAAATACAAAACTTGGCAACACAATGCAAAAGCCTTGCCTCCCAGTTGTAACAACACAACCACACCACAAAACCACACAGGACCCACAAAACTTGCAACAACGCATCGTGACTATAACAACACAACTAAATGCCCCAGAAATACGAAACTTGGCAACGCAAAAGCCTTGCCTCCCGGTTGTAACAACACAACCACACCACAAAACCACAATCCGGACCAACAAAACTCACAACAATGCATCGTGACTATAACAACACAACTAAACGTCCCAGAAATACAAAACTTGGCACACAACTAAACGCCCCAGAAATATAAAACTTGACAACACAACGCAAAAACCTTGCCTCCCGGTTGTAACAACACAACCACACCACAAAACCACAATCCGGACCCACAAAACTCAACAATGCATCGTGACTATAACAACACAACTAAACGCCCCAGAAATACGAAACTAGACAACACAACACAAAAGACTTTTCTCCCGGTTGTAACAACACAACTACACCACAAAACCACAATCCGGACCCACAAAACTCACAACAACGCATTGTGACTATAACAGAACTAAACGCCCCAGAAATACAAAATTTGACAACACAATGCAAAAGCCTTGCCTCCCAGTTGTAAGAACACAACCACAACACAAAACCACGATCCGGACCCACAAAACTCACAAGAAAGCATCATCGCTATAACAACACAACTAAACGCCCCAGAAATACGAAACTTGGCAACACAACACAAAAGCATTCCCTCCCGATTGTAACAACACAACCACACCACAAAACCACAATCCGGACCCACAAAACTCACAACAATGCATCATGACTATAACAGCACAACTAAATGCCCCAGAAATACAAAACTTGGCAACACAACACAAAAGCCTTGCCTCTCAGTTGTAACAACACAACCACACCACAAAACCACAATCTGGACCCACAAAACTCACAACAACGCATTGTGACTATAACAAATACAAAATCTGACAACACAACTCATCCACCTCCCCAATCCCTACATTCACACTTGGCTTCCAAAAAAACAATTACAATAATAACAATGACAACAACAACAACAACAATAAGAATCAGCACCCTCACAGGCAAGAAACAGCCAGGCACTGAGGCTGAGAGGCCAGTCAGTGCTACACTGGGCCTCCAAAAAACAATACAGTAGCATCTAACTTATCCAACGTTCATGACCACTACAACAACAATAATAATAAACACCTACACAGGCAAAAAAAAAAAAAAGACAATTGTACCACAATAAAAATATAAACCGCACTTAGCAGAATCAGACTTTACAATTAACAACAATCCAAAGACAACAGGGATCTCAAGCAATTATCAATCAACACAAAAATTGAAGAAGGTAACAGACTTCAAATACTACTACTAATGTGCGTATAAAGAAGGTGGAGGTCACAGCATAAATACAACCTAATGTAGACTGACCAACACCACCAGACTAAGCCACAGCAACGCGTGGCCGGGCACAGCTAGTAATCTATAATTCAGAAATCTGATAAGATTTTAAGGTCACGGAGTGACATAGAAGGTCTTCTGAACAGATTGGGAGGAACTAGCCTTCTGTGGTGTGATGAGACAAAGCACAGCATTTTCTGAAGGTAAGAATCGTAGTACAGTAGAGTCTCACTTATCCAAGCCTCGCTTATCCAAGCTTCTGGATAATCCAAGCCATTTTTGTAGTCAATGTTTTCAATATACTGTGATATTTTGGTGCTAAATTCGTAAATACAGTAATTTCTACACAGCATTACTGCGTATTGAACTACTTTTTCTGTCAAATTTGTTGTATAACATGATGTTTTGGAGCTTAATTTGTAAAATCACAACCTAATTTGATGTTTAATAGGCTTCTCCTTAATCCCTCCTTATTATCCAACATATTCGCTTATCCAAGCTTCTGCCGGCCCGTTTAGCTTGGATAAGTGAGAGACTACTGTATTTGGGTGTGATGGGGTCAGTATGCATCCCGTCTGCATTCAGTACAGTGATTCTCAACCTGTGGTTCCTTGGATGTTTTGGCCTTCAACTCCCAGAAATCCTAACAGCTGGTAAACTGTGTTGTCGAAGGCTTTCATGGCCAGGATCACAGTGTTGTTGCATGTTTTCCGGGCTGTATGGCCATGTTCCAGAAGTATTCTCTCCTGACATTTCACCCACATCTATGGCAGGCATCCTTAAAGGTTCTGAGGTACCTCACAACCTCTGAGGATGGCTGCCATAGATGTGGGCGAAACGTCAGGAGAGAATACTTCTGGAACATGGCCATACATCCCGGAAAAAATGCAACAACCCAACTGATAAACTGTCTGGGATCTGGGATTTCTGGGAGTTGTAGGCCAAAACACCTAAGGACCCACAGGTTGAGAACTACTGATTCAGTATGCATTAAGTCAGAAAAAACAACGGAATGCATACTGATGGAAACAGATTATTTCCTAACGTGATGAGGTCCTAAATCACTCCAGATATAGCTGTTCGCTATTTGGAAAATGCTCGTTCAATTCAAGCTGATCTCCCATCAGGCCAGTCAGCATAACCAATAGTAAGTACGGAGGGAGCTGTAGTCCTGCAACATCTCAAGAGACATATGTCTTCTGTCCATGTTGTACAATGTACAGGATCACTGTAAGTAGTCACTTAGTTGTAATAGTTCCGAGTAATGCTCACAAACTTATGTGCTAAAAATATCTCTCATGGAGGCAATATTAATATATGTGAACAATTTTGCTGGCAGAAGGTGATGTGTTAACATAACCTACTAAGCATGTGTGAACTACTTCACACAACAAAAGTTGGGAAGAAAAAACAAGTGACTGATGTCACACTTTTATTACTGCTGTATTTCTGCATTAGTTTTTGTGGATTGTGGTCTGTTTCCTCAGATGTGTAATGTTCAGGCTTCAGGTACAAATAGGCAGATTACATTGTTGTTTTAGAGGGCAGGATTAGAATGAAATGAGATACAGAAGTGGACAATTGCTTCTCTGATCATAAACCTCAAAGATCTTATAATAAAACTTGGTTTGATATTTTGGTTCCAAGAAGACAAAATACATTAAAAAAACTAGTGCAGAACATCATTTGTTAGGACACATTAACAGAAATCAGACTTATAAAAACTAATTACCCAATTTATGTTTCATGTTCAGCATTCTGGAGTCTGAATAAGAACAGCTACAAAAAGTTGCAGAAAGAGCATTGCCTGTGTAGAAACCATTGCAATGTTTAGTGTGTTTTGTGGACAAATCTTTGAAAGTCAGTTTGTCTACCTCTGTACTTCTCTCTCTTTCAACATTGCATATATTTTTTTAAAAAAATCTTAGTTTATCTAAGCGAATTGCATAAAATCCATATTGGGAATGACTATTTAGCTAGAATAGACTTTCGTGAAATATTGGTCTCATCGCCATAAAAGGGGATTGCATGTTTTTGGAACCAAGCCTTTCTGTGCTGTAGAATATTTTTCTAAGAAAACAGAGCTATCTTCTTCACTTTTAAGTACTGTATTCATTTTTTTTCCAAAACAAACAGCCGAGTCCAAAGTAGATGGTGCAGGCGGTGGCTAATTATAGGGCACATCCTTTCCCTCCTTTTTGTGCCGTCACGCAAATATTTAGATACCAAAAGTTTTTCCTGAGCAGAAAGCCTCAGCAGACTTCGGAAGCAATAAGGATTCAGAGCTTCTTTCCAGTGTATTCTTAGCTTAGAAAGTTCTGTGCCAATCTATCACCCACACACATATTTCCTGTTTTGTATAGCCTATGTATTTGTGTATAGCATATAACATTTTATTTGTGCTCAGTTATAACTCAGCTAGCTTGCAACTGTTAAGGAAAGCCAAAATAATCAAGGGAGACCAAATGCTTCATGTTACTGGTGTAGGAAACCCACAACAACTTCATTAAGCATTGTAGTTTGCATGATTTTTTTGAAGTGTTAAGGATTGTGAAAATTACAATGCTTAACCACGTTAAAGATACTTGGTTCCTAGCACTACCTGAGCGAGAAGCAGATGGCAAAATCCAAAGTGTGTGTGTGTTTGTGTGGAGTGGAGTTGAAGGTAATGGAACTCAGCTGTGTGACCCCACAAAGAGAATGGCATTGTCCGTCTACCTGAAGTGGTGATATTATTTGCCATCAACTCCACTTGATTGAGCCCCCGGTGGCGCAGCGGATTAAACCACTGAGCTGTTGAACTTGCTGACCAAAAGGTTGGCGGTTCGAATCTGGGGAGTGGGGTGAGTGCCCGCTGTTAGCCCCAGCTTCTGCCGACCTAGCAGTTCAAAAACATGCAAATGTGAGTAGATCAATAGGTACCGTTCCAGTGGGAAGGCAAAAGCGCTCCATGCAGTCATGCCAGCCACATGACCTTGGAGGTGTCTACGGATAATGCTGGCTCTTCAGCTTAGACATTGAGATGAGCACGAACCCCCAGAGTTGGACACAACTAGACTTAACGTCAGGGGAAACCTTTACCTTTTACAACTTGACTTCAGCTTATGAATGAGAGGCTTCCAAGAAACATGATCACCAACTGCCCTATTGCATACTCAGAGCTGACATTTCCTTGATTGTATCAATTCATCTTTAGTGTGTTCTTCCTTTTGTCCTACTGTTTTCCACTTTACTGAGCGTTATTGTTCTTTCCAGTGAGTCACGTCATCCCATGATATGTCTAGAGTACAATAATCCCAGTTTAGTCATTTTAGCTGTTAGTCATCGCAGCTTCAAGTGAGAGTTCATGCCTGTTTTGCTCTCAGATCTGTACATTTGTCTTTTTAGCAGTTCACAGTATTCATAGAGCTCTCCTTCAGTGCCACATTTCAAATGAGTTGATTTTCTTCTTGTCAACTTTCTTCACTGTTCAGCTTTTGCAGTCTTACATGGAAATTAGAAATAATATGGCATGGATGACATTGAGACTCAGTGATATATTGTTACCCTAGAGAATCCTATCTAGTTCCTTCAAGGCTGTCCTTTCTGGATTACAGTCTCTGTTGTGATTACTGGCACAGAAAAAGTGTAGAAAATCTTCAACTATTTTGTGTTGTCGAAGGCTTTCATGGCCAGAATAACTGGGTTGCTGTGATTTTTACGGGCTATATGGCCATGTTCCAGAAGCATTCTTTCCTGATGTTTTGCCTGCATATATGGAAGGCATCTTCAGAGGTTGTGAGGTCTGTTGGAAACTAAGCAAGTGTGGTTTATATATCTGTGGAATGTCCAGAGTGGGAGAAAAAACTCTTGTCTGTTTGAGGAAGGCATGAATGTTGCATTTGGCCACCTTGATTAGCATTTAATACCCTTTCAGCTTCAAGGTCTAGCTGCTGACTGCCTGGGTGAATCCTTTGTTGGGAGGTGTTAGCTGGACCTGATTGATTCATGTCTGGAATTCCTCTGTTTTCGGAGGGGTCTTCTTTATTTATTGTCCTGATTTTAGAGTTTTTTTTTTATACCGGCAGCCAGATTTTGTTGATTTTCATGGTTTCCTCCTTTCTGTTGAAATTGTTCACATGCTTGTGGATTTCAATAGCTTCTCTGTGTAGTCTGACATAGTGGTTGTTAGAGTGGTCCAGCATTTCTGTGTTCTCAAATAATATTCTGTGTCCAGGTTGGGTCATCAAGTGCTCTGCTATGGCTGACTCCTCTGATTGAATTAGTCTGCAGTGCCTTTCATGTTCTTGATTTGTCTTTAGACGCCGCGTTTGGTGGTCCCTACCATCAACTATTTTGCTGTTTTTATTAATCACTATAAAATTTTGTCAATCATTTGTAGTCATTATTGTTGTTTTCTTAATATTCAACTGTAATATTACTAGTACTGAATGTTATTCACTTTCTTTCCCTCAACGATGGAGAGAAGGCGGGATATAAAACAAAGTAAAATAAATAAATAAATAAATAAATAATAGTAATTCAATGTTTTTGCTATTTTCTGCAAATAATAAAGTGTCATCTGCATATCTTAAATTTTTGATGTTCCTTTTCCAAATCTTCATGCCTCATTTTAAAGAATATGTAGCTGCTTTTTGGGTGATAAATTCTGCTTATACCATATACAGGCAGTCTCCGTGTTACAAACATCCAACTTACATATGAGTCCTAGTTACAAATGGTGGCGAGACTACAGGAAATGACAGGAAATATACTCTTAGGAAGGGGAAGTCACTCCTGTAAAAGCTGTCATGGGAAAGGGGGTCTCCACTGAAGCCTTATCACCAATCCTTGTTTCCAAGACAACCCATTTTTTTTTCAAAATCCTATTATCACAGGGACAGAAAGTGAGGTGAAATTTTCTGAACAGGGGCACAGGCAGCAAAACGAATGTTACAGGGGTGCTAACCCTTCTGTATGCTATCCAAAATTAATTTGGTCATTCATTGGACCAAATTTGGCACAAATACCCGATACACCCAAATTTGAATACTGGTGGGGTTGGGAGGGGATTGATTTTGTCTTTTGGGAGTTGTAGTTGCTGGGATTTATAGTTCACCTACAATCAAAGAGCATTCTGAACTTAACCAACAATGAAATTGAACCAAACTTGGCACACAGAACTGCCATGAGCAACAGAAAATACTGGAAGGGTTTGATGGGCATTGACCTTGTGTTTTGGAGTTGTAGTTCACCTACATCCAGAGAGCACTGTGGACTTCAAACCATGATGGATCTGGACCAAACTTGCCATGAATACTCAATATGCCCAAATGTGAACACTGGTGGAGTTTGGGGAAAATAGACCTTGACATTTGGGAGTTGTAGTTCCTGGGATTTATAGCTCACCTACAATCTAAGAGTCCCCTGAACCCCACTAGCGATAGAATTGGGCCAAACTTCCCACACAGAACCCCCATGACCAACAGAAAATACTGGAGGGATTTGGGTTCCTTAGACCATCAGAAATATGTGTTTTAATGGTTTTTGGTGACCCCTCTGAAACCCCCCTCACAATCCCCCCAGCGGTCACGACCCCCAGGTTGAGAAACGCTACCTTAATCCATCCTGAGAGAGTCTGAAAGAAGCTCTGGTCTCCTCTATTCTCTCTTCTATGGTTCCATTTTTGGTCTTTTTGAATGCCTGTGTGGGAAAATGACAGTGACCAGAGGTGGCTGTTCCCCTGCTACACAATATTTGTTGCCTGGAAGAGGTACATCACTCTACCCCATGATAACCAATCTGCTAGGAAAGTTCCCTTCTAGACTGATATTGAAGCAAAATGGTTTCTTCTGCTTTAGCAGCTTTGTGCTCTAAACATAATAAGATTTATATTGGTCATAGTGCTGCAATTATCTGGCCTTATACAGTCATAAGGCTGATCAAATTGCAAGATGAGAGAGGCAAAGGCAGAGGTTGAGAAGAACAAATTGGAAAAAACCAGTACAAGATGCTCTGAAGAGAATGAGTGCATAGCCTTGCTGTCATACCAGAATATTTAATCACAATGAGATGTGCAAAAATACTTTTAGATTCTCATCTGGTACAAGGATGGTGCTCACAAGCTGAAGGTTTTTGCCACAGAGAAAGCTCCTAGAACAAAAGAGAGAATTTCCTTCTGTCTCTGGTGCCGTGATTGGAGAGACTGAAAGATCAAGAAACCAGTTTGACAAGAGCCTGCAGTGAAGAGCTCTCTCCTGCCTCTAATCATGCAAATATGAGGAAGTGCTAGCAAAGTTTGGCCTGAAAACTTGAAGTAATGAGCACAGTAGCTCAAAGATGTTTTGTGAAAGCTCTGGTTAACATAAGAGGAAAAAGAAAGACACAGGGAATTGGTTTTAAAAACATGTGGTAGATTAGAAATGGACAGTGATCATAAAATCCTGCTTCGTTGACCCTGTGAGATTTTTCCAAATTAATGTTTCCAGGTCAGACAACTCTTCATAATTGGTATAGAGAGTTGGGAGCTATAAGGAGGCTTCAGAGATATGGGGAATGGAGTGTGAAATTGGCAATTATGAAGAAAAGTACACTATGCCAACATATAACGTGATTATGGCATCAAATGATGGAGCTGATAAGTAGATTGTAGGTAGAACGAACTTTGGTGCAAAATGTTTGTGGTGGGCTGTATTGTAGTAAGTTGTTGACGTTATTGTACTGGATCCAGTGGTGTCCATCTTTTTGTCCTCCAGGTGTGTTTTGTCATGGTTTGCAAAGACACTATGCTATATGTGTGTTAACTGGAAAATGAAATGCATGAAGCCGATTGGCTGAGCCTGCAAAGACCTGGGAATTGATTTGATACTGTTTCTGTTATGCTGCTCTAGAACCAGTTTGAACAAGTTTTTTCAGTGCTGACTGAGTCTTCTGGAAAAGAGAGCTGTGTACACAGAGAGGCATTGCTATTTTTGAGGCCTGTTTGCTGCTGAGAAAAGAGGGTGAAGAACCAGGACTGTATTCTTCTTTGAAGCAGATTTGTGGACTGAGAAAGGACTGTTTATGACTGTGGACTTCTGTAACGTCTTGGGCACATGTAAGAGCTTCCATTTATCATCAACAATCCACATGGCTAGGACTTCTGGGATTTGAAATCCCAAACAGCTGGAAGACCAATGGTTGAACACCACTGCTTTAGCTAGGAGAAGGTGGTGGTACAATGGCCACAAAAGAAGAATGACATTGGAAAAATAGCCTGCTTAGAGCAAATGGATTTTTTTTCTTATGTGTCTTCTCTTGCCACTGCTGATAGCTCTGGAAAAAACGCAACATCATGTACCAACATGTTTTAACCCAGGAATGGGCAGACTGGCTTGTGAACACTTATAACCCCTGAAGTCACCCATCCGTCCCTCAAAACCCTATTTAAAAAACATCAGGCAAGTTTGGAGTGGATTTCACAAAAACCTTTTTTGTAAATCCCCATATAAAGCTCAAAGAATACCCAAATCCTATACAGAAAATCCTCCAGCACCCCCAAATACCTCTGTTTTTATAAGAAATCTTCTTGAAGTAGTGATAGGAAATGATATAATGACATCTCTGTTCACAATTTTTGGAAGGACTTTAATGTAGAAGTGTTAGGGAGTTCTTTAAGGAGGTGCAACTAATCATCACCGTCATCATCATCATCATCTTTATTTATATCCATTTTCTCCCTTACGGGACATGTAAACATTTTCTCTCTTACAATCATGTAAATAACAATCCAAATACATCAGTAATAAATATAAAACATCAGAAAATAAACAGTTTAAAAGGAGATCTAGAAAGGGGAAACTGGCCCCAAACTCTGCACAGTTGCCCCTTTGGTTTAACTTAACGTGTTGTAACATGTTTGGTTACCAACTAGGTCTCAGTTCTTTTTCTTAATAGGAAGCATAGCAGATCCACAGTTATCATCTAAACCACAGCATGTAGATGGGAAAGATGTGATATTTCCCAGCTGTGATTTTATTCTGTCCTTCAAGTAGCCTTAGAAAGAAAACTCTCATCAGTGCTAAGACTTTTTGGGTTTTTTTTTGCCAGAGGCAAAAGATGATTTTCATTGAAATTCCAGATGAGTAGTGTGACTCACTTCCCTTTGTGACCTCTGTACTACAGTCCCAGTATAAATCAGACAACCAGCATGTTAAAATATTGTGAATTAAAATATATATGGTATATATCCTTATGTGATTCTAAGAACACAAGTTAAGAACACATATACTTTACATGTAGCCCTAAAGTAGATGTTGTTAGTTCCCATTATAATTGGTATGAAAACATAACAATGACTTTTATTTCCATTGATTTCAGTGGGAGTTAGGTATTTTTCCAAAGAACTTGAGGTTGTTTTCAGGGTGCTATTTTTGACAGTTTCAATTTTTGGATTTTGCATTTATCAGAGAGCTGCCTTCCAGAAGGAAATCCCATGTATGCTATGTAAAAAATTATGTTGAAATTGGATATGCATGACTTAGTTTTGTTTCATCTCATGATGAGCAAGTCTGCGTCTGTGGATAGTTCTTAGGATATAGGATTTTTTGTTAGCAAATTGTCTATTCAGACAGATGTTTTACATGAACACGCAGAGAGAATTCATGCTCTGAAGTACAGCATGTTGTGAAAGCAAACATTACATTAAAGGTAGCTTTAGCTATAACATCTCACTTCCCTGGAGACAGATTTTGCTCAAGCAGTTAAACCAAGAGTCTCTGCTCTACTTTACTGGAAAAAACCCCACCTGCTTAACCTCTTTTCATGTTTTGGCCTTGTTCTCTTAAAAGCTACCTTAGTAACCACATTTCATTGCCGTGGGTAATCATGGAATTGCTTTGTTCTTTCTTCTCACTGTGCCAAGAGCTTTTTACTTGCCTTGAAGCCATGATCCTTCTTTGCTGCAGATAGGGGGCAGGGCTTTACTCTTTCCTGGTGCTTTCTTCCTACATTAAGAAAGCCATCCAGACCTGAGGTTCAAAAGGGATGTATACCCATCTCTCTCTTTATGAAGCTGAATGGCACTAAGTTGTCTCCTGTTGCTTCTCATTGCAACAAGGTTGTTTTTTTACATCCATCATGAATTCAAAGAATATCTAATGTACGCACATCACGCACATACTGCAAGTTGCTTCTGGTGTGAGGGAATCAGCCGTCTACGAAGACGTTGCCCAAGGGACGCCCAGATATGTTGCAATCCTGCAGGGAGGCTTCTCTCATGTCCCCCTCTCCACGTTAACATTTCACCATGTTAAAACAGTGGATGTGGTTCTTAATGGGACATGCTGCATCATCACAAGATGTCTACACCCTACAGCACTGGAGAAATTATATTGTTTAGCCGGTATTGCACCACCCGATATCCATTGGGAAGTAGCAGCTAAGAATGAAAGGACCAAAGCATTGACATCTCCATCCGACCCTCTGTTCAAATATCAGCCGGCACCCCAACACCTTAAATCAAGAAACAGCTTTCTAAGATCTACAGAGATACTTGCAGGACCACCACCTGAGTAAGCGAGAATCCAAAAATAGCAGGCTAAAACCCGGAACCTCAATCCATGGCTGAGACCGGATGAGAAAGTCCCTCCTGGGCACACAGATGACTGGGTGACTTGGTAGGCATTGAACAGACTGGCTCTGGGACCACAAGATGCAGAACTAAGCTTAAGAAATGGGGCTACAAAGTGGAATCCACGATATGCGAGTGTGGAGAAGAGTAAACTACAGACCACTTACTATAGTGCAGCCTGAGCCAGAGGCACTCCCAAGTGGCCAGCTTCTGGTCAAAGGAAATCTAGTATAATGCCAAGAAGCCTTCCCAGTTCCTTGAGGTCAATTAGATTGATAATTGCTCAAAATATCTATTGAACTGGTGGGGTGAACAGGGTAATGATACGAATGGTAGCTATTAATCTGAGGAATAATGGTAGCATTACCATCTATTCCTCCTCTTCCTCGTAAGCCAGTGAGCAAAGGTATGTCTTCAGCTGTTTCTTAAAGGTGGGGAGGGGGGCATCTTTAATTCCATAGGAAGGGAGTTCCAGAAGTGGGGAGGGCCACGGAGAAGGCCCTTTCTCTCGTTCCCACCAGCTGCGCTTGGGAAGGGGGGTGGGACCGAGAGTAGGGCCCCTTCCAATAACCGCAGTGTCCGAACTGTTCTATAGTAGGAGATGTGGTTCATCAAATAGTCTGGACCCGAGCCATTTTATTTAGATCTTCGTACTCTACCCAAATGGTTTCTTAGTCTGGATCTACACTGCCATATAATCCATTCTTGGAATGCTGATTAACTGCTTCGAATTGGATGATATGAATCTACAGTGCCATGTAAATTCAATTTAATGCAGTTAATCTGCATTCAGAAACTGGATTATATCGCAGTGTAAATGAGGCCTTATGTATTCCACATTCAGGAGGTAAAAAAGTAAGTAATACTGTAGCTATCCTTTCTGTCGAAATATGCGCTTGAGAAATAGTTATCTAACAAAACAGTTATAACACTAACAATTCAACATGTATGTCCTGTACCAATTTTGTCCATCCCTAATATTCTTGTTTATCAGAACTGTGTGAATAGTAACATTTTTTGCAGCAGCTTTAGTGGAGACACCTTACCTCTCATGATAACTCTTTCAGGAATGAATTTCCCTTTCTAGGGGTAGATTTCCCTCACTTCCTGTAGTTTCACCCCCGTTTTTAATTATGAGCCATATGTAAATCGGATGTTTGTAACTCGGGGATTGTCTGTACTTCTTTCACTACAGCTTTCTTGGTACTGAGAAATCAAATCTTACAGATACCCCAGTGTTTCTCTGTTAAGTGCTATTATGTTCCTGCACTGAGCAGCTTCCAGCTTCCTTCATCCCTTGCTCCGTGTGTTTCTCCCAAAAACAAGGGACAGGAACTGAATGAGAGTAATGTGTTAAGAAGGACATTTCACTCGTGCCTCGCCTGTTCCTTGCCATTTCCTTTTTGTCTTGGAGAGCGGAATAAAGTGAGTTGGCACATAGGGCATGGGAAAGAGAGTTTCTATGGCGGGCAAGGCTGCTTCTCATGTTTGAATGTCAATGCTGAGAACAGAGCATGTTGCTTATAAATTTTCCAAAGGTTTGCCTGCTTAAGATCTCATCGAATTGACATTTGAATTAGTTTCACACTTCACTGTCCACTTGCTGATGAATCGGATAGTTGTGCAGTTTGGAGTGAGAAGGTTTGTTGTATGCCTGGCCAAGCGGTGGCATAGTTCAACTGAACTAAGGCTTCCAGTGAATTTTAACTTCTCCTTTGTTATTTGACCCAACCTGACACAGAAAAAAAATTGCACTTAGAATAGTAGTTGACTACTATTCTAAGTGCAATTTTTTTTCTGTGTCAGGAGCGACTTGAGAAACTGCAAGTGCAGTGAATCTTTGCTAATAGTTAAGTAGGAATCTAAGTTCAATAAACAGGTGTAATATTAAACATATTTAGAATAGAAACATTATTTCAAGTATTTTTCAGGACTCATGTAGTCATTCAGCAAGATCAAATGGTAAAAGTTTTCCTAGATTGAACCGTTTTGTGCAGCGCAGTGTGAATATGTGCTGTATGTTTATGTGTTTTCTTTTAAAAGAATCCTTTCCTAGATTTATACCTGATTTTTAAAAAATCTACAGAGCGGGTTTTTAAAAGGGATAAGATACTATTCAAAATTTCAGTCTCCGACTTATAGCCTTGAGTGATATAATGAAGAAAAAAGCAATACTGCCTAATTCTTCTAGTTGTGTAAGCGGGTCTTTGCTTCAAGGCAGCTATAATGATTAAAATCTGGACAGTGTAATCCTGGCATTCAGGTTTAAGCTCTAATTGGCAAGAATCCCATAGTTAATATTCTATAGAATTCTGTATTTTCTGTGGAAGGAGGAAATGGTGACTCTAAAAATTCTGCTCTTACTGAGAAGAGCACAGATTCTATGCAGATGCAAAGCCCTTCAAAGCGAAGGCACAGCCTGTCTTGCAGAGATCATGGCAAAGCTAATGATCCTGAGTCGTAGTTTTGATAAGTTCAGGTAACCTTGAGAAGGAGAGCTGTCTGAAACATGGCAGGAAAGGGCATTGATAAGAAGCCCTCCCATTTGTAAAGAGCGTTAACTCTCACCTTTCCTTATGGCAGGCAACACAGCAGCCAATGGGTTAAATTGCAGGCTTTATATGGCTTTCTCCTTCACAGCTAGAGTTCAGGTGAAGGAGGAGGCTTTTGCAGTTGTCCCTCCCCTTGAGACCTACCCTTCAATTTGGCACAGTGGTGATGACACTTCAAAGACAGATACCTGCCGTCTGTCACTGATACAATCCACCTCTAGCTAGGGCTGCAGTATCAGGAAGGTGACACTGCAGTGTTAAAGCTTTGCTTAGGGAATTCATTCTCTGTGTTGGCAGGTTTAGCAATTACAGCTTGCAACTGTTTACACACCTTGCATGTAACAATTTGGAGTGATCGCTTTTCCATCTGTGCCTCATTTGTCGACCTCATTGTGGCTGTTGTACATGCAAATAAGCAGGGCTGTTGCCTCCCTCAACTGTATGCTTTTTGAATGATATTATGGTTGGCTTCAGTCTCCAGGATGAGCCGCATATCCAGAGTGTTGGTTTTCAAGATGGCAAACCCACCTTTTTCTTTGATTTGATGAGCCACAAACAAGCCTCAAGTTCTCATTTTAGCCTTTCTTTCTGAAAAAGAGCAGCAATCTCCAACTTTCAAGAACAAACTAATTACACACACACACACACACACACACATGTTGCACAGTTAAAACTGGTGTGCCAGCTGTGTGAACCCTACCCCAGCTCTTACAGCCATCATAACCCATCCGGAAAAGCATGCCCATTGGTTGTTGAATCAACCAATGGAGCTATTTGAAATGGCTTTTTATATCAAATGAGCACATTGTTTTAATTTTTTACAATGTTTAAATTGTGATGTTATTATTGGATTGTTGTATGTTGTATGCTGGTATTGAATGTTTACCATGTGCAAACCGCCTTGAGATAGAACAGTATATAAATAAAGTTTTGTTGTTGTTGTTGTTGTTGTTGAGTATCTTTTATCTGAGATGTTTGGGACCAGAAGTGTTTTGGATTTCAGATTTTGGAATACCTGTATTTGCACATACAACATACCGGTAATTTGATATTTTGAAAATGAGACACTGATATAAACACAAAATAATTTGTTTTATACACATAGTCGAAGAGGGGGTTCATGCAATATTTTTAATAATATGGTATCTGAACCATCAGAAAGTAAAGGTGTCACTATCTCAGCCACCAGTTTAGACAATTTCAGATTTTGGAGTATTTTGGATTTCAAAATTCTGGTAAAGGAATGTTGCATACTGATTCCAGATGATTTATTTAGACCCATGATATATATCTACAGTATGCCTGCACTTGAAGTCATTGCTTGTGGTGATTTGTGTTGAGTTTAGCAACACATCCCGGTATTTGCTGCATAGTACTGTTAAGTATAGTGCATGAAAACACAGTGGTGCTATATACAGTAAATCTAAAACAAACTTGTTCAGCCTGATGCCTTTCAAATGTTTTGGACTGCAAGTCCCATCAGCCCAGTTGATATAACCAGTAGTGAGCAATTTTAGAAGTTAAAAGTTCAAAACATCTAACAGACATCCAGTTAGGAAGACTAATGTAAACTTTTCTACTTTTGTAAGTTGGGTGAGATATCTCGAAGCATTCTTTTCCATACAGTCCACATTTATGAGGAATTCTCTCTGTGTGTCATCGGCACAGTTGACAAATAACAAAATAATGGTAAATGTGGTTCATCGTATCTGGAGGGCCACCAAATCCAGAAGACTGGGCAGCAATTCAATCCATTTTAACCTCAAATTCAAAGACAATAGTGGCTCTATCTTGGTTTACTAACTTTTGGTCGAACACCATTTTCTTTTCCTTCTGGTTCTAATTTTCAGCATTGCCTTGAAGGATTAGAATCAGTGTTTTAAACATTATCCAGGCAGTATAGGGATGAAGAGCACATTGCTGTTTTTAATAGTATTGACAAACAGAAGAATGTTGCCAAGAAAAGAGGTTTAAAGTCTATGCTTTGAATCAAGTGTTTCAGTTCAATGGACGTCATGAAAACTAGTCCAGTAAGCCGCTTTAAGGCATGTTCCTATTACTTATACTCTTTCAGCGTTGCTTCTGGGAGCTATATATGAGTGTAAAGTGAACATGCTATGTGATATAACTGAGTGTTGTTGAGAGTTATTTTGAAGTGTATCAAAATAACAGAGCCCCTTTCAAGTGTGATTGTTTAAATTTTCTCCCATGACACTGGAAAATAAGCATGGACTATCTTGTAAGATTCTTCATTATTTTGTTTTGGTTTTTTTTTCTCCTTCCTAGTTAAGAATCAGTTTCAATAAATCGTGCCCATTTCTATAAAATTCCAATCCAAGAGTCAATTTGTCAGGACATATTTGCCACTTGGTGGTAATGCTGTACCAGACATGAACGTTCAATTGAATCAGTACACATATTCAAGTGATGGAAAATCATGAAGAGTTGACATATAAAAAGGAAGAAAGGGGGAGGGCCATTGTACTAAATTTTCAAATGACTGTCTAAGGCAATCCAGCATTTTAAATCTTTACAGCTGTGAGTGTTGATTTGTAAAAGCAATCAACCTGCTGGGCACAGGTCGATTTGTCAAATTTTAAAATTCTCTCTGAGAAGATTCCTGTTGTTATATGTGCAAAAGCAAGGACTCTTGTATAGGTTGAGTATCCCTGATCCATAATGCTTGGGACAAGAAGTGTTGTGTATTTTGAATTTTAGAAAACTTGTATATGCATAACAAAATTTCTTGGAAGTTATACTGAAGTCTAAACACAATATTCATTTATGTTTTGCATACACTTTACATACATAGATTGAAAGTAATTCTATGCAGAATATTTGAATGATTTTGTACACGAAAGAAAGTTTGTGTACATTCAACCATCAGAAAGCAAAGGTATAATTCATCCAGCCAGTTTTTGTCCTTTGTAATTTTCTTGTTCAAGGATAGCAACCTGTAAATCACTTACTGTGTGTCCAAGAAGGCCGAGATGATCTGAAATTGTTTTTTCCTCATTGTCATTTCTAGTGCCAGATTTTTGTCCATTAATCCTCTTGTGCTGTTTGTCCAATGTACAGTTTAGTGGCTCTCAGATGTTTTTGGCCTTCAGGTCCCAGAAATCCTAACAGTTGGTAAACTGGATGGGATTTCTCGGAGTTGTAGGCCAAAAATATCTGGGGACCCCAGGTTGAGAACCACTGGTATAGAAGGGTGTTGCTGGTATACGATGGCATATATCACACTGGAAGAAGAGCAAGCAAACAATCTTGTGAATGATGTTATTGTCCCCTGTAATATTGCTCCAAGTGTAGATGTGGAGACAAAATTGGCATCCAGGTTTGTGATAGAACCTTGTCCCTGTATTACCATCCATGTTTATGTATTCTGTTGCAAGTGAGGACTTAAGATTTGGAGGATATCTATTGGCCAACAAGGACCTGTTTTCCAGAGCTTCCAAGCTATGTTATTCTCCAGAATTGGTTGATAGCTTGTTTTTTTAAAATATATTTTATTGAAGTTTTACCTTATAAGATAGAGTAAATTAACATCAAAAGAGTGAGAACATTTGATTGTATAGAAAGTAGGAAAACTGAGATTAAAAAGGATCAAAAAGGGAGAGAGAGAAAAACCAAAAACCAAAAACAAAGCTAAAGTTTATATAAAAAATAAAAAAATAAATACATCTGAACAAATGGCGATATAAAAATGCAAAAGTACTTGGCAAAGAAACACACCAAAAAGCAAAAGCAAAAAGCATTAGCACTTGTTGATGATGTCTTTAAGTGGTCTCAGATGGGAACTGTAGGTGACCACTAAGGGTGTTGTGTCATTTTGTGTTTTTCATCTGTCTTGTAATAAATATCTTGTGGGTATTAACCTTGCCTTCTCAATTGGTTGTCATGGCCGGAACTTTTTTTAATAACAGCCTAGTAGTTAGAAATCCGGGAGCAAGCAAATTGCTTCCTTGGTGTGAAAGAGGAGATGCTGAGCAACCAGGAGAGAGCCCTAAGACATGGCAGATCACTGAGCTCTGGTGCCCAGGGCATTCAGCTGGTCAGGAGGGGAAGGAGGGCTGTGAAAGCCCCGAGGGCTTGGAAGTCATAGCCTGACCTCAAACTGTCTTCCCTCTTGCCAGCCCTGGTCTGAACTGGCCCTGTGGTGACTCAGCCTGCAAAGTAGTGGGTGGGGGATATAAATAGCACTTACTAGCAGGGCAGCTGTCTGCCTCCAGCACTTGTGTACCAGCAAGATGATAATTTTTCTCTCTCTCAAGGGAAAGCGAGCCTTTCCTATCTTAGAAAATGGTACTGAGAATAATGTGAACATATATCTGGATGGGACCATAAGCATGCATGCATTTGAAAGAATTTTCCTGCATGTTCTGATGAAGCAACAGACGATCATCATGCCTGCTGTGCTCTGCTTGTTCTTTGCTTGTGGTATAGCTAGTGTAGGGAGGGAGGGAAGATGGCAATGTTAATTTTATAACCAAAACATAGGCATGTTAATTTTATAACCAAAACCTGTCTAAACAAGGTGGTTTTGTTTAAAAAATCATAATCTACTACTGACTGAGGATATTGGTTTGGCACTTCAGGATAGACCAGTTTAGAGTTAAAATTGCCTTAATATATTTTCACTTCCTCCAGTGCTCTTATAGGAATTGAGACTCACATATTCAGTTTCAAAAATATATTTATTCCGTTTGTTGACCATCTCTTTCATTCCCTGCCCACATACTTAGTTAGGCTTCTGAGAGTTCACATTTCTATGGTGTACCTGAAATGGTCCTGGATTTTTTTGGGTTTCTAAGAGGAAGGAAATTCTCTATAACAAGCATTTTTCTGTATAGCATAACATTTCACTATGCACACTCCCTGTAGTCTGTTTTGATTGATTTCAATAGAGTAGCAGCTGGGTATAAGGCTTCAGATGGCCAGAGGAGTGAGAACCAGGCCAAGCCTCAGCATGCAGGCATTAAGAGTGAAGTAGACAGTGATGTGTGTTTGTGAATCTGTGAGAAGTGCCTTACCTCCTGTGGTACCAATGGTTATCGCCTCCTTTGAGTCTAATACATTAAGCCAGTGGTTCTCAACCTGGGGTCCCCAGATGTTTTTGGCCTACAACTCCCAGAAATCCCAGCCAGTTTACCAGCTTTTAAGATTTCTGGGAGTTGAAGGCCAAAAACATCTGGGGACCCCAGGTTGAGATCCACTGCATTAAGCATTGGCCTTTGGGAGTACCATTTAGACTGCAGAACCTTTCTGCCTGATTATCCAGTGTTGACTGTAAAGGTCTATCCAAATACACCCTATACAACACTAACCTGATAACTAGTTTATCACCTTAAAGCTGTTATAGAACTGTATAGATCATGCCCCCTTCTCCCGATTATTTTCTTGGATCTTTGACTGTGTACCTGCAATTGGCCCTCTTGACCCATTGTTTGTTGTCTTAGACTTTGATTTCTGCTGAACTTTGATTGCATATCCATCTCTGGTCTCCTTCTGATCTATCTTTGCTACTTTGGACCTTGATTCCTGCCTGTTTTAAACCACACACCTGCGTTTGGGCTTCATGGGAAATGTCTCAAACTTGACAGCCCAAAGAAGATTGACTTTTACTTGGCTTGATAGTGTTAGTGCGGGGACACACAGTTGTCTTGGGGGCTGTTTCCATCTTGTGAATTTCTTTGGCAGTGAAAGATAGACTTCTTGAGATGGTTGCAATAATAAAGCTATCAAAGGTTTATCATTCTTAACTTACCAATAGACAACAAAAGTAAAAATAGTTTACAGGACCCAGTGAATCTGGGACTGTCTATGGCTGCAGGCCATAGCTAAGCATTAAAGCTTTGGAGGTATGATGAGAGACTCCCTCCTGGATACACAGAAGACTGGGTGACTTGGAAGGTGCTGAAGAGGCTGCACTCTGGCATCATGAGATGCAGAGCCAACCTTAAGAAATGGGGCTACAAAGTGGAGTCCACGACATGCGAGTGTGGAGAAGAGCAAACCACAGACCACCTACTACAATGCAGTCTGAGCCCTGCCACATTCACAATGGAGCACCTTCTTACAGCAACACCAGAGGCACTCCAAGTGGCCAACTCCTGGTCAAAGGACATTTAATATAATGCCAAGTTGTTGCTTTTTTAACTTTGTGTTTTCAAATACATTACAACTTGTAACCTTGGTTTGCTTCAGGACATAAGTCTTAAAAATAGAGAAACCGTTTCGGGTGTAGTCATATTCGCAGTAAAGCAGTTTTTATGGGAATTGTAAGCCCAACTGATAAACCATCAGTGGTGACAAACAACTATGTGGGAGGAAGTTGAAAAACTATTTGTATAAATTATACTGAGGACCAGTAAAGATAACCGTCAGCAACCTGGCCAGAAAAATAACCCATTTTTTGTATGTTAAAAGACTGTAAAAAAAGTAGTGGAACAAAATAAAATCTGGTTTAAGTAATTAGGGAGACTTCAAAATCAAGCCAGGTGAATCTTCATTCTGAACACTGTATTCTTAATTTCAAATTGTAATCATTAACAGAATGACAAGTGAATAGTGACTATGGTACAACTAACCCCAACAATTTTGCAACCTTGAATAGATTGAGTTACAACTTCATTATGTTCTCCCAGTCCCCTGACTTCTACAACCATTCTATCAGTTTACAATTCAGGGAGATTCCCAAAACAGGGCTCTTTTGAGATACCAGCTCTATTTGGTCCCCACCTCTTCCCTATTTCTATTCCAGCTAGTCCTTAGGAAGAAACTGTATATGTTTTTAACAACTCTTTCCTGCGTTTCTTTTTTCTTCCCATCTTGTGCCTTTTTGGGAGCATATTATTCTGATTTTAAGGATATAGGCAAAACTCTCTTGTTATGTCTTATATAAGCTTTTCTAGAAGGACTGAGGCAAAAAGCTTTAAATAAGTAAATAATAATGATGTTTGCTCAGAACTGTGGAACTCTTGGTTGATGTTAATTAACTGCTCATTTTAATTATTTAGGATTTCAACTTTGTGCTGAAACCAGAAAAGGTATTTAGAAGAGAGTTAGCCCAGTGGAACTTGCATCTGCGTAAATATGCATAGGGTTGGGCATAAACAAATCACTTTGAAATAAAACTGGCATCATAATATTATAGCTAGTTAATTTTCTCTAAATGTTGCTTTAAGATATTAGAATAGGACTCGTGTGTTAATTGATATAATTGATAACCCATTAAAATGTTGCACTGCATACATTCTGATCATTTAGGACTTGCAAAGCCTTTAAAATTATGTTGTTGAAGGCTTTCATGGCCGGAATCACTGGGTTGCTGTGAGTTTTCCGGGCTGTATGGCCATGTTTCAGAAGAATTCTCTCTTGACGTTTCCCCCACATCTATGGCAGGCATCCTCACATGGAGGCAGCAACCAGACTTTGAAGATGCAAGGATATTTAATGCTAATTAAGGTGGCGAATTGCACCATTCACACTTGCCTCAAATGGATAAGAGTTCTTTCTCCTACCCTGGACTTCCCACAGATATATAAACCCCACTTGCCTAGTTTCCAGCAGATCTCACAACCTCCAAGGATGCTTGCAATAGATGTGGGTGAAACGTCAAGAGAGAATGCTTTTGGAACAGCCCAGAAAACTCACAGTAATCCAGGGAGCGGGGTAAGCTCTTGTTGTTAGCCTCAGCAGCAGTTCGAAAACATGCAAATGTGAGTAGATCAATAGGTACCGCTCTGGCGGGAAAATAAGGGTGCTCCATGCTGTTATCCTGGCCACATAACCTTGGAAGTGTCTCAGGACAACGCTGGCTCTTCGGCTTAGAAATGGAGATGAGCACCAACACCCCGAGTCGGACACGACTAGACTTAATATCAGGGGGAAACCTTTACCTTTATCAGTGACCCAAGGGATTTGGGAAACAATGAACATTTTGGTAAACAAGTGGACAGACTGTAGAAAAGTGGATAAACCTGTGTATAAGATTATTCATCTTTCCATTTTAGTTACAAAGGATCAGACAGACAAAAGATTTCTGTTATTTATTTAAACTACTGACAACATTCCTTTAATCAAAGAGCCATTTACAGAAATTAAAGCAACAGGTAACAATTAAACAACAAAATTTAGATGTAATATTTCAAACAAAACATTGTTATTCTATTTTATCCATCACTAGAATGGTATTTGGGATTTCCTTCTTCAGGTGTTAAAATGGCTTGGGTCATATCTGCTGGTATAATTTTGAGTCCAAATAGTGGTGTGATAATTTAAACCTGGATTTTACAGAGCAGCTTTATGGCAGCAAGTAAGGATGAAATAGTCTGGAAACATAACTAGCACGTACATCAGAAGTAGCTCTCATCTGAACCTTGGCTTTCAACGAGGAATATGTGACCTAGTGGCTTGCCAGCATGCTTACTTGTCAGACATTAGAGTTATGATCCACAATTTTGTGGTCCAAACTATGCATTTTGAGATGATCTATGGATATGTTGGGGAAAATTTTGTAAAGTGAGCAAAGTGTCAGTGAAATTTTAGGGTAGCAATTGCACCATGGTCACCATCACCATCATGGTCATCATCGCTAGCAATTTCCCACCCAGACATTCAAAAGATTCACTAGCTGCAGCGTAGCAGAAGGAGAAGGTGCTTCCACTCACAGAAGGGGATGGCACTTTTCCTGATAAGAATTAAGTGCAGTATTACACTGACCTGCAGATAACACTAGTTAACATCATTTTTGATCCTGGATTGTAAATATTATTTTCTAATTGTTTCTATCATAAAAACATGGGAAAATGTTACTAAACTCTAAAAACTGTTTTTGTGGGACATCCTGCAACACATTCCCCAACATATCCATAGATCATCTCAAAATGCATAGTTTGGACCACAAAACGTACCCTTAACTTATACATGCAGTTAACTTATAGGGAAAGGTAAATGTTTCCTCTTGACATTAAGTCCAGTCGTGTCCGACTCGGAGTTGGTGCTCATCTCCATTTCTAAGCCGAAGAGCCAGCATTTTCCATAGACACCTCCAAAGACATTTTCCGTAGACACCTGGCATGACTGGATAGAGCGCTGTTAGCTTCCTGCTGGAGCGGTACCTATTGATCTACTCACATTTGCATGTTTTCGAACTGCTAGGTTGGCAGAAGCTGGGGCTAGCAGCGGGAACTAACCCCCGCTCCCCAGATTCCAACTGCTGACCTTTTGGTCAGCAAGTTTAGTAACTCAGTGGTTTAATCTGCTGTGCCACCGGTGGCTCAGTGGTTAACTTATATAGAAGTATATATGGTGCCTCCCTTCTATTTTAAGAAAAGTGACTACACCAGAAAGAAAATATTTTTTTTTCAAGACAACATATCTAAAGCTGTACATGATATATGAGCTGTTTAACTTTTTTTTGGTAGTGTAATAGTATTACCTTTGGCTTCCCTGTACAATGTATCAGTTCTATTTCTAGTAAAGAAAAAAAAAAGATTCAGCACAATTATTTTTTTACTTATTTTACTAAAGGATGTCTATGATTCATTAAAGGACGTATCTGATTCTGTGGGCACTGGTAATTTGTCACTATTTGCCTGGGCTACTTCAACTTGTCTGATCAAGAAAGAATTCTCTTTGTGAGATAGAAATAAGCATAGCAGTGAATTTTCATTTGTTAGTCTCTCCCTCTGTCCACTTAAAGTTTGTCGATGATTGCCTCATTAGAAGAATAACTAGAACTTCATATGTGTTTAGTCTATCTGACAAGATCGATGGGAGTACAACAGCCCATTATTATATTATTGGTTCATTGCCTTCTGTTCAGCTGTAATTCCAAAGGAACTGGTAGTATCACAAGATGGTGAGGTTTCAAAATTCACTGTTTCTTTCCCCAGATTTGACTTCTGCGAGGCATTTTAGCAGTAATGCTCAGAATTATACCACCCTCTTACTAGAAGACGAGAAAGGAATTCTTTATGTAGGAGCCAGAGGGGCTATATTTTCCTTAAATTCCACCAACATTGCTGATGGCTCCCATCATATAGTAAGTGCAACTTTATCTTACTGGTATATTCACAAACTTATTTCCGTGCAAGTTTCAGTTCCCATATGTAGTTAGAACTACAGACAAATGTATGTATTTTCAAGGAATAGTATTTCAATTTCTTAACACTTCTCAGATAGCATATTGAATGCACATCTGTATACTTTGCACATGTGTTACACACACACACATATATCCCATTTCAAGTAAATAGTATATACTCCCAATTCATTATTTCTTGTATATTTATCTGTGTCAGCACTTGCTTATATTTTTTCACATGGTTTAATAACTTTTCCATTTTTAAAGTAGCAATGCTCAATGTTTTATAATCTATTTACTGCATTATGATTATTTGTAACTTTTCTTAATATGTTTTAAAATTATTGTAATTGTTTTTGTTCCTTTTCATAAGCATTGATCCCTTTCCGCCACATCAGTATACATGTGGCAGATATTGCTTTTATTACATTAGGGGGGCATTCTCAAATCATGCTTGTTTCAAATGTTCAGATCAAAGCACCCATCATTTCCAATCGTCTTGAAGGAAAGTGAAGGGATGTGTTAGGGCAGGACTTCTTAAACCTTTCCACTTGCAACCCCTTTTGCCTGGGACATTTTACATGACTCAGGATATAGAAGTATATAAAATAGGTACAAAAATCAAACATTTACTGATAACAAATCAGTGTTGGAAAGGCTTGCAAAACAGACCAATTTTCCTTTATTATGAAGTACAGTGAAAGCCTATTTTACAGAGTCTACTGTAAACACTGCAAAACAGGTTTGTGCAAATATATAAAACAGCTACTAGGTGATGTTCAGAAAGCTTTTACTATTGCCAAGTTTTTTTGGGATTCCAGCATTAAGCTAACACAGTGGTTCCCAATTTGTGGTCTGTGGACTGCCAGTAGTCCCCAAGAACTAAAATATGGTCAATGGCCTCACTGTTACTACACTGTTGGAATGAAAGCAACAGGTCTAGCTAAACCCTCTTATAGTGCTGAGGCAACTGAGATATCGGGAGGGGAGAGGCTAACTACCCACAAAAGGTGCAACAACAAGCCTCCTGAATGATGCTTCTCCTCCCCCCCCCCCTCCCATGAGCAGAGGTGTTCCATGTGGCAACTGGAAGTGGGGGAGCCTTGGTGTGTTTGTTTTTAGGCCTGTTCCTGGGGTTATTTGGGGTGCTGATTCAGAAAATTCACATTATCTCTATATTATTAAACATGGTTTTCTGTGGGCGAGCAGATGGTGACTACTGGATGGCATATGTTCTGTAGCAGAAACTAGAGCTTTGTAGTGTCACCCAGTTGACCACCGAATCTCACTTACCAGGTAGCAACCACTGTGAACAACAGGGATCTGTTCCCCAGAGGCCCCATCTACACTACCATATAATCCAGTTTCCGGATCCAGATTGTCTGCTTTGAACTGGATTATATAGCACTATAGACTCATATAATCCAGTTCAAAGAAGATAATTTGGATTCAGGAACTGAATCACTGTATGTGGCAGTATAGATCCAGCCTGACTTTTTCAGTGCTGCCTATTAGGGATCTCTAGTGCAACAGTCAGAAATGGGGTCCCCGTTACAATTCTCCCCCACATTAGAAATTGCTCATAGGAAAGGGAATGGAAATGGCATGCTTCCTGATCAACAAGAGAACGGGTCCCCC
Organism: Anolis carolinensis; assembly: GCF_035594765.1. Classification (NCBI taxonomy): domain Eukaryota; kingdom Metazoa; phylum Chordata; class Lepidosauria; order Squamata; family Anolidae; genus Anolis; species Anolis carolinensis. The sequence goes on from NC_085843.1 coordinate 231,579,125, forward strand.
ATAATTCACAGCAGCTACATATTCCCTAAATTAGTGAATATGTAGGAGTCATGAATACAAGCCAGTCATAAATGAATTCCTTCATATTCATTCATAACAGCTTTAATTAACTGCAACCAGTGTAAAGGTAAAGGTTTTCCCCTGATATTAAGACTAGTTGTGTCCGACTCTGGGGGTTGGTGCTCATCTCCATTTCTAAGCCAAAGAGCCAGCATTATCCGTAGACTCCTCCAAGGTCATGTAGCCAACATGACTGCATGGAGCACTGTTACCTTCCCACCGGAGTGGTACCTATTCATCTACTCACATTTGCATGTTTTCGAACTGCTAGGTTGGCAGAACCTGGGGCTAACAGTGGAAGCTCACCCCACTCCCCGGATTCGAACTGCCAACCTATTAGTAAGCAAGTTCAGCAGCTCAGCAGTTTAACCCACTGCCTCACCGGTGGCACACAACCAGTGTAATATACCTAAAAGAGAGCCAGTTCTAGTTTTATAAACAACTCTGGATTTAGACACAGAATCTCTGTCAACTTGCTCATTGTTAATATGGGAGAAAGGGCCAGTCCTATAATACACAATTTCCTTAGAAAAGGTAGAGGTCTCAGGTGCTGCTGTAGCTTCTATTCAGGCTGGATCTACTCTTCCATAGAATCCAATTCAGTGCAGTTATTCTGAAACTGTATCATATGGCAGTGTAGATCCAGCCTATCTCTGGGTTATTGTGTGTTTTCCGGCCTGTATGGCCATGTTCCAGAAGTATTCTCTCCTGACATTTTGCCCACATCTATGGCAGGCATCCTCAGAGGTTGTGCGGTTGTGAGGATGCCTGTCATAGATGTGGGCTAAACGTCAGGAGGAAATACTTCTGGAACATGGCCATACAGCTTGGAAAACACACAGCAACCCTGTGATTCCGGCCATGAAAGCCTTCGACAGCCTTTCTCTCATTTTGGGCTCTTATTGCTGAGTTGCCGCTCCCCCCCCCCCCAAAATCTATTTTCATGCAAAATGAGAGGAACTTTTAGCTAGGCAAAACAAACATACAAAACAGTCTGCTATCCATGAATGCCATTTTTGCTGCCACCGCCGCCTCTTCATTCCTCCACTTCATTCTGCTGCTCCCTTAAGGACTTGTATTTGTGACAGTCAGGTTTTCACTGCAGTCAAGGACCTTTATAGAGCTAACAGACCACAAAACTTTTCAGTGCTGCTACCTCTCCTATGTACTTAGATAATGCCACTTATTCTGAAAAAGGCAAAACACAAACTTGGAATAGCTCTCATGAGCTTCATGGGGTCTGCCTCTTAATGGCATCCTTAGCCACTATTTCCTTTTTTCATTTTGCTTTGCAGATAGATTGGAAGGTCTCTCCTGAGAGGCGGGCAGAATGCTTGAAAAAAGGCAAAAACAACAAGGTATGTGTGTGTCTTCTGTATCTGCACTTAACAACCTTTTTGAATCTATAGGGAACAAACAGGCTATTGTTAGCCATTCCATGCAAATTGCATTCTCTTTTTCTTTCTGCAGACAGAATGTTACAACCATGTCAGGCTTTTGCAGCGACTAAATGCAACGCATCTGTATGCCTGCGGCACATTTGCCTTTCACCCACTCTGCACCTACATTGTGAGTAAAAGAAGTAGGAATTTTTATTGGGGAAGAGGATGGAGTAAGCAAATCGTTGCCTACAATCTCTGCTTGTTTATAGACCACTATTACATCTACATATGGAACTGGTTGAACCTACAGTTTCTCCATAGGCTGGTATCTGTGGGATATAAACACATTCCAAGCTTTGGCTCCTGTATTGGATTTTCCTGCCAAGGAATAGAAAGGTCATGAGGCTGCGAACTCATTTATACTGCTTGCCAACAGGAGGGAAGTCTGAAGGGAAGGTTATCCTTCCCAGTGTTTTGTTCTTGAAGGCTGGCTTTGGATTTTCAAGAAGCAACAGAGTTTGGACAATATTTCACTTCTTTGCAATTTGTAGGCTTTTCTCTCTTGAAGAACCAAAGTTAAAACCTAAGTGTGCCACTATGTGCATCCTTTAAGATTAATATTCAGTATGTAAATGATTTTGGGTCCCATGTTAAGAAGAAAGATGGGAGAGCCCAGGATTCAAATTATTAATCTTCAGTGAGCCACCTTGGATGACCTCAGACAAAGAATTGCTTTCCAGCCTAATGTACCTCATAGGGATGTATGAGGATAAAATGGGTTAATGCTACAGTGTAGTAGTAGTAGTAGTAATAATAATAATAATAATAATAATAATAATAATAATGTTTTATTTGTACCCTGCCACCATCTCCTCGAAGGGACCCGAGGCGGTTCACAGAAGCACTTCAAAGTGCCACATATAAACAACAATATACAGAACACTGAACTCGCTAAAGCAATCGTTTCCAACACTTGATCTGTTGGGGATTGCAGTTGATAGATAGAAACTCTTACATGTGCCCGTGAGCCCAGAGACACTCTGCAGAATGATGGACCACTCACCTTTGCAGAACAAATAACACAGGAACTTTGACTGAATCCAAGAGCTCAACAGAACAATGGTGTTTATAATAGTCCCTCTGTTTGCTTACAGAAGTCAGCAGTTATAGGCAGTTGTTTCTTAGTCCATAGATCTACTTCAGTTAAGATCAGCAGCAAACAAGGCCTCAGAAATAGTCAGGCCTCTCTGAGTACAGAGCCATCTTCTTTTCCAGCCAGTACTAAGTAGACTCACAGACAGAGAGAAACCTGTTTAAACTGGTTCTCCAGCAGCAGGACAGCAATAGTTACAAAACCAATTTCCAGGTCCTTGCAAACTCAGCCAATCAGCTTCATGCATTTGATTTTCCAGCTAACACACATATAGTATCTTTGAAAACCACAACAGGATCTTCATATGTTTTGGACTTCAGCTCCCACAGTTCTTAACAACTGGTAAACTGGCTAGCATTTCTGGGAGTCCAAAACACTTTGAGGACCAAAGGTTGGGAACTACTTCACTAGAGGAAGTGCAGGGAAGCATATGGTCAAATATATGGCTACTAGTAAAGAAATAGTAATATAACAAGCTATATATCTAAATGTTACAGCTGCATAAGAAGCTGTATTGCTATTTGTATGAGTGCCTTTCCAGGAAATTTGAATGGTGGTGAATGGATTGTGCACCTGTTTTACAGTCATGTGGTGTCCATTTTCCCACCGTGTTTGTTTTTCTATTGCAGGGAAATTGTGTTTTCTTTACATTCAAACTGCAGTGACCTTTAGTTGGGAAACTCCCAACTCCACATTTCAGCTGGTGTAACTGTTAAACTAGCTGTGTGATGGCACTTCTAATACATAAGATGTTATTTTCAAAACCGAATGGCGAGGTAGTGGCCATGAAAACACTCTTACATCGAAAAGATGTCCAGTTAACACCAAAGAACCATGCAGAGCAGGAATGGTTTTGTGGCCCTCAGGGTATCAATATTTTGTCCTCATATGTGCTTTATGGGATGTGGAAGCATTTTAACTATGTTCTTATTCTCTTGGGCCATTTTACAACTAGGGAAGGCCTTTTTTAAAAAGTAGGTAATAAAAAGGAAGTGACTGTTCTTGGAATTTCATGATAATAACAAATTTTCAAAGACCTCACCAACTGAAAAGTGCCAGCATTCCCCAGAACAGTGATGTGACAGAGCTGTATATCAAACTGCTATAACTATCCAGTATAGATAAACTACAGACTTAACTCTGCTTAGTCTCCAGATTCATCTAAGAATGCATCTACACAGTAGAATTAATGCAATTTATCATCACTTTAACTGCCATGTCTCAATGCTATGGGAAACCTGAATGTCTAGTTTGTTGATACACCAGCACTTTTTGGCAGAGAAAGGCTAAAGACCTAGTGAAAATACAATCCCATGATTCTATAGCATTGAGCCAATTCACTTAAAGATGTGTCAAACTGCATTCATTTTTCAGTCTAGATGTACCCTCAGATTGGAGAGTGTTCAGGCTGGTTTGGTGGTTTTTGTTATTTTTTAAAGCTGAGAGTGGGATGAGCAGGGCTGTAGCCAGGAAAAAATTTCGGAGGGGGTTTTGGAAATTTCAGAGGGGGGGGGGGGTTGAACCCCTAACCCCCCCCCCCTCCCAGCTACAGACTGTCAGTATCTGCTTGAGATAGTGCCTGGAGGGACTCTTAATTTTTTGCATCTCATAGACATAGCATGGGGATTTGGTTAACCAGTTAAAATTCATGAGTAAACCAGGTTTTTTTTTAACCTGAAAATTTTCAGGGATGGTTTGAACCCCTAACCCCCCCCCCCCCCCCCCCCCGGCTACTGGCCTGGGGATGAGAACTTTTCAAGGAATGTCTGTGGTAGGTTATTTTGCATGTTAGTAAAATATTAGATAGAAGAAAAAATCCTTTGCGACAGATCTTAACATAAACATTTCTTCCTGCTGACACTTTATTTTGGGACATTGAACTTATATCTCTGCTCTGTTGTCAGTCCTGCAAATTGCTTATTTGAACTTTTCCTTTCCACTCAGTAATGTTTCTTGCCTGCTGGTGAGAATATCAGAGTAAAGGAGCAAGGTTTATAGTGTTCTAAAACCAGTGGTTGGAATAGCTCTAATGACAACTTCACAGTCCATGGCTCAAACACCATTAAAAGAAAGAGAACATCCTATTTTGGCTTTGCTAAGGAATATCGACTCAGAATTTAGTTTGTATTTAATTACTGATCTTATCCCACACTAGGATCGTAATCCTATGCATGTCTACTTCTTATACCTAGATGCCTATGGATATGGTTCAGTTTTAGCACTGTAAAATGGCACCAGACAGCCCCAACATTATAAAACATTAGTGAAACAAACTATGGGATTACTCTTTCTTATTAACCAGCAGTTTAACAAACAAAAATCAAATATAGTAGAGTCTTGCTTATCCAACATAAACGGGCCAGTAGAACATTGGATAAGCGAAAACGTTGGATCATAAGAAGGGATTAAGGAAAAGCCTATTAAATGTCAAATTACGTTATGATTTTACAAATTAAGCACCAAAACATCATGTTTTACAAACAAGTCTGCTACTTGTTTGGGAGCGTGGCTGCACTTGTGTCGTTGTTGGGTGTGTTGGCCCACTGCGCGCTGCTGCCTAGAGAAACAGCTGTGGTCAATCTGAAAGTCTCTTGTAGGATTCCTTAGGCCCCATCTCCGCTACCATATAATCCAGTTTGAACTGTATTATAATGGTCAGTGTAGTCTTATATTATTTATTTATTTATTTGCCATACTTGTATCTCGTCTTAATCAACCCCTAAGGGGACTCAAGGTGGCCTTACAAAGGCAACAATTTAACTCAATGCCACATGCATATATACATCAATGAATAAACAAAAACATTAAAACCATCCATTAAAACATAACATTAAAACACAGTTAAAATCACAGATTGAACTGCATTAAACTGGATTATATAAGTCTACACTGCCATATCCAGTTAAATGAATTTAAGCTGCATTCTGAAATTGGATTATATGGCCATGTACATGGGGACACAAAGAGGGATGGGCAAAGTGCTATTTTTAGTAGCTGTTGGACTTCAACTCCCATCAGTACAGGGCAGCAATAGCCAACAATGAGGAATGTTGGAAGTTGTAACCTGATAGTGTTACTGGGGGTGTATTTTTCCCAACCTGATTTAGATATGGTATGCCAGAGAACAGGGAGCATACAGAACTGGGCAGACTCAGATTACTCAGATGCCATTGCCTGTATAAGGAGTTTCTTCAACAGACATTGTCTTGGAATGGCTAAGATCTTGCAAGGAGAGGTCTTCCTTCAGCCATCATCCAAGATGCAAACAAGCCATGATGGATTCAGACAAATACACTCCATAGTGATCGCCCTGCAGCCCTTGGTTTCTTGGGATCTACAGCAACAGATATGGATTAAACAATAAGAGGAGAGGAAGCATAGGTTATAATATTTTGACATTTCTCTAATGACTTCTACCCCGAGCTGCTTCCTTCTCTTTGATATTGGCTAATTTATGATATTTTTGAATGTCGAATAATCATGTCTTTGTAAATTTCCTTCTGCTATTTTTTAAAATGAAAATGCAGATATATGCTAGAGTCTTATAAAAAGAACTTGATTCCAGATGGCTGCCATGTAAGACTTCCAGATAAGCTGGCTGCAGCAGCAAATAGATGACAAAATTGTCACAGGGTGTTTGGGCATTTCCTTTGAAAGTAAACATTAGCGGCTCCAAAACTGAAGTAGTCATATTTTTAGGAACGGAGATAGCAAAAATGACTCCTTCACGATCAAAATTGCTATATTAAAGATGAAAGCTCATCCTGTTGTAAGGATTTTGCATTTGACTTTGAAGCACGAGCTATTGGTTATGTGGGGAATAGAATTTTGAGATCAATTGTGTAATCTAATTTGGCAGCTTCTGCAGAAAACATTCCGCTTCGGGATCGATTGCTTTGGCTGGAGAGATACTCTTTACTGGGCTTGTTTATGCAAGATGTCCAAGGCTTGCCAGCCTTTTTGTGTCTATGCTGCAATATACTGTAAGCACGTTGCTTCTTAGTTCATAGAGAAAGAGAATGAAGACACCCATAAGGCAAGGTAGATCAGATAACAGCTTTTAATGAACAAGTAAAATAAGTAAGTATTTTCTATCCCGCCACCATCTCCCGGCAGGGACTTGGGGCGGCTAACGCGGGACAGAGGCCCGAAAACGATAAACAAGTACAGCAATTAAAACATATTACAATAAAACACAGTAAAATCAACATTGTGCAAAACAATACATTATATTAACCATAAAAACTCATTAAAAGCATAAAATGAATAGAAATACAATAAAATGAAATGAACCACCAGGTTAATGGAGGGGGGTGGTGTGGAGGGGCCATTTGAACTAAAGTGCAGTAGTATAATTATAAAGTGCTTCGGGGCAAACGTCAGAGTGGAAACATTTCTTAACCATTGGAAGGAGATGGACATCCGATTAATTATAAAGAAAGGGAACAGTGCGGAGAAATATACTAATTTAATCTTGGTCATGGGGATTGAATTATTCAAATGCGCAATGAAAAAATCAAGTTTTTAATTGCTTTTTAAAAGATGCAGGGTGGGAGCCTGCCTGACCTCCCTAGGAGGGAGTTCCAGATTCGAGGGGCCACTACTGAGAAGGCCCGCTCCCTTGTCCCTGCCAACCGAGCCTGTGATGGAGGCGGGAGCGACAGAAGGACCTCCACCGATGAATGAAGAGATTGTGCAGGTTCATGGGGAAAACATGGTCACGAAGGTAGATGGGTCCCAAACCGTTTAGGACTTTATAGGTACGAACCTGCACCTTGAATTGGGACTGGAAAATAAATGGCAACCAATGGAGCTCCTTAAACAGGGGGATAGACCGCTCCCTGTAATTCACTCCCATTAGCAACCTGGCTGCTGAATGTTGGACTAGTTGTAATTTCTGGGCAACTCCACGTAGAGCGCATTGCAATAATCCAGTTTAGAGGTGACTAAGGCATGGACCACCGTGGCCAAGTCAGACTACACAAGGTACGGTTGCAGCCGGCGCACAAGTTTTAGTTGTGCAAAGGCCCTCCCACCACCGCTAACACCTGAGCATCAAGTGTCAGCGCCGAATCTAGGAGGACCCCCAAACTGCGGACCTGCGCCTTCAGGGGTAGTGCAGTCCTGTCAAGCCCAGGTTGCCACCCTATACCCCGATTAGACATGTGACTGACCTCGAGGGCCTTTGTCTTGTCAGGATTAAGCTTCAGCTTGTTCACCCTCATCCAGGCCATCACAGTGGCCAGGCACTGGTCCAGTATCCGAGGGGCTTCCTTGGAGTTTGGTGGAAAAGAGTAGTAGAATTGGGTGTCATCTGCGTAGAGATGGCACCAAACTCCAAAACTCCAGATGACCTCATCCAGCGGTTTCATGTAGATGTTGAAAAGCATGGGGGATAGAATGGAACCTTGTGGTACCCCACAGGTCAATGGCCAGAGGTCCGAGCAAGCATCCCTCAGCCTCACCGACTGGGAACGGCCCTACAAGAAGAACCGGAGCCACTGGAGCGCAGTGCCCCCGAGACCCATCCCGGAGAGCTGTCCCAGAATCGCCCTATAGTTGTTAAAAATCAAGGAATCAAGGGATGCCTTTTTTAATATAGGCCTGATTATTGCCTGTTTCAGGCTAGATGGAAAGATCCCTTGCTCCAATGAAGAATTTATTATCCTCTCGAATCAATTTACCAGTCCTCCCTTGGTAAGTTTGATTAACCCTGAAAACATGGCTATGTGCCCAGGCTTTTGAAGATTAAACGATAATGACGACCCGGACTGATTTACGGCTACAGCACGAGGATTTTGGAGGAATGGATTTTAATCATATGTTTTTATATTTTTTATATTGTTTTAATTGTTTTATTGGATTTTTATAGCTGTTTTAATTATGTATAGGCATCGAATTGTTGCCAATTTTGTACGCCGCCCTGAGTCCCTTCGGGTGAGAAGGGCGGGATATAAATGTTGGAAATAAATAAAATAAATAAATTAACCAAGAGGGGCAAGGGTCTAGGGCACAGGTGGTCGCTCTCACTGCTCCAAGGACCTTGTCCACGTCATTGGGTTGCACAAGCCGAAACGAATTCAGCAAGATCGGACAGACAGACGCCTTGGGCTCCTCATCTGGCATTGCACTAACACTAGCTTCCAATTCAGAGCGTATCTGAGCGACTTTATCTGCAAAATAGTGTGCGAAATCGCTGCACTGGGTTGCCGGGTTGTCAGAGGTCTCCCTTCCTGAGACAGGCGGAGGAGCTCCCCAACAACCCGAAACAACTCCGTTGGTATATTAGCTGCAGACGCTATGCGGGCAATCAAGAAATCCTTTCTGGCTGCCTGCAAAGCCGCGGAGTAGGCCTTAATAGTGGCTCTAGCCTGTGCTAGGTCGGCTACCCTGCCAGTTTTCCAACAGTAGCATTCTAGACTCCTTCTTGACCGCTTCATCCCAGCCAGCTCCTCTGTAAACCAGGGAGCCCTAGTGAGTTGGCAAGTAAAGAGGGGCCCTTCAGGGGCAATCGTGTCTATCACCCTGGTCATCTCGCTGTTATAGCGGTCGACCAAGGCGTCAACAGGATTGTCAGCCTCTATGACAGGAAGATCCCCAAGAGGCCTCAGGAAACCATCTAGATCCATAAGCTGCCTGGCGCGGACCATCTTAATTGGTCCACCACCCCTGCGGAGGTTAGCAGTCGCGGTTAGTCTTAGAATGACCAGGTGGCGGTCGGACCATGACAATGGAAGAATGTTTTGCTTTTCCACCCCAACCACACCACCGTCCGCAATAAAAACTAGGTCAAGTGTGTGTCCCGCCTGATGGGTGGGTCCAGATATAACTTGGGACAGTCCCATGGTTGTCATGGCAGCCATGAAGTCCTGTGCTGCACCTGTTAAAGGGGCCTCCACATGAATGTTGAAATCCCCCAACACCACCAGGCTCTGGGAGACCAGGACCACGCCAGAGACCACTTCTGCAAGCTTCTGCTGTGTTGCGCGGTGGACGGTACACTAGCAGAATCCCCAAACTGTCCCAGGCTCCCACTTTCAGGTGATCATACTCAAAACCCAAACATTGCAGAATGGCACACCTGGCCACGGAGCTGGACTGCCGAAAGACCACCGCAACCCCTCCTCCCCACCCCCCGGGCCTGGCCTGCTGGTGCACCCTGAAACCAGGAGGACACAGTTGGATGAGATTTACCCCACCCAGCTCATCCAACCAGGTCTTGGTGATGCAGGCCAGGTCCGCCTTCTCATCCAGGATTAAATCCTGGATGATAGAGGTCTTACCGTTGATGGACCTGGCATTCAGCAGCAGTACCTTAAGCCCGGGGGGGGGGGGTCTGTCATGACTACCGCACCTATCCTTCTCCAGGGTCGCAAGGATTCTATTGCGCTGCTCCCTGGGATAACGGTGACCGTTTCTCCTCCTCCCCCACACAACCTCAGTATTTTCCCCCTGGAACCCCCCCCCCCCCCAGTGGAGCCAGGCGAAGCAGAACTGCCATATAAAGAGCCTAGTCAGCTCTCCATAGGAGGAGAGCCATATAGAGACCTGTCTTGTATAGTGGCTAGGGATGTTTCTTGTGAGAACAATAGGAGTGAGTCATGGCCATCTGTCGGGGGTGCTTTGAACGCGATTTCCTGCTACTTGGCAGGGGGTTGGACTGGATGGCCCATGAGGTCTCTTCCAACTCTACTATTCTATGATTCTATGATTCTATGTAGGGTGCTGGGTGAACTATTGGGCGGGCTATAACAAGGCAGGGTTTGTGGACGGGATTGGGAAAAAGGATGGGCAGTGAACATTTGGTTCATGGCTATGCTTTCTGAACTTGTACACCTGGATGGTTTCTTCTTACTGTCTCTAGATATTTTCTTCCTGTTCAAATTAACCATAATGGAGATGGATAATCATTTGTTGTACAAAAAATTATAATCCCATTGCCTATTTTTGCTCTGCTCCATTTCTCCATATCATCATCTTAATTTTCCTTTTGTAATCTTACATTCCTCTGGTAGAAAAACACATTTGTGTTAGAGCCAACATTTCTGAATTACCTTGGTATGCCCCACATACTACCTAAGCGACCTTGAACGTTGTTGAAGATTGTGAAACTTGCCCCAGAAATGTCTTCACTTTTCAGATTCACCTCCCTTTAAGACAGCTATGTAGAAGAGCCTTTGAATAAAAATTCAGTCAGTGTATTTTACCTTTTCTGCATTCAAATGATATTTTAATATCAATTATAGCTGATGGAAGGCCCTTGGAATCTGCTGGGTCTGGTTCTACAAGGTTTGAATGAAAAGTAATGCCTCCACCTTCGTTACTTGGGTTTGGATGGGAATATTTTAATAAATCAAACGCAGAAATAATCCTTAGAATGTGCTCTTTAACTACTACTATTCACTTTTCCACATAATCACCAGACAATTCGATACATTTCTGCCAACTATAAACATGTTTTTTGAAGCCGTCACGAAAGAAGTCAACACTCTGTTTCCGCAACCAGCATCTCACGGTACCCATTGTGCACAGATCTTCCAATAGCCAAGCAAAGCAATAATGTGACCCACATGTTCTTGTGAAATGCCAATTATGCTTGAAATTTCTCTCTGAGTGATACGACGATCATCCTGAATCAATCTGTCAATCTTTTGCTTATGAAACTTGGTGGTTGCTGTCACAGGACGTCCAACTCTTTGTTTGTCACGCAAGTCAGATGTTCCACCTCAACATCTTTAAACTTACTCGTCCAACAACGCACAGTACTCTCATCAACACAATCGCCATAAACAGCTTGCATTCTCTGATGAATCTCCTTTGAGGTGACAACTTCTGCTGTCAAGAATTCAGTGACTGCACATTGCTTAAGTCACATTGACATTGGTCTGAGCAGGGTTCCAGACTTCGCACTTTAACAACACAACCGTTCAAAGCTAAGGCTTCCCGCCAAATGGAACTGTAGAGGAGAGTTAACTGCCAGTTAACTGCTGCATACCAGTACTGCCATCTGTTGAGGAGTTACAAAGGTGGAGGCATTACTTTTCATTCAATCCTCGTAGGACTCTCCATGAATACCAAAATCCATAGACATTCAAGTCCCATTAAATACAATGGCATAGTAAAATGGGATCCCTTACATAAAATAAAAAAATCAGTGTTTCTTTTTAGATTTTTAAAAAATGTTTTCAAGCAGATGGTTGGATTTGTTAATGCAAAATCTATGGTTACAGAGAATCAATTGTACTGTTTTCATAGAATCACAGAGTTGGAAGAGACCTTGTGGGCCATCCAGTCCAACCCCTTGTCAACAAGCAGGAAAATTGCATTCAAAGCACCCCCGACAGATGGCCATCTAGCCTCTGTTTAAAAGTCTCCAAAGAAGGAGCCTCCACCACACTCCGGGGCATAGAGTTCCACTGCTGAACAGCTCTCAGTGAGGAAGTTCTTCCTACTGTTCAGGTGGAATCTCCTTTCCTGTAGTTTGAAGCCATTGTTCCACGTCCTAGTCTCCAGGGCAGAAGAAAAGAACCTTGCTCCCTCCTCCCTATGACTTCCCCTCACATATTTATACATGGCCATCATGTCTCCTCTCTGCCTTCTTTTCTGCAGGCTAAATATGCCCAGCAGTTTAAGCCACTCCTCCTAGGGCTTCTTCTCCGGATCCTCCATCATTTTAGTTGCTCTCCTCTGGATACATTCCAGCTTGTCAACATCTCCCTTCAATTGCCGGTGCCCAAAATTTATTTATTTATTTATTTATTTGCACTATTTATATTCCACCCTTCTCACCCCGAAGGGGACTCAGGGCGGATCACATTGCACATATAAGGCAAACATTCAATGCCATAACATAGAACAGAGACAGAGACAGATGCAGGCACGGGCGGGCCTCGAACTCATGACTTCTTGGTCAGAGTGATTTGTTGCAGCTGGCTGCTAACCAGCCTGCACCACAGCCCGGCCTAAATTGGACACAGTATTCCAGGTGTGGCCTGACCATGAAGAATAGAGGGGTAGCATGACTTCCCTGGATCTAGACACTATACTCCTATTGATGCAGGCCAAAACCCCATTGGCTTTTTTAGCTGCTGCATCACATTGTTGGCTCATGTTTAACTTGTTGTCCACGAGAACTCCAAGACCCATTTTCACATATACTGCTATCGAGCCAGTCACCCTCCATTCTGTATTGGTGCATTTCAGGGTTTTTTTTTTTTGGCTTCATCTTGATGTCATTTTCATAACAAAAAATTAGCTTTTCAACTTTCATTCAATTATATACCTTATTGTCTTCTACTTTCATTTGATAGCTGACTAGATTATGTAGGTGGCGCCTATCAATATGTTGGGATGAGTCTTCCCTTTCTGTTGAGTCGCTGAACAGCCTTCTGTGTTTCCTATCCTTTGCAATTCCTTTCATTTTCCTTCCCAAGAGGGTAGCCATGTTAACATGTATCACAAAAACAGTGATCAGTTGTGGAGTATCTTGTGAGATAACAGCTACGTTGTAAAATGAGTCTTTGTGAACTACAGGCAGTCTTTCATATGCACAGCTTCTTCATCCATGAATTTAACCATCCTTGGCTTGAAAATATTTTTTTCATCCCCATAAAAGCAAACCTTGATTTTATTATTTTATATAAGGGACAACATTGTACTATCCACAGATTTTGGTGTCCAACGTGGGGTCCTGGAACTAATCTGATCGGATACAAAGGGCCCACTGTATGCAAAAAATGCAATCTGCAGTGCACATGCTTCTTTTCTGCCTTTCCAGCAGATTTGCTCCTTTTTGTTTGTTTAACATATGTGCATCACTAATGGCTCCATCAATTTCTGTCTGAAGATGGAGAATGTTCTTTATAAAGCCTGCTATCTCCCTACCACTTTCATCAGCTTTCCTGCCATCTTGCTCTCTTCTTTATTTGGAACAGCTCCTCAGCGGGTGCCTGGTGTTCTCCTCTTAGCACCCTCCTTTCTATTAGCCTCCTGCTGCAAATAAGTTGTTTGGAAAAGAGCCCAGTGTTTGACTGATCTATGGATTCACAGAACAGCAGGAAGAGGTGGCCCTTGTAACACAGAGGGAGGTTTTTGCTCTTATCTGCTGTTGGAATACTTTGCTCCATCCATATTCTTTGGAACATATCTATCACACCTTTCTGTATTGAAAAGAAAACTCATTAACAAAGAAGGAAAATTCATACAAATTTATACTGACAAATCATTGGTGAGGTTTGAAATTTAAAACCACGGGGAAGATCAAAACTGGAAGACGGATAGCATTGTTAGATTTAGGATGAAACTTGAAAATAAAATAGAATATTTCATATACTACTAGAAAGCAATTTTAAGTGCAGATTGAATATCCCTAGGCCAAAATCCCAGATTTTGGGGATTTTTGAATACTTGCATTTGCATATACATTTTTTTTTCATGTCAGGAGTGACTTGAGAAACTGCAAGTCACTTCTGGTGTGAAAGAATTGGCTGTCTGCAAGGACATTGCCAAGGGGATGCCTGGATGTTTGATGTTTGCTGTCCTGTGTGGGGCTTCTCTTATGTCCCCACATGGGGAGCTGGAGCTGACAGAGGGGAGCTCACCCTGCTACCTGTATTCGAATCGCCGACCTTTTGGTCAGCAGTCCTGCCAGCACAAGGATTTAACCAAACAAACTCAATGTATATATTACAATAACATATATCCAAAAAACAGGACTGTTCCAATCGCATAGAAGTAGAAACCAGCTCGAAGTACAAGGCCAAGTTTTTCATGTAAGTAAATAATGTTCTTTATTACATATGAGTAGACTCCAGTTCTCATATAACTTGACTCAAACCTGCAACCGGTTTCGACTCACAGGAGTCTGCGTCAGGCGGTTGGGTCTACAAATAATACATATCATAAATACATACATGCAATAAAATAATTTGTACAGAAAGTTTACAAAAAAGTTTACAAAAAAGTATATTCAGGCACATCATGTTATACAACAAATTTGACAGAAAAAGTAGTTCAATACGCAGTAATGCTATGTAGTAATTACTGTATTTACGAATTTAGCACCAAAATATCATGATGTATTGAAAACATTGTCTACAAAAATGTGTTGGATAATCCAGAACATTGGATAAGCGAGTGTTGGATAAGTGAGACTCTACTGTTCCTCTTATATACATTCCCTGAAGGTAGCTTTATACACAATATTTTTAATAATTTTGTAAGTGAGACAAAGTTTGCATACACTGAACCATCAAAAAGCAAAGGTATCACTATCTCACTCACTCATTGGGCAATTTGAAGTATTTTGGGTTTTTGAGTGGCAGTTGATGATGTTCAACCTGTGTATACACACATATACAGGTTGAACATTCTTTATACAAAATTCTGAAATCCAAAGAGTAGACAGTCAGTAATTCATTTCAAACAGAAGAACCCCATCCATGTAGTTAAGATAATAAATCTTCCTAAAGGTTATGTGTTGTGGGTGAATAATACAAATTTCTGTTATTATTGGATGATACTGTAAAAGGCCACCAGATTTCATAAAAGGAATTATTGGTCTGCTTATTTGTATTCCTATAACTTGAGCTGTCAGTTTCTACATAAAGACTATCCTCCAAAGTCTATTTAGCCAGTCAAATAATGTAAGGCTTCTAGTCTGTCAGCAGTTAGTATCCAAACAATCAACAGAACAGATATGGAAGACATCTCATCACAATCTTCTTTATTAGAGTGAAATGGGTTGCATTTGTATTTAAATTATAGTACTTCTCTCTATAAATTTAAAGTGTATAGTTCTCTATACAAGTTGGCACTTGCAGATTCTCTGCAAATTTGTCCCATCTTGGGAATGTGGAAGTGGCTACCCTTCTAATAAAAGGAGACAGTGTAGTTCTTGGGGAAGGTAGTTGCCAAAAGGGTATTTGTATATTGCTAAGTTTAGCGTCTGGGTCACCATTTTCCTGTTATGATTTATCTCTATAGAAAACTGTCTTAAACCTGTTCTCATACTGCACTGTGATTTGGAGCATATCATATTTCCATCCAAGATCTGTCATTTAATTGAAATCCTATTGCAGATAGCTCTTCTCTTTTGTGTCAAAGGATCTGCGCTATGTCCAATGGACTGAAGCACATGTGGCTCCTGGATAGTGAAAATGTGATGTTATAAGGAGGTTTCATCCTAATGATTCCTCCTTTGCTTTCTGTAGTATTGGGCCAACTTGAGAAGTCACGTTTTGGACTACAATGCCCAGAATCCCCCAACCAGCACAATCCAGTTGAGATTCTGACAACTATAGTCCAAAAAAAGTAGCATTTGCAAGGTCTGGGGCTAATTTGTGATTGGAAGCCGCAAACAGGGCTCCCTGTAAAGACTAACAATACTCAGCAGGTTCATAATGAAAGAGTACACGATTAGTACATGTAAAGGTTTCCCCCTGACATTAAGTCTAGTTATGTCCTACTCTAGGGGATGGTGGTTATCTCCATTTCTAAGCCAAAAAGCCAGCATTGCCCATGACTGCATGGAGCACCGTTACCTTCCCACTGGAGCAGTACCTATTGATCTACTCACATTTGCGTGTTCTCAAACTGCTAGGTTAGCAGAAGCTGGAACTAACAGTGGGAGCTCACCCTGCTTCTCAGAGCCTTTCGGTCAGCAAATTCAGCAGCTTAGTGGTTTAATCTGCTGCGCCATTGAGGGCATGATTACAATGGTATAAAGTTATTCAAGGTTGTAAAGAATAGTAGCAGCACCTTGAACTGATGTTGTTTGAACCTTGACCAGGGCCTGGAAGTAAATTGAGAGCCTGTGAAGTTGATAAAGAGATCAGATTTCTTGATTCAGTTTTGACATTTCGATTTTTTGTGTATCATCAGAATGAGTTAAGTTGGTTTAGGACAGTTAAGAGAGGCCAAGATTAGTAAAAGCATTTCCACTGTTGCAATAAAACTCAAATACATTCCCATCAGTGTTTGTGTTTCGTTGTAAATATCTCTCCTCCGCAGACGCCAGCTTAGATGGGAGAGAGGTGGGTGGAAATGAAAGAACTACGAATACTGGAAAAAGTAATTTATATTCCAGAGCTTTAAAATTGTCTTTGTGTGTAGCAATCAGAACTACCGTATGTGTTGTGTCTTTGTCAGTAAACTGCTTTTAATTCCTCTGGAAATATTATGCTGGAAATATTTATGTCTCAAATTGTTATTTGGGATACAGTTCTTTCAAATGGCATTTTATAATTTTATGTTGTAAGCCACCCAGAGATTTACGTTATCTGAAAGTTTCTGTAAGGTTTGTAAAAAGGAGAGAGAACAAGAAGTGGCCAATGGATCTGCACCAGCAGAGGTTCGGTTTGGAGTTGCCAAAATATACAATGGATTTGTCATCTCTGCAGTGGGTCCTGAGTGGTAATTGAAGTAAATGAGGCACAGCATAAAATATCATTAGCATCCTTTTTTTCTAGCATTTGTTTGGGCAGCTGGCTTCTCCCTCCATAGTAACTGAGCCTAGGGAAAAGGGTTCCCTTTTAATGAAAGGAGACAATGTGGTTCTTGGGGAAGATAGTTACCAAAAGGGTTTTTTCCCCATTGGTGCCAGTGCAAGAGATTTTTCTATATTGGAAAATGAGATAATTGTATGTGGCAGGCCCTATTGTCTGTAATACAGAACTTGGAAAAGTTACATTTTTTGAGTGCAATTCCAAGTATTGTCCAGCCAACATGATCATAGCATATTCAAATTTAGAATATTACTATTGTGTAGGGATGGAGGTGCAATTGGAGAGTTAACTTTCTTCTGACAATGTTTCACTTACACCCATAATAATTCAGTGTAGAATAAAATCTTTGTTAATAATTGCATGGGATGGGGAAAAAAATTGGTGCAGTTTGGGGTGCAATTTTCTTAAGGTTGGATGGAAATTTAATTGATTGGCTTTGCCTTCATTGAAATTTAAACAAGTCCTAATAATAGTCTCTAAATTAGTGTGCATAAATGCTAAAATAGAGTATACAAATTTTATCCAGATTTGAGGCTCAGTTTTTGTTAAGTGTGTAGCAGTGACCCTGCTTGATGTTCAAACCTGTTCTGACTTTAGGAGGAAACTGGGGCAATGTAAACTACCATATATAGATGTGGATAGGGAATTGCATGTGGGAATCGGAATCCCTGCTCCAAAAGCTAACAGAACTTGAATTTCTCTCTTTTTGCATTATTCTGTTTGCTGGAAGCAAACAGAATAATGTGATTCTACACAGGGACTTGTGGTCCCAAAGATTATGTGGAGGGGTCCAAGGAAACTGCTACGATTCCCTATTCTCAGAGTGGATTGTCTCCTGTTTGCATCTTGCAGGATACCAACAAGTTCACACTGCCTACTCACTTTGAGGAAGGGAAGGAAAAATGCCCATATGACCCTGCCCATGGCTACACAGGGCTCATTGTAGGTATGTATTTGCCTTTTTTCCAACTTCTTTTTCATGCTGTATTTCTGTTTTTTGATTCAAACTGAGTAGGCAGAATTGGGAGTGCATGTCTGGAACACTTTGCATGTGTGTGCATGTGCCTTTCAGGTAAAATCATTGCCTGAGGACCAAGTGAATCTCCATCTCCCCACTTACCTTTTCCTTTTTTTGATGCTTCAAACCTCTGCAGCCTCTCTGTTTGTGCAGTACTCAGGCTTTGTGAGCCTCACAGCACAACTGGTTCCTTTCCAACCCAGACTAAAACAGCTGTGTGACAAAACAACAGGAGACATGGGAGAGAAATGCTCTTGTTGTTCCTTTAACAATCCCATTGTGCCTCACTGTGCGGAGAAACTGTCATGCATTGGCACATACAATTGACAAAAAAGCATCAAGAGCATGTCAGTGGCTTTTATCCAAAAGAGCTAGGTATAGAAATGTCAGTTTAACAAAGAAAAAAACCTTTCAGCTCAGGATGAATTAGGAGGGTATTGATCAGGCAGAGTACAAAACCATTGAAATATCCTGTCATTCTTCTTCGTTGTCTTTTGTATTTATTTTGCAGATGGCAGTTTGTATACAGCGACACGTTATGAATTCCGCAGCCTACCAGACATTAGACGCAACCGGCAGCAGCGGATTCTGAAAACTGAAGAATCCCCCCTACACTGGCTAAATGGTAGAGTCCACCTATCCCCCTTCCACTCCCCCTCAACACCTCCTGGCTGCCTTGCCTCTCTCTCAAAGGAGATAAGGAGAGCCTTGCGCTCCCATCTCCAAACCCCACTCTTCCCATATCCACCTCCAAAAAGAGTCTACAGCAAGCAAGCAGACAATTTCCGGAGATATATGAATTTAATGCCACGAAATGTGGCTCCCCTTTCTTTCTTCCTTGTGGTTGTTTGCATATTTGCCCTAGCCATGACAGGCTCATGAAAGTCATGTGCATCTACTGTCCCAGTCTTTTGTTCCTTCAGCCCTTCTCTTTGCAACCCAATACTTATGAAGTCCCTCTCCTTGTTTTAAGCAGATGCTGACTTTGTGGCCTCGGTGCTGGTCAGGGAGAGCATGGGGAGCTACCTGGGGGATGATGATAAGATCTACTACTTCTTCACAGAGCGAGCTGGAGAGGAGAGTGCCTCGATATTTGACAAGACACAAGTGCCCAGGGTAGCAAGGGTGGCTCGAGTGTGTAAGGTAAAGAACGTGCTGCAAAGGCTGGAGTGTGCATAAAGATGATACAGACAGGACGGATCATGTCTGTATCAAGAGTGGGGCCTTCTTTTTAAAGAAATTTCTCTTTTTGGTTATTACGCATTGTGGTCAAGAGGTCTCTTGTATAAAAGGAGACTAAAGAATAACCTAGATGTATCATTGGGAATTCATGGTAAGATAGTCCAACATTTTCCTTATGTTAAAAGGAACTATATAAAGGCAAAAGGAGGTTGACAGTCCAAACTGCGAGCAGGGTGAGCTCCCGCTCTCAGCCTAGCTTATGCCTACCTAGCAGTTCGAAAACAGCCGTCAGTAGATAAATAGGTACCGCTTTAACGGGCAGGTAAAAAGTGCCCCTGAAAAACATGCTGGTGGTTTGATCAACAGGCTCCTCGGCATGGAAGAATGGAACAACAGCTCCTCCCCATGGCCGAGTTGAGCACAGCCTCTAGGTACCGGAAATGGAAGAGGGTAGCCCTTTTCTGTTTATGTATTGTCTGCCTGTCAATTGTATAATGGCATTGAATGTTTGCCATATGTACCTGAAATCCGCTCTGAGTCCCCTTGGGGAGATAGAGCGGAATATAAATAAAGTATGTTGTTGTTGTTGTTGTTGTTGTTGTTGTTGTTGTTGTTGTTGTTGTTGTTATTATTATTATTTGATTTAGAGCTCTCGTACTCTTTGTTGGTGAAAAGATAGATTGGTTTATAAGGACTTAGTATGGTTTCAGTCCTCTTGAAAGTCCAGTTTCTAGACTTGGGGATACACCTGAATTTATTCCCAGTTCCAGTGGTCCAAAATTCTTTAATCTGTGGCCAGGAGTGTTTTCATTTGTTTGAGGTTGGTGCACTAAGTGTCATAGACAGAACGCCACCAAATAGAGTACAACACAGTTTATTAAAGTTACAGAACACAAAAATGCCCGTAGAAAACAAAGGACTAGGCAAACACTTGTCTTCAGTGTGAAAAGTAACAGAAACAGCTCCGTTTAAACTAAAACGGTTCAAAGGAATAAACCGGATTAAACAGGAGTTTAATCCGGGTTAACTCAAAAGTGCTTACTTCAGCCTGGCAGTTTAAACAAACAAAAGTTGATAAACAAAGGTCAAAATGAACATCAAAAGCTGGCAGCAGATTCCTCTCTGCTACCAACAAGCTACAGATGAGTAACTCAGGCTGTTACTCCTCCGTGCAACGAGCGAAATCCGGGTCCAGGCACATCAATCAGGATCACGGCGGTCAGCAGGGTCCCAGTCCGGTCCGAGGTCGAAAGCCAGGTGCAGGCGTCTAAGGTTCCACGAGTTCCACCGATAGCCACAGAAAGGATAGTCCAAGGTCGTAGTCAGTCAGTCAGTCCAGCGTCAATCCAGAGTAGGCAATTAATGTCCGTCAAAAAGACGACGGAGGTCCAAGGTATCCAGCAACGAATCACACCCGTCTTCAGGAAGTTCCCAAACAAGAGCCCAAGCGTTCGTCCAGATTACCTTGCCCAACGCAATTAGCCATTGATCCTAAACCCCATTTTATCCAGTTCATAACTCCTCATCGCTGTCAGCTGCTATCCTAATTCCAGGTGCCTCATCATCATCATCCTCATCAGAGCTAAAACACCTTTGACTACGCCCCACAGCATCCCCAGCTGTGGATCCCGCTCCATCCCTCCAGCCCGTCCATGGGTCTGATCCTGCAACCCGCCAGTCGCCTCCCATGCTATCAGTGCCGGTGACACCCAAATCCTCCCTCACACGAGTCCACTCCATGTCATCCTCCTCTGAGCTAACCATCTCTTCCTCCATTCCCTCGGTAAAACCCTCAAATGAGTCTTCATCTGTTGGTTCTGCAAATAAGTCCCGGAGCCGTTTCCTTTCACGCTCCTCAAAAGAGTCTGACTCTCGAGGAGTCTTACGACCCCGTCTCCCAGTACCGGAGCCAGAAGGCTCAACCATAACACTAAGTGTGTCCATACTTAGATATGTCTGATATTGCTATGCTGGCACATGCTTTAGTTACATCCACAGATGTAAATCTTTGTTAAAAATTGTTATCACAGGCAAGAACAAATAATCCTATTTTCCTCTTTGTTGTCAAAAAGTCATTGAAAATGTGCAGTTTTTGAGGACTGTTAGCAGTTTAAGAGGTGCTCTCTGAAGAAAAGAATGCTATTTTGCATTGAAAGTTCTCTGCAGAAATAATAACATTTTTTCACTGAAAGGTACATTTCTGCGCAGAAAATCTCAGTGTCTGCACAAAAGCAGTGTGCCTTTTTCATGTACAGTAAATCTCAAACTGTGAACTTTCTTGCCCATCCAGTAGTCTCCTCTTCCGGTAGTAGATTATGAAGTCTTATTCAGATTATAGTTATGATAGAGATAATCATGACTATCTTTGTAAGCCTATTAGTATATTATTATCCGTGTAGCTTCTTAAGTGATACCTGTTATACCTCTGGTAAAATTCATAACCCTTTATGACTACATAACATTCCTTACAGCCAGCAAAACTGGCTGCCCTGAGCACTGATTAGTTGTTATGTAGGCCGTGCAATATCTCAAATACATTAAGAGACAATGGGCATAATGTAATAAATTGGAGAGTGTATTATATTTGGATCAGGGAGAGTTGCTGTTCAATTCAAAGCATGTTTCTTCAGAAGTAAATCTCACTGAGTTCAGTAAAATCTACAGTCCAATAAGTGTGCCTACGATTGAAGTCCTTGGTTCA
Source organism: Anolis carolinensis (assembly GCF_035594765.1). Taxonomy (NCBI): domain Eukaryota; kingdom Metazoa; phylum Chordata; class Lepidosauria; order Squamata; family Anolidae; genus Anolis; species Anolis carolinensis. Next base: position 231,601,125 of record NC_085843.1, read on the forward strand.
AATCCTTTCTCAGACATGACTATGAAATGATTTAACTCTTAGCCTGGCTTGTCTTATAGGTTTGTAGTGCTTATGGCTTCAGTCGTTCTTCCGAGCAATGGAAATGTGATAAAATATAAAAGTTGCACTACAATTCCCAGTATTTCCCAAAGAGATTCTGAGATTTGTAGGCCATACTGGGATAAATACTTTAGTCAGTCCCGTGGTTGCTCCTTAGTAAAGTACAAATGTAATAAATGTCAACCCTGGAAGATAAATTTTACTTTTGCATTAAAACGCAATGAGATTTTGGATATTGTAGTCCCATAAGGATCCCCCCACCCCACCCCCAAGCTCTGGCTAACCATGCCAACTGCAGCATATACTGCGAAAAAGTAAGCACTGTGTTCTGTCAGTCTGTGATGCCAAAATCAGGATAGCTCAGGTGGGGATGAAACAGGCTTCTGGCAGCTCTGGTGACAAGGTGCCCTTGGCCTCAGAATTAGCCATATCTCTCTAGTAACTGCAGCAGTCAGCACTGCTGCTCCTGCTGTTCACAAGGTCTCTGAGAGGGAGAAAAGTGGAAGTCCTTCTGCTTAATCTCCTCCAAGTGCTGCCAACTTTCTTTATAGAGTTTTGGAGTGAGATTCTCATTGCCAAACAGGTTGTGCCCTCTCCTTGCCATGTCTTTAAACCTTTGTGGCTTGAGGTCCTGGGTTTTCTGAGTACTTCCAAGAAAGTGTAGGGGAGGACCAACCAGACTGCATGGGTGGTGGGGGGGTGGGACCATGTTTAATCTGTTTTGACAGATGGTTCTGTTTCCAAGAGCACTGAGGGCTCTGCTTGTGTGTCTGAATGCATGCATAAGTCACCTTGGCTGGGTATTCCTCAGCCTTTGCAAGCAGGGCAGCAGCAGCAGCAGCAGCAGAAAATTGGAGCAGGCACATAGAGAGGAACGGGAGAATGAGCCTTGCCACGAGAGATTTAAGGAGCTTGCAATGTGTGCCTGATCACAAGGTTAAGAGGCGATTTGATTAGTGCACATAAGTAGGTTCCCAGGGAGAAAGCTGCAGGATGAGGGGACGCAGCCAGGGGACAAGACGTTAAAGCAGCAGGCATTCAGGCTGGAAACCAGGTTCCTGAAAGCAAAGCAAAGCAGGCAAGGAGATTAGGGCCCGGAGATATTAGGAATGGACATTTGCAAAAAGAATGTGCACCATTACACAGAGGTTCCTGCATCTTTGACATAAGGCTTTGTTTGCTTTCCCAGTGGGTTGAGAATTTGGTTGCATATTGGAATTGAACAGATGCATTGCCTCCTTGCAGGGAGCAGCCAAGTCTCTTTCCGTCCCAAAGAGTAGAACAGATGGATTGATTGACAGACTGCGAATGACCATACTGCCTGAGAAATTCTGGGATTTATAGTCCAAAAAATTTAAATTTCCAGGTTCTTGCTCTTTTTTCTTCGACTAGTAGGAACACATGCATTTTTGCTTTTCAGAAAGTACAAAAAATGGAGTAGTTGTGCTGTTCTAGCACCAAGGCTTCTGCAAGGGGCTAATTTAATAGCTGGCCAGCATTTAATCTTGATAGAGCTTAGATACAATTACAGTTCAAAAAATTTACCTGTTATTTTGAGGTAAATACAAAGTCTTACTAAGGAGTTACTACTGGTCCATCAATAGGCTGATACTTTCATAAATTCTAAACACACCCAGAATAGTTCTTCCTTTTCCAAATATTGAGTGTTTGCTGGTGGAAACCAATGATGTGGGGTAGTGTGGAACTCTTCTGTGGATCAGTGAAGTCAAAAACATGTATCAGGACATGGGAGAGGGCCTTCTCAGCCGTGGCACTCCAAGTGCAGAATGCTTTATCTGTAGAGATCTGGCTGACATCAACACTTTTATCATTAAAACTTTTTGGTCTCATGAATACAATCCAAAGAATGCTATTTATAGTTCTAAAACATTTTTTAAAAACTTAAATATCTGTTTTTACATCATTATGTTGTACAATATGTTTTTAGCTTATTTGTTTACTCCTTTAGCTGTTCAAAGGTTAAGAACCTTTGGCATTTCAGAGGTTTTAGTTTTGCCACTTCCATTACCCCCATGCGTCATGGCCAAAGAGGAAGTGAATTTGGACATTGTCATCCAAAACATCGGGAGGACCAAAGGTTCTCAGCGTTGATGCATGCTCTTGTTTATAACTTGGTGGGATTTTCCCAATGTATCAGAGCCTTGCCTTTGATTTTGTCTAAGGTAGGCTGAGCAGGAAATTTATTCAGCATTTCTCTTATTTCCCCCCCAATTCCAGAATGATATTGGTGGTAAGAAGATTCTCCAGAGAAAATGGACGTCCTTCATGAAAGCAAGGCTGGCCTGCTACATTCCCTACTATGAGATCCTCAAGGATGTTTACAGCTTGAATAATGGTGACTGGAGAAGCACTGTCTTCTATGCAGCATTCAGCTTATCAGCACAATGGTAAGCCAAGTGTAGTTAGACCCTGTTGGATACTGAATTCACTGTAACAATTGAGGGAGGATGCCTTGCAGCCTGTTGGAAATAACTAGTTACCATTATAATTTCTTTCCATGGCTCAAAGATGGTGCTACGCCAGAGGCATTGTAGGCAATTTTAATCACAGTACAGGCCTGATCTCCCAGTGAAGGGTTCAAGTTCGGAGTAACTGTAGTGGTGATTCCCTTCTTGGGTCCTGGCAGTGGCCAGGATAGATCATAGGACAGATCATTGATAATTTCAAGCTGACAAGAATCCTTACCTATATACTGTAGAATTAATGCAGTTTGGCACCACTTGGACGCTCAATGCTATGCGATCATGAGAGTTGTAGTTTTACAAAGTTTTTAGCCTTCTTTGCCAAAGAGTGCTGGTGCCTCTCCAAACTACAGTCCTCATGATTCCATAACATTGAGCCATGTTAGGTAAAATTATGCCAAACTGCCTAATTTTACAGTGTGCATGCACACTTGGTCTCTTTGTTCTGGTGATTGTCCTAAGGCTTACCTTTTAGTGGAAACTTGCATGTTGGCAATCTGCAGCCAACATCACCTTGTGGCTCTCACTTCAATGGTAAAAGCTCTGCAGTTGTACCCCTTTAGCAGGACTATAGCTAGAGCTATATATCTTGCTAAACTCAGGCAAGAGTAGTGGGGTCACCTCTTTTTGATACGAACCCAGAGAATTTGGTGAGAAATGGAAAGTTCCATCTTGCTTGATGGTCATTTCTCCACATCTTTCAGGAGGAGCATGGAGGTGTCTGCTATATGCCGATACAACATCTCTGAGGTACGGACAGCTTTCCAAGGGACATACATGGAATACCAGGACTCCTCCCGCAAATGGTCCCAATACAACGGGGAAGTGCCAGCACCCAGACCAGGAGCAGTAAGTTATTTTGTTTTGCCCTTTATCCTTAGATAATGGCTGAGGGAGTCTCTCTCTCTCTCCCCCCCCCCCCTCTCATGTGCATGCACAAAGTCCTTCTTTCAAGGAGTCTAAATCTGAGACAAGGTAAAAGAAACTTGTACTGGCCCCAGATATTTTTATATAGGCTTTTAAAAAAAGGAAACACCCCACTGGAAATAAGATTTCAGAGTGGTATGCACAAAAAATCAGATAGCCATTACCATTGTACCTGTGTGTTCCTCTGTGCAAAAGAATTTTTACTTCCACCATAGTTTTTTTAGGTTTATGCTAATCTTGACTACATAAAGATTTTGCCATTACCTATAATGTAAACTGACAGAATTCCATCAATGAACCTTTGTTTATGTGTTTGTTTTCATGGAATAAGCCCCAAATTTTTATTTTTGCACGTCCACTCTTTCTTGCTTTGTTCCTGCTGTCAAATTTTAACACCAAACATCAGCAGTGCAGTTGCCACCAAAAGAAAAATTAAAATAACCAAGTCTGTCTTCTTTCCCTATGATACTCTGCCCTGAAAGGCTTTATGGTACTGGAAGGTATTCTGGCAGTTCCCTGGGTCATAGAGAACTGTCAGCTCACCACAGCCGCTCCTGAATGAACACACGAGACTCTTTATGGTATCACCAGGAACTTTTACTGTAGGAAACATGAACATCAGAAAAGCCAAGAATGGGAGGCTCCGGCCAACCCTCCTTTATATACCCTCCCCCTCATTTGAACAGTCTCTTCCCGCTCAGTAAAACCCCGCGCAAATTCCCCGCCAAGTCCATCAGCCGTTTCTCCTCCGAGTCCTGGGACGCAGGTGTCTTATCAATGTCAGTGACCCTGAAACTCAGAGCCACATCCAGGCTCTAGTAGCAGGGTTCTGACATGGCGTCCTCCTCCCCTTCGTCCTGGAAGGAAAAGATTAAACACAACTATTGTTCTCCGCTGTCCAGAGTTCCTTTATACTTTTTTAACAGGCTGCAATGGAATACCGGGTGTACCTTTCCTAGGTCCTTTGGTAGCCTCAGCTCATAGGTCACTTCGTTTATTCTTTTTGCTACCCTGAATGGCCCTATATAGCGTGGAGCCAATTTCTTGGATGGGAACCCCAATTTCAGGTTTTTTGTGCTCAGCCAAACCAGATCTCCTTCGCCCAATTTGTCCCCCTCTCGGCGCCTACGATCCGCAAAGAGTTTGTACTTCTTTTGTGTTTCCCGTAATGCCTCTACCACGGTTTGCCACCCTTGCTTGATTTTGGCCGGCCATTCCTCGTCGGTCTGGCCCTCCCCTTCCTTCCACTCGGGTAGCCTGGGGAAAGGTGCCACCTCCTGTCCGTATACTATTTCGAATGGGGCACGACCTGTGGCCGAATGTACGGCCCCGTTAAAAGCCATCTCAGCAAACGGAAGAAGGTCCGCCCAATCATCCTGTCTATAATTGGTGTACATCCTTAAGAATTGGCACAGTGTCTGTTGGGTACGTTCGACCCCCCCGTTGGTCGCGGGATGAAAGGCCGAGCTCAGGTTCCTTTCTGCTCCTAACAGCTGTAAGAATTTTCCCCAAAATTTTGCAGTAAATTGGACTCCCCGGTCACTAATTATCTTGTCGGGACACCCATGTAGGCGATATACATGCTTCACATACAAATCAGCAAGTTTTTCAGCTGAAGGAAGTTTTGGCAGAGCCACAAAGTGTGCCTGTTTTGAGAATAGGTCCAATATTGTCCAAATGTATCTGTGGCCTCTGCTGGGGGGTAGTTCGCCTACAAAATCCATGGCTACGCATTCCCATGGCCTCATGGGCTCCACCACCTTCTGCAATAGCCCCTGGGGCTTCCCCGGTGGTGTTTTTCCCTCTGCGCATAATTCACACTGCGTGACGTACCCCCTGGCGTCTTTCCTCATTCCGGGCCACCAGCATTGTTTGGCCAACAGTTTAATAGTCCTGGTGGGGCCTAGATGACCCGCACCCTTGTTATCATGGTACTTCCTTAACATTTCTCGTCTTAAACATTCAGGAATATACAATTTCTTATTTACAAACACCAAATCCCCACACAATTCTCCCTTTTCTTTGTTTGTTTGTAACCATTTGTCCATTCCATACGCTCGCTTCAACTCTTCCTCCCATATTTCTCCTCCCCCCGTGGAAATGGCAGTACGTTTGTTTTCTTTGGCCGCTTGTGCTCGAGTTAGTACTGCCAGGCCCCATTGCTTATCAAGAAAAATACTCCCTTCAGATTCCTGAATTCCTCCCCCGTGCTGAGGCATCCGAGAGAGAGCGTCAGCGAGTATATTATGTTTCCCCTGGAAGAATCTGAGTCTGAAATCAAAACGGCTGAAATATTGGGCCCATCTAATTTGCTTCGCTGATAGTTTACGAGGGGATCTTAGATACTGTAAATTTCTATGGTCAGTCCACACCTCAAACGGTGTTCCACTTCCTTCCAGGAAGTGTCTCCAGCACTCTAGTGCTTTTAGAATCGCTAAGGCTTCTCTCTCCCAAATCGGCCAGTTTTTTTCTGTATCGCTAAACTTTTTTGACAGATAGCCACATGGCTTCAGGTTCCCCCCCTCGTCTTTCTGTAGCAGAACTGCCCCATATGCCCGGTCTGACGCATCGCAATGTAATACAAAGGCTTTAGACATATCAGGGTGCTGTAGGACAGGCTCCTCAGTAAAACGCTTTTTAAGGGCTTCGAAAGCTTCCTGGCATTCTATTGTCCAGGTCAGTTTGGCCCCTGGGGCCTTCACTTTGGCTGTTTCTCCCCTACCTTTAGTCTTTAACAAATCCGTTAATGGCAAAGTGAGGCGCGCAAAGTCCTTGATAAATGTTCTATAGAAGTTTGCGAACCCTAGGAAGGATTGCAGCTGCTTCCGTGTTTTGGGGGCTTCCCACCCCCTCACGTCTTCTACCTTCGCAGGGTCCATCGCCACTCCCTGGGAGGAAATCCTATACCCCAGAAAGTCTATCTGGTCTTTATTGAACTCGCACTTGGCAAGCTTCGCATACAGTTTTGCTTCTCTCAACTTTTGCAGGACTTCCCTGACTAGTTCTATGTGTTGCTCCTTAGTCCGAGATACTAACAATATGTCATCTAAAAAAACAAAGACTCCCTTGTACAACAATGGATGCAACACTTCGTTGATTAATTGCATGAACGCGGCGCCTCCGCCGCACAATCCGAAAGGGAGCACACGATAATTGAATAATCCGAATGCACAGGAGAAGGCCGTCTTCCACCTGTCCTCTGGTTTAATCTGCAATTTATGGTACGCTTCAATTAAGTCCAATTTAGTGAATATCTGTCCCTCCGATAACTGGGCGATCAAGTCCTTCACTAAAGGTAGGGGGTATTTATTTCCAGAACTGATTGCATTCAGGCCCCTGTAGTCAATGCAGAGCCTCAGCGTTTGGTCCTTTTTGCGCCTGAACAACACAGGCGCCCCTAGAGGGGAATTTGAAGGCTCTATGAAACCCCTCGCTAGGTTTTTATCAATGTATTTTCTCAGTTCCTCCTTTTCCCTAGCTGACATTGGGTATATTTTTGCCTTAGGAAGCTCTGCTCCTGGGACTAGCTCTATCTTCACTTCAACTCTCCGCTTCGGTGGGAAACTGTCTGCTTCCTTCTCATCAAATACGTCCACAAAATCCCGATACTCTGGGGGTAATTTATCTGCCAGTTCTGCTATCCTGATAGAGTCTTCCTCCCCCCTTTTCCCCGGCTCCCTTTCCACTTCCTGGCTCCCTCCTTCCAACTTCATCCTGAAGATCATGCTCTTATCCTCCCAGTTGATTTGCGGGTTGGCCTGCCCCAGCCATGGCATGCCTAGTATAACATTATAGCTGGCTATTTGTGATATCACAAATGACACCTTTCCTTCCCAACTCCCTATCTTACACTTTACATCTTCGGCACTGTACTTAGCTAATGATCCCGATGCTGTGGATCCGTCCAACTGCGAAAAAGCTATTGGGGATTCTAGGTTCGTTCTTTCGCATCCCAATCCCTCGGCTAATTCAGGGGAGATGATGTTCCTGGAACATCCACAATCCACAAATGCTTTGCAGGTTGCTTGTTTGCTGCCACTTTCCAGCTGAATGGGGACCACTATCATGGCTTTGTCCTGACTTACCAACCCCCCCGAGTGGTGCCTCATCGGTGGTTCTTCCTCGGCGCGTTTCCCTGCCACGGCTCTTGGTTTGGGCGGGCCTCCGCCTTCCCCTTTTCTCTGCCAGCACTCGGCAGCCCTGTGGCCCAAACGGCCGCACACGAAGCAGCCCCTCCTGCTGGTGCTCACGTTCCCTGTCGGCTCCGTTCTCCTCCCGGCTGGGGTTGATCCCTCCTTCCGGCTCCCCTCTTTCATCTGCGGCCGCTGCTGTAGCCCTCCTCGGTGCCTCCTCGCCTGGGCCAGCGATGTCTCGACGCGCCCCGCCAGCTGAATCCATCCGCGCAGTGTGTCAGGCTCATCACGATGCACCGCCCAGGAGAGGATCTCCCGCCTGAGACCCTCTTTGAAGAGTTCTATCTTTGTTACTGCAGACCATTCCGGCACCTTTTCGGCGAGGCATTGGAACTCCTCCGCATACTCAGATACCGACCTCTGCCCCTGGGAGACGGTCTTCAACTCCTCCCTCGCCCGGATCTGCTCCAGTGGATCTCGGAAACGGGTCTCCAGGGCCCCCATAAAGCGTCGGAGTGACCCCAGACATGGGTCGCGCCGCGCGTGTAGTTGAACGTACCAGCTGGCCGCTCCCCTCTTCAACACTGCACCAATGGCCCGTACCCGGCTGGATTCCGTTCTAAAAGTGTGGGCATTGTCCTCCATATAGCCCCTCACCGTGGTCAGGAAAAAATCCAGTTCAGAGGATTCTCCCCCAAACTCGATCCTTAGTTCCTCTCGTCTCGGTAGGGGTCCCTGTGGTGGCAATCCCCAATCCTCCGCCCGTCGCAAGCCCCCTCGCGGGCCAGTGGGCCCCGCTGCTGCTTCCCTTTGTCCTGTGCCACGCCCGGCATTCGCCAGGGGCACCAGGGTCTCAGTTGGGAGCGTAGCCGGGATTCTCGGAGGCTTTTCCCCTTCGTCGTCACTCTCCTCCACCCGCGTCAGGCTCGTTTGGATCTTGGGCCGGGCACCGGGCTCCTTTCGCATTTCCCTTCCCTTCGGTGCTGGGAGGTCTGCAAAGCCCTGGCTGCTTCCCATGCTCACGTCCCACATTGAGCTAGCCCGGAGTTCCCTTCCTCGCTCCGGCTCCGCCAAAACCGCCAGGCGCTCCATCGCCCTCGACATCACTGCCAGGGTGGTCTCCATCGCCGACATCCTCTCCTCCAGAACCACCATCTTTTGCGGGCCTGGGGAAGGTGAACCTTCCTCTCCTCCGGTGCTATCTCCCCGCACCACTCCGCGCCTCTGGGTTACCCCATTTGGCTGGGCATAAGCGGTGGATGACGCCAGGGCCGCCAGCTGGTGGAACTCAGCGTCCGTCTCGGGAGTGGCCCTTTCCGACCTTCCTCCTCCGGCGCCCAAGAGCTCTTCATCCTCCACTTGCATGTTACACCTCACCGCTACAGCGGGATGGTGTCCGTTTTCTTGGCTTAGTGTCAGCTCACCACAGCCGCTCCTGAATGAACACACGAGACTCTTTGTGGTATCACCAGGAACTTTTACTGTAGGAAACATGAACATCAGAAAAGCCAAGAATGGGAGGCTCCGGCCAACCCTCCTTTATATACCCTCCCCCTCATTTGAACAGTCTCTTCCCGCTCAGTAAAACCCCGCGCAAATTCCCCGCCAAGTCCATCAGCCGTTTCTCCTCCGAGTCCTGGGACGCAGGTGTCTTATCAATGTCAGTGACCCTGAAACTCAGAGCCACATCCAGGCTCTAGTAGCAGGGTTCTGACAGAGAACTATTGCATTTGCTTCCAAATTTCAGTAGTGGTACACTTTCTGGTGGCCCAAAGTGGTCTTCCAACCTCTATCTTGGTGTCTGTAACCTGGGTAAGCCAACAATCCTCATTTCCCCTCCGCAGTGTATTAACAATCGTGCTCGCAAGGCTGGCTACAACACCTCCCAGGACTTGCCCAACAGCGTGCTGGATTTTATCAAACTTCATCCACTCATGTATGAAGAAGTGAAACCTGTAGATGGGGCTCCTCTGTTGGTGAAGAAAAATGTGATCTACACTCAGGTTGCAGTAGACAGAGTCCGGGCCCTTGATGGGAAGGTGTATGACATGCTCTTCCTGGGAACAGGTAGGGTGTCTGGATTTCTCATCCACATGTTTCAGCAGATTGCAATCTCCCTTATCTGAAGCCTTTTGGAAATGTAGTCATAATGAAGAATGCAAATCTTCCAAACTTGTATAATTGGATCTCAGATTTTTAAATATGAGAAGCAGCTGAATTGGTCTATGATTCAAAAATCTCCCTTTTCCCATACTTAGGGGAAATTCTGACTGACAGTTAACACGTGAGCCTTACTACTCTTGAGCTGAAAACAGGCGGACCTAATAACAGATATGAGTGCTTGGTGTTTTCATGCTGTGCTGGCTGTATCCACCTCAGCAAACTCACATGCAGTTTTCCAGTCAAAGGGTGTTTTTCTCTGTTGCTTTCTGCCTCCAACATGCCTCAGGCAGGCTGTTCTCTGTTAAGTGATCAATTCCTCTCAAAAATAGAGTTTCTTAATGACAAGGAGCCCAATATCTATCCAGATTGGAAAATATATCTACTTGGGAATTTGCCCAATGGGGTTAATAAAATTCCTCTGTGTATCATTAAAAATCCCACTTTATGATAGTTTCTGAATTCTATTAGCTCCTTGCCAAAGTGCAGTTCAAATACTTGTGGTGATGGGAGTGGAGTGACTAATTTGGGTGGCCCAAGCTCTTCTGAGGTAGAAAGTGAAATGCTATCTACCCCATTTGCATCAATATCTGTATCACCTTTTATTGCCAGAGGTGCAGAAGGTCTTGAGTCTGAGTCATACTGGCCACAAAAAAAAATGTGTCTGGTGGATTTCAACACAGAATTGGCAATTCCAGGCTCATCGGAGTCTCCAGAGCCAAGTGCTGTGGAGGTGAAATCACCCAGGCAATCAAACAGTAGATTTGTAACTTACTCTGCTCCACTGCCTGAAGCAACTGCCTGATGTTGGAGTTTCTCTTTAACTAATTGTTGTTTCCACCTCAGAATGCCCTACTGCTCAGACTAAGCTGTATGCAATTCTGGAACTCCCCCACTTCTTGTAAATTTGAAATTGGGTGAATCATCTCACCTGCCAATCCAGGGTGCAACCTGATGTTTCATAGGGTTTGCAAAGGAGACCAGCATCCTGTTAGTGATATAGCAAGCACAAGTGCATCATATGCCTTTTTGTTTTTTGCAAAATGTAGATTTTTTTCTCTTCCATCTGCAATGATGAAGGTACCTAAGAACTCACTGTTTCACTGCAGAAACACCCTCTTAACAGTAGTTTAGAAACTGGTGGAGATTGGGTGGAATCAGAGAAGCATCTGGCTATGTTCCCCTATTGTTTTGCATTTGGCTGTGGTGACATAGCAAGATGCTTCTCTGATTCCCACTCATCTCGCCACCAGCCCATCAATGGGCATAGACAGAGCTGTTGCAAAGAAATGTCCATGAGTCTTGTGATGCTGGGAGAGAAGATCCAGAATACTTCTACCTGCAGATGTTTTATGCTTTATATCAGGCATGGGCAAACTTCGGCTGTCCAGGTGTTTTGGATTTGGAAGTTTGCCCATGCCTGCTTTATACTCAGTAATCTTGACCTTCATGTTTTTGGCAGGATTGAAATAAAATCTAATGTAATGTATGTAAGACAATGTTCTTTGTTGCCATTGTGACATTGAGTCTTTCTCCCCAGGTAACGGCAGGATACATAAGGCTGTAGTCCTTGGTTCCAAAGTCCACATCATAGAGGATATCCAGGTCTCCAGAGTTCCCCAGCCTGTGGAGACCCTCATCATTTCAAAAAAGCAGGTAGAGGTGGCATCAAATTGACCCACTTATACACAAATATCCTTGAATGCAATACTTGAAGCAGCCTTTCTTTTATTGGTAACCTCCAAATGAATTAAAACTCAGGCACCCTAACACTTCCCAACAAAGAATTCACCCAGGCAGGAATCAGCCAAGCTTTGAAACTGCAGGGCATTTCAATGCGAATCAAGATGATTAATTGAAACATTCACACTTGCCTCCAACATGCAAGAGTTCTTTTTCCCACCCTGGACTTTCCACAGATATATAAACCTCACTTGCCTAGTCTCCAATAGACCTCAACAACCTCTGAGGATGCCTGCCATAGATGTGGGCGAAACATTAGGAGAGAGTGCTTCTGGAACATGGCCATACAGCCCTGAAAACTCACAGCAACCCAACAACAAAATCCTCACAACAGTGAATCTGTTACTGTCCGTTAGAGAATAAAGCCAGAAGAGTCTGGACTTCATCCTTAACCAATACCTGGCTTTTCTTTCTGAGACCTTCATGGACCAAAGTACCCAGATGTAGTCATGAGATGGAAATGTTCACCTTTCCTATTGGCCACTACAGTGGCAGAAAACTATCAGCATTAATAAACAGTCCAACAAGGTGTGGTTCTCCTTTTAACTTTGCTTTTGTATGTGTGTGTGTGTGTAGATGGGGACAAATCTAAGATATAATTTGGGAGTTGTTCTTTTTTCCTCTCTTGTGCACTCTGCTTCTTCTCATATCTGCTAATTGGGCAGACCTGGATAAAGCAGTGCCTTGAGGGTGATTATTTCGCCTTGCCCTTCACTAAACTGCTCCCACCCAGTATATTAACTCTCAGTTGTCTGAGGGCTTTCTGTCTGCTATGATTTTCTGTCCTACATTAAAGAACTAAATTTCCAGGTTTATATCATTACCATCCCAATCTCTGGATGGCCCCTCTCTGCCCTTCTCCTGACGTTTCAAGTTAGGATTACAACTCTTGGTTTTAGTTTACTTAACATATGCTGTAACCTCTAACAACTACCTGATAGGCTGGAGATCAGCTGTGTGTCAGGTGATGCAATGGGTTAAACCTTTGTGCTAGCAGGACTGCTAACAAAAAGGTCGGTGGTTTGAATCCAGGGAGCAGGGTGAGCTCCCTCTCTCAGCCCTAACTCCCCATGTGGGGACATGAGAGAAGCCTCCCACAAGGATGGTAAAACATCAAAAATCTGGGTGTCCCCTGAGCAATGTCCTTGCAGATGGCCAGTTCTCTCACACCAGAAGCGACTTGCAGTTTCTCAAGTCACTCCGGACATGAAAAAAAAAAGTTGTATGTCTCTGACAGCAAACATTGAATTTCTCCATTCTCATTTGATTAAAAAAGTGTCCAGCCCTGTTTCTAGTTGAATTTCCAGTTCTTTTCTTGTGTGGCAAAAGTTTACAGTTCGCTTGGCCTGAGTTGTAACTTGTGTGAGGGGCAACAGGGAGAGACAGGGTTTTAAGAAAAATCTCCTCCAACTTGGTGGTTCCCAGGTATATTTATACTACAGTCCCCATCATCCTCATACTAGCATGTGTTTATAGGAGTTGTAATCTAACCCATTGGGAGAGATATTCTAGACTGAGAAAAGCTGCCTTAAGCTGTTTGTTGTGAAAGTTTGACCTGTGTGCTTTTCTTTGACCTGGGAGACTGTGAGGGTTGCCACCTTTCATACTGTCCCTGATCCCGTGGCTTGCGTCACCCATCAGAATGATCTGCAAGGTCTTAGTTGGTGGTGCTTTTTCTGCCTTGAAGATAAAAAAAGGTGGGGAATGCTTTACCTGGTAAATACCCATACTGCATATCAGGGTGCTTGTTAAAGGAAGGAATGCAGATGGAGGGCAGGGAGGCGCTGTTCCTGTTTTTGTGGCTGGTGTTCTTTCTCTTTCACTATAAACATCTCCCACACTCAACAAGGAATGCAGATCTGCCTCCAGCTGTTGTGACACATGGATCGCTTTTATGGAGAAAGCTCTGTAAACCAGGGGATGGGTAAAGAGGGGCAGGTTTGAAAACCGTTTTGCAGCCTTGGGTTGATGGAAGTTGTAGTCCAACACATCTGGAGGGTGCCAGATAGGAGGAGGTTGCCCTGGGGTCATGCGGGATAAATAGATATATGGTGCATGGGCGGAGCACTCAGTTACACAGTGGGTTAAACTACTGAGCTGCTGAACTTGCTAACTGAAAGGTTGGTGGTTCGAATCGGGAGAGCAGGGGGAGCTCCCGTTGTTAGCCCCAGCTTCTGCCAACCTAGCAGTTCAAAAACATGCAAATGTGAGTAGATCAATAGGTAAGGTAACAGCTCTCCATTCAGTCATGCTGGCCACATGACCTTGGAGGTGTCTACAGGCAACGCTGGCTCTTTGGCTGAGAAATGGAGATGAGCACCAACCCCCAGAGTCAGACAGGACTAGACTTAATGTCAAGGGAAACCTTTACCTTTACCTTACATGAGCGATACCTGCATCTTGTTCTGTAATGCTGCTGCCCTCTACTGGAAAAACTAAGAACGCCATAATTAGACAGGCAACTACAAGACACACATGAACAGAGCTGTCAGTGTTTCCCTAAGAATCTTTCCTTTATCCCAGGAGCTGCCTGGATGGGGCTGAAAAGTGAACAGACCCCTGCCTGTGATCTTGAAAAGGATGTAGCTTTTAATGTTTGTACAATGTGGCCCAGAGACAGCCCCACTTTTGTGGGACCCCAAAGCCCCCTGAATCCTCCCATTTTAAAATAATTTGGTGTGATTTTCACTCCCAAATCACCCTAGATATGTGAAAATTATGCACTAACCACGCAACCCAGAATCTCCTATTATCACAGCCAAAAATGACAACCTTTGTGAATTTGGCTGTGATACTGCTGACATGGGATTTTCTGAATTTGTCTCTGAACATTAATATTCTTAGGTGTTCTGCCTTTAATTTGGATCTTGGAGCATTATGTTTCACATTGCCTTTTAACCCTAAACCATTAACCCATTCCCTGCTGTGCAGCTCAGTGCAGTGCGACCAGTTGGCTTCAATGCAGGAATGGGGAACATGGGACCCCCAGATGTTGGGCTACAGCACTCATAACTTTTGCCGAAAGTGCCAAATTTGAAGAGATCTTGCAGGGTGGTTATAGATGCTGGGTAGTAGCAAATCTGGCAGTATTATTTCCAGCACAAGCATAACGCTTGGTCAAAATTTCAGGTCCGTATCTTTGTTTGCATGGAAATGGTTGCAGTTTGGTCAAAATTTGTCGCAACACATTTTGATGCACACCTTGAGTCAACGTGTTTGACTGGATTTTGCATCCATAATGTTAAAATTAATTTTGTTGGAATCAGCAGGGAAAAAACTGTACGTGATTTCAATTTACTAGCCATTCTTATACATTTAGTATCAATTTTATTAGACCCCCAAAATGGCATTTTGTTAAATGGTGTGTGCTCGCTGACTGACTGCCCTTCAGATAAAGATCAGCAACTTTTGTAGTTAGAGACCTCAAATTTTGGGAAACTTATTAGTACATCACACTAGAAGAAAATCCACTTAAAATCTGGTTTCTGCTTCCTGCAGAATTCTGGGGTTTGTAGTTTAGTGAGGCTGTTAAAGGCTCCTCCCTAAACTACAAACCATAGAATTTTACAGGAAGCAGAAACCGAATTTTAAGTGGATTTTTTTTCTCTAGTGTGATGAGGCCCCCAGTTATACACCTGACCAGTGATACAGCTAAAAATTGAACAAAATTGGAGAACATGATGTGGGAAGATTTAAACTGCTTGGCATGGAATGACTCATCATCTTTAAGTTAGCTGACCATGGCTGGATTGGAACAACAACTGGCAAGGCACATCTTCATCCTCTGATCTGTGGCGATGGTGCAAGTCCTGTATGCCAAGTACAATTTCTCCCTTTACTCTCTTTACAGCGGAGTCTGTACATAGGAACCCGGAGTGGAGTCCTGCAGTTGCCATTGTCTAACTGCAGAAGATATATTTCCTGCTTCGATTGTATCTTGGCCCGGGATCCTTACTGTGGCTGGGATGGCGAGAAGTGCCGAGAACTAGCTGAAACGCCGGAAAGGTACATTAAAAACAGTCTGAAGAACAAGGGACTGGAAGAGATTGAGTGTGTTCGGGGACCTTCCAACTCTTAGTGAAACTGGGGATCTATCATGATGCAACCTGATACATTATCACTGTGTTGAGCCCCATCTGACCTATGAGTTTTTTGAAATAATATGTTTGAGATGTATTTCTATGTCTCCCTTCTCCCCCACTCAGGCAAAAAGGGTCATAACTCCCTTGTGGCTTCCTTGGAATATCTGAGTGTCTCTTCATAGTCAGCTTTGATTTGATAGCTTGCATTAAAAATAAGCTGTACATAGTTGACAGCACTGAGAACTGTTTTCAAAAAATGAAATGGTTGCAGCTATCAAACCACTGGGAACAAGCATAATAAAATACATGAAAATATAAGGCAGCTGTCTACATTCCAAATGAACTCACAAAAGTCCAATAAAGACAGATTTAAATACAAGAGCTTAAATGTTCTTAAATGTCTGTGAAGCTTGTGATTTCTACCTTGGATGATGTGCAACTGCACCAAGTTTTGCTTAGAAGTGCTATTGGGCTCAAAATTCCCATCAGCTTCTTCCAGCATAACAATGGGGAAGGTTACTGGAGGCAGCAGTTCATCAGTATTTGGAAGGTCGCAGGTTCATAAGAGAATGAGCACTGAGACACATTTGTAAGAGTTTGCTTCTGCATGTATTAATACCAATAATAGATGTCATCGGATCTGTATTGTATGCTGCTGTTACATAAGACTTTCACAACTGCTCAAGGTTCTCCTTAATCTTGCTCAGGTCCAGGATGATCCAGGATGTGCTGCGTGGCAACATGGGCTGCTTGAATAACTCTTCCCAGGGTAAGGTTCCCATCGTTTCCCTTCCTTGGACATCAGATTATGAGCACATAGTAAATACTGCCCACTAAAACTATTAGGTAGAGCTGATATATTTCTTTGTATTGTGGACTCTTTCTTCTTTCAAAATTGCATTTCTTGAGTTGGAAAAGAGTAGAACAAGATAAAAATGTGAATTGTGGAACAGATAAGAGGTATATTTCCAGGGAGGAGTAGCCAAGGAAAAGGAAAATTGTACATTTGCAGAGCATGAGAGCCTGTGTCCACGCAAGCTCAGTTGTCTGAGATTTCTTCACATATTGCTCTCAGAGTCCCTAAATTTCCTCCAAGCAGGAAGAACAGGGCATTTATTCCGGGCTGTGGCGCAGGCTGGATAGCAAGCCAGCTGCAACAAATCACTCTGACCAAGAGGTCATGAGTTCAAGGCCAGCCCGTGCCTGTGTCTTGTCTCTGTCTCTGTTCTATGTTATGGCATTGAATGTTTGCCTTTATGTGTGCAATGTGATCCGCCCTGAGTCCCCTTCGGGGTGAGAAGGGCAGAATATAAATGCTGTAAATAATAAATAATTTCCCCTTTTTTTAAAAAAGGAAAAAAAACTAATTATCTCAAGGTGGCACAATGTCTTAACAGTCTTCTCAAGCCCTTTCAAAGTCAAAACTGCCTCTTTCCAAAGCCTTGGTAAATTGCTTTCATAGAATACAAGTCCCAGAATTGATCATGCTGGCTGGCTGTAATCCAAAACAGCAACTTTCCCCAGCTATATTACTTCCTTATTATTCAGAGATGCTCTGTTCTCTCTCCTGACCTGCTGTTGTTAAGGTGTATATGGAAAACCTTGCCTGTTTTTGTGTGTTCTGCAGCCACACCTGTGCAGAAGAACCGGACAGTGCTGCGTGGAGATGATGTGCTTCTGCCTTGCGAGCAGACGTCCAACCTGGCACGGGCAATGTGGCTGGTGAATGGCACAGAAGTGCTGACTGAGGATGGGCAGGGCCACTTTCGCATGGGGGTGGATGGTCTGCTGCTGACAGGCACACAGCTTGAGTTCAGCGGGGAGTACCAATGCTATGCTGAGGAGAATGGGCTCCAGGCCTTAGTGGCTTCTTATGTCCTCTCTGTGCTGCCTGAGCAGCTAGTACCACAGCTGTCCCCCACGATGCCCCAGCAATCCTGGTATTCACCCAGCTCTGCTAATGGGGACGGAAAATTTATCTACATTGCAGTCATCACAGTGCTGGGGGGCTTGTGCTTTGTGTTGAGTGTAGTGCTCCTCTACGTTTCCTGCCTGCAGAAGCGAAAAGGTAAATACAGTCTCGGTGTCCCCCAGGCCTCCAGCGTGGAGCTGCAGACTGTCTCTTCTAACTGCATGGGCAAAGGCAGCCCGGAGGAGGAAGAGGAGGATGACCTGGGCATCTTTCCTGATGGCTGCCTCCAGATCATCCCTGGGGAAGCCACTACGCTGTCTTCGCCGTCCAAGGAGGCACCCCCCGCGCCACCCCCGCCCCCTCCTCCACTGCCTGCTGAATTCACCAACGGCATCCCTACCTTGCCCAACATGCTGCGTAAGATGAACGGCAACAGCTACATGCTCCTGAGGCAGAACGAGGAGCCGTGCACTTCACCGCTCTACAACTCCTTTACCGAGGAGCTGAGCAAGATCCTGGAGAAGCGGAAACACACACAGCTGGTAGAAAAGCTGGATGAGAGCTCTGTGTAGGGGAGGGTCCCAGGGAGCCCACTTTGATGAACTGACCCTTCAAAGCCCTCTGTGATTCCCGCTCCCCCTTCCAAAAGAACCAGTGTTACGACTCAGCAACTACCTCCGGAGCGGCCCTCCGGAGCCGCCACAGACTCCGCTCTCATTTTGTTCTGTTTTGTTTTTGGTTGTTGTCTTTTTGTTGCCGTTGATTGTTTTGTTTTCCAATTGCTGTACAAAGAAAGAAAGAAATCTATTTAAATGGGAATTATATTTATATATAAAACAATAATCGATAAACAGGAGCCACAGCGATCTGTTGGGTTTGTTGGGAGGACTCTACCGTGCCTCTTGGAGCATGCCTGAATGCAAAATTGGTTTGGATGGAGAATCAAACTGGGTGGCGGGGGAGAGAGAGTTCTGTCGACAGGTTTTCCAGCAATGAGGGAGAAGATGCTTGGCTGAGATTTCATGAGGAAGGTAGCAGACTTATTTATAAGGCCCAGATTACCACCTTCTCTAAATCAGTTCTTATTATTAGATCATGTTTCGAATATATTTATATCAGAAGTGAACAAGTGTGGCTCTCCAAATGCTGAATGTCAATTCCCATAATTCCTTATCATTGACTGTGCTTCTCATTGCTTCTGGGAACTGTAGGATCTAATGTCCATGAATAACGTCTAGAAATGTAAGTGCAGCTTACAGGTCATAGGCTTTTGATTTACACCATTCTGGTGAAAAACAAGAGAGGGGATTCAAGAGCTCAGAATTACCAGCCTTTCTTGGTGTGTGTGAAGCCCAAGGAAACAGTGCCCATGCCAGAATTTGAGTTATGATCTAAGCAAGGGAACATGTGACCCTCCAGATGTTGGGACCCAGCTACTATGATTTCTCACCTCTGAGGGCTCGATGGGAGCTGCAGTGCAATAGTTTTGTTGAGAGTGATGTGTTTGATCTGCTTTTTCTAGACCTCCTACAAGGATTGTAGCAAAACACTGTTTGAAGGTCTTCAGAAGTTTTTTTTTTCCAAGCCTTATCTTTTCTGGTGTCTAAGAACCGTTTTGCTGTTCGCCTCTTTATGAATTGTCATCATTTCTCACAATTGGATTGCGATTCCCTTGTTTCACTGGAGGAAAGAGTTGAAACTGACATCTTTCAAAGTTCAAAGGCACAGCTATGGATTGGTAAGAGAAATATCTGTGAGAGGGCTCAGAAGTTCCCTAGGACACTGCTTCTTAAACTATGGGCCTAGACTTCAAGTCTGGTCAAAGAAAATGGGAAATGCAAAAAAATTGGTAATGGTAAAATACCTAGTGATTGTTTTAGACATTTACACAAATCTGTCAGCAACGATGTGCAGTGTTTACAGTGGATTCTGTAGAAAATGCTTCAGATGTTCTTGTTGAGCAAGCGTTGTAAATACTGATTTATTATCAGTAAATGTTTGATTTTATATCTATTTTATATACTTATATACCTCGGTCCACGTAGAATTTCTCAAATGGGAAGTGGTTGTGAGTGGAAAAAGTTTAAGAAGCCCTGCCCTAGGGCATCTTTTGGCTGCAGTTACCCCCATTCCTTGTTAACATAGCTAATGAATGATGGGAGATGCAGTCCAACATCTGGATAAGGTCCACATGTTCTCCACCCTTGCCCTGAAACAGCAATATGGAACCTTTTCACCCTAAGGGCCTAAGTTAATTTCAGAGAACTTCTCAGGACTTTGTTCTACTGGTGGTTGGGTCCAAAAGCAACATGATGGGACCAATAATACCAGCATATTTTTAATAATAAAGGAACAACTAAGGCTTGGGCGAGGCATTTCAACTTTTTAAATTGGACAGGGGGAAGCCACACAAAAACTGGAAAGCCACTGACAATGGTGTGATGTAGAAAGGAGAAACTGTGAGGGTTGGATTCAGCATTGGAGCCTGAGGTTCTTCTCTGCTCCCCGGTGCCCTATCCAAAATGCCAGAAACATATAGTTATGTGTCCATATAGCTGAACATCAGTCTTCATTGTTCAGAGTTACTAGTGCATAAGAAATGCTAGGTCTGTAATGAGAAAGCAGCAAGTTGAAGACAGAGATCCTAATGTGATATGGGCCAGTTATAACCTGGTATAAAAGTCCCTCCGAATTTAATTCATCAGCAATATGGGCACTAATAATGCTAATCCGCCTTACGGTGTTATAAGGTTTTCTGAGATAATCTGTGTTGAGCGCTTAAGAAAGGTGCAATATAAATACTAACTTATTGTCAACATCGTCATGGTCTTCTATGAGCCTTTGGGGAACCCGATTTGTGTTTAATTTTATACTGAATTGGTACTTGGAGACATTAACATTATCATCGCATACATTTAAAGCTCAGAGTGGGAGAGTGCCACCTTCTGGAGCTAAAGTTAGGATATCTTGACTACACACAAAGTGAATCTCAGACCATGTTTCCTTTCCTGCAAAAGATTTGAAAAAGCTGAAGTGTCTTGTATGAGTATTTCGTCAACTTCCTACAAATTATGGAATACATAATTCAACCACTACATCACCCTGAATACACTCGATTGCATATGACTTTGGAAAGAAGCTAGGGCAGTCCTTCGAAAAGAAATGGCAAGGGATCTCCTGGTAGGGTTGGGAAATGATCCTTCTCGAAAACCTGGATAGTTCCTGCCCGTCAGAATTGACAGTCTTGTGTTAGTAACCCAAGGCATTGAATATAAGGCAGCACCTTATGTTTCTAGTGCAGAAACAAATACTGATATTTTTGACTACTTTGCAACTTTTATGCAGACCATCTAAATGTAACACTTGGACTATCCATTCAGGAATCTGCTTAGTTGATTTTAATCCAACTTGATGGAAACTATCTGACGGGTGTGTACCCACAGCGGATGTTGCCTTTTTCTGGCTTGGATTCTATGGTAAGAGCTAGCACAAGTTCCAGTTATGAATCTAGCAGGACAATAGAAAATTGAATTCTGTGGCAACCTGTCAAATTTGTGCAAATTGACAGATACCTACTGAGAACTATCGCAGCTTTCAAACCCCTATTGTTGCTCAGAATTTTTTCATTTTATCCAGTTAATTCTATTTGTCTTGACAGCAGCATAAATTAGTCTATGATAAATAGATATGCTAGCCAGGATTTGAATGCTCTCAAGAACTGTGCCGGAGCAGACAGAATGTCCATCTTGTGCAGTCTCTTTTTGCTTTCCTCGGAAAAGCTATGGCTAATGATAGTCCCAAACCACACACCAGTGTCTAATCCCCATTTGAAAACATACTGATCCTCATATATAATGGCAGCAGAATGAATTGCCAATTAATTAAATTAGATGATCCTGAATCCTAGAATAATGAGAGAAAAATCTCTCAGTTTAATACCATGCATAACTAACTTAACCTCTTTCCCAGCTTTTTCTGGTATGGACGATCCACAAGAACCATGTAATTTTGTTGTACTTCTCAAGTTATAAAATAAGCCTTTCAAGACGAACCAACAAATTGCTATAGAAATCTCCAAAACAGCAGAGTATTTAAAACTACAAAACAGGTTACTTAACTGAGCAGTTAGCTCACAGCAAGCAGAAGGTGTAGTGTTATAGCTGTAAAGCAATAGTTCCCAACCTGGGGTCTGTGGATCACCAGTGGTCCCTAAGAACGAAAATATGATTTGCGGCCTCACTGTTACCTCACCGTTGCAATAAGTTGTGACTGGTCTCGTGAAACCCTCTTATAATGCCAAGGCAATGGGATTGTCGGGAGGGAAGAGGCTGACTACCCACGAAAGGTGTCACAACAAGCCTTCTGACTGCTGCTTCTCCTCCTCCCTCCCCCTGAGCAGTTCCATTCCATATGGTGCCTGGAAACGGGGGCGCCTTGGTGTCTTTCAGCCTTTTCCTGTGGTTATTTGGGGTGCTGATTCAGAAAATTGCATGGAATAGACTACATCAGCTCTAGATTATTAAATATGGTTTTCTGTGGGCAAGCAGATGGCAACTACTGGCTGGCATATGTCCTGTATCAGAAACTAGAGCTGATGTGGTCTATTCAATGCAATTTTCTGAATCAGCATCACAAATAACCAAACCAAATCTAAAGTTGACAAAAAACTGATTCGTAACCCTTTTGGTACTAATATTGAGAATTATCCTTGGTCAAAGTGGTCCCTGGTTAAAAAAAAAGATGGGAACCACTGCTGTAAAATAATTCTTGCGCTAAGGAGGCAAAAATGGAGAGTTCAATCCTTAAGGTTTATTTAAAAATATATAAGAACTACATTTTTGATAGAAAATATTGGATCTAGGCTTCTCTCTAACTCCATTACTTCTAAGGTTCAAACAAAAGGAACCTAAGTACTACATTTTCTCAATACACAGAGTAGAGAGAAATGTGAATGAAAATGTGGGGAAAACATTCAGGAGTGTGTGTGGGGGGGGGGGGGGGGAATTCCCTCAGCCTAGCCCAGGTATAGGCAAACTTTGGCCCTCCAGGTGTTTCGGACTTCAACTCCCACAATTCCTAATATCTGGTATGTTTGCCCATGCCTGGCCTTGCCTAATGCTCTAGTTGCTTCTCATTGAGGACTGCAGACTTGAGCAGTGTGTGGTTGAATTCCAACACAAATAATCTTCAGTGTGGCTAAATTTTACTTTCCCAGTAATTGACACAGTTCCAATTTTTTAATGAATTAAGTCACCACTGTTAAAAGATTTGATTCATTTTATTTTATTTTATTTTATTTTAGGCCGGTATCAGTTTAGAGTAGACCCATGTATGTATCTATACCCAATAGACTACACTGGCCAACACACATTTTCGTGCCTCAAATGTTAGACCTATTTCTGGGTATATTTACCTTGCTGATTCCAAAAATGGCATCAGTTTCCCCTATTTCTAGTTATTGAGATACAGATCATCTGCTCACCTCTAGAAAATCGATAGCCGTATCTATGAAACGAGCTGATGTGGTCTAGCAAATGTGATTTTCCAAATCACTGCCACAAATAATCCCAGGAACAGGCCTAAAAACCAGGACAACACAATTTTTTTTGGTTGGGCTGTGTTATACTTATTTAACT
Source organism: Anolis carolinensis (assembly GCF_035594765.1). Lineage (NCBI taxonomy): Eukaryota > Metazoa > Chordata > Lepidosauria > Squamata > Anolidae > Anolis > Anolis carolinensis. The sequence goes on from NC_085843.1 coordinate 231,624,261, forward strand.
CTGCCTTGTTTCATCATTGCCTTTTAATTGCCAATTTGGCCACCTTTAAAAGACCCTTCTGGAGTTGACTAACAGAAACTTGGAGGAAAGTGTTAGCACAGTGGTTCTCAACCTTCCTAATGGCACAACCCCTTAATACAGTTCCTCATGTTGTGGTGACCCCCAACCATAAAATTATTTTTGTTGCTACTTCATAACTCATTTTGCTACTATTATGAATTGTAATGTAAATATCTGATATGCAGGACGTATTTTCATTCTTTGGACCAAATTAGACACAAATACTCAATACGCCCAAATTTGAATACTGGTGGGGTTGTGGTGGGATTGATTTTGTCATTTGGGAGTTGTAGTTTCTGGGCTTTATAGTTCACCTACAATCAAAAAGCATTCTGAACTCCACCACCAATGGAATTGAATCGATCTTGGCACACAGAACTCCTATAACCAACAAAAGGTACTGGAAGGGTTTGGTGGGCACTGACCTTAAGTTTTGGAGTTGGAGTTCACCTACATTCAGAGAACATGTGGACTAAAACGGTGGTGTTTCTGGACCAAACTTGGCACAAATACTCAATATGCCCAAATGTGAACACTGGTGGAGTTTGGGGAAAATAGACCTTGACATTTGGGAGTTGTAGTTGCTGGGACCTACAATCAAAGCACCCCTTTAACCCCACCAATGATAGAATTGGGCCAAACTTCCCGCACAGATCCCCCATGACCAACAGAAAATTCTGGAGGGATTTGAGAGGAATTGACAGTGATTTATGGGAGATGTAATTCACCTACATCCAGAGAGCACTGTAGTCACAAAAAATGATGGAACTGGACCAAATTTGGCACAAATACCTGATATGCCGAAATTAATACTGGTAAGGTTGGGGGGATTGATTTTGTCATTTAGGAGAAGGACAGGAGGAGAGATCTTCAGCCTTATCTGCCAAAGAGGTTCCTAACACCATCAGAAATATGTGTTTTGGTGGTCTTTGGTGACCCCCTCTGACACCCCCTCATGACCCCTTCAGCGGTCCCGACCCCCAGGTTGAGAAATGCTATGTTAGCATGATTTTCTAATAAAAGCAAATCACTAGCCTACATGGCTGCTCATATAAGTTTGCAAGAATATAATCTGGTGTCTGATATCTTGCACTGATTATACATAACCTAGAATTACAATCTTTAATTGCTCCATATTCAGATCAACAATATTGGGGCTGCTGACTTTAGGATTAAGAGGTTAGCCCTCTCCTGCTCCCCAGCCATGATGTAAGAAGGAACAAATTTATTTCAAGAATGCCATTTTTCAGTTTATCTAAAGAGGTGGAATAATATCCACCAAAAACCATGCTGCAATACAGACCCTGTTCTCAACGTCTTACCAGAATAGATGTTTTAATGCTTATTTCCATGAAGCATCTGGTAAATATAACAAGTGAAACAACTTTTTCCCCAGGAGGCAAATAACTTGCTTTTGCCAAGCTGCTGGGTATAATTTTTTTCTTTGTTGCCAATATTGCTAATTAATTGATTTAAATTGCCCACTGTTTCCTATTAAGAGATGGCGGCAGCTCAGTGGGGAGAAAATATGGTTTTTAGCTTGTATTTAATATATGATGTGGGAGAGATGTATATAAAAACCACAGCCAAATGCAGATCATGCTTGTAGCTAGTTTCTCCAAACCTGAACTTTTTTCATGGTTGGCTCAGTCAACAATTCAGAGGCTTCAGACCCAAGTGCATACTTTCTGCAATAGCTTAATGTTGATTTTTAACTTCTTTAATTCTGAGGAAGCTAAAAGACCCAGGAGAACATGCCTTCTGAAATTCCAGAGACTTGAAAGTCGGGTAGCTCTTTACCCATTTAATTTCTTGTTTGTTTTTGTGCTAAACAAATGAGACCATGGTTAGCATCCTGTTAGTGACATAATGAACTTTTTAGAGTTATTGCAGAGAGAGGAATTCACTACCTTCTTCCCTCAATGACCGAAACCCACATAGGACTCAAATTCCTCCTGCACTCTCCCTCCTTGACCCTTTAGTGGCCAATGGAGAAGGGACCATTCTTATGCATCTGGTTATAGCGGCACAACCAGATGCTTCTCTGATATCCCTACTGTCCATCCAGCCAATAAATGATGAGAGAGGGCACATGAAAAAAGTTGAGTCCAGTGAGAGGGTAGTATTTATTTACAGTATTTATAACCCACCCTTCTCACCCCGAATAGGACTCAGAGCGGCTTACAGAATAGAATATGACAAACATTCAATGATGATTATATAATTAACAAGGGCAGACAACACAAAAAGAGGTAAAGGCAGTTTTTCCATCTTATTTCCAGCATCTTGGACACTGTGCTTGACTCTTGTCACCGGGGTGGTGGTGGTGGTGTTGCTCCATCTTCCATGCTGAGGAGCTTTCCTGTGACTGATGTCCTTAAGGGCGCCTTTATTACCTCTCCACTAAAAGTGGTATCTATTTATCTATTCGCATTTCTGGTTTTGACTTGCTAGGTGGGCAGGTGAGCTAGGGCTAATGGCGGATGCTCACTCTGACCTGGGATCTCTCTGCAGCACACCGGTTTAGCCTGCTGTGCTAAGCCCAGCCCCTATAATAGTGTTGTATCTCTGCAAGGATGGACCTTCATGATACACCTCCCAGTGCAGGATCTCAGCCAAAGCATCTTTCCTCCTCTACCACTGCCTTACTGTATTCAAAGCGGCAGAGAGCAGTATGTAATCAGCACATTAATCCTTACAGCATTTTTAATTTCCAGTTACTGCTGAAAAGAGCCTTCCCCAATTGAATGCTGCCACTTTCAATCACTGTATTCTTTTTGTTTCATAGGTAATAATAATAATAATAATACAGTAGAGTCTCACTTATCCAACACTCGCTTATCCAACATTCTGGATTATCCATTTTTGTAGTCAATGTTTTCAATATATCGTGACATTTTGGTGCTAAATTCATAAATACAGTAATTACTACATAGCATTACTGCGTATTGAACTACTTTTTCTGTCAAATTTGTTGTTAAACATGATGTTTTGGTGTTTAATTTGTAAAATCATAACCTAATTTGATGTGCAATAGGCTTTTCCTTAATCCCGCCTTATTATCTAACATATTCTCTTATCCAACGTTCTGCCGGCCCGTTTATGTTGGATAAGTGAGACTCTACTGTATTTATTTATATCCCGCTTTTCTCCCTCATGGGACCCAAAGTGCCTTACAACATATTACAATCCTGTAAACAACAATCCAAATACACAAATAAGTATAGGACATCATAAAATAAACAGTTTAAAACAACAATAATATACATTCACTTTCTTGTGGCATCATGTCAGATTATATTGCACTTTGTTCCAGTTCATAAACATTATGGTGTTTCTTATCACTCCAGCTTAGTTTTCTTCACTAAAGACCTGTCTAAATAGGAAAGTTTTTAATTGGTTCTTGAAAGAAGAAAGGGAGGCAGCTGTTTAATTTCTTTTGGGGGGATGTTCTACATGGTCAGGGCAGTCACCGAAAATGCCCTCTCCCTTGTTGATGTCAGTCGTATTTGCGATGGCAGTGGAAGTGAGAGTAGGGCCTCAGAAAATCTTAAAGAGCGGGCCTGTTTGTATGAGATGCAGTCAGATAAATAAGTTGGACCTGGATCATTTAGGGCCTTAAAGGTCAAAACCAGCACCTTGACTTGGGCTTGGAAACAAATTGGCATGTGCTGTAGCAGAGGGGTTGTGCGCTCTCTGGGTCCAGGACCTATAAGTAACCTAGATGCAACTTTGTACTAACTGAAGTTTCCGAGCACTCTTCGGGGCAGCCCCACGTAGAGCCCATTACAGTAATCTAAGTGGGATGTAACGAACGCGTGGACCACTATGGCCAAATCTGGCTTCTCAAGGTACGGGCACAGTTTAGGTTCCACTTAAAAGTGTGAGTAGAACATCTCCTTTGGACTTAGGGTCACATTCTATCATGGGAAATCTTCAGCAAGCTATGCACTAGGGGTGGGCAGGGCCAGAGACATCACCTTCAACCCAAGCCCTGCAAACACTTAGCTTTAAAGGCCTCTTACCATTTCTCTTGTATTTTCTCCTCCATCTTCTTTCTTAGCTGCCTCCTTAGAAAAAGTCTCCCACTGGCATAGGTCTTTTTGGAGAGGATATAGCAACGAGGGAAAGTCAGTGTTTGTAGTTGTTATCTTCCAAATCTTTCTTTAGGCTTTAAAAGTGGTATAGTCACCAGGTAATTCTTTTTACAAACATAATGGTTTTGTAAGGCACAATATACTAGAAAGGTGGCAGGGTTTGCAGCAAATGTAGGAGATGGGCCTGAGTCTTCCTTCACCAGAGCCAATCTCTTAAAATGCTAATTCTGTTTTTTAAACTCTCCTTTCAGGTTAGCAGTTGTTCCTTTTTAGTTGCTACTAGCTTGGGAACCTGGCGATGCCTGGGTTATTTGATAAAGGCATTATTTGTCTTTGATTGTTAGGTATTCTCAGTTTGGAGTGGGTGAGCTACAGTTCCAGAATCATGGGTCAATCCTCCCCAAACCCTGCCAGTATTCAAAGTTGGACATTTTGGGTCTGTGTACCAAGTGTGGTCCAGATCTGTCATTGGCTGGTCATTGCCTGGCTGCAGTGCTCTCTGGATGGGGGTGAACTGTGACAACTCCCAGATTCCAGGGGCAATTGTCCCAAAACATCTGTCAGTATACACAGCAGGCTATGTTGAGTCTGTGAGCCAAGTTTGATCACGATCTGACGTTGGCTGGGTTCAGTACTCTTTGGATGCAGGTGAACTACAACTCCCAAAATCAAGACCCATTCCCACAAACCCCTGCAGTATGTTCAGTTGGTCATGAGGCTTCTCTGTGCAAAGTTTGGTCCCGGTCCATTGTCAGTGGGGGTCACTGTTTCTCTGGATGCAGGTGAACTATAACTCCCTTCCTCCAAACTTGTCCAATATGCTCTTTTGGTTATGGGGGCTCTGTGTGCCAACTTTGGCCCTGATCCACATCGGAGGGGTTCGGAGTGCTCATTCATTGCAGGTGAACTATAAATCCCAGTACCTACTCTTCCCAAATGTCCAGGCCAATTCCCTTCCAAACCCAGCAGTATTCAGATCTGGGCATATCAGGTATGCATGGCACGTTTGGTCCAGAGCCATCATTTGTTTGGGTTCATAGCATTCTGGGTGTAGGTGAACTACAACTCCTCCACATTCCCCAGTAGGAGTCACAGTGCTCTGACTTGATGCAGCGTGAACTACAACTTCCACCATGTGGAGTCAATCCCCCAAACTCCTCCGGGAAGTGTAGTTGTGCAGTGTTTGTTCTGCAGATTTGGAAGGGAAGGGCAGTAGGCGGGGTCATGCAAATTTCACACCAATGGAGAACCCTGGGATGCCTGTCTGTGGTGGAGGACAATGCAAAATCTAGGATGAAATGGTCCCCAAACGAAAGCATTCCTTGGGTGGTGGGCTGTAGTGTTTGGGGAGGACATTGGCAGGGTTTGGGCTACATGTTCATGGAGCTCGCTGTAACCGCAATGTCAGTGGAAAAGAGTGACTTGCTGGTTCCTCAGCAGTAGGAACTGTAGCCTGTTTGTGGAGGCCAGAGGCTGTCTGTGTGAACAGATACCCATGCCACATACATACATATGGGTTTTCACTTTTATTATGGAATATATAGATATAGATAGATATAGATAGATAGAAGATAGATAGAAGATAGATATAGCAGTGGTTCCTAGCCTTTGGTTCTCCAGTTGTTTTGGACTTCAACTTCCAGAAACCCCAGCTAGCTTACCAGCTGTTGTGAATTGTGGGAGCTGAAGTTCAAAACACCTGCAGGACCAAAGACTGGGAACCACTGCTATATGGATGTTTATGCATGCCTTGGAAGGAAATGAATGGAACTTCTCCATCTCATCTGGGAAACAGTCAATGTTATAGTGCTTTCTTACAGCCCTCTTATGAAGCTCAGTAAAGCTGATCAGTTTTTACTCCTTCCAGAAAATACAAACACCTATTAATAATTTCTGTTGAGCTGCTTTGAACTCTTCACGTGTGTATCAACAAAAAAGCTCAGAGAGTCTTTGCAGTGATTCCATTTCCTTTATTTCCAAATCTAGTAATATCAACAATTACTATAATCACAATATATAATTGAGAAATGTAGCAACATAGTTGATCACAACCTCTCTAGTTCTAATTAATTTATATCTTTTCCTTCTTGGAGAAGGAACCAGACCAATCCCGTTCAAGACCTTGCTCAAGGCAAGTTTGTAACGCTCAATATAGCAACCCAATAGCAAGACACTGTGGTGCAACACATGTCAACATCAGGTATTAGTTTGCAGACAACACAAGATAGCTCTGTTCCTAGGGAATCTGATATTATCCTTGCAGAGAAGAAACAGATATTTTATCTTAATGAAGATTTAATATCTTGCCCTGGATCAAATAATTCCCCACACCATTCAATGTACAGACACTTTACATCAATATAGACTTATTTTTCTGCAGAAGGGAGACACCGCTGACCAACATTCTGCACATTGAGTAAACTGGGTCTGTTTGTGAATGGGTGCCATTGGCCTTGAATGCTGGGGTTATCAGTATGGAAAGGCTTTCGGATACGGATGATCTCTAGGCCTGACTGGTTGGCTAGCTTCTGGATGATCTGTGCAATCTCATCCACTGTCTTGCCGGTTAAAGCCTCCTCCTTCACAGTTCCATTCACTAGGAAAAGAATAAATTGGATTAAATCTGGACCTCTTTTTTACTGCCTAGAGACTCTCCTAGATATTGGACCGTGCTCTTCTAAATTTACAGTTCTCAAGCTTCTGTAAATACCTCACCATTATATCTTAAGTTATTAATCAACTCGTCTGGAATTTCTGTTCCTGAACAAAGACTAGATGTACAGCTCAGAATTTGGCTACAACTGACTTTTTTTTCAACCTACAGCATCAAATAAATTTAATATCCATCTTTTATAAGACTGCTATATTTCTGAGTCTTTGCTCTAAGCCTATACTGGAAACCAAGGCAAGGAAGAAATCCTCCTGTTTCAGCTAGGCTTCCTTGGAAAGAAAACAAACATTTACTATGCAATACTTCCATGTTTAAATTGGCAATTTCATACCTAAATCTTCTAATCTCCATCCTGGGATTTAGTCTAATTTTTTGCTTCTTTTCTCATCCCTTAGTTTTTAGTGCCATACAGCCTGATGGGAATACTGGGAAGTCAAAAATTGTACATTTCAGTGACATTTTTGTGGATTTACATAAGTATTTGACCCCTATCCCTTTGACTTTTCCCTATTTTGTTGAGAGACAACTTGAAATCAAAAGGGATTTGGCTGGCATAGCTATCACTTCATATAAGCAAGATACTCAGTGGTTGTCTGCATAAGCACGCATCCATCTAAATAATTATTATCTATATTGTGGAATTGATTACACTATGTAACAAAATTTGAGTTAAAAAAATCTGTTCCTGGTTTGAAGGTGTTATCTTCTGTTTAATTGTGCAGTACTTACTCTGAAAGTAGTTATATTCCAAAAACTTTTGTTTTTGTTGCTGCAACAAACTATGTTGAATTGGTTGAGACTCTGAAATATTCATTGAAAAACTATAGCAAAATGTGCTGCAAGATGTTCTGCAAAAACAAGGTTTTTGCTGATTACTAAACCTTTTCCATGTTTTTATGAGGACATGACATTTGTAATCCAGGAACAATAACTATGTTACATAGTGTAATTGAAAGTAACATCTTTCTACCTGCGTGCTTCTATTAGGTGGTAGCATTTTCTATACTCACAGTATTCAGCAACCACTTTGGGGACTCGGCTTTGCTTAGGAGTCACATAGACAACAATTCCAGGGTTCTGTCTGGCAAAGTCCACCACTTTTTCTTCAATGTATTCTCTGGAACAAATCACAAACCAATTGAGTTATTCAAAACCTAGTCTTAATTTCAAAAAGGGCCCAAAAGTTTATCGTAAGTAATTAAGCAAGGGATAGTTATTTGAGAGCTTTAATGGTTCTGGCCATAACAATCCAAGAGACCTAACACATCAGCTAATAATCTACTAATAAAATTAACACACTGAATAAGGCTTTGCTGTTACATTGGGGTAATTCCAATTGCTGGTCCCAACAAGAGTTTCACCTACGAAATCAATTGCTGAAGGCTGCGTTAACACTTACCTAAATGCTATTAATTTAATGGGTTTACTTTAGTTGGCTCTAACAATTGGATTTAGGCCACGGTCTTCATTTAAAAGTACAAAAGTGCTTTCTATGTACAAATTTTGTGAAAATGTTGAGCATCGAAGGCAAGAGTGGCTTTTTAACAGCAGTAATTCCCAGCAACCTGCATTTGATCTTCATAAACTGTATGTTAGATTATTTTCTTGACATTCTGTTCTGAAAAATTATATACAGAATTTTAGAACAACTAAAATAGAATAAACACAGAATGTAACTAAGGCTGGGTCTACACTGCCATATAATGCAGTTTGAAACTGAATTACATGGTCAATGTAGACACACAGTTTAACTGTATTGAATTGCATTATATGGGTCTACACCAGGCATGGGCAAACTTGCGCCCTCCAGGTGCTTTGGACTTCAACTCCCACCATGCCTAATAGCCTACTGGCTGTTAGGAATGATGGGACTTGAAGTCCAAAACACTTGGAGGGCCCAAGTTTGCCCATGCCTGGTCTACACTGACCATATACTGTAATGCAGTTTCAAATTCCATTATATGACAGCGTAGATCTAGCCTACAGGTAGAAGGCTGCAGACGTGACGAGGGATATTTTCCATTGCAGCACCCTGCTGGATGCTACACTTGAAATTTGAAATGGCATCGTGAAACATCTAGTTTAGTTTGGGCTGAAACATCTAGTTTTACTTGGACTATGGGCTATGAAATACAGGTTTCTGACACATTTTCCTCATCCCCAATATAGGATAATAATTTCCACATCTAGAATGTTGTGTCATGATCAAAGAAAACGTAATTATTATCTTGCAAGTTTACATTGCATTATTTTTAGCATTATTTGCCATTTTGCGTCTCCTATAGAAGAGGAAAGTGGGATATAAATAAAATAACAACAACAACAGACCATCATATGCTATCAGGAAAAAGCAAATGAGTTACTTGTAAGGACAGTTAAAGTTTAGAGACTTAAGTTTCACAAAAGTGCATAGATTGTTCTGTACAGGCAGTACCTGAGTTACAAACATCTGATTTACAAATGACTCATAGGAACAGGGGTGAGACAACAGGAAGTGAGAAAAATCCAACTCTCAGAAGGGAAATTCACTCCTGAAAGAGTTATCAGGGGGAAAGGCGTATCCACCTAAACTTTATCAGCATTTCCACAACAATCCATTTTTTTTTCCAAAATCCAATGATCACAGGGACTGAAAGTGAGGTGAAATCTCCTGAACAGAGGCACAGATGGCAAAATTAACACCATAGGGGTGTTCACCTTTCCCTATGCTATCCAAAGCTTATATGTGTGTGTGTGTGTGTGTATGGAGTCATGCTTAAAAATGTGTCTGAGCCAACTTACATACAAATTCAATTTACATTTAAGAAAAAAAAACCCTACAGAATCTATCATGTTCGTAACTTGATCACTGTCTTATAGGCAAGCATGTTGTCTATGATGCTAAAGGAAAAGGTGAAAATATCTTCAGGGTCATCAACTCATTTCCATCTTCATTACCCTCAAGCTGTATTTTATTCACAAAGCAAGCAGGATTCCCAAGGAGATACTGTGTCCCTCATTGATGGTGATCCCTTTCTATTTTGCCATGTGTTCCTCTTACAAGAAGCCATATGTGCTACCAAAGCAGTACTTGCTATTACTCTGAAGCCCCGGTAGATGGGATCTTGTTCTAGTCTTTGCACAATGGGCATACAAGGTATAAAACAGGCATTATCAAACTTTGGCCCTCCATGTGTTTTGGACTTCAAGCCCAAAACACCTGGATTGCTGAAGTTTGCCCATGTCTGGTATAAAACTGCTATGATGTCATCACAGTACAAAAAGAAAAAAGAAACCAATACATGCGTTGTTGAAGGCTTTCATGGCCGAACTCACTGGGTTGCCGTGAGTTTTCCAGATTGTATGGCCATATTCCTGAAGCATTCTCTCCTGACATTTTGCCCACATCTATGGCAAGCATCTTCAGAGGTTGTGAGGTCTGTTGGAAACTAAGTGAGGTTTATATACCTGTGGAATGTTCAGGGTGGGAGAAGGAACTCTTGTCTGCTTGAGGCAAGTGTGAATGTTGCAATTGGCCACCTTGATTAGCACTGAATAGCCTTGCAGCTTCAAAGCCTGCCTGCTTCCTACTTGGGGGAATCCTTTGTTTGGAGGTGTTAGCTGTCCCTGATTGTATTCTGTCCAGAATTCCCCTGTTTTCAGAGTGTTGTTCCTACCGGCTGTTAGGAATTGTGGGAGTTGAAGTCCAAAACACCTGGAGGGGCGAAGTTTGCCCATGTTTTCTCTATGAGATATAAAAAGGTATGGCAAATAGTGGCAAATAGTGCTGCACGCTATCCCTCCCTCAAAAAACAAACATTTTTGCAGTTTCATAAACTTTTCCTATTTTTTTAATGATAGAACCAATTAGGAAATAGCATTTGAACCCCAGCAACAAAAATGAGATAGTGTTAACGATGTGACTTTGCCATGTCTCAATGCTAAGGCACCCTGGGAGCCTTCTCTGCCAAAGAGTGCTAGTGCCTCAAGAGACTACAACTCCCAGGTTCCCATTGACCTAGGCCAGGGCAGTTCAAGGGGTACCAATCCGCGTTAATAACCCTACAGTGCAGCTGGGGCCTTAAGAGAGTGCAACCCACCTGGCCCCGCGTGCGCTCTGGGCGTCCTTGCTGAAAGTGAGGGTGAGGCGCTGCAGCTGGCACACGTAGCGGCCCAGGCCGTTCCGCAGGACGCTGCAGAGGAAGCGGCTGGCGGTGCCTCGGCCTGTCATGGCAGCAGGAGCAGCATCAGAGGCGCGCACGGTGATGTCACTGCGCGAGCCCCGCCTCCTCTTCCTATTGGCGCGCAACCTCGGAAAGGGGCGGCGCCTCTGAGGATGAGAAGGAGCGGAGCCATTCGTGGCGGCGGCGCGCGCGATGACGTCACGGCGCGAGCCCCCCCCCCCCAGCCGCCCTCCTCACGCGCAACCTCTGAGGAGGGGCGGAGCCATATACAGGCCCGATCTTTAAGCCAAGCCCACTGACACTGCCTGGGCCTCCAACTCCCAGAAGGCCTCTCCAGCTCGTTCTATAGCTAGGAATTCTGGGAGTTGGAGGCCGGCATGTGAGGTGAGCCTGAGAGCAATATATAGTCCCGTCTTCTGTGGTATGAAAGACCACACTGCCGCTGAGGGACATGACTGGAGGCGCTCAAAGGGATTAGGATCTAGGGAAGGCCTCTGATACAGCCAGGCCTGGGCAAACTTCGGGCCTCTCTCCAGGTGTTTTGGACGTCAACTCTCACAATTCCTAACTGTTAGGAATTGTGGGAGTTGAAGTCCAAAACACCTGGAGAGAGGCCTGAAGTTTGCCCAGGCCTGGTGTATTTCCCTCCACTCTAACACTTTGAAGCTTGTGGGGCGGGCTTCCAGAAGTGACGTTGCCGTGGCGTTGTTGTGGTTCCGGGGTCGGGCCCATGGCGCGCTCTTGGCAGCTGCACGTGAGGCGGGGAGTCCGCTGGTGCCGATTTGGGCTTCAAAAGAGGCGGATGCACCTCTCTGAATGAAGCCGGGCAGCGTTGGCTTCTGCTGTTGCAGGCATCTTGGGCATCCTTTAATTGCAAGGACACTTTAGAGCTGGCTATGTTTTCATGGGTTTATGCGGGAAAAAGAGAGTGTCGAGATGACCAGTTTCTGGATAGTTAAAAGGAGAATTAAGGTGGTGTTTGGGAATGAAGTTGTTACAGGTCTTTGCTGTCTGGCAAGTAGTGACAGATTTTAGTTTTTATCGAATTTTTTAAAAAGCTTCAGAGCAAAGGAAGGGTTTATGTTGGAAACACGGTTGTTATGAGTCTCTGGGGTCTGACAAATTGAAATAAAGCCACTGATCTTGAAGTTTGTAGAGACAAGGAAGCTCCAGAGCAAAGGAAGAGTCTTCGGGGTCTGGCAAGTTGCAATAAGATCACAAGTATTGGAGCTTGTAGAGATCAGAAAGCTACAGAAGGGTTTATGTTTGGGAATAAGGTTGTTATGGGTCTTTGGGGTCTGGCAAATTGAAATAATGTCACTGATCTTGAAGTTTGTAGACTCCAGAGCAAGGCATTGTCTTTGGGGTCTGGCAAGTTGCAATAATGCCACAGATATTGGAGCTTGTAGAGATCAGAAAGCTACAGAAAGGTTTATGTTTGGGAATAAGGTTGTTATGGGTCTTTGGGGTCTGGCAAGTTGACATATTGGAGTGTGTAGAGACAAGGCTCCAGAGCAAGGGAAGGTTCTTTGGGGTCTGGTAAGTTGCAATAAGATTGAATATATCGGAGCTTATAGAGATAAGGCTCCAGAGCAAGGGAAGGTTCTTCTGGCTCTGGCAAGTTAAAATAAGATCACAGATCTTGGAGTTTGTCAAACAAAGCTTAGTATGCCAGCTCGGAGTGTGGGTAGGCGGCATATTATTTTGTCACTTTTCTAGGAGAAATGTGGCTCCCAGTACGTTCCTTGCACCATTGGTGCCTTCGGGGGAGACGGGTCCTATCCGGCCGTCATCCTTGCAGACACTATAAGAAGGAGACTCTTCCCTCACCAGATGGGCCGGTCCCCCCTGCTTCAGTCACAGAGATCCGCCAGTATCTCAGGGCACAGGACATCCCCTTCCACGACGGCTATAGCTGCATCCATGTTCCCAGTGTTTTTGTTGAGGAGCAGCAGCAGGTTCGTCATAGCTACACTCTCTTTATTGACAAGACTACTGGGCGCTTTGTCTGCACTGCCACCTTGGTTGAAGGCAATTGGCAGGACTTCCAGGCCAGCGTAGAGTTGCAGCATAAAGGGGTGGCTGGGGGGAGCTTGGAGGATATTGACAAGCCGAGGGACCACACTGGGGAAGATGCCAGGCATATCTGGGAACGAGCCATGCCTCTTTGGGAGCTTCTTGATGAGCAGGAGACCCAGGAAGCCAAGGCCAAGTTTGGGATTTCCAGTATCTCAAATGCAACTCTGAAACGGTTTGGTGTGCGTTACTTAAGGACTGCTCAAGCTTTGGTGTTCCCATGGTTCAGCCCTCGGGGCACCAGCCTGAAAGGGTTAAAGCTGTTGGGAGTTGAACGGCAAGGAGAGACAGCAAATTATGTGGAGAATACCCTACCTCGCCCAAGTGCCTATCATAACCTCTTTGGGCTGCCGTTGATCGGACGACGTGATACAGAAGTGGTACTGACTGGCCGGGAGCTAGATACTCTGGCATTACACCAAGCAACTGGGCTACCCATTTTGGCCCTGCCCCGTGGTATTTCATGCCTCCCCCCAGGCCTCCTTCCCTACCTAGAACAGTTCAAGCGGATCACTCTATGGTTAGGTGAGGATCTCCGTTCCTGGGAAGCAGCCAAGCTCTTTGCCCGCAAACTGAACCCTAAGCGTTGTTCTTTGGTGCAGCCAAGCGACCAGCAACTCCAACCCTTAGAAGCTTTCACCCGTGGCTTGAACCTCACCAAGATTTTGCGCTCAGCCTTACCAGCTGGCCACAAGGCCATTATTTCATTTCGCCAGCTGCGAGAAGAGGTTTTGGGGGAGCTGGCCAACGTGGAGCAAGTAGCTGGAGTCAAATGGGCACGTTTCCCAGAACTAAACAAGCTCCTCAAGGGCCACCGTAAAGGAGAACTTACTGTCTTCACAGGTGACTTAATTGTTCTCTCACTGTTCTAGTGAAGGCTGCAGAGTTCAGGAAACTATAGGGTCATTCTTCTGAGTAGACAATTATTTTGCTTACAAGAACCTGAAAGTATATTGCATTAGAGCAGTGGTTCCCAACCTTTGGGCCTCCAGGTGTTTTGGACTTCATCTCCCACAATTCCTAACAGCTGGTAAGATGGCTGGGATTTATGGGAGTTGAAGTCCAAAACACCTGGAGGCCCAAAGGTTAGGAACCACTGTGATTGTCTAACCCAATGCTGATCAGTTATCTGTGCTTTTGGAGAGTAACTATTTTATATTTCTTTTCCGTTGCTCCCTCTAATATCTATCCTCCAAAATACCCCACTTCCTTATGACCCTGTTTCGCTGTTGTTTTTATTTTTATGTCTCTCTCACCCCGAGTTTTAATTTAATGTTCATGTGGTCTGCCCTTGTTTTTCATTGTCTCCTTGTTTTATTTTGTAATGGATATTATTATTTATTGTATTGCTTACTGTGTTGTGATGTGTTGTTCTTTTATATGCTGTTTATATTGTATTGTTTTGGGCATGGCCCCATTTAAGCCGCCCCAAGTCCCTGTTGGGGAGATGGTGGCGGGGTATAAATAAAGTTTTATTATTATATTATTATTATTATCTCGTGTGGGATCGGGTCAGCATTTGTTTTTTCCAGTGTGCCAAGGACTATCACCATTTTTGTTCCTCGTAACTAGAAATACTTCTTTCTCTCTTGGAAAGTGGCTTAGGCAATCTCCCTTTGATAGTACTGGTCTAACCTGCATCTGCTCATTACAGTATAGTCTCACTTATCCAAGCTAAACGGGCCGCCAGAACCTTGGATAAGTGAATATGTTGGATAATGAGGGATTAAGGAAAAGCCTATTAAACATCAAATTGCGTTATGATTTTACAAATTAAGCACCAAAACATCATGTTATACAACAAATTTGACAGAAAAAGTAGTTCAATACGCAGTAATTTTATGTTGTAATTACTGTATTTACAAATTTAGCACCAAAATATCATTATATATTGAAAACATTGACTACAAAAATGCCTTGGATAATCCAGAACCTTGGATAAGCGAGTCTTTGATAAACGAGACTCTACTGTATTTCTTAATTCTTTTTTATCTCAGTATTTGATTGGTACTAATAGTACCCTGCCATTTTCTGTTCTAACAAAACTATGGCTTTTGTTACTTTCATTTGGATTGTTCCTTGCTACTTTTTACTCATACAACTGAAGGTTTTTTTTAAAAAAGGCTTTAGTTTTACTGTTTGAACTGTTTTTTTATTTTAATTGCATATTTTTATTCTGTTTTAACATTGATTTGTAGTATTTTTTCTTTTAGATTTGTAAGCTGCCTTGCATCCCAATTTTGTGGGGAAAGCAGGGTATAAATAAAAAGAAGATGATTACTGTTATTAAGGTCAATTTTGCTTGCTCTGGGACTGAATTTAAACTGAAAGCCAAATTACAAAGATTTGTTGGAAAGTGGAAAGGCTCAATGTAAGGCAATTTTCAACTTTGCAGTCATTAAATTACACACCACCATATTCTCCATGTCCTGTCTTCCTTTTTAATAGAATTAAACAACTCCTAATATTTAATATTCAACAATTTTGTTGATTCATTTTGATAAGATTCTTGTATTTACCTCATGTCTTGCTAAGTCTGATTGTATCATATTATTAACGTGGAGGCCAAACCATACCAAAGTTCAATAGCAGAGAGTAAGCAGAATTTATCAGTGTATGCAAACAAGTGACTTGAAGGCACATGTGCATACACACACACGTAGGGAAAATATAGTGGCACAGCACTAAATTTCCTAGTTGTTTATATTACAGGATATCTAATGTACATGAGCGTAATTAATGCTGTTAAACCATTTCCCAGAAGAAAAGCTTACATGCAAACTGAGGGATAAGCAAGTTGTCATACAGATTGGAAGAAAAGCTATCTTCTATTAATGCTGGATTTTTTTTTATGAAATAGGACCCACCGGCAGTGGGAAGACAACCTTCATCAGCGAATATGCCCTGGATCTCTGCATGCAAGGAGTGAACACTTTGTGGGGTAGCTTTGAGATCAACAATGTGCGCTTGGCCAAGATCATGCTTACCCAGTTTGCTATGGGGAGACTGGAGGAGCAGCTGGATAAATTTGATGAATGGGCAGACAGATTTGAGGATCTTCCACTCTACTTCATGACTTTCCATGGCCACCAGAATATCAAGTAAAGTCTAGGGTGGCAGTTTTCCCTTTATATGCCATAGGTTCTTTTTTCTTGATGGGATAAAGTGATAGATGTGGAGGGATGCCTTAGCCAACTGTTATATGATGGTGATTCTATTGTTGTTTCTTTGGAAGGAAACCTTGAGGGACTTCCTTCCAATGTATATGAGTAATACCTGAATCACTGAATATTTGAATGTCTTGTGGGGAAATCTATAACTTTTTAATCTGGTTTCTCACCATCATTGCTTCCAGCATTTTCCTGAATTGTTGGCTTATATAATTGTGCCCTGAATGATTTGCAGGATATTCATATATCAAATATCTTTTGGGGGAGCAGAATGTGGAATGTTAAGTCTCAACTACTCAAGATCTCTTGTTTGATTCACCTTTAATTCAGTCTCCTCTTAACTGGAATATACACTTCTGTTTACATGTGATTTGTCAACCTTATGTTCCATGCAGGACAGTGATGGATACCATGAAGCATGCTGTGTACATGTATGATATTACCCATATAATTATTGACAATCTTCAGTTCATGATGGGTCAGGAACAGCTCACAGTGGACAGGTAAACCCTCTATCTTCATACTTCCTTTGGCCTACAGTCAGTGGGTAGAATTCAGTATCGTATGTTTTCAGAATCTTAGAAATAGCTTCTAAGCTTGTATGTTAATGCTTCAGTTGCTCTTAGAATACCCATTTTGAAACAAATACTAGTAACATTATGGATTATTGTTATGAGCCATGACTTGTGAGATCATTCTGATGTATTTGGGATTTTTTGTGATTTCTAGTATTTTTCTGTTTAACATTATCCAAAAAAATCATTCTAGAAGATAAAACCTCTTAATGCTTGTCCTATGGTTAGTTGATTTTCTGACAATAGCATCAACATATAGTGTTTTCCTCCTAATTTACTTAGCTTTAATTATATTTGATACTAGATGAGGGTTAAGGAACTGCACGTGACCCTCCTGTCTTTGTTCCTTACTAGAGCATCAATTTCACTACCTGCATAACCTCAGCTAAACTTTATATCAACTATATTTCCAATTGATGGAAAACATCCAGTTCCTAAACTATCTTTCCTTAGGTGTTTGTGTACTTTTTTGCTTGCTTTCTAATATATTTTTTCTGTGAGCTTTAAACAGCAAGTTGTCTTTATTTCCCCACACTCTGTGTTGTGGATGAGTCTCTGAGTAGTAGTAACAACACAGAGTTGGAGAGTAGGCAGGCAGAAAGGTCTACTCGGGAACAAGATCCTATAGAAGAGCAACAGCAGGAGAGGATTCGGCAAATACTTACTAAACCCACTGATGAAGAGTCTTTTGAAGGGTTTGATGGGGATGCTGGGTTTGACAATGAAGCAGTTTCTGTGAGAAGTGCTGGGAGTGACACTGATGAGGTTGTGGATGAGATGGATTGGACAAAAGTAGCAGAAGTGGGTGAGGAGCCTACAAGTAGTGGCACATTCAGAAGATCTGTTGGGAATGAAACTTGGAGGGAAGATGATTTGTCTGCTGTTTGGGAGGATGTAAGTAGAAGCAAGAGAAGGGCCGCTTGGCAGGCAAGGCAAAGAGCAGCTCGGGCAGCACAACTGGCAGCAGACCGTGGGGTGTTGTCTGATTCTAGTTTGGAGGAGAATGCAGAAGCAGCTGAGGGTGCGGCGTTGGCTGATTGCAACTCAGAAGAAGGTTTGTAATAAAAGGAGGGCTGGTTGCAATAGGGACCTTGCGACTGGCAAAGTGTATGCTGGGTTGCATGTTATGCTGGGTCATGATTCCTGTGAGCCCTGTGATTCCTGAACTTTGTGGATTCTTTGGGATTTGCTACTGTT
This sequence comes from Anolis carolinensis, assembly GCF_035594765.1. Classification (NCBI taxonomy): domain Eukaryota; kingdom Metazoa; phylum Chordata; class Lepidosauria; order Squamata; family Anolidae; genus Anolis; species Anolis carolinensis. The sequence continues at coordinate 231,642,270 of NC_085843.1, forward strand.
CTTGGTTTGGATCTCGGATCGCTTCTGGACATCGTGTTCGCTCTTGTGCCCTGACTTTGGATTGGACGTTGACGCTGCTGCTGTATCCTGTTTGCTGTGGATGACCTCTGGACCGGCTTGACTACAACTTTACTTCATCTTGGAACGTGTTTGCTGAAACGATAGCGAATACCTCTGCCGGGTATTTTAGTTAGTGGGTTGGGATTTTTTAGGACTTTGGGACTCTCTGTTTTACCTCCTTTTTGACCGGTTGGTCTGTGTTTGTTTTTGAATACTATTTTGCTGCTGTTAAGTATTTTTGATTCTTTTGAGCTGTTTCTTCATTAAACTACTGTTACTTTGTACTTGGGACTGACTTCGTGGTATCTGTACCTTGACACTCTGTTTTAGGCTTGCTGTACAAGACTACATCGTGGGTACTTTCCGGAAGTTTGCCACAGAAAACAGTTGTCACGTGACTCTGGTCATTCACCCCAGGAAGGAAGATGAAGAGAGAGAACTACAGACAGCCTCAATATTTGGGTCTGCGAAGGTAAGTACTTGTTGGTAAAGGTTTACAAGGAAGTGGGGGACTACAAAATCACTGTTCCTTGCCCTAGCCAAAGGACTCTTATTATGCTTCTGCAGGCCAGCCAAGAAGCAGATAATGTGCTGATTCTGCAGGACAGGAAGTTGGTGACAGGCCCAGGCAAGCGCTATCTACAAATCTCCAAGAACCGCTTTGATGGCGATGTGGGGATTTTCCCCCTGGAGTTCAGCAAAACCTCCCTCACTTTCTCCTCCCCCATCAAGGCCAAAACAGCCAAGTTGAAGAAAATGAAAGACGACAACGGTGTGCCACCTAAGAAAGCTCCTACAGGTGGGGCTTCAAAGAAGCAACGGTCTCAATCACCCAACCACACAACCCCAGAGACCTCTCCTAATGAACCTGTCAAAACGTGAAGAGATACAGAACATTATTCCAAAGGATTGGAAGTCAGAAAAATCACTGCCCTTTTGCCTGATTACAGCAAGCAACAAATGGACTTTCAGCAGAGATAATGGCTGAATCCATTCCTGCTCATTTTTGCCTCTTGTTAGAATCAAGTATGAGAAATCTTGGAGAGATAGATGGACAGTAGCAGGATTTGTAATATCCTCTGTTATCAAGCAATAAGCCAGAGAAGAAACAGATTTCTTCTCATTTCCATTCAAGTGGAAACAAATGGACTGACATCGCATACCTCACAGGGAAGAATCCACTGTGATAGGCACAGAGAAGTGCCCTATCTTGTGGTCTTCGGTCTGGCCTCTGGCCACATCCAGTTAATATTTGGTTGCTGTACGCAACCAGTGATGCACAAAAAGGCATCAGAATAGGAATGTTGTTTATATGATTGCTGCACTAATAAGTGAAAAAAAAAATAAAAATGGTTGCAAGCATGTAAAGTATTACATTATTGGTTTGGGGTTGTAGGCAGGCATGTAGCCGGGGGGGGGGGGGGGGGGGGGGGGCTTGAGGGGCTTCACCCCCGCCCCTGAAATTCTCAGGGTGGTCTGCGAGAAGGCCTTACTGGTATTATTTAAACTGTTATGTTTATTGATATCATGATCTGATCACTATGCTCAATATATCCCATATGCATGGGGGTATTGGGATAACGATACAAAAGGTTTGCTAGGGTAGATCCTCTCTCACTCAGACTCAGCCCGCCCCCTCCCCCCTGGTTGTAGGTGCTGGTTGGACACTGTTATACTCCTATAAGGTTTTGGCCATGCATTCTGAGAATTTTAGTTTGAAAAATAAATTCTTAAATTCTGGTAGCACATCTGCATCACAAGACTGCTGGTTAAAACTAATGCTATGAGAGAAGTTTCGTTTTCCCAGGATCCAGGATTTTAGTGGATAGATGATGGGTTGAACTCAAGAGGAATCTGTGAAGCCTAGACATAAAGGAGCCACTGAGTCAATCCAGATATTGACAGATGTATCTGAGGCTATGAATTACAGGGTTAGAATAAGGTATCAGCTTGAAGAGGGTCAACCTGAAAAGCCTGCACTGCAAAGTACTTTTTGCCTTATGTATCTATTGGGTTCTGAGATAAATTTTAAACTCGGTATGGATTCGGATATGGAGTGTGCTTAAAGACACCTTCACATTATTTAGGTATTCCAAAGGTGGCTGTTGAGAAATTACTATTCTGAAAATTGTGGCATCATGAAAAAGAACCCTTTCAAATACTGCTAATGGCTTTCTCACACATTTCAATTGAAATGTTCAGTTGATTTCATTATCTTAGCAGTTTCCTCTTGTTGCTGTTGTGTGACCTCAAATTAATTCCAACCTTGTTAATGTTAAGGTGAATCTGTTTTCTTGGAAAGATTTGTTCAGAGGTTTGCCATTGCTTTCTTCTGAGGCTGAGAGAGTGTGACTTGCCCACAGTTATCTAGTGACTGAATAGGGATTTGAATCCTGATCTCTAGAGACGTAGTCCCAGTACTCAAAGCACTGACTACACCATGCTGGCTATAGCAGTTCTTCCTTTCTCAATTTAACTGGAATACCTGCATCCATCATATTTCAATCCCTAGCCATTTGTCATGCTTAATTTGTCATGTGAGACTGACTTGGAAATCAAGTGCATTTCTTCAACTGTTGCAGCTTTTTAATGATTGTAGGACTTTTCTGTGGAGAAATCTAAACTGATTTGGTATGACTTTATACACATCCCAGCATTTTAGTAATGCTTAAATAATCTATGCAGACCACAGAAACTACACATTACATGGTGTTTTGTTAGATGTTGTGTAATTTATTTAATTAAAAAAATCTTTTGTGCTTTATTTCTGATGTTTTTCATGTTGTCCACAAGAGGTCAGCCTGTGCCTTGTTTTCTCTGCACCCTTTCAAATGTAAAGTCTTAACAGTGCTTTGAGCTCTGAAATCTTGGATACCAGAGCCTATAGCAGCAGGGACATTAAAACAGAAGCACCATGAATCACCTAAATGTGTAGCTTAATATTTTCTAGATTCAAGCTCTTCCTTGTAGATATTCAAACACTCACCCTAAAAATATCTAAAGGGAAATTGCTTGCATAATCTTCCCAGACTTGGGAACTGGGGTTCTCTTTATCTTGAGTCTGTTTGCTGCTTGCCCTAGCCTCTGTCAGCTTTGGTAAGAAGATTTTCTCCTTTTATTATCAATATTAAATATTTTTAGAGATATTAAGGACAGACAAGTAATGATATAGAGCTTTGTGGAAGGGGCCTCAGATGGTCTAACCACCATTTGATTCTTGATATCAAATCTATATTGTTTGGGGAAAGTTAACACTCCTCATTGCTATCTGTAAGTAACCGAAGTGGTGAAAGGCAGTTCTGAAAAGCTGTGCAATACCTGTGTGAGTATGGCAAAAGGCTTACACTTTCCCCATTTTATGCTGAAAGCTTTGGTGCCAGCATGGGACCACATCAGAATGAAGTGAAGGAGATAAGTGCTTTTTCAGCTGCCCCAGTTGTCTTCCTTGTTCAAGCATTTTAGCCTGAAATAACATTATTTGATAGTCTCTCTTCTCTGTCCTTAGTAATGCAACTCCAGGGGCTAGCCCTTTAAGTCTAGAGTCTTATGGCAAGTTAAGCACTGAGGAAAGTAATGTGGTGTAAGATTTTGTGAGCTAGTGTGATCTAATGGTTTGAGTGCTAGATTACAACTCAGTAGGACAGGGTTCAGATACTTGCTCAGCCATGAAAATCCCTTGGGTGACCTTGGATAAATCACTCTCTCGGCTTCAGAATATGGTACATTTTGCCAAAAAACTCAGATAGGTTTGTCTTAAGGTCACCCAAAACTGAAAACAACTTGAAGGCACACAATTACAACAAAGATTTTGTTGACTGGGATGATAACAGTGTTTGGTGAATTACCTGGATACACACAGGTCATCTTGGGGGTTGGAAAAAGGGGAAGGCATTATAAAGTTAGGTTGAAGGGAAATATAAACTATGGTCTGGATTTAATTTTCTCCTGGTTGCTCTTTATATTTTTCCTGCCATTTGATTGTGTTTATGTGTAAGTATAAAGTAATACACCAAAATTATTTATGCATTGAATTAAGCGGTCTCCAAATTATCAAAAGGCATGCCATAGTAAGCATGGCAGTCTTTGAAGTGCTTTAGGGTCTGTTGTTTTTCCTATACAATAAAAGGTAAAGGTTTCCCCTGACGTTAAGTCCAGTCATGTCTGACTCTGGGGGTTGGTGCTCATCTCCATTTCTAAGCCGAAGAGCCGGCGTTGTCCGTAGACACCTCCAAGGTCATGTGGCCGGCATGACTGCATGGAGCGCTGTTACCTTCCCGCCGGAGCGGTACCTATTTATCTACTCACATTTGCATGTTTTCGAACTGCTAGGTTGGCAGGAGCTGGGGCTAACAGCGGGCGCTCATTCCGCTCCCAGAATTTGAACCTGGGACCTTTCGGTATGCAAGTTCAGCAGCTCAGCGCTTTAACACACTGCGCCACCACCAGGGGCCCTTTATACTACAGTACAATCTCCTTATCCACAGGTTTGATACTCAGTTTCACTCATCCGTGTTCCACGAAATATCCTAACACTAGCCTGGAAATGTTTGTGGGCCTCTCTACATTCTCCAGTGTGATTCTATGACAGGCATGGGCAAACTTTGGCCCTCCAGGTGTTTTGGCCTTCAACTCCCACAATTCATAACAGTTGGTGGGACTCTAAATGTCCCTCCCTAAACTGCAGAATTCCCTAGGAACATAGTAATTAACACAGAATCATAGTGCTATGAATGTGTAGTGTGAAAGAGCTCCTAGGGTCTTGAGTACAACATCTACCAAGTGATGTTTTGTTGTACAGTTTCTTTGAACCTTACCCAGCACAGCAAATGATAAAGCACTGTAGTCTAACGCTTCAGCCAGAAGTTCCTCATCCTGATTTATAGTTCAATGGAAAATCAAGAGGCATGTGAAACAGACTGGAAGCCAGCAAGGATATAGTTTTTTATCGTGTCAAAAGTGGCTTGAGAACATACTGCAAGTCGCTTCTGGTGTTAGAGAATTGGCCCTCTACAGAGGTGCTGCCCAGGGGATGCCCGGATGTGTTACCATCCTGCTGAAAGGCTTCTCTCATGTCCCCGCAAGCTAGAGATGACAGATGAGAGCTCACCCTATCTCACGGATTTGAACCGCCAACCTTCACGTCAGCAGTTCACAAGGATTGTTTCATATTGTTTATTATGTTGGTTTACGAACTTTATTGTGCTATTTTAAACTATGTTGATTGGGCCTGTCCCCATGTTAGCTGCCCCAAGTCCCTTTGGGGAGATGGAAGTGGGATAAAAAATAAAGTAGTCATTATTATTATTATTATTATTATTATTATTATTATTATATCCACTGCACCACCGTGGCTCCTTTGGATGTAGTGATCTGAGTGTTGTGCTACCGTAGAACATTTGAAGGCTACGATTTAAATCCCTGCTCAGCCATGAAAACCCACTGGGTGACCTTGGGCAAGTCATAATATCTCAACTGTAGATGAAATCAGTGGCAAAACTCCTCTGAAAAAAAATTGCCAAGAAAACCCAAGGATCAAGTAGCTATAAGTTGGAGTTGACCTGATGACACAACAATTACAATAGAAGCTGGAAATCAAACATCCCAGGAGGAGAAGATAGGTACTGTTCAAAAAGTCAAATGGATCCAGGGGCAGAGGTTTATAACACATGCATTTATATAGAAAATTTTATGTGCAGATCTTAACGAGTGATTCCAGTTTACTTTTGTACAAAAAAATATGACTGGGTGAGAATTCTAGAAATTCCAACTTTGGAGGAAGCACTGCTTTAAAGAAATAAGCCACCTAATTATCGAGCCAGTTAGCGGGAAATCTTGATGTAATCCGCTAGAGATCAAAGGAACCCAAGCAGCTTTAAACTAAGTTTCACTAGTTTTCAGATCAAGCTGATAGTAGTAGCTAAAGTAAACGGATTTGGGGAAGTTAATGCCTATTGTGCACATAGATTCTTTTAAAGTGTTAGGATGCTTTCCCAAACCCCTCAAAGAAAAGATTCAGGGAACCCAAACATTGCACAACTCAAGTCAATTTTGAAAAGATCTTCAGGCCGTCTACAACCATTTTAGCACCTATTTCTGCCATATTCCTCAGTCATATGGGAATAGACCAGGGATGTGGAAATCATAGCCTTCCAGACGTGTTTGGGCTCAACTCTCAGAAGCCCCAGCAACCATAGCTAGTGGTACAGCATTATGTGAGTTGTATTCTTCTGCAGAGCTAAAAGTCCTCCAACCATATTGTAGACAGGTACCTGAAATATAGATGTAGCCTATGGGTGCATCTATACTGTAGAATTAATTCAGTTTGACATCATTTGTTCAACGTTATAGTATCCTGTGAGTGGTAGTTTGGTGAGGCACTAGCAGCCTTTTGCTGAAAAGAGTAAAGGCTTTGTAAAACTGTAACTCCCACAATTCCATTGAATTGAGCCATGTCAGTTAAAGTAGTGTTAAACTGTGTTAATTCTACAGTGTAGGTGCATCCACAGTTGCTCTATAAGAGGCGTGTGTTCTCAAATCCTCCATCAGGCTCCATCCTTGGGGTCTCTCCCCTTTTATAGGGTTCTTGTGAGGATAAAAGGGTAAGATAAAGAACAGATGTGATTCAGTGATTCACATACACATTCTTCCCCTCCAGATACAAATAACGTTGTTGTTCGTGCCCCTCTTCGGAAAGATAGAAATTTGCAATTGAATCATGCTTCAGTTACAGCAGCTAGCAATGGAAACAGCTTCCAGGCATGGCTCAGCTTCCGATAAGTGCTATTTCAGTTCCGCCTTCCAATTCTGATTCCAACTCAAACCATTGATCTGGGTGCAGAACTGTTTTGGAAAAGCTTTGGTGTGGGGAGTGCTATTCAGTGCATTGTGGCAATGGGAAAGGTTTGGACTCCAGATCTCCCTCACTGCCAACTTGAAACTAGTGGAATCAAGAGACTGAACCATCTCCTCATAGAGAGACCCTGCTTGTGGTTCAGATTCAGCTCTCAGACCAAGTTCGCACCCTGTTTCTTTACACCCTTATTCATTTCCAGTTCCCACCAAACTGTGTCCAAGTCCTTTTCCTCTTTTCCCAGCTCTTCCAGCAGATAATTCATACAATATGTTTACCAAGATCTTCTGCTTTCATCCTTGTGACAAAGAACAAAACACTCTTACTAAAACCAAGTTGGAACATCTGAGGCCCCTTCCACACAACTGAATATAATCCCACATTGTCTGCTTTGAACTGGAATATATGGCAGTGTGGACTCAGATAATCCAGTCCAAAGCAGATTTTGTGGGAATTTCTACCTTGATATTCTGGGATATAGGACTGTGTGGAAAGGCCCTGAGAGTGCACAGAGGGTTACCTATTCTGTGGTCATGGGCTTCTGGATATAATAGCAGAGTAACACAAAGGTGAAGCACTTGCGGCCCCTTCAATTGTTGCTGAATTTCCTTATCTTCAACTAGCATATGAAATTATTAGTGATGGCGGGGAGACCTGCAACATATGAAAGGACCCATGCTCCTAATCCCACTATATTATCAGCAGAAAGGAACACAAAGCAGTACTTACTATGCGGAGGATAAGCTATATAAAATCACACATGCCCATTAGAAATTACACTGACCTCCAAGTAGCCTTTCCAGAAGAGTAATTAAGTAAGTTAGCAAAGTAGAAGTGGGCTGTCCCTTCTTTTATTTCAGACACAGATGAGTAAACTACTTTAATTTTTTGGCGAAATGCGTTAAAGCACTGAGCTGGAGACTGAAAGGTCCCAGGTTCAAACCCTGTGAGCGGCTGCTGTTAGCTCCAGCACTATGATTCTGTGTTAATTACTATGTTCCTAGGGAATTCTGCAGTTTAGGGAGGGACATTTAGAGTTTTCTGGCATAGCACTTTACTGCCTCACCAAACTACAAATCTCAATATCCCATAGGATTCAGCCCCAACTGCAAAAATGGAATCACAGTACAGTATGATCCCCATAGTTGTGGGGAATACATTTCTAGACACTGTGATGCCTCATGGGCCTTGTAGTCCTGTTCCTGGTACCATCGTGGCAGATGAAGAGGAAAACATGGGGTTTTCGCCGGTTCAACAAGAGCCCCTTCACCTGCCGGATGTTGATGTTTGCCCTCAAGAATTCAGTAAACCAGGCCTTGGGCAGAACTCCCCTCCGTTTCCCAGGAAGGAATCTTATTCTAGAGACAGAGGAGTTAGAGAAGCTAATCGGAGAAGCTTAAGAATCGCTGCCAAACAACTGGCTGATTAGGTCTGCTTCCCTTGGGAAATTCTAAGGAGTAATGCATCTGGACAGAGTGGGTTTCGCTTCTCGTTCTCTAGGGAAAGAGATTGTTGGCGGGAAAACGAGACCCAATATAGGGGTTTGGCGCGAGAGATTCTTTGCGGAGTCAATTGATCAGCTTTAGGAGAGAGATCGTGTGTGGACTTCGTAACCCCAGTTCCTTGCTTCCCGGATCAAGTTTTCGAGCCTTGTCTTGCCTTGCAGTTTAACCACGGACCCTGTTCCACGCTTCACGTTTTGCCTTGTTTCTAGTCACGGACCTAGTCAAGAATCAAGTTTATTTCCAGCCTTGTTGTCAAGCTTCATTGGACTTCTAAGACTCTGACATTTCCCCACACTATTGCCTGGCAAGAGTGTGTGTTTCGGTCAAGTGGATTAAAACTTTGAACTCTAATATCATTTATTGGACAATACATTTTTGGACTATATTTGACCTCTTTTGAAAGGTCTGTTTCTGAACTATATTCTTCACTTGTTTTTATTGCTTTTATATATTTCTTTAATAAAGATATTAGATAGAGACTGGCCTCCGTGTAAGGTTATTGGTGCCCAGCAGCCAGGGCTCTGACAGACACACATGTTCATACACATATTGTGGATATTTCAAACTGTGTATGATAATGAACCTTATATTTTGATTATACATGGGCCTAAGGCATACAATAGAACAGGTATGGGAAAACTTTGCCCCTCCAAATGTTTTGGACTTCAACTCCCACAATTCCTAACAGCCCACCAACTGTTAGGAATTGTGGGAGTTGAAGGCTAAAACACCTGGAGGGCCAAAATTTGCCCATGCTTGTCATAGAATCACACTGGAGAATATAGAGAGGCCCACAAACATTTCCAGACTAGTATTAGGATATTTCGTGGAACATGGGTGAGTGAAACTGAATATCAAACCTGCGGATAAGGGGATTGTACTGTAGTATAAAGGGCCCCTGGTGGTGGCGCAGTTGTTAAAGTGCTGAGCTGCTGAACTTGCAGACCGAAAGGTCCCAGGTTCAAATCCCGGGAGCGGAATGAGCGCCCGCTGTTAGCCCCAGCTCCTGCCAACCTAGCAGTTCGAAAACATGCAAATGTGAGTAGATAAATAGGTACCGCTCCGGCAGGAAGGTAACAGCGCTCCATGCAGTCATGTTGGCCACATGACCTTGGAGGTGTCTGCGGACAACGCCGGCTCTTCGGCTTGGAAATGGGGATGAGCACCAACCTCCAGAGTCGGTCACAACTGGACTTAATGTCAGGGGAAAACCTTTACCTTTACTGTAGTATAACTGTGTAGTATGAAAGGGCTCTATTTCTCTTATAAGTCCTTCAAGAACTACAGAAATAATTGTCATTCCATTTGCCAGTGGGATCAAAGAAAGGCCCATTCTTCCTTTCCTGTAGCGTTGGGTCTTTTGCGTGAGAACTAGAACAAAGAGTTAGGAAAAGTTGCTACATCTCAGACTTGTAATCCCAAATGTAACATGTCCAGTCTCTGCCAGAGCATAGCGAAAATAGTTCTAGGCCCCCTCTCTTTGTTGTTGAATCAAAATTGCCCTTTCCTTGTCCTGGATGTGTGTTGCGGATGAGAGGGTTTTTTTTCACCAAAAAGCCACATTGATGGCTTGCAAGAAAGCTTTTGAAACTGGGTCAGAGGTTGCAATCTGGCCACCCTGCTGCAGCGGTTTTCCAGTGTTTCCATTTCAGGCAATGTTTATCTGTCTTTTTTCTAGTTTGCTTGTGATTCATAACAAAGGTTTACAAAATATACAATTTCATGAGATTTTCTAAACTGTATGGTACATTTGCCTTAGGGGTGACATAAGTCAGAAAGAACTTGAAGGCATACAGAAACAACAAATTCTTGGCAGTTAAAGCAAGGTCTTGCAAAGACTGTGCATTAGAGCAATACAGAATTCCTTGTAAACAGACTCAGCTCAGTTCAAGTGTATGATCAAGATCCCAGAAATGGTTTAAAAATGATTACTGATTAGAGCAGGAAAAATACCTAAACCCTATTACTCACTGTGCAGCAACATATCTCAGTATTTTATTTTTGTGCATAGGATCCCATATGGAAAGCTTTGCAAAGACCAGGAAAACATCTTTAAAGTAGAGGTTATACTTGGATGGGAATTTGTCAATGAAGACCAGAGGAAGGAACTGGGAAACTACAACTGTGTATTCCCTGCTTAAGAAAATCCAACGAAATCCGTCACTATTAAAGGCCAGGTGACCTAAGAGCACATACACGGTTTGCCCAATATTGTTACATAAACATATGGAGATACAGTAGAGTCTCACTTATCCAACATAAATGGGCTGGCAGAACATTGGATAAGTGAAAATGTTGGATAATAAGGAGGGATTAAGGAAAAGCCTATTAAACGTCAAATTACGTTATGATTTTACAAATTAAGCACCAAAACATCATGTTCTACAGCAAATTGATAGAAAAAGCAGTTCAATACACAGTAACCTTATGTAGTAATTACTGTATTTATAAATTTAGTACCAAACATCGCAATGTATTGAAAACATTGACTACAGAAACATTGACTACTAAAAGGCAGATTGTGTTGGATAATAGAGAACATTGGATAAGTGAAGGTTGGATAAGCAAGACTCTATTGTATAAGAATAGCAAGATAAGTCAGGGCTGGCAAGGGGAAAAGAAGACATAAGTAGTTTTGATATTAAGGACCAGGAATTTGTACAGAATCCAGGACAGTAACAGATGTTTGATCTAAAGTCAGTAGGATGATGCATCTGCTCTGTGTTTAGGTCTGAACTTCAGGCATCCAAATAAACTTGATATTAAATGTGCTTGGGAAACTATTGGAAAACTGAACATCCAGGAAGCCCAGACATCTGATCAACTCTCCTGATACGATTCTAAGGAAATCCAACTTCACATGGTAAGCCCTGGGACCACAGTACAATCAGGGCTATTGACATTTTTCCCATCAATAGCTAGGAATGGCTTCATTGCAAGGAGGTGATAGACTGGCAACAGATACAGCAAGGCATCTATGCCAATTTGACCCTTCCATGCAGGCATGTAGCGGGGGAGGGGGGGGGGCCTTGAGGGGCTTCAGCGCCCCCCCCCCCGAAATTCTCAGAGTGGTCTGTGAGAAGGCCTTACATTTATTATTTAAACTGTTATGTTTATTCATATCACGATCTGATCACTATGCTCAATATATCCCATATTCATGCGGGTATTGCAATAATTATACGAAAGGTTTGCTAGGGTAGACCCTCTCCCGCTCAGACTCAGCCCCCCCCCCCCCCCCCGGAACCAAAATCCCAGCCCCTCCCGAAACAAAATCCTGTCTACGGGCCTGCTTCCATGTGATAAAGTCCTTTAACTTAGATTAAGAAATCGATTCCTTCCAGGCTAACTAAGATAAAAATGACTGTATTAAAATATATTGATTCATAACATAGATCAATATAACAATATGCATGGTAACTATTCCCAAATACATTAAAGATGCCAGATCCTGTCTCATTTTGGAAACTAAGCAGGGTCAGCCTTGGTCAAAAGTTACTAATGAATACGTCTTTACTTCGGAGGAAGAAGAAACTAACAAAACCAACACTTGCCCAAGAAAATCCTATACAATTCATGGTGACTCCATAAGTCAGCAGGTGACTTGCAGGCACATATATTTATACTAATATATGAGGTGTTTGTTTTTTTGGTTGTTGTATGTTTTCCGGGCTGTATGGCCATGTTTGTTTTTTCTTTACAGTTATCAACATGCACTCTCTTGAGGAGCAGGAGTTTTATGAGAAGATGCAACTCTATATCTTTTCTTAGGCAAATCAAGAGCTCCTTTAACACCTCTTTGCCCTCTCTATTAGCCTGAGAAAGGCTGACAAGGGTTGGAGAGAGGAAAGTCAGCATCTGCCTCTTGGCTCAGTTGTCCAGGCCACAGACATGGGGACCTTTCTCACAGAAAACTGGCAGCTGAGCTTGAAGCAGTTCATCTCTGGGCAGGCAAGGAAGAGGGAGGGGAGACAGGCTTAAGAACAAGATCATATTCCCAGCAGCTGTGCCTGGCCTTTTCTTCCCTCCTCTCATCCTTATTTCCCACAGCACAGTCATCTTCCCTGCCCCACTTTGCCCTTTCTTTAATCACGAGCTGAAAGATTCAACAGAGGTGGCTTGATTTAAAGGGAAGCTGGTGGGCTTTCCTTTGCTTGAGACCAGTGACAGAAATCCCTTTTCTTGCCAAACCTATGGGCAAGTTAGGGTTGAGGTTGGTGGGGAAGTGCTTGGCAATTGAGGACGGCACTACGTGATTGGGTGGCACAAGCAACAGGAAAGAGAGAGAGACCGCTCACTGTTCTGGGCAAGGAACTGTGCCAACAAAGTCAAACTGCCAAGTGTGAAAAGGGCCAGTGACAAAGAAGCAGCTGATGCATCAGTTTTGCCTTTGCTCTCCCACAAGTCCAGGCAGTTCCCATCCAGACCTAGAATGCCCAGTCCATCCCACTTCATTTGTGCTGTCCTACCACCAGGGCCGGTTGTTACTAGGCGGCCGCGGACTGCTAGGGGCGCCATTCGGGCCTGACTTCCTGGTCGCGGCCGGCGATCGCCCGGGCGGTCGCCGGCCGCGACCAGGAAGTCAGGCCCGAATGGCCTAGCTGTGCTGTGCGCGTGCGCACAGCACAGCTAGGCCATTTTGCCCTTAGTAACAAACTAAGGGCAAAAATGGCTTCTCTGGCTGTGCGCATGCTGTGCCATTTTGGCTGTGCCATTTTGCCCTTAGTAACAAACTAAGGGCAAAAATGGCCATTCGGGCCTGACTTCCTGGTCGCGGCCGGCGACCGCCCGGGCGATCGCCGGCCGCGACCAGGAAGTCAGGCCCGAATGGGCTATCTGCGCTGTGCCCGTGCGCACAGCGCAGATAGCCCATTCGGGCCTGACTTCCTGGTCGCGGCCGGCGATCGCCCGGGCGGTCGCCGGCCGCGACCAGGAAGTCAGGCCCGAATGGCCTAGGTGTGCTGTGCGCGTGCGCACAGCACACCTAGGCCATTTTGCCCTTAGTAACAAACTAAGGGCAAAAATGGCTTATCTGGCTGTGCGCATGCGCACAGCCAGATAAGCCATTTTTGCCCTTAGTTTGTTACTAAGGGCAAAATGGCCACGCTGGGCGGGGGCGGGGCCAACTGTGGCCCCGCCCCCCTCACTAATCGCCCTGGCCCCGCCTCCCACGCAGCGTGGGAGGCGGGGCCAGGGCACGCTGGGCGGGGCCAGGGCGCGGGTGGCGGGGGCGCTTTTCAGCACCCCCGCTTCCCATTAAAAAATATCTCCGGCCGGCCCTGCCTACCACAAAAGTTTTGGTTATCTTTCCACATTTATGTTATCTATTTTTCAACTTGTTATCCCGACTCTGGGTCAGTACAAGGGAGAGAGCTTGCAAAAATTACTTTGGGGGGATTATAGCTTCTGAGGCTCCTTCTATACGGCCATATAAAATTCAGATTAGCTGCTTTGAACTGGATTATATGGCAGTGTAGACTCATATAATCCTGTTCCAATCAGATTTTTTTCGTGTCAGGAGCGACTTTGAGAAACTGCAAGTCGCTTCTGGTGTGAGAGAATTGGTCATCTGCAAGGATGTTGCCCAGAGGACACCCAGATGTTTTGATGTTTTTGTCATCGTTGTGGGAGGCTTCTCTCGTGTCCCCACATGGAGCTAGACCTGACAAAGGGAGCTCATCTGCGCTCTCCCCAGGTTGGATTCAACCTGGCAACCTTCAGGTCAGCAACCCAACCTCCAAGTCTTCAGTCCTGCCACCACAAGGGTTTAACCCACTGCGCCACCTGGGGTTCCATTCCAATCGGATAATGTGTATTATTCGCTTTGATCATCTGGATTATATGGCAGTGTAGAAGGAGCCTGAATTGCTCAGCCAGCTTGTAATGGCTAGGTAACTCTGTGGTTTAAATAAATAACCGCTCACAGCTATGATAAGAGACCGCATTACATCTTGTTGTTTGAGAAACTGCAAGCAGGGACTACTCATCAAATTAAGCGTTCGGCACGTTAGATATTTGACATCACAGAAAGTTATTTTAGTGTTCCTGGTTTGATTTAAACAGCAGTTTATAGATACAGTAGAGTCTCACTTATCCAAGACTCGCTTATCCAAGGTTCTGGATTATCCAACGCATTTTTGTAGTCAATGTTTTCAATACATCGTGATATTTTGGTGCTAAATTCATAAATACAGTAATTACTACATAGCATTACTGCGTATTGAACTACTTTTTCTGTCAAATTTGTTGTCTAACATGATGTTTTGGTGCTTAATTTGTAAAATCATAACCTAATTTGATGTTTAATAGGCTTTTCCTTAATCCCTCCTTATTATCCAACATATTCACTTATCCAACATTCTGCCGGCCCGTTTATGTTGGATAAGTGAGACTCTACATTTATTTAATAAAAAGAGTAATTTAAACATAACTGCACTGTCCTCAGTTGAAGAGAGGATCCCCAAATCGATCAGAAGTAAGGGGGGAAATAGAAGTACTCTGTCTAAACTTTTTTTGTTGTGCTTTCAGCCCGACTTCTCATAAGCAGCTATCAGCTATGTCTGCTGCACACGTGTTCAGCAAACAGGTGATTTTTCTCCCTGTCTTTATTTGAATGATGTACCATATATCACCATTTTAATCTCTACTGTTGAGATCCTGCACCAGCAGACATAACTACAATGGTAGAGCTTGATGTCATAGTTGTATCTGATGCTGCCGTCTTGCTAAACCCTACCATTTCAGCCAGACAACACTACAGCTGAAGAGTTTCCAAGGTGTTGCAGATTCGGGTGCTGTGAAATGATATCTGTAAGCTTTCCTTGTCATGGCACATGCCAAGAACTGGCAGTTGGAGAGATCATTTAATCTCCTGCTGTTACTACGTGTTTCAACACTATAACTGTGAGGATACTATAGATGCCATTCCCAAGACACTTTGTTAGGTAGGACTTTGGAATAGTCTTCAAAGGCAGTCCCATGAACAATGCAGTGTAACAGCCTGTTTTGAGGAGTCAGGGTTAGTTAGCTAAAAGTGGTTTGAGAAGACAGAATAAAGTGCAAAAATAGACTTATATTTTACATTTTAGAAACACATAACTATGCTATTGAGAACTATTGTGGTGAAGTATTTTCAATGTTGGATTAGGAGATTGGTTTGAATCCAATGACTTCAAACTATAGGAAAGGAAATTCCATCTGAATATTAGGAAGAACTTCCTAACTGTGAGAGCTGTTCAGCAGTGGAACTCTCTGCCCCAGGGTGTGGTGGAGTCTCCTTCTTTGGAGGCTTTTAAACAGAGGCTGGATGACCATCTATCAGGGGCACTTTGAATGTGACTTTCCTGCTTTTTGGCAGGGAATTAGCTGGATGGCCCTTGAGGTCTCTTCCTAATCTATGAATCTATGATCCTTGATTAACCATGGAAACTCACTGGGTGATCTTGGGCAAGTCACATGTTATCATCCTCCGGTGAAGACAAATTGTATGAAGAACAAAGTGTATGAAGAAAACCCCATGATAGGGTCTCAGTGAATCAGAAATACCTTGAAGGCACACATAACAATAACAACTGTGTTAAAATACTACGGCTGTTGACAGATACAAGTATTCTGTAGCGTTGCCGTTTTGTGAATGTTTTATAAGCAGATAATGACAGATTTCTATTTTAGACTAGGTAGAGTATCTTGTGCTCATGAAATGTTCTTTCCCACCAACATGTATATCTAAAAACTTGGTCATGTTAATCTCAGCTGTTCATCAGTAGGAGTATGCATTCATTTTGGGATGAAAGGGAAGTCTAAACTGAATGGCCCCTTTCAGTTTAGTTTCCATTTATTCTGTAACAAGTGCCTGGGGTGGGTGGGTTACAGATGAGGATGAATGTGAAACCCTTTCATGAGTCCCATTTATGCCTACTCCTCTGTTGGTGCTCATGTGTTTACATGAAGCTTATTTATTTTTGGCATATTTTTTCATTTATACTAAATTTTACTGCCATTGGCATTAGTAGGAAGGGGTCCCTGGCTATCACTATTTCACTTGCCTTGTTTAGTTTACTTGTTCTTCCTCCAAAATGGGAGTCACAATAAAACCAAATACTTTGATGTGTGGTTACACATGTCGTTGGTTTAAGAATGGTGAATATACTGAAACAAATGCAAATGGTTTTCTATTGCACTATATTCTTATGCTTATCTAAAGCCACTATACTGCTAGAGATAATGTTGTTTTAAATTAAATATGGAGGCATGGAGCAGATGTACAAAAGGTGATCACGTGATGATGGCAGCACATTTGAAGAAACATCTGGGAAAGAGTGCTCACTAATGCTTCCGATCATCCTGGAAAGAAGCGATGAGTGGAGTGCCACAGGGTTCCGTCCTGAGCCCGGTTCTGTTCAACATCTTTATTAATGACTTTGATGAAGGGTTAGAAGGCATGATCATCAAGTTTGCAGACGACACTAAAGTGGGAGGGATAGCTAACACTCCAGAAGACAGGAGCAGAATTCAAAATGATCTTAACAGATTAAAGAGATGGCCAAAATTAACAAAATGAACTTCAACAGGGACAAATGCAAGATACTCCACTTAGACAGAAAAAAGGAAATGCACAGATTCAGAATGGGTGACGCCTGGCTTGAAAAAACATGTGAAAAAGATCTTGGAGTCCTTGTGGACAACAAGTTAAACAAGAGCCAACAATGTCATGCGGCAACTTAAAAGGCCAATGGGTTATTGGCCTGCATAAATAGGAGTATAGTGTCTAGATCCAGGGAAGTCATGCTACCCCTCTATTCTGTCTTGGCCAGACGACACCTGGAATACTGTCTTTAATTCTGGTCAACGCAATTTAAGGGAGATGTTGACAAGCTGGAATGTGTCCAGAGGAGGGTGACTAAAATGATGGAGGGTCTGGAGAAGAAGCCCTAGGAGGAGCGGCTTAAAGAGCTAGGCATGTTTAGCCTGCAGAAAAGAAGGCTGAGACGAGACATGATGAGAGCCATGTATAAATATTTGAGGGGAAGTCATGGGGAGGAGGGAGCAAGCTTGTTTTCTGCTGCCCTGGAGACTAGGATGCGGAACTATGGCTTCAAACTACAGGAAAGGAGATTCCATCTGAACATTAGGAAGAACTTCCTCACCGAGAGCGGTTCAGCAGTGGAACTCTCTGCTCCGGAGTGTGGTGGAGGCTCCTTCTTTGGAGGCCTTTAAGCAGAGGCTGGATGGCCATCTGTCTGTGGTGCTTTGAATGCAGTTTTCCTGCTTCTTGGAAGGGGGCTGGACTGGATGGCCCATGAGGTCTCTTCCAACGCTATGATTATATGAGTGTGATAGGGATTCAAATCCACTGTCCCAAAAAAATTGAATTGAAAAGTGCTGCCTTCCTATTGATTTTTTTTTTGTAAAAAAAAAAGTTGTGAGAATGTAAAAAAAAACAACAAAAAACATCTGGCAATGCCAGGAGGCAGCCTTAAATAATGTGATATAAGTTGGCAAAATTTACCTGTCTAGACTAAACATGTCCGCTTTAAGATCTGTCTAGCTAGGATTCTGTTCATACATGGCAATTTTATGATGCTAAACGCTTACATTTATTGTTTTGAATTTCAGTTTGTATTTTGAATATGTAATCATTTCTAAGCCTCAGTGTCTTAGTAATGTGTATTGTAGCAAGCGAAACCAATCTTCTGGAAGAGGTAACTAAAATGAGAGATTGAACCAGAGCTTGAAACACAGAGAAATGAATGCCAGTCAGTTCACAAAGAGAGAAGAAGCCAAAGGTCTTGAAAACTTGGCTCTCTTAAGTTTGGGAGTCCTGTTTTATTATTCCATATCCACACATCGGAGTCCCTGGTGGTGCAGCAGGTAAAGCGCTGAGCTGCTGAACTTGCTGATCAGAACGTCGGTGGTTTGCATCCAGGGAGTGGGGTGAGCTCCCGCTGTTAGCCCCAGCTTCTGCCAACCTAGTAGTTTGAAAACATGCAAATGTGAGTAGATCAATAGGTACCATTCCGGCGGGAAGGTAACAGTGCTCCATGCAGTCATGCCGGCCACATGACCTTGGAGGTGTCTACGGGCAACGCCGGCTCTTCTGCTTAGAAATGGAGATGAACGCCAACCCCCAGAGTTGGACGTGACTAGACTTCATGTCGGGAAAACCTTTACCTTTACATATCCACACATCTCCAGCCTGGTGCAGACCAGATATGTTAAATATTACATTAATTAAATGCTACCATGTCTCCTTCTTATGTTGGCTTCCTCAATCAATGTTATGCTCTCTGGATGAGTTTAACTGCAATTCCCATAATCCCCAACCAGACCAATAGAATCCCTCGGTTAGCATGACCACTGTTCATGGGAGTTCTCGTATATAAAAAAGCAACCATCCCAAGATTTAGGCAGTCTTGGGGCTCCCAGAAAATTGTTTGTTTTTAGAGAAAATTGCATAAACTGAATGTTTGAATGTGCTGTGTTTTTCTTTAGACTCTGTTCCCAACAAAAGACATAAAATATTTGTGTGTTTTTTATAACTCAGGGGGATTGTGTAATTACTTTGATTTTTTAAAAGGCCTTTTGAAAGCTGTCGAATAACTGCTATTTACACAGAAATTCACTTGGAAGCTGTGATCCAGTAATTCCCCTCCCAGCAGAAAATGTCCCAAAGCATTTTGCAGCATCATGCAAAGATGGTAGGTACTATGTCCTCAGTCCCTGTACAGCGGAGGATTGGACTGGCAGCTGACTCTTATTTCAGCAAGAATGACAGGATACCATCCTTCACTGTTCTGAAAGCAGGCTAGTTTAAGGATCTGTCTTCCAAGAGAGGAGAACAACTGCGCGGAGTTACGAGGAGTCAGGAAACCACTGCCATTGTCTCCCAAAATCTGTTGCCTGGCGCAGTTTTACTTCAAAAGAGGTGATCCTTGGACCGGAGCCTGTCCCAAGCCATTGGCTGTCAGTCTCAGGTGGGTTTAGAGAAAATTGTTGATTATTGGTTCAGTCACTTCCAACTCTTTGTGACCTCATGGACCAACCCAAGCCAGAGCAATCTGTCGGCCATCGCCACCCCCAGCTCCTTCAAGGCCAAGCCAGTCACTTCAAGGATACCATCCATCCATCTTGCCCTTGGTCAGCCCCGTTTCCTTTTTCTTTCCTTTTTTTCCAGCATCATTTTCTTCTCCAAGCTTTCCTGTCTTCTCATTATGTGGCCAAAGTACTTTATCTTTGCCTCTAAAATCCTTCCCTCCAGTGAGCAGCCGGAGTATGGACTGGTTGGATCTTCTTGCAGTCCAAGGCACTCTCAGAATTTTCCTCCAACACCACAGTTCAAAAGCATCTATCTTCTTTTGCTTAGCCTTCCTTATGGTCCAGTTCTCGCATCCATAGGTTACTAGGGGGGATACTATTGCTTCAACTACATGGACCTTCGTTACCAGTGTCATGTCTCTATTCTTCACTATTTTATCGAGGTTGGGCATTGCTCTCCTCCCAAGAAGTAAACGTCTTCTGATTTCCTGGCTGCAGTCTGCATCTGCAGTAATCTTTGCGCCTAGAAATACAAAGTCTGCCACTGCCTCCACGTTTTCTTCCTCTATTTGCCAGTTATCAATCAGTCTGGTTGCCATAATCTTGATTTTCTTAATGTGTAACTGCAATCCAGCTTTTGCGCGTTCTTCTTTCACCTTGGTGATAAGGCTCTTCAACTCCTCCTCACTTTCAACCATCAGAGTGGTATCATCTGCATACCTAAGGTTGTTAATGTTTCTTCCAGAAATTTTAACTCCAGCCTTGGCTTCATCAAGCCCCGCACGTCTCATGATATGTTTTGTACAAGTTGAATAGGTAGGGTGAGAGGATATAGCCCTGCCGTACTCCTTTCCCAATCTTGAACCAGTCTGTTGTTCCGTTGTCTGTTCTTACTGTGGCTACTTGGTCTTTATACAGATTTCTCAGGAGACAGACAAGGTGACTTGGTATCCCCATACCACCAAGAACTTGCCACAATTTTGCACTGATTTTGCACTGTTATGATTTGCTGTTTTATTTTGTTATATTGTATGGTGTCTGGGCATGGCCCCATGTAAGCCGCCCCGAGTCCCCATTGGGGAGATGGTGGTGGGGTATAAATAAAGTTTTATTATTATTATTATTATTATTATGATCCACAAAGTCAGAGGCTTTAGTAAAGACAATGAAACAGAAATAGATTTTTTTTCCTGAAACTCCCTACCTTCCTTTATTATCCAGCGGATATTGGCAATTTGGTCTCTCGTTCCTCTGCCTTTTCAGCCTGTACATCTGGCAACTTTTGCTTCATGTATTGCTGGAGTCTACCTTGCACGATCTTGAACATTACCTTATTGGCATGTGTAATAAGTGCCACTGTATGAAAGTTTAAGCATTCTTTCACATTTCCCTTTTTTGGTATGGGGATATAAATTGATTTTTGCAGAAAATAAATTGTAGTAAATGGGGACAAATATGCCAGCCTGTGCCATATTGGCAATCTGGTACTCCTCCGGCCCAAAGCATCCCCCTCATTCTATCTTGCCTCTCAGCTTCTCATTCTTCAAAGGATTGTTGGGAAGAGAATAAAATGGGAGTAACTTCAAGAATGCCATTCTGGCCTTCTTCAAGGGGAGAACACAGTAGGGTACCAATGTAAGAAAACCAAGTATAAAACAGAAGGGAACCATTTAAAAACTGGATGTATATTCTGGTCCTTGTAGTTTTTATATAACTGGGGAAATTCCTTAGACTGCACTCTGGACTGCAATAACCTTTTGTATTTCAGTGTCTATTGACATTATGGCTTGTGTTAAGTAGAATTTTGCATTTTGAACTCACTGGGGGATATGAGAAAGACACTGGAAGGAGCCTGGCAACATGTCCTCGCTCTACTCTGGTGCTGCCTCAGCATTCCCAAAAAAGCAGTACATTGTTTAAATATTAAACATCTAGGCTGAAATATTAAACATTCTGACTCTTCTGGGCTGAGTGTTAGGCTGGGCACAATGAAAGTGGAGACTAGACACTGTGCCAGATGGTTTGAAAGAACTGTCTGGCTCTGCTTAAACTGACTCCACACACATTGGGGGGATTCATTCTCTCTGCCATAGGCGTCTGGGTGAGGCGAGCATGAAAACTGTTTTAAAGTAGTCCCTGGTGGAGAATCTGACCTGGTTCAAATACTGATTCCTAAACATCATCACAAAGCAGTAGTAGGGGTGGGGTGGATATTTACAATCCAAGAAGATGAAGTTTTCTCCATACAGCACATTTGCACAAGCAGCAATTCACATGCTCAATTAGGACTGATGAGGAAGGGGATTGAAAACGGGTGCTGTCCAAGATTAGTCATAAGAAGCATATGCAATGGATGCTGACCTTTGTCATCTTAATTCCACCGGCCTTTCAAAACTGCTTAGTTGTGCTAGAGCAGTGTTTCTCAACCTGGGAGTTAGGACCCCTGGGGGGGGGGGGGTGGTTGTGAGGGGGTGTCAGAGGGGTCTCCAAAGACCATCAGAAAACACATATTAATTCACAGTGCTCTCCAGAGATAGGTGAAGTACATCTCCCCTAAATCACTGTCAATTCCTCCTAAATCCCTCCAGTATTTTCTGTTTGTAATGGGGGCTCTGTGTGGGAAGTTTGGCCCAATTCTATTGTTGATGGGGTTCAAGGGAGCTTTTGATTGTAGGTGAACTATAAGTCCCAGCAACTACAACTCCCAAATGTCAAGGTCTATTTTCCCCAAAATCCACCACTGTTCACATTTGGGTATATTAAGTATTCGTGCCAAGTTTGGTCCAGATCCATCAATGTTTGGATCCACAGTGCTCTTTGGATGCAGGTGAACTACAACTCCAAAACTCAAGATCAATGCCCACCAAACCTTTCCAGTATTTTCTGTTAGTTATGGGAGTTCTGTGTGCCAAGTTTGGTTCAATTCTGTCACTGGTGGAATTCAGAATGCTCTTTGATTGTAGGGGAACTATAAATCCCAGCAACTACAGTGCCCATATTACAAAATCAACCCCCACCCCACCAGTATTCAAATTTGGGCATATTGGGTATTTGTGCCAAATTTGGTCCAGTGAATGAAAATACATCCTGTATATCAGATATTTACAGTATGATTCATAACTGTAGCAAAATTACAGTTATGAAATGGCAACAAAAATTATTCTGTGGTTGGGGGTCACCACAACACTGTATTAAGGTGCTGCAGCATTAGGAAGGTTGAGAACCACTGTGCTAGAGGCAGGTAGTCAATATAACTTCCTTAGAGAAGATAAAAAAAGATTCACTGGTGTATTCTCAGATATATTCTCATATTGTGCCACTGAACATTGTACATCGGTATACCTTTGCTTCTGAGATGCAGGAGTGGATTTACTTATTAATTTACTTTGTCTTATATCCTACCTTCTCCCTTTCACTGAGGGACTCAGAGCGGCTAACACTCAGCAACGATTCAATGCCGTTCAATATAATAAAATACTAATAAAAATACATAAACTTGTAAACACAAAAATTAAAACAGCAATATATAAAACATGATAAACAATATTACAACCTTATTCATAAATGAGAGGGAAACAGATGCTCATCTCAAATATTGGCACAATCCTGATGATTATTAGAATATAAGGAGAAACTCAAATTGACCCTCTTACATGGTTTACTCACTGAAATGTAGCTTCTTCTCAAATGTGAAAGGGCCTCTGCTAATTGTTTTTTTTAAATCTGCCACAAACAATATCTGAATTCAGTGCTTATTGCTGGCTTATCAAATCTGTTTTGCTCAATGGTTTGGTATAACGTTTGAAGCAACATTGGTCGCTGCTTATTTCTTCAGCTGACAAAAGGGCTGTGAGAGAAATAAACCAGAAAAAATGAAGGCTATCCCTTGTTTGTTTGTTGATTTGCTGTGTAAGTCATGGCATAAGCAAGAAACCATTATAAACACAAACCTTGGCTTATTATATGGCATCCCCGATTGTGCAACGGGTTAAACCGCTGGGCTGCTGAACTTGTTGACCGAAAGGTCGGAGGTTCGAATCCAGGGAGCGGGGTGAGCTCTTACTATTAGCCCCCGCTTCTTACAACCTAGGAGTTCGAAAACATGCAAATATAAGTAGATCAATGGGTACCGCTCCAGCAGGAAGGCAATGGAGCTCCATGCAGTCATGCTGGCCACATTACTTTAGAAGCGTCTACAGAAATGGAAATGAGCACCAACCCCCAGAGTCGGACACAAGTAGACTTAATATCAGCAGAAAAACTTTACCTTTACCTGGCTTATTATAATTATCCATATTAATAAGCATTTTATTCTTTATTGCTCTAAAATAGGTATTCTTTTAAGGGAACTTATCTCAAAAGGGATATCCCTCCATCTATGAAGTTATATGTTATAGGGTAGCCAAAAGCTTACTTTGAGGTTTAGGGAATTCTACACTTCAGGTTATTATTCTGTTTACTAACTGAGCTCTTTTTCAAATTGTTGTAGCAGAAAGAAACTGGGGGTGTGCAACCATTTTCCACACAGAAAACACACCTTGGTCAGATATTTATGATTAACCATGTGTGTTCTGTGTGGGAACTGATTTTCACATAAGCATAAGGAAAGTTTTTCTACTGGTTAATATCCATATTAATGTCATAATTAATTAATTTCAGCCGGGCATGTAGCCCGGGCCGGGGGGGTGTCTTGAGAGGCTTCAGCCCCCCCCCCCCTGAAATTCTCAGGGTGGTCCACGAGAAGGCCTTACATTTATTATTTAAACTGTTATGTTTATTCATAACAGCAAGTAAGCAAGTAAGTGTGTTTATTCATATCATGATCTGATCACCATGCTCAATATATCCCATATGCATGGGGGTATTGGGATAACAATACAAAAGGTTTGCTAGGGTAGATCCTCTCTCACTCAGGCTCAGCCCCTCCCCCCCACGAACCAAAATCCCAGCCCCTCCTGAAACAAAATCCTGGCTACGGGCCTGATTTCAGCAGATCTGACAAACTACCCTGCAGCAAACAAACCAACTTCTTCCTTTCAATCAAGTACTAAGTATTTGACTGCCAATTGCAGGTGTTAAAAATAAGTCAATCTGGCAGTGTTGTTGATGGTGCCAATACTTTCTTTTGCCAGTTCATTATTGCTTTTTGTGGACTCTTTGCGTGCTGTTACTGCAGTTGTAATACATTTATTTGCTGGGTTTCCTCCACAAAGATAAAATGGGACTCCTACTGAAGTCAAAGGGTAATTGAAGGCAGCTGTGATTTTTATAATCTGTAGGTTGAAGGTGCTGCCTGTGTAGTTTCCTGATGTGGAAGGGTTTGGCTGAGGCAACTGGGCAATGTAACGTGATCCACAGAAAAGGCATTTAATCTCAGTTTCCCCTTTTGCAGAACTGTCAATTTCTAGGTTGCTAGAGGCTTCTTCTCTGACTTGTCATGCCAAGTTCACTAGATACTTCTGTCCAAAAGTCATGATTGTGGCATAATATCCTCCAAGAACGCCCTAGTGAGAAACCAAGAAGTACAATCCATTCCAAGAGTGACATGTTACTTTTTCGTGGGCATCCAATGGCCTTTGATTCCTGGGTGGCATGAACACAAGTTTTCATTTTGTTTAATATTTTGTTGCAGATGTATGACATGCAGCCTTATCTTCTCACAAAAATGTATTGCATTCACTTGAGCTTAGTCTTGAGGAATCTGTGGCCCTCCAGATACTGGATTACAACATTTGAAGGACCATATCTCAATTCTTGCATAGTTTACTATGTGCTCTTACCCATTTTGTCAAAAGGAGCTAAGCACATTTAATTCAAATGACAAGAAAATATATTCCACTTAAACGTTAGGAAGAACTTGTTGACTGTGAGTCTATTTTAGTTGTGAAATAAATTACCTTTAAGCAGTGGTTATCAACCTGCGGGTCCCCAGGTGTTTTGGCCGACAACTTCCTGAAATCCCAGCCAGTTTACCAGCTGTTAGGATTTCTGGGAGTTGAAGGCCAAAAGATCTGGGGACCCACAGGTTGAGAACCACTGCCTTACAGTGTGGCGGGCTCTCTTCTTTAGATAGAGGTTGGATGGGCCAAATGGGCACCTTTCCGAACGTATCTCCCCCTATGAACCACGTTGGAGTTTAAGATCATCTGGGGAGACCCTGCTCTCAATCCCACCTTCTTCACAAGTGCAATTGGTGGGGACGAGAGACAGGGCCTTCTCAGTGGTGGTCCCTCAGATGTGGAACTCATTCCCTAGCGATATTAGATCAGCCCTCTCCTTCCTTAGAAGGAGAGTAAAAACCTGACTTTGGGAGCAGACCTTTGATAAACAGCTCAGTACAATAATTTTACCTGGAAATCGTGCAATTGATTATGGAATGGCTTTAGGTGTTGTCTTTGGATGACATGTCTTAACATCGGAATGTAGTTTAATTATGCTTTTATGTTTGTATCAATTTAAATCTAATTTTATTTCATGTTATGTTTTCATGCCCAAGGCACTGCATAACTGGCATTTGTAAGCCGCCTTGAGCCTCCTTTGGGGTAGAGAAAGTCGGGATATAAATATGATAAATAAAATAAATATTTTGGGAGTGCTTTAGTCGTGCATTCTTGCATGGCAGGGACAAGATAGGTCCTTGCAATACCTTCCAACTCTATGGTTACATGATTCTAATAATCTCTAGGCCTCATTGAAGAAATTAAACATCACAAACTTTCAGATGATACTGCATAAGGTAAAATGTGATCGCACTGGATGTTAAAATTGCAACGGTTTGAAAATGCATTTTTATTTTGCATACAACTACCAGAATACTTCAGTGCACACAGCTCCAAGCCATGCTGTTGAAAGATTTGGGAATGTGAAAGTATAAAAATAAAACAAAACACTTTGCCAAACTCTGATTGCAACAAATGCTTTAATTGCCCATTGTATTACTGCAATCTCAATTAAATCAATGGGCTGAAAATGGACATTCTGAGTGTCCAGCATCTACCACTGTTCAAGCCATTCAGTTATGCTACTTCCCTCCCCTCTTCTGTCTCACCCTTAATGGAAACTTAAAGAGGTCTTTCCCTTCTAGGCAATTCAAACTGGCAATGCACAAACAATATTAATAAATAATGCTTTTAAGCTGTCGGTCTCATTGAGGCTATTAAGCCTGGGCTTGCATAGTCATGGGAGGAACTTCCATAGCAAGTGAGTTTTGAGGCTGTTAATTTGATAAGCCATTTTGCCTTGCATGCAATTCTACAATAGGGAACATTTTATATTCCCGGCTTGATTATAAAACATGTATTACAGCTTCACCTTCTAGAAAATAATACTTTTTATTGATTGAACTGCAAATGGTCTCACTTAAAATAAACTATCACCTCCCTTTTGGAATCTCGGAAACACCTTAAAGTTTCGCAATATGCACACCTATTTCAACATTATTGAATTGTTGCCTAATTGTTGAACACCAGGCTAATTTTAAAAAATGAGTACATTGTTAATTGGTTTATAATTATTTTCAAAAAGCAGAGAGCTGGATCAGATGTAAGCAGAGGTATCAACTATTTGAAGCACTTCCAGCCTAAGCCCACCTGTCATTACCCAGAAGTAAAGAGGACTGAGTTCAATAGGACTTAATCTTTTGTACCTGTACAAAAGTTGGCAGCCATTGCAGCTTTTTCATCATTAGCAACTCATCCTCTGGGCAAGCTCCTACTTGAAAACTCTTCCAAATATAAATAGTGCAATAAACAAGCAATTGTTTCTCATTTGTTGTGGGCGATTCAGACGTCTTCCCTCTAGGCAGAGCTTTTGTTGCTTAAACCCCAAATTTCCGTAGCAATATTTGGTCAGAGAAGTGCAATCCCTCTTTGTATATGTATGTGTAAATATATATGCACACCATTTCTTTTGTGTGGGAAAATTGTTCCCACCTGTGTGGGAAAATGTTAGACATATCTATATATTTATACTTCTTTGCCTCATATCATTCAGAATACAAATCCTTCCAGGGCAGCTTTTGTATTATTTACACCCATTTTCATGTTTTTGTGTACATTTTTCCACTATGTCTGCATTTTTCCTTTGCAGAATTGAAAGATAACCATGTATCTGCTTGCATGTTTAGGATGTGCAC
Organism: Anolis carolinensis; assembly: GCF_035594765.1. Classification (NCBI taxonomy): domain Eukaryota; kingdom Metazoa; phylum Chordata; class Lepidosauria; order Squamata; family Anolidae; genus Anolis; species Anolis carolinensis. The sequence continues at coordinate 231,669,853 of NC_085843.1, forward strand.
ACTTGGCAAAGTTCCTATTAATGTGTGAACCTAAAACTAGTATCTTCCATCTCCAGCAATGGTTCAGTGATAGAACACATTATTATTATTATTATTATTATTATTATTATTATTATTATTATTATTATTATTCTCTGCTTTCTCTCCCCAAAGGGGACTCATGTTTTACATGCAGAAAGTTCCCAGTTCAATCCTTGGTTTCTTCACTGAAAAGACTCAGACCCCATCCACAAAGGCACTATAGTCTGACTGGAAGCCAGCTCAGGATCGGGGTCTTTACAAAACATTCACCCCCAATGTGACCTCTAACCCACATCCAACAAAAACAATGTGTTAAAAATACTTACAGGACATTCTGGATCACACCATAAAATATGCTGAAGTTGATTGCTGTATAAACAGTGCAATGTTGCAAAGCAGAAGAAGCATTCAGGCCACTTCTATACAGCTGTATAAAATCCACATTATCTGCTTTAAACTGCTTTGAATTATAATGTGTAGACTAAGTGTAGTATAGACTACACTTAGCGTAGGTTACAGTTAGAGTAAGACCATCTAGTTCAAATCAGATAATGTAGATTTTCTGCTTTGATAACCTGGATTATCTGGCTGTGTAGAAGGGGCCCCAGAGTACTTGTTGGGCCCGGGGCTAAAGCTGCAGAAGTCACACCTGGAAGCTGGATAAATAGGACAGAGGAAAGGTGAACAAAGCTTCCCCTGGCTGAAGGAAAGGGCTTTGTCTTATGGCTGTTCTGCATACAAACACTATTTATGACTAGCTAATTTGTCAGAGGAGCAAATAAAAATATTATTTCTGGGTTTGGATAGATCCGGATCATAGGAGCTTTGTGGACTCTGTGGAAGCTTGCAGCCAGTTCATGTGATGCCTTTGTAGGAACTCGCTTTTCACTTAATCATTAGCTATGTAATAATGCATCACTCTGAAATTATTAGACAACAAACCCATGTGAATATCAATTCTATATGCTTCTTTATATGTACTGCCATCTCAGCTGAAGCCTACCATTGTGATACATCAAAGCCTATATGGGTATGAAAAGGCTCTATTGTTTCCCCAATTTTAATGTCCACATCCTGAATCGAAGTTAGTGGCTATGTGAAAAGACCTCAGGTAGCAGGTGACAGACAAAAGCCCCACCTCTCTACATGCAACCTTGGCACAGAGTTAGGGGGAAATAGGCTGTTGAGTTCTCAGGATGCTCCACCCAATACAGCAGAACTGCTACCAGTAAGAGCTGTCAATTCATAGCTGGATGGACATATAGTGCATCTGAGGCCCCTTCCACGCAGCTGAATAAAATCCCACATTATCTGCTTTGAACTGGAATATATAGCAGTATGGAACCAGAGACCCCAATACAAAGCAGATATTATGGAGTTTTCTGCCTTGATATTCTGGCTGTGTGGAAGGGCCATGAGTTAATGAAAATTGACATCACTAATTGAAATGACTTGATGCCATGGAATCCTGGGATTTGTAGTTTTACAAGATATTTATCTGGCCCAAAAGTGCTGGTAGCTAATCAAATTACAAATTTCAGGAATTCATAGCATCAGGTGAGGTAGTTAAAGTAATGTCAAGCTGCATTACATCTATGGTGTAGAAGATGCATCCCCAGTCTGCCAGAGCATACACTCTCTTAACAGTAATACTGAACCTGGGGTAGCAGAGCAATGACATTAAAGTTGGGGAAACAAGCCTTTTCATGCCCATATAGGCTTTGATGTATCACAATGGTAGGCTTCAGCTGAGATGACAGTACATATAAAGAAACATATAGAATTGATATTCACATGGGTTTGTTGTCTAATAATTTCAGAGTAGTGCATTATTACATAGCTAATGGTTGAGTGAAAAGCCTTTAATCACCAATACATTTGTTTGTTGATCTCAAGGCAGACAAGTCAAGAAAAAAATACAGGCAGGGTTTTCTATCTCAGGGGTCTTCAAAAAACAAGGAACATGGAGGAAGGGCAGCTGATCTGTCCCTAATACAGCAGGCCTTCTGTATTGGATCTGCACTCATGGAATCACAGTTTGAAAATGTGAAAAATAAAAATTCCAAAAAGTAAACATTGACACCCCCCTTTTTTTAAATAAGGGGCACCATTTTACTATGCCATTGTATATGATGGGGTTTAAGCATGGACAGATTTTCATATCTATGGAGGGTCCCGGGAATCAAACTTTAGCAGATACCAAGGGCTCACAGTACATTATTGGGGGCAGTGATGGTAGACACATGCCCTTACTAGATAACTAGAATTGATTCCGTAATAATAATTACTAATTGGGGTTTAAGCACGGACAGATTTTTATATCTATGGAGGGTCCTGGGAATCAAACCTTAGCAGATACCAAGGGCTCACAGTGCTTTATTGGGTGCAGTGATGATAAACATATGGCCTTACTAGATAACTAGAACAGATTCTGAAATAATTAACAATGGCTAATTGCACGACTACCTTCATATAATGGAAAAGAGATTCCACCTCAATATTAGAAAGAACTTCCCGATGGTAAGAGCTGCTCGGCAATGGAATGACCGTTGAGATAATTTGATTTTATAGCAAGACTTTGACCATCTCTTCTGCTCCACATTGAGGAACGCTACTTCAAAGACAAAACTAGGGGCCAACTTTCAAAAGATTTTAGGTTGACTCCTGTGTTGCATATATGGTATGCAGAACTAGTCTGAGATTGATAGTGATTTGTCTATACTCTGTACTTTGCACATAGTATTGAATCTGATGCAGAATTTAGCCTTTTGAGAATGTCAACTTAAAAACAACAACAAAAAGCCAGTAGTCTTCAACATCAGATCATGAAAAAGTAAGTTTTTTGGTCAATGACTCCCAGAATCCCTTCATTAGCATGGCCAGTTCCCATAAGAGGGAAATTGTAGACCAAAACATTTCCTTTTCCAACCTTTGTTCATTATTGCAGACTAAGAGTAAAAAAAAATTCTAGAGAATCTTTCCTTGAAAATTCCAAACATCTTTAAATGGTTTGAAAGGCCCCTGCCACACAGCTGTACAAAAACCCACATTGAACTGGAATATATGGCAGTGTGGACTCAGATAACCTAGTTCAAAGCAGATATTCTGGGTTATATGCCAGTGTGTAAGGGCCCTTAAAGAATGGTCTTCATTTGTTCCAGTGCAGTTATCCCCAAATCTAGTCCTCTCAGCAATTTTGGACTTTATTTTCCAGAATCTTTGACCATTAGCTAAGGTGGCAGGAGCCCTCAGTGGCGCAATGGGTTAAACCCTTGTGCCAGCAGGACCGCTGACTTGAAGACTGGGTTGCTGACCTGAAGGTTGCCGGTTCGAATCCGGGGAGAGTGCGGATCAGCTCCCTCTGTTGGCTCCAGCACTCCATGTGGGGACATGAGAGAAGCCTCCCACAAGAATGGTAAAAAACATCAAATATCTGAGCGCCCCCTGAGCAACGTCCTCATACCTGAAGCGACTTGCAGTTTCTCAAGTTGCTCCATACACGAAAAAAAAGTCCAGGTGGCAAAGGCTTCTGGGAGTTGAAGTCCAAAACAGGTGGAAGAGAAGGGGGGGGTCGCAAGGGGGTGCCAGAGGGGTCGCCAAAGACCATCAGAAAACACACATTAATTCACAGTGCTCTCCAGAGGTAGGTGAACTACATCTCTCTTACATCACTGTCAATTCCTCCCAAACCCCTCCAGTATTTTCTGTTGGTAATGGGGGCTCTGTGTGGAAAATTTGGCCCAATTCTATCATTGGTGAGTTCAAGGGGCTCTTTGATTGTAGGTGAACTATAAATCCCAGCACCTACAACTCCCTAATGTCAAGGTCTGTTTTCCCCAAACTCCACCAGTGTTCACATTTGGGCATATTGCATATTTGTGCCAAGTTTGGTCCAGATCCATCATTGTTTGAGTCTACAGTGCTCTCTGGTGTAGATGAACTACATCTCCCCTAAATCACTGTTATTTCCTCCCAAATTCCTCCAGTATTTTCTCTTGGTCATGGGGGTTCTGTGTGGAAAATTTGGCCCAATTCTATCATTGGTGAGTTCAAGGGGCTCTTTGATTGTAGGTGAACTATAAATCCCAGCACCTACAACTCCCAAATGACAACATCAATCCCCGTCAACCCCACCAGTATTCAAATTTGGGCGTATCGGGTATTTGTGTCAAATTTGGTTCAGTGAATGAAAATACATCCCACATATCAGATATTTACATTACGATTCATAACAGTAGCAAAATTATAGTCATGAAGTAGCAAGGGGTCGCAGCATTAGGAAGGTTGGGAACCACTGGTATAATCTGTGGCCTCCCCTTCATCAGCAACTTTCCAGCCAATAACTTTCAAACCTGCATGTGATACCACATGCAAAGCCAGCAAGTTAATCAAACATGGTATGTACTTTTCAATGTACAAATATATCTTACTGCTTGTTAAAATCATGCCAATGTTTGTATCTTGTAGAATTGAGTTCCTCTGGCAAACTGTAAAGTAAGAGTCAGGTTTCCCTAAGCCAGTTTGTAACCCCAGACAAAGCTTTTTCATCTCTTTTATTAATTTTTCATGTGGATGTTTGATTTTATATAAGCTATACACAGCACTTTTTGTAACCTTATATGCTCCCAGAACAAAAACCTCAAAGAAGAAACTCGCTGACTCATGAGCTCTTTGTTTTGGTGGCTAGACCAGCTGAAAGGCTTACGCTAGACTTTCAACATGATTGGTTTAGGACCAAATGTTTTTTCTGGTATCTCTATCTTTTACTTAGTATAGCTGACGTCACTTGACCACTGTCTCAGATGAGAGTGCTGTCTGGACATTTGGGAGTCGGCTATTGTTGTAGCATCATTTCCTCTGTCCAAGAGCAAGAGTTTGTTACTTTTGGAACGTTACTTTTTGGGTCTACACCTCCAGAATTATTCTGGTAACATTTCAAAGCTTTGTCAAAATCTTTGAAGAATGTTAGCAAGCCAGGCAAAATGGGTGCCTGCGGATCTTTTTGCCCTTGGCAGCTCTGTAAGCCTGGGTTTCATTTACTTGAGAATTTTATTGGGTAGCTTTTGTTGTCCTCCTTTCTTCTTAAATCCCAGTAAACCAAAACAGATTGACTGCGGTGGAACTCTGCGCTATCTTTCCTCTTTGCTGGTAGAACTTCTCTGAACAGCTGAATGTGCCCTTTTCTTTCTGCAAAGTGAAAACAGCTTTTTACCGAATAGCAAAAATAATATGTTTTAAAATCCTTTCAAGAAGTCAAACATCTGTTTCGTTCTGATTTGGAGACATTTAAACCCTTGGTGAATTAAAAATAATAACTCCAAAAAACATTTAAGGATGCTCTGTAAATTGAGCTTTGTGAAATGACCCAAGACTGAGGTGGGAAAAATCTATATAAGAATTCTTGAAAAAGAAAATCATTTAAACTTTTCCTCCTGAGTGTAGCTGTTAGATAACTTGCTGGTGAAATGCTGGAATGTGTGCCGTTTTCTTTCAGAGGTCGACCTTTCTCGTGCACTCTCCGATTTCAAATCAGTATGGCTTTCATTATCACACAATGATCATAATCTCCAGCAGGAAAATGGTATTTTTCATTGGCAACTCTCCAAGACCCTGTATATACAACGGAATAACACTGGTGTAACTAAATACATTGGTGTTACATTGTCATGTCTGATTGTAGTTATTATTAGTCGTATTTGCTGCTTTCAGCGTACTTCCACTATTAACTGCGATCAAATGAGAGAAGCTAATTGCGCTGGTAACATAAACTTGGTGTATCTATTTCATCTTTGAGCATGGCTAGCTAGATTCACATTTGTATAGCCGTATGGGGGAAAGCAAACCTGTTCTATATTAACCAGGAGTGTAATTATGGGGAATGGAATGAGGTTATTGGGGCCTAAGTATGAATTCTGCATCTCAATGACATTTTTCTTTGGTCCCCAAATTTCTCACATTTCAGAACCCATCTACATGAGCCAAAAACCTGAATTGTTCCAGAAGTTACTCCTGGATATCCTTGCAATGTTCAGGGACTTTCAGTCCTTAATTCATTATAAAATGGATTAACCTGATATTGTGTTATCGAAGGCTTTCATGGCCGGAATCACTGGGTTGCTGTGAGTTTTCCAGGCTGTATGGCTATTTTCCAGAAGCATTCTCTCCTGACGTTTCGCCTACATCATTTTTGGGGTTGATTTGTCTGCCCATTTAATTAGAGAGGGTTTCCCCATGATTATTGATACCTTGCTGAGGACTTCTGCCACGAAGCTACCTTCTCCATGTAGCCCTCTATTTCGGCCTAGAATTGTTTAGCTCCTTGTTTTTAACATGTGATGTATGTATTAATTGTATGACTGCTTTTCATGTTGATTTTACAATGTGTAATTTGTCACTGTTTTTATTATTGCTGTGAGCCGCCCCGAGTCCCTTCGGGGAGATGGGGCGGGATATAAGAATAAAATTATTATTATTATTATTATTATTATTATTATTATTATTATTATTATTACATCTATGGCAGGCATCCTCAGAGGTTGTGAGGTCTGTTGGAAACTAGGCAACTGGGGCTTATACATCTGTGGAAGTTCCAGGGTGGGAGAAAGAACTCTTGTCTGTTTGCAGCAAGTCGGAATGGTGCAATTGGCCACCTTGATTAGCATGGAATAGCCTTGCAACTTCAAGGTCTGGATTTCCCCAGGCAGTAAGCAGCCAGACCTTGAAGCTGCAAGGCTATTCAATGCTAATGTTGTCGACCGCGTTTTAGGGGATCGGGCCCTTAAGGAGAGACCCGATCCGGTCCTGAGAGAACGGACCTCGGCGAAGCCAAAAGGAGAATTACGAGCCGCAATACAACCTGAAGCCGAAATGAAGAAGGTCCGCCAAAGTTGAAGGAAAATCCGCCAAGGAGTCTTTATTGAGCAATTCAGCTGAAGAGGACTGTAGTAGCGATCATTCGGTCTACTAGGGTACCATACAATCAAAATAAAGCCATACTTATACAAAATTTCAGTCTGACAACCCTTTGAATTTCCCGCCCTGCTTCCCCGCCCATCTGATCGTTGATAGGCTAGAAGGTTGAACGAGGCGGGCTTTCGTTTCCCGCCTTGCTCCGTTGGCCCAATAGGAAGCTGCCTTTTGTCTCTACTCGGGCCAATCAGGAAAGAGAAGGCGGGAGTTATCGAAACAATGAGGTGACGGGAAACAATGAGGAGCGGATTAAGTCCTGCTAGACCGATTTCTAAAGGGTGCTTAATTTATTAATGGCAGCAATCAAGGGTGTCCGGGTTTCTGTCACGTATACAGATTTTAGATATGCCTTGGGGTGTCAGAGATGGAAGCAAAGATGGGTGGTGATGAGCCATATTGACAGGCTCTGCAGGGCGCCTTCCTGAGGTGTCCTGGTTTTTCCTTTGGGTGAGATATGACAATGTTTGCCTTGGGGCGAATCACCTTTAGGTCAGCAAACTCCGAATTCGGCGACTCAAGCCCTATATTGTCCATGCAATTTGAATTTGATTGGATTTAGCGGTGGCAGATTATCCTTTTGTTTTTGGGAAAGGAAGCCTGGGTCATAGGAAATGGGATAAGTTCTGGGGTTCAGGTTGAGTTCAAAATATTTCCTACTTGATTTCATGATTTGACAATTATATGAAATAAAATGAAAAATAAAATAAAGTTGGAATATAAACCATGCTGGGAAAAATACATATTTTCCGGGGATCCCAAAGAGTACAAATACATATAGGCAGATAGATAGATTTCATGGAAATAAGGGAGAATCCATAAAAGTGAGTTACATTGCATAAAGGGGAATCATGAATGATATAAACAATTGAAAATATTTGATAAGAACGAAGTTCATAACATCTGGAGAACCCAGCATGGAAATTCATAAAAGTGGAGTTTTAGCAGCATGATTTTACAATTCATGAAGTTGTTATCTCTTGCCTCAGACTGCAGGGATAATCCACAGTAAACTCCAGTAAAAAGTCTCAATCACCTTCTACTATAAATTATGAAATATAGAACATAAAGTCTTGATTTTTGAACTATCTTTTACAAAGTCCTGGGGGGGGGGGGTCACCTCGATCACACTAATCAAGGTGGTCAACTGCAACATTTACACTTGCCTGAAACAGACAAGAGTTCTTTCTCCCATCCTGGAACTTCCACAGAAATATAAACCCTACTTGCCTAGTTTCCAACAGACCTCACAACCTCTGAGGATGCCTGTCATAGATGTGAGTGAAACATCAGCAGAAAATGCTTCTGGCACATGGCCATACAGCTCGGAAAACTGAAAGCAACCCAGTAGCCTGATATTATCCCACATCAATTGAAGTTGGTGAATTCTCCAGAGTTTTCCTGAAAGTGTGGAGCAGTCCTGAACTTCAGGATTGGTGTCGACAGATGGGCTGGTTCTGATTACCTTTGCTGAAACAACAGGTTAAGGGTGACTGTTCAGCCGGACCAAAGGAGATTCGGCTCAACTGGACAGTCTGGATTCCACTCCTACTTCAGGAACAGAGTGTGTAAACATCTTAGCTGAATCCAGAGCCAGACCAAAGCAGCAACGCCCCGTCCCAGTCCTGGATTTAGGTGTCTGTGTTGAAGGGCCATAGAAAGTGAGGCATTCAAAATAGTTCATACCTTCAGGTGGTCTCTTGATTCTTTCTTGTCTTTCTTCTCATTTCTTTCCTTCTTTCTTTATTTTTTGGTTAGGTAAGGCCTAACTGAGTGACTGTTTCATTGTACAAGTGCATATTGTTACATTTAATTATAAAGAAGGTTGAATCAAGCCGAATTGCTCTTCTTTTGGAGTGAATGGTATAGGCATCTATCCCTATCCTTTCCATGTTTCTGCTACTGGTACAAAATTGTCTGTTAAAGTGGTAAACCTAAGCAATGCATCTACTTATCTGAGCTATCTCCGTAATAGGAAATCCACGTTGCAACTTAATTTTGACATTTTCTATAATGCCGCACAAGCCAATAAATGTCAAATTGGGGGGGGGGGGGAAGTGCTACACAATGTATCACAGCGGCCCACCATTTCCTTTCTTGGTGTCTTGGGTTTTAGGCCTGTTACTGGGGGTATCTGGGGGCACTGATTCAGGAAATTGCATTGAATGGACTGCATCAGCTTTAGTTTCTTGGGGCCCTTCCACACAACCATATAACCCAGAATATCAAGGTAGAAAATCCCACAATATCTTCTTTGAAAGGTTTTATCTGAGTCCATACTACGATATATTCCAGTTCAAAGCAGAAAATGTGCCCCATTTGGGATCAGTAGGGCAAATATACCCAAAAACAGGGCTACCATTTGAGGCACCAAAATGTGTGTTGGCCAGTGTTAGCTATAAAGAAAAAACAATAAAAAGCCAGGTTTAGTTTCAGCACTCAGGCTCCTTCCACACAGCTGTTATAAAATCCACATTGAACCGGATGATATGGCAGTGTGGACTCAGATAACCCAGTTCAAAGCAGATATTGTGGATTATCTGCCGTGATATTCTGGGTTATATGGTTACGTTGAATGACCCTCTGTTTTGAATTGGTTCAGTAGCTGAGATTAAAAATACAATCAGCAAAAGAAAAGATAGATAACATGATTATCGAAACTACCATGCATTTATGTATTGTGAATACTGGGTGGGAGAAAACAATATGTTTGAATGGATAAACTTCTCTGAGTGGGTGGATACATATTGTCTGTGTTTTTAAAGATTAGTAAGTGGTAGCTTGATGCTAAAAAAAACCCTCCATGGACATACAGAACACCCAACAGCATCAGCAAAACAGGAAGAGGATTGCTCATGCATTGTACAAAACAAGCACACCCCTTACTCCAGTGAAGCCAATGAGATCCTCTAAACCACATGCTTGTTACACAAACATTAATTCAATCTTCCATTCCACTAAGAGGCAACTCCTGCCTTCATACACAAACAATTGTTTTATATGTTGTCGAAGACTTTCATGGCCAGAATCACTGGGTTGCTGTGAGTTTTCCTGGCTGTATTGATAGCTGAGACCCCCGCTTTTAAATTCATCTGACCTGTTGCGGGGAGTTCCACAGATCCGGATCACCAACGGAGCGGGAGAGTGCACGGACCACATCGAATTATTATTAATTTCTTTTATCACTTTCCCCCCCAACCCTAACATTGTAACTAATCCCCCAATAAAAGTATCCTCTTTTGTCTTGAAACTCTCTCCAGTGGCTACTTTGTATCCCTTTCTCTGACTCCTGCATGGAAAAACCTCTCTCCTTTCTTCCGCTAACCTAACCACCATTGAGTGGAATGGCAGACGGGACAATCTAACCCATAACTTTATCAAAAACATTCCCAGCATGCCTATCTTTTATATTTAACACTCTTTGAGGCCCCTGGTTCAAATACAACCAACAGCGCCCGAATGGGTCCAGTTTGAAGCTCCAAATCAGCTGACTGTCAAAAAGCCGGTTCCGTTTGCCTCTTTCTCCGCAGCAGCCGCTTCTCGGCTCTCACGGCTGGCAGGCTGTTTCCAGGGAACTTGGACTTCTCTCCAAGGCTGCTGGTGGCGGACTGCCATTCCCTGGGAGAGAAATGTAGTTTCCTCAAGGACCAGCCGCGATCCTCCCACGTCCATCCATTCATCTTCATTTTTATGAATGACCGGACTTCTCATTCATATGTTTGCCTTCAGTTCTATGAATCGCCGGGCTACCAAGAACTGGAATTAACATGAATCCCTTCGCATTATTATTGTCTGAACTGCTTATGAACTTTCCATGAATTGCATGCTTATATGTTTATGAAATATTGGGATCAATTCTTTATTAGCCGATTAACCGAAGGTAACTTGGTCTATGGGTTCCCTGGAAAACCCCCAAACCCACATATTTCCCTTTTATATATAATATATTACAGAAAAAACCTGAGTTCCTTCCTTCGCTTTAAAACCGGAGGGAATCTGAATCTCCTCCCGGTTCTCAGGAAACCCGCGATATCCCACACCCCCCCCCCCAGCCTATACTTCCACTCAGAACTCACTCAATTTCGCATCAAAAAACACCCTAATTCATATTTATGTCTAAAATCGCCTAACCTTTAAAAGACAACCAACAGAGATCATTTTTTACTCTTTCTTCCCCAATCATCAGCTGATTGTCAAACCTGTGTTCCTTGCCTAAATCGCCTCCCGCCGTGCGCTATTAGCGCAGGAAAGGAAAAAATAAGCTATAAACGCTAATATTTAGTATATTTTGGGTGGAAATTGATAAGATATGATTTTCTATATTCCCTAGTATATTTCAATCAAGGAAGGCACAGTCTGAACTCTAGCTGACCCGGAAATCCCTGCCTTTCCTCACCCTAGATTCTGGGCTTCGCACAAAACAGGATAAACTGTCACCATGAAATCTTATCTATTTGCATCTGCATGACCCATAGCTAGAGATTGTCACCTTAGATCGGAGCAGCCCCATGGGTGATTGTATCTCATATGGTAATGTTGACCACAATCCCATCCTGGACCCCTGGGGAGCCAAAGGAAGACTCCCCACTGGTCCTGTTTCTGTAATCCCATAGTGTCAATATAAACTGACATCTCCGCCATACCTCAAGGTATTCATGAACTGTGTACGTGCGTAAAGGACCCCGGACATCCCAAATGACCCTATTCAAAAACAGCAATAATCTTAAGATTATCTTGGAAGGCGCTAGCCTTAGGTGGTCGTTTTTGCATAAGATAACTCCAATGATTCATTCACCAGAAACCATTGTCTAGCTGACCCCCGCCTTCCCCAACCTGATTGGCCCTGGCAGAGGCGAAGGTTGTCCCTCATTGGCTGAGACGCAGAGCGGGAATCCTAGCTCCCGCCTAGTGTGACACTCTCGACCTATCAGCAGCAGATGAGCAAAGGGACAGGGCGGGAAGTTCAAATAGACTTCAAACTTGTAAAATGTATAAAATGGCTTTATTTCCAATGTATCGTTACATCTTGCATGTCGATCTATCGCTGCTAGATGTCCATTCAGCTGAATCGCTTTAATAAACACTTTGACGGTTTTTCCTTCAACTTGGCAGAGCTTTTCCTTTCGGCTTTTCCTCCAGGTAAATTATAATCCGGTTCATTTCCTACTTTACGGTCGGCTCGCCAAGGTTCGCTCTCTCTCTTCTGGGAGACGGATTGGATCTCCCTCAAAGGGCAGATCCCTGCTAAATCGCGGTCTCGATAACAGTATGACCATGTTCCAGAAGCATTTTCTCCTGACGTTTTACTCACATCTATGACAGGCATCCTCAGAGGTTGTGTGGTCTGTTGGAAATGTGCCATCGCGCCTGGGGCTATAACTCTTAGCGAAAGAGGCATGGACATGACATCTTTCCCCAGGGGATTGCTTCTTGCCTTCCTTTAGGGAAACTGGAACTCCCAAGGACCAACACACTGTAGATAACTCAAAAACTGGTTTTATTGTTCACAAAAGGTTATCCCTTTAAGGCAATAAGCTGAAAGTTTCAAAGGGGTAAAGGAAAATACATTACAGTCTTTGGTTGTCTTAAGTCCAAGGAGCTCTGTAGCTGAGAAGCTTTTCCAGGTCCCTCTTTCTCAATGGCTGTGAATGCCGGAGCAAACCTCAGCCTCAGTCCAAATGGCCTATGTTTGAAGACGCACTCTTCCTTTGGTGCCAAAGAACTTATTTGAAGGCGCTTGAGACTCCTCAACGTCGTCCAGGTTGGCCCTGAACATGAAGCATAAGTCTCAAGGGTAAGAACCTCAGAACTGATGCTGAGAGGTAACTTAATCAAGGGCTTTTAGAGCCAAGTCTCTCTCTCACGTCCATCTGGTAGAAAGCTTGATGGTGGAATGAAAAAAGGAAACACTGTCCTACTCCAGGAAGAGGTGGAGCCAAACAATTGAGCTGAGGAAGCAATATAACTGGTGCAAACAACATTGATTGACAGCTATAAATAACCAATCCAACTACATTTACAGGGTAAAGGCAAAATCAGGCATGATACAATTCAAATCTTGCAACTTACAGTTCGACATATAGATGGCGCCACTCACACTGTCACAGGAAACTAGTCAAGTGGGGTTTATATATCTATGGAAGGTCCAGAGTGGGAGAAAAAACTTTTTGTCTGCTTGAGGCAAGTGTGAATGTAGCAATTGGCCATCTTGATTAGCATTGAATGACCTTATAGCTTCAAAGCCTGGCAGCTTCCTGCCTGGGGGAATTCTTTGTTGGGAGTTGTTAGCTGGCCTTGATTGTTTCATATCTGGAATTCCTTTGTTTTTTTAGTGTTCTTTGTTTACTGTCCTGATTTTAGAGTTTTTAAATACTGGTAAGCCAAATTTTTGTTTTACATGTGACTTTGGCCCTTCAAATGTGTAGTATAATTGCTCCCATCTTTCCTTATCATTGGCCAAGCTGGCACAGCTGATGGGAGTTGCAGTCCGATGAAATCAAGAGGTTTGCGTGGTCTACTCCATTCTTGCTCTGTGACCTAACCTTGAAATGCTACAGTTGTGTAATTTTGCAATTGTGTTATCTTCTGATTATGTTTTTTTAGAAGAATGACAACACAACTTCAGGAAAAGGTAAAAAAAAGGTAAAATGTTCGGCAGAGAAAGTCGGTGGTTAAAGGGAACATAAAGGAGTGGAAAAACAGGCTTCTGCTCCCGGCTTCTTTAAAGCGAAGGAACTTTGCTGCTGTGTTGAAAGCAAGGTAGCAAAAAGTCACTTGCCTTGAGACATATGTGTTACTCCAAACAATGCATGCTCTGTGGCAGCTTCTGCATATTAATTCCATTGGCCAAGATGCTTAATTAATGACACATAATTTCAGCTTAGCACATCTTGCACAACGAACTTAAAATTAGCTCAGGCGCTCAGATGTGCCTCCCCTGTTTGCAGAGTGGTGTTTACTTCCTTGTTCCAGCGCACACACTTCGCCAGATGTGTCTCCTTTTTGCTAACCCTGGTCACATGGAAGGCAATGGCTCTCTCTCTCTCTCTCTTTCAAAACATAGAAGCTAAAATCTCAGCAAAGCTCCACAGTACCCTCCCTCTAGTGTCTTTCTCCTTTTCAAACCTTGATGTGAAACATCCTGCTTGAAAACCCTGCTACTGTTTGTACAAGATTCATTGTACAGCAAGAAGAAAGCAGCAGAAATGTCAGCAGTGATACTTTGTGGTACAGTCATCCCTACACAAATGTGGTTTTGACTTTTGCGGATTTGATTGTTCATGAGTTTGTTTTAAAATCTTTTCTTTAGAAATATCTAGGTCTTCTAGTGTGACTTTATGATCAACTTCCTCCAGTTGTGATTCTATGGTCAGCAACTTCCAGCTCTTACATCAAATGATTCCCCTTCAAGAGGTGCATTTACATTAATGCAGTTTGATGCCACTTTAATTCATATGGAATTATGGAAGTTATAGTTTTACAAGGTCTTTAGTTTTAGTTGTAGTTTTACAAGGTCTTCTCTGCAAAGGAGTGCTGGTATGTCACCAAACCACAACACCCAGGTTTCCTTAGCATTGTGCCATGGAAGTTGATGTGATGTTCAAGTGCATTAATTGTACAGTGTAGATGCACTCCTAGTTCTTGAAGAGAGATCCTCCAAAGAAAGCATGTGTTGTTGCTGTTGTTGTTGTTGTTGTTGTTGTTGTTGTTGTTGTTGTTGTTGTTGTATTTACACTCTGCCCCCCCCCCAGATTGGGAACCACTATGGCTCACAAAGTGAAAATGCAATTAACAACATACAGAAAGTAAACATGAACCACAGAATTTAAACAATTATTACAATTGTTAAAAACAGTTGTGTCTAAAACAATGCAACACTCCATAGCTCATTCTTCAAAAACTTTGTTTTCTGTTTCCTTTGAAGCATAAATATAAATACAATAAATATGTTGCATTGATCTTAAAAACGTGTTTTGAATCATGTTTCAGTGTTGCATGTTGGTTTGTGTTTGTATTTCTGTGCAGTATTTGTTTGTCCAACTATAGCAGAGAGTGCATTTGTGTGTGTCTGCCTGCCTCCAAGTTCACTGTAGACTGATGATGACTTCATGAATTTTAATAGGTTTGAAGTGAGTAAATGAGTAAGTCAATAGGTGTCCTATATTTTGGGAGGCCTGGGATTTTATAGATAGGATTTAGAAAGATGTATTGGTGGTGATGGTCTTAGGGCCCTTCCACACAGTCATATAACCCAGAATATCAAGGCAGAAAATCCCACAATATCTGCTTTGAACTGGGTTATCTGAGTCCACACTGTCATAATGTGGGATTGTATTCAGCTGCGTGGAAGGGCTCTCAATCAAATATGTCCCAAACGTGCATGGCAGAATGGGTTTGGACTGGATGGCCCTTGTGTTATATGCTAGCTCTATAATCTTATGATTCTGTAGTCCTGCAGTTCGTTCCCACTGGAATAAATTCATTAAATGAATGTGATTTACTTATGTGTTAACTAAAGGTTCAACAATTGTTTCAACCAATTTACTCCAGTTGGGACTCACCATTAGGATTCAGGCTATATACAATTTTTTGGGCATAAGTCGATTTCTGGGTTGTGGTGAGAGTGGGTCTGTGGGAGATGCTCAGCTGAGGAAGAGGCTGGAAAACTGGGCATATATGAAGCGTCAGTCTTGTTCAGCTAGCTCTAGGGGTGCATCTACACCAGTGGTTCTCAATCTGTGGGTCCCCAGATGTTTTGGCCTTCAACTCCCAGAAATACCAACATCTGGCAAACTGGCTGAAATTCTGGGAGTTGTAGGCCAGAACACCTGGGGACCAGCCATTGTATCAGCAGAGATTATGGGTATTGTAGTCCAATGCAGCTGGAACGTCTTGAGGGGATTTAAAGCTGGGTGGTACAGGAGAAAGTTGCTTGAGTTTATGGGGGACCCATCTACACTTTCATATAAAATCCAGATTATCTGCTTTGAACTGGTTTATATGGCAGTGTAAACTCATATAATCCAATCCAAGATGATAATCTGGTATCAGATACTGGATTATATGGCAGTGTAAATCCAGCCTGGTACAGTGAGTGTGAAGTTCTGGCCTAGATCTGAAATCATTGTAATCAGTAGAATGAGAGTTTGGGAAACTCGTAATCTCAGAATCTCCCATTCACTTGCCATGTTAGCCAGAGGATTATGAGAATTGTAACTCCAATATATGACTTTCCTGGACTATGTGTAGGATTCATTCAACTGAATCTCTGGCATGTGGAGAAAAATGTATATTCAGGGCCTGGGAGTTGGCAGTATGTAAATAGTGCAGTGCTGGTGTCTTTTGATCCAAGTCTTGCTTCCAGGGCAAGCTTTCTCTGAAGTTTCCTTCCAGTACATGAAGTGCCTAACTTGTCCTGGCAGCCATTCTTTTTTTCCTTTCAGAATATTCTCTTTCCATTTCACAATTGTACGAGACCTGCCTGGCTCCATTGAGATCAATATATTGAAAAAAAATCTGGGTAGAAGTATTTATTGACCCCCCTTCTCTCACACATCTCAGCACCACATCTGGTCTTGGCATCCCAGCCTGGATTTTACAAGAAATGAGAAGGTCAGGGGTGAATGGTGGGAAAGAAAAGGGGGGCATTGGCTCACCCAAGTAAAAACACTCCTCCTCCCATTACATTTTCCTTTAGTCTACAAATTTCTAGCTTTGCAGTAACTTAAAAATTTCTTTGAACATTTAGTAATGCAGTTTAGGCATCCAAAGCAAAGGAAAAACATTACCGAAGGGGGTGTGAACACAGCAAATATAACAGTTCTAGGTGTGAAGGTCTCACTTTCTGCAATGCTAGCAATTTGGGGATTAGAGGGAAAAAATCATTTGTGGAACAGAATTGCTATAGGGATGTGGGACGGGGAGAGGTCTCATTTTGGCCTTTCCCATAGGTATACTCCAGGAAAAGTTAGTATGGCAAATACTGTATGCATATAGGCAAGTGGACCCTTCCTACTCAGTCTTAGCCTACAGATCAGTAGTCCCTTGTTTACTGTGGCTGGTTTAAGTCAAAATGCTCCTGCTCAACTGGTTAGGGGAGTATAGTCCTTGTGGTTTGCACGGTTTATTCTTGAGTGTTGCTGCTGTCTGTATCTCTTGGGCATGCCCAGCTTAGGACTGAATTTGCTTTGAATTTGCATGTCATTTCTTATTCCGTGGAGCCTATTATAGCTCTGAACCTCACTTTTCCCATCAGCAAGGTGGAGCTGGAATGAATGCCCTTGAAATCACAGCACATTCAACCAACACATGTTTATTCATCGCCCCATTAATTTCAGTGGTGCTTCCTTTCTTCCAAGCAAATGTACTTTGGTTTGCAGATTTATGCTTCTCACACCTCTGAAACTATAATTCCCTGAAAGTTTGAAAGTGGCAAGTCACACTCTCTCAGCCCCAGAGGAAAGAAATAACAGCCCCCTCTATTCAGGCCTTGCCATGATAGGCTTGTCTTCGGGAGATTTTTTATAGTACTAGGAAGGACTTGAGAAATTGCAAGTTGCTTCTGGTGTGAGAGAATTGGCTGTCTGCAAGAACGTTGCCCAGGAGACATCTGGATGTTTTACCATCCTGTGGGTGGCTTCTCTCATGTCCCCATATGGAAAGCTGGAGCTGACAGATGGGAGCTCACCCCCCCCCCCCCCAGATTCAAACCGTCGACCCTTCGGTAAGCAGTCCTGCCAGCACAAGGGTTTAACCGATTGCACCACTGGGAGGTCCGTCTTAGGGTCGCAACATATCAGAAATTACTTGAAGGCACAAAATGACAAATTACTCTTAAAATTAAGAGAGAGAAAAGGGATGGTCTTCAGGGATGAAGATGGGGATTCTAGTCTGTTTGACATCACTTTAACTCCCATGGTTCAGTCCTATGGAATCCTGGGATTTGTAGTTTGAGGAGAAACCCGGACTCTTTGGCAGAGAAGGCAAAAGACTTTGTGAAATTACAATTCTCATGAATTCATAGCACTGAGCAGTTAAGGTAGTGTCAAACTGCAATATTCTACAGTGTAGTGACTCTAGTGGTGCTGCGGGTTAAACTGCTGAACTGTTGATCTTGCTGACTGAAAAGTTGGTGGTTCGAATCTGGGGAGCGGGGTGAGCTCCCACTGCTAGCCCCAGCTTCTGCCAACCTAGCAGTTTGAAAACATGGAAATTTGAGTAGGTACTACTTTGTCGGGAAGGTAACGACGCTCCATGCAGTCATGCCGGCCACATGATCTACGGACAATGCCAGCTCTTTGGCTTAGAAATGGAGATGAGCACCAACCCCCAGAGTCAGACACAACTAGACTTAATGTCAGGGGAAAACCTTTACCTACTTTAGATGCACTCCAACTTTTTCTCCCTCTTCCTTTTGAAGAACCTCGTTTTTATAATGATGCCAAGATTCAAAGAATTTGAGAGAGGGCAGGAAGTGTCAGGATGCATGTTTCTTTCTCTGATCAGTTCCCAGACTGGTCTTATCTGCTCCAAAAGCCTGTGAGAAAGAAATGAGTAAGATGGCCATTTTTAATTGGGTCAACATTTGTTGACAAATACATGCTGGCAGGCTTTTTTGAGGCAGTTAAGACTGTTCTTCAGAGCTTGGTCTTTTGGCTGAATGGCAGTCAGTGGAAGATTTCATGCTGACAGCAGCTGCTCCGTGAGTAGTTCATTGAGTGCTAGGGAATGAACGATCCAAGCATGAAAGGGTCTGTAATGTGATGCTTGGAGTTTTAAGGCAGGGGGATTGAGGTGGGCGAGAGGAGAGGAGACTAAGGGGCTCCTGCTTGGTTTGTTTTTTATGGCAGCTGGAGAGAAGGAGACGGGGAAAAATCCCCAGGGCTTTCCTTTGGCCCACATCCAAGAGGTTGTACGCACTCCTGTGCCAGGTGCAGGAAAGAAGTAAATCTTTA
Organism: Anolis carolinensis; assembly: GCF_035594765.1. Lineage (NCBI taxonomy): Eukaryota > Metazoa > Chordata > Lepidosauria > Squamata > Anolidae > Anolis > Anolis carolinensis. The sequence continues at coordinate 231,688,794 of NC_085843.1, forward strand.
CCAATTGCTGCCTTCTAGGCCGGATCCTAAGTTTGGTGGCTCATGTGCCTGGACTCGGAGTGTCTCTGGGTTATGTCTTGAAGCAGGAGAGGAAACAAATGGGAACGTGATGTGCACCGCACATGTGGGAACATGCACACACAAACCCAGTGGTTAGCAGGAAAGAAATGTGAAGCGACAGGCGCTCCTCCCCGCCTGGTCTGTGATTAGCTGGGGAGGAATGTTTGGCTGTGACGTGGGCCAGTTCCTCCAGCCTTTCTCTGTTTTTGGAGGAGAGTTGGTAATGTTAGCGAAGAGGGCAGGCAGCAGGAGTCAACTTTAAATCACAAGTGGTTTGACTCTTGCAAGATGTGGTGGCCATCCTCCCCTGCCATTTTTCTGCACCGAGAAGCTACTCCAGGGGTTTCTCTTTTGGTCCAGAAGTCTGGCAGCTGTTGACAGAGGTTGCATTTTTGGTATGTACCTCTTTCTTCTCCTCCCCTCTCTTGCTGCATGCCAAAATGTACTGTATACGGGAAGCAAGGCAGAGTTGTTGATGTTGCCGTTCAATATTCTTTGGCACAATTTGAGATGTAATGCTGCCTAAAGGCGCCCCTCCCTCTCCTGATCTTCCTGCGATACATTTCAGGGGAGAGAAAACAAACTCTCTTTGGCTGTTTGTGTTTGGATCCCGGAGCTGGCTTTTTGGGTGGGGATCACCATTGTGAAGCAGCTGGATGTCTAACTGCAAATAAACTGGGGGGCTGTAGTGAAGCTTTGCTGAATTTGAACAGGAAAGTGAAGAAGAAAGAACTGTTTTCATGGCTGATGTGGAGGTGGAAGCTTCAAAAGCCCTGACTGTTATTAACAAGGTATGGGTCTTTGTATTCAGTTCTTAGACCATATTGAGTACATAGTCTTCCTTTTGCTTTTGGATAAAGAATTAACAGACATTCTGGAGTTTGTTAGCATGTTATGGGATCTTGTGCTATTACCTAGCAGAAATCATGATTTATTATGTAAAGCATATGCCAAACACCCTATGGTATAATTTTAGTTTTTAATATTTTTCTGTTTCAGGAGAAAGCTGGTATCTGGGGAATTTACTTCACTTTCAATACTTGAGGCAGGTAAGTTGTGTGAGTTTACAAAGCTTTTGAGTGCAAGATCTGAGTTGTAAACTGAACTGAGGTGCCTTGGGGGTGCTGTTCTTTGTTTAACTTTAGATAGCTCTCTTTTCACATACAATGCAAACCAGTTTAGTTTAAGAGAAGGGCTGATAGGTAGCAGGCATTTCCTGATTAGATCAAAGCCTAGCAGATTTGGTTGAAATAGAGCATGACTTCAGTTGTAGGTGGAGAGAACCCCTTTCCTCCCCCCACGTCTTTTCTTTCTCATTATGTTGTTATTTTGATTTTTTCTTTTGCTCCATTTACATTTTTATTTGTTATGGGACTGATAAAACCTATGGTTATTCTGGAGCATTTAAAAATAAGAAAACAAAGCAATCATATATATTTAAATGACAACAGTGCAGGACGGTGCTCACCAACATACTTCTTGGCAATGTTGTGTTGAACTGTGTCTCTTGTGGCTTGAATAAAGTCTTTTTCCTCACTACATATAATAATCAGCCCAACTATGCAAGGACGTTATGCATTATCATCCAACTTTAGTATGCTTTATGACCACTGTTTAATATTATCCGGCTGTAATTTTTGCATTACTGCTCTCTCCTGCGGACATAAGTCCTCCATTCATAGGTTTATCAAGGGCTCCTTCCACACAGCTGAATAAAATCCCACATTTTCTGCTTTGAACTGGATTATATGGCAATGTGGGCCATTTCAAAGCCGATATTGTGGGATTTTCTCTCTTGATATTCTGGGTTACGTGGCTGTGTGGAAGGGCTCTAGATTGCTTAAACTCTCCATCTTTAGGACAAAGAGTTTTTCTCACCATACATGTGGCAATCTGTTTATCTGTGTTGGGGTGTCCTTAGGCAAAAGGTAAAGGTTTTCCCCTGACGTTCAGTCTAGTTGTGTCCGACTCTAGGGGTTGGTGCTCATCTCCATTTCTAAGCCGAAGAGCTGGTGTTGTCCGTAGACACCTCCAAGGTCATGTGGCCAGCATGACTGCATGGAGTGCCGTTACCTTCCTGCCAGAGCGGTACTTGTTGATCTACTCACATTTGCATGTTTTCAAACTGCTAGGTTGGCAGAAGCTGGGGCTCACCCTGCTCCCAGGATTCGAACTGCTGATCTTTCAATCAGGAAGTTCAGTTCAGTGGTATAACCCGCTGCGCCATCAGGGGCTCCTCACCCTCCTCACCGGGGGTGTCCTTATCATGTCATCAAACACCAATTCCTCCCTTAATATAGACAAATATCTGCCAACAGAAGCTATACTTCAAGCATCTGATGGAGGCTGCAGTAAATGAAAACTTAGGCAACATAAAACTGCCTAGACTTCACAGTGCTAAAAAACTCTGACATTTTTTTTTTTTGCAACAGCAGATTAACAATGTAACCCCCTTGTTGACTTGGAAGTCACTTCAGCACAGTGCTGTGCAGAGGAAGAAAAGTACTGTGTGTTATTTTACAAAATAAAAACTTGGTATAGCATAGTATACATTTTTGTATACCATCCTGCTGCATAAATCTTGCCTCCATCCTCATTGCTGACCCATACTTCTGGAACTTGTTTGCTGTTCACACTAATCCCAAGGCTTCTCCCTTAATTTCCGTTCCTCTCTAACTACTGAAATGGATGGCTTAGTTTTCCCACTTAGCTTGAGGAATAATGTGACAGTTGTATCTTTGTGGGGGAAAGGACTTGGGATAGCTGTTCTGACTTTCCAGAGGAGGAGTTAATTAGTTAGCAAGTTACAAAAGCCTCTTTTCTTGTGGAGGCCACAGAGGGGCTAAGAGAAAAATGCCCAACAAACCCTATGACCTTCCAGTCATGGGCTTGCGGTTCCATTTCAAGGCAGTTGAAAGCACTAGTGATAAATGCAGGGAAATGAATGTTAATCTGTATTCAGAACATTTGTCGATATGGACAGCCTTGGGCCTCTCTTTGGTGTGTGTTTTTGCCCTGAGTAGTAGTAGTAGTCCTGTGATTTATTAGTACATGCAATACTTCTGTTGTGCTACTTTCAAATGTATTGAGATCAGCTAAAACTGCAGCATCTTAGGAAACGGTTGCATTTATGGTAGATATTCCTTAATTTGTCAGTTCTACCAGACAGCATCCGATGCAGCTCCCTCTCATGTATTCATCCAGCCTTGTGAGAATTGTTTATCTGTTGTGCTGTCTTTCTTCTATGATGGTGGTGCATGTGGGAATATTGAAATTATGTGAGCAGGGTCAATCACGACTCCATTGGCAGACCTCCTGTAGCTCTATGGTGGACTGCTGTGTATACAAAATGCTGAAGAAGTTACTGGCTTGACAGCAGTATATGTGAAAAGGATATTGCAGTCCTCGTGGACAACAAGTTAAACATGAGCCAACAACGTGATGCAGCAGCTAAAAAAGTCAATGGAATTTTGGCCTGCATAAATAGGAGTATAGTGTCTAGATCCAGAGAAGTCATACTATCCCTCTATTCTGCCTTGGTCAGACCACACCTGGAATACTGTGTCCAGTTCTGGGCATCATAATTGAAGGGAGATGTTGACAAGCTGGAAGGTGTCCAGAGGAGGGAGACTGAAATGATCAAGGGTTTGGAGAACAAGCCTATGAGGAGTGACTGAAAGAGCTGGGTATGTTTATCCTGCAGAAGAGAAGGCTGAGGGGGACATGATGAGGGCCATGTCTAAATGTGTGAGGTTAAGTCATAGGGAGGAGGGAGCAAGCTTGTTTTATGCTGCCCTGGAGGCTAGAATGCAGAACAATGGCCTCAAACTACAGGAAAGGAGATTCCACCTGAACATTAGGAAGAACTTTCTCACTGTGAGAGCTTTTCAGTAGTGGAACTCTCTGCCCTGGAGTGTAGTGGAGGCTCCTTCTTTGGAGGCTTCTAAGCAGAGGCTGGATGGCCACCTGTCGGGGGTGCATTGAATGCGATTTCCTGCTTCTCGGCAGGAGGTTGGACTGGATGGCCCATGAGGTCTCTTCCAACTCCATGATTCTATGATTCTAGGTCAGTGGTCTGATCCAATTTTGTGGTTCTGGTGTGGATCATATGAGTCTTTTCTATCTGCTTGGCATTCTTCCTCTCATTAAGATGAGGGTGAGATGAAAATGACCCATATGGTTGACTCTGCTCATTGTAGTTGCCTTGATCATACATGTGCGTGCACGTATGCTGTAGCCGAGGGAGAGAAAACCGCAGGGATGCAAGTGGCACATGATTGGGAAGCATGTGAAGAGTCCTCAGCTGTGGCTAAGAAATTATTATTAATTGATGTCTTCAGTTGCTTTTTTGCTGTTTGACATTAAGGGCTCTGTTGCTAAAATTAGAGGTTCCAGGTTTGGAATGTCACATCTTCTGTACTGAAAACTTTTTCCATAGACCCAAACCCATAGTTGTAGTTATTCCATCCAAGGGGAAGGCACTTGGAACATGCTCACAGACACTCTACTGCAGAAGTTGGAGGTTTTGGACTGTGATGACAAGAAGCACACAGTCAGTGGAGCTCTGCTCATGTTTGACAGCCCAGCCTTGATCCTAACATACAGTTCTGGGATTTCTCTTCTGCTACCCCTTTGAAAACAATTACTTGCAGTGAGTGTATTTTGACTTGCTTGTTTTTAATTTTGATATTTCTGGACATTTACTTGGTATTTAATCCTTTACTACATTACTTAATAGTTAATTTTATGGCAAAAATGAAAAAGACACGATATTATTGTTGTTGTTGTTGTTGTTGTTATTATTATTATTATTATTATTTCATTTCTATTCCGCTTTTCTCCCATGGCTGGGATTCAAACATATAAAATTCATACAAATACATCTAACCACAATACAGAATCAGTTAAAACATCAAATCCTGATATAAAAATCCAATTAACATATCAAATAAAACAATTTAAAAACGTACAGCAAGCACCATTTAAAGATATCCATAACATCTGACCGCTGAAGTTATTTGTCAAATATTATCAAAATATTTATCAGACGTGCAGTGCCCATTATCATTCATCTGGGAAGGCCTGGCTCCACAGAAAGGTTTTACTGTATATACTTGAGTATAAGCCGACCCGAATATAAGCCGAGGCACCTAATTTTGCCACAAAAAACTGGGATAACTTATTGACTCGAGTATAAGCCGAGGGTGGGAAATGCAGCAGCTATGGGTAAATTTCAAAATAAAAATAGATACCAATAAAATTTCATTAATCGAGGCATTAGTAGGTTAAATGTTTTTGAATATTTGCCATATTTCAAAGAAAAACAATAAACTAGCTCTATAAGTGGAAAAGTAGGGGCAACAAAAATAATATGGTATCAACAATAACATAATAATAATAATAATAATAATAATAATAATAATAATAATTTCATTTGGATCCCACTCTATCTCACCATGGGGACTCAGGCTGGCTTCCAACATAGTAACAGGCAAACATTCAATGCTTACATAAACAATGCAGAGTTAGATATAGATCTATAATTATAGACACTAATTTCACATATGCATTTCCCCCTGAAACGTTTGCAAATCCCCTCTGTGTGTGCGTGCATTTCTCCTACAATATTTGCAAGCTATATATATATATATATATATATATATACATATATATATATATATATACACACACACATACATACATATATACATATCTATCTAGACATGTCTATATATATTTGTATATTCATTTTCCCCCTGTAATATTTGCAAGCCCTATATATAGGTAGGAAAGAATATATTCATATCTATCCAGACATCTTTCTTTATATAGATATTTGCAGAGACTTGCAAACATATGAGGGGAAATTCATATATAAAAATAATGTGTATGTATAGCTACAGATACACAGGTACATGGATCTATATGTATAAAGGATTTGCAAAGACCTGCAAACATATGAGGGGAAATTCATGTATAAAATTAATGTATATAGATACACATATAAAGGTACATAGAGATGGCAAAAGCTTGCAAGGGGTTAATGCCTATATATCCGTAGGAGAGTTTAATAAATATTTCAGGGGGAAATGCTTTCATAAGATTAATGAATATATATTTTTCTTCTTCCTGACTTGCAAGGGTGTCTTTCTCTTATCAAAACATTCCCTTGATTAAGAGCGAGGGAGGCTTTGCAAAAGAAAACACACTGATAAGGTAGAAGAAAGAAATAGATCACATATTGCAAGCAATAGCCTGCAGGCTCTGTTGCTGGCCTTGACCCGATTATAAGCTGGGGGAGGCTTTTTCAGCTCATAAATAAGGGCTGAAAAACTCAGCTTATCTTCAAGTGCAAAGGAAAGGCCAGTAAGGAGGGGGCCGATTATGCCTCATTAGGGAGGGAGTTCCAGAGCCGTGGGGCCACCACCGAAAAGGCCCTCTCTCTTGTTCCCACCAAACGTCCTGCAATGATGGTTAGACTGAGAGAAGGGCCTCTCCTGAGGATCTCAGGGCTTGAGTGGGTTGGTAGAAGGAGATACAGTCCCTCAAGTAGGCTGGGCCCAAACCGTATAGGGCTTTGTAGGCTAAAGCCAGTTTTAGTGTGACTTTACTTTTTAATGAGCTTGTCCTCTAATATTGGATAGAGGTTGTAAAGAAGGGTGGGAATCATTCAGGCTTACAGATGTTGGTGGACTGTAGTTGCCAGTATTTCTCATTATTGGTTTTACCATCTAACAGCATCTGCAGGCCTGTATTATTCCCACCCCTTATAAGTTTCTGGAATCGTATTTCTCAGGGGGCGAATAATAAACTGGGGCTGGCCTTGTCTCTGGGATTAGGAGATGATGAAAGAGAGTCTATTTGGACATGTGAGCAAAAATTTCAAGATTCTTGTTAGATGAAGTTGGAATCCTTCGCCTAAATCCTCTGTTAGTTCTGACTAAAGCAGGACTAAAATCACATCCCAAAACTTATTGAATGAGTCTAGCGTAGTTGAGATTAGCCAACAGGAATCCAGCCATTGTGTGTTTTGCAGTCCATAGTTATATAGAAGTCAGAGAGATTTGCTCCCAAATAAGTGCACAGATAGTTGTAGCTCATAAGTAGGATTTGTTTTTGAACAGAGTTCAGAAAAGTTGGAATTTTATTACAACAGAACTTGGGAAAGATAGTACAGTATTACTAACATTCCCAAGTTTTGTTGTAATATCAGCATGCATTAGGCCAAAGGTTCTCTATCTATGGGACCCCAGATGTTTTGGCCTACAACTCCCAGAAAGATCAGCCAGTTTACCATCTGTTGGGATTTCTGGGAGTTGAAGGCCAAAACATCTGGGAACCCACAGGTTGACAACCATTGCATTAGACTGAAATGTAAGGTACATTGAAACAGGCATGTTGTGTTGCATTTCATTTACAGCCGATTTTTCAGTATAAGCACTCTGAACTGAGCTTGGTTGAATCTCATTTCCTATTAAGATCATGTATGCCTGCAGCTCTCCTTTTCATTTCCCTCCTTTCACTGTCATTTCCATGTAGGTTTCATCTTCAACAAGAGCTGTAAACTATGTTTTCTTAAAAGAACACATTGAATTTAGGGAGCTGAACACGTTTATTCACACAAGAAAATGTAGTGTGCTGGAAGAATGGACATCAAAATAAGGTTGAGGAGACCTTGACATTGAGATGAAGCCAGATTTGGCTTCCGATGAAAGACATACTTTAGAGAAATGAGCTAAACCATCTATGGTCTATTGCTCTTTCAGTTGTACAATTGGCCACTGGTGTCCAACCAAAATCACAAAAGTTGAAATGTTTGTACTCACAGTTGAGGTTGTTGTTATTATGTGTTTGACTTCATCATAGGATAATCTATCCTAGATTTTTTTAGCAAGATTTATTCTGATGAGATTTTCCATTGCCTTCCTCTGAGGCTGAAAGAGTATAATTTGGCCACAGTCGCCCAGTGGGTTTCCACTTTCCATGCCTGAGGGAGGATTTGAACCCTAGCCTCCCAGAGTCTTTCTTAGCTCAACTCTTAAATCATTACACTACACTGGCTAATGAGGTACTTCTCCACAAAATGGCCAAGAGACCAAAGCTCTGAAAACCACACAGTCATAAAATGTACTCTACACATCCTTAGGCAATAGCTCATTTCATGTCATCTACTCGCATTAGCAGATTATTTGGATAATAAAAGAAAATAAAACTTACCCTGGATGCACTTTTAGAGGGGGAATGAGCAAAGGGATGTATCAGACAGATACACACTTTGCATGGAAGAGGTCCAAGGCTCAACTTAAGGTGTCTCCAGTTAGGACAGGGAAAAATCATCCCACCTATATCTGGAATCTGAGTTTAGGAAATCAGTTTTTTTGAAAGATGAATATAATGATGATATGATATATCAATATGCTGAAGATATCCACAACTCAGCTGTGGGAGGATAATCCTAAGATACCTAACATTATCCTATCACTTTTCAATAAAAAATCTTTCTTTATACTGTATCTTTCCCCCAAACTGAGGTTCATGGTGACTTGAAAACATATTCAGCAGATACAAAATATAAAAGGTAAACATTAAAATAGAATCAAGTTATGAAGAGTGACTGTGGAGCCCTCTTTTTGACCCACATGTTTTTTCATGGTGATGACACTAGTTTCCAGGTGGAAGGTGGTCCCAGTCAGGGTTGAAATGACGCACCTTCCTCTTGGCACGTTTCTCCCTTTCGTCCTCCATTCATGCCTCTTCAAATTCCACAGCATTGCTGGTCACAGCTGATCTCCAGCTAGAGTGCTCAAGGGCCAGGGCTTCCCTGTTCTCGATGTCTATGCCACAATTTTTAAGGTTAGCTTTAAGTTCTTCTTTAAATCTCTTTTCCTGTCCACTAATATTTCATTTTCTGTTCTTGAGTTGGGAGTATAGGAACTGCTTTGGGAGATGGTGATTGTGATTGGGCATTATTAATAGTACTAAGGACCACATAAGATAAGCCTTGGAAAACGGGGGGAATTGGCTTCTTATCACAGTGTATCATAGAATTCAGTTTAAAAATAGATCGTTCCGTTTTAGAGTTCCCATCAAATGCATATGTTTCTCAGCCTTTTCCCCAGCCTCATACAGAATAACATGGGACAAGAATTGGAACCTCGCTGCTCACCAGAAGACCACCAAATGTCCATGTCACTGAACCAAAATGATGTGCAAATCTGACAGATCCCATCCCACATGTTTTCCCCTGCTTTCTCCTGTTTCCAAGTGAATCAAGAGCTCAGAAGATGATTTTTTCCATCTCCTGTGTCCTTCCCCCACCCATTTAACTACATATCTACTACATTTTAGGAATAAAACTCAATGGATGACAACAGGAAGTAGTTTTACGTTGTATGAAGGAGTCCATGGCAATTTATCCCTGAAACGTGTGGAAACAGGGGAGGACTTGCTTCCAATGAGGTCCTAAGTCTCAAACATACAATTGAAATGTTAATAAGCAGTTAAAAAGCACTCTTCATATATGAATGGCTTCAGCTTGTTATTCATTTTAAAAAATAACCTTTCAAACTTTGTCTGAAATTGTAATGAGGTGCTGCCAGTTAGTGTAGGTGGACCGGTGTGGCCTGATTCACCTTAAAGCTCAGATGCAAGGTGTTATTGTTGCTGTGCTGCTGAGGGAGTAAACCTAAATATATTTTCACAATTAGGCCATGGAGGATAAATGATAGGGAAGGAAGAAATGGGATTTTGCTTTTCCTTTAGATTCAGTTTTCCCAATACATAACATCCTTTGTTCACCAATTTCATATCTGAAACAACTTTTGATTAGGGCTTGGAATTGTTCAGCTTGTGCTGTATATATGTTGGTCAAACAGATTTTCCTGAATCCCTCCTGACCCTTCAATGCCTGGAAAAAAATAAATATGATCCCTAACTCTGTGGCCCTTAAAGCCCCCATATCCCTCTGAAATATGCTAAACATATTTTTGGAAATATATATATATATATATATATATAACCAACAAACTGCCCTAGTTGAGTCAAAGCCACTGTGACATTTCCACATATCAAAAATTGAACCCCTCCCCAAACATTTGGAAACCAGCAGATGAACCTGGAAGTTGTGTCAGATGTGGCTTATTGGGTTGGTACTGGGCTGAAATATGTCCACGCCCCTCAGCAATTGCCACCCCTGCATTAAACAAGGGCTTGGTAGTCTTAGGATGGATCTGCACTGCCATATAATCCAGGTTAAGAATGCAGATTAAATGCATTGAACTGGATTATATGCACTGTAGATCCAGCCTTGGTTTACTTTGCTAACAGCAAGGTATGATAGTTACCGTATATTTATTCTCTGACATTGGAAGGCTAAAAATGTCCTGCAAGCCAACTAAGGTTCATTAAAATAACAGGACTGCATATGTAAAATAGACTGCAGGTATATGGTGCCCTAGAAGGTTGCTATTGCTGCTTAGCTTTTCAGTTTGTCACCCTGTATTGGATGGGTGTTTTTTGAGTGTGAGCACCATTTTGGTTTCATTTGCTGCAGGGATCCCATCACTTGCTTTCCTGATGCCCATGCCCTCTTTGCTTGGTTAGGTTTTGTGTGTAGTAGAGTTACTGTAAACAGTGCAACAAATGTATCAGGTTAATGGTGGTTTGTTGTGTGTTTTCCGGGCTGAGGATGCCTGCCATAGATGTGGGTGAAACGCCAGGAGAGAATACTTCTGGAACATAGCCACACAGCCCGGAAAACACACACCAACCACCCTGTGATTCCGGCCATGAAAGCCTTCGACAACACATTAATGGTGGATTCCTCCCAAAATTTAAATAGATGGCAATCAGAATTGGCCACACTTCCTGATGTGGACATACTGGACATATGGCTCAGTATATAGAGTGATATCAGAACTTGTCATTGAAGAGGAATTGTAGGAGTGGGAAGTACGCTGTGGAAAACAGTTGATGATCAGTTGTCCCAGCTCGCATGCTTCTTGGCCTATTTTGCCTCCCTCATGCCTAGCAAAAGCTGCGGAGTGGCAGATCTACGTGCAGAAGAGCAGAAGTGCTCTCCATATGGTAAGGCGAAGGCTGAGCATGGCCCCAGGGACAGCCACTGCTCTGCTTCTTGTTAAAGGGATCTTGGTTAATCAGTTTCTGTTGCTTCCTATGGAATTTCCGTGCATTAAAGCCATCCGATGGTTAGATGCTGTGCCCTGCCATGCTCAGCCACATATCAGCTGTGTCACTGGAGTCTGCTTCTTAGGTTACGTTGCCGGCTGGAACTAATTATTTCCTTATGCACAGGAAGGGGATACGAGGGTCCAATGCGCGAGGGCCTCTTCCTCCTGCGTCTGAAATCTTGGGCAGTATGATGTGCTGCATCTGAAATCTTGCTCTTCTGTGTGCAAAACTTTCTGTGTGTAATTTGCTCCAGGGGATTCTGGGAGGGATGGCCTTTGTGTGTTTACAAAGTCTATTTTTTTTGTCCACCTTCAGCCTGGACAAGCATGTTTGGCATTGTTCCTTCGAAGTCCTTGGGTAGTGGTTGTTTTTTGAGTCTTGGTTAGGAAAGGAAGAATTTGAATTGGCACCTAATTTTTGCAGCCTGGTCAGTATTTTATGACCTTGGCACAGAGGACATCCTCCCACACTTGAGGTTAGCAATTTTCTCTGCTACATTTGAAAATTGCATGGGGAGGAAGCCACAGCTTGACTCCTCTCCGCCTCAGTCTAAGTGCCATTACTCTTTTGAACAACATACAAAATAGCCAAGCTTTTAGGATCACACCTTGGCATGACAGGGGCACAGTTGGTTATTCATCAGTGTTCTGCATTGTGTCTATGAGAAGGACATCATGAATGAGGAGCAGTAGCAATTGGTGTTTGTATATGCCAAGATAAGTGGAGCAGAGACAGGGAAATTTACTTTTTGGGTACAACTCCCATAATCCTCCAGCCAGCACGGTGGATTTGGGAAGCTTCAGTTCAAAAAAGCTATTTTCCCTAGCTAAGTCACAGATATTATTGAAGAAAGAGGCATTAAAACAAGAGCTGTGAAATCTTGGCTCTGCCTTTTCCTCTCCTTTGCTTTAGTTCCCTTTGTTTAGGTTCCCCCAATAGATACCTTCATTTGTATTAGTTTTTGGGTGGAGCATAAAATCCCCCTAGAGGCCAGCTTTAGTTGGTCTGTTCCATTTGACTGTTCAGAGCTTTCTTGCTAGACTCCTTTTTTTGTGTGCAGTAGAGCTAAAGAGACTAGAGGCCTGGTCATTGTCTAGTAATCTTAGGCCCAGGCAATACAAAACAGGCATCCTTAGCACCTGCATTTAGCAGTACAGTAGAGTCTCACTTATCCAACGTTCTGGATTATCCAACGCATTTTTGTAGTCAATGTTTCAATGTATTTTGATATTTTGGTGCTAAATTCATAAATACAGTAATTACTACATAGCATTAATGTGTAATGAACTACTTTTTCTGTCAAATTTGTTGTATAACATGATGTTTTGGTGCTTAATTTGTAAAATTATAACCTATTTTGATGTTTAATAGGCTTTTTCTTAATCTCTCCTTATTATCCAACATATTCGCTTATTCAACGTTCTGCCGTCCCGTTTATGTTGGATAAGTGAGACTCTACTGTATTCATGTACCACCAGTCCCAGAGACAATAGAAGCTTTTGGTCAGCCTAAGCTCTACAAAGAAAGAAGGTTGAGACAGTTTATAAGCACCCGCTTATAAACCATCACTTTGCATCAGAGGCAAAAGACTTTCACAGACTCCAGAGAGATGACTGCAACCAGCAAAATCTCCTTTTGCAATGTATTGTTTTAAGCTATCTTATAAGAATCCTGGGTGAAGTTAACCCTTTGTTCATCTTGTTTTCAGTAAATTCATTTTGGTTATCTTTCACCTTGCCTAAAGTGCCTCTGTATGTTAAGGGTCTTGATCTTAACAGAAGGTATATAGATAGCCCCCGAGTAAAGCCAGACACTATAGTTTTCCCAAAGGCTCTGGCGTGCCATCACAAGGGGAGAGTCAATAATTGGGGCAGCTGGAACAAGTGTAATGAATAAGAACTGGTTTTTGAATCGTAAGGTGTGAAACGAAGCTGTGATAGAAAATGTCATATGCTAAAACGAGAAACAAATTTGCTATCTGAACTGAAAGAATGCAGGGGAAAGGGGACAGTTTCCAGAGAAACTGTGCTGACTGTCTTTAAATCAGTGGAACTAGGGTGGAGATTTTTTCAACACTGTTGTGTCTGTAAGTCCTAGGACTGCAGGACCTGACCTTGTAGAACAGGTTTATTTTTGACAGCCATGTCCTGCTTGTGTGGCAAAGAGTGCACAGATTCTCTTTCTAACTGGAAAAGGGGTATTTTGAAATCCCCGGATCAGCTAAATGTTTTCTAACAAACTATTCCCCTCCCCATTCAAATTGCTTCCAAACAGCCAATCTTTTCAGTGGAGAGATTCTGTTTCTAGAAAGCTTCACTCTGTAATGCAACATCAAGAAATAACGTCTGACATCTGAGTCCTTGGGCAAGCAAAAGAAACCACAGCCGTCTATGCACTTATGTAAACACACACTCACAGACGGCAAATCTTATTAGTGTGAATAATTTGATTTTTCTGGCAACAGAATCTGGGATGTTTTCGTTGTACATACAGCCCCCTGGCCTTGATTTGCAGTCATACTCCCTATTCTGGCAGATCTCTGGGTGTTCCTTAGTAAATTAGTTTGCAAGCCTTCATCAGCAGAGAGAGGGTGAGCTCATACTCCTTCCTGCCAAAAGCAAATGAACAATATGAAAAAACAAACTAGCTATTGGATCCTTTTAAATGCATCCCTTTGGGTGTCTAATGGGAATAAAATCCCCATCTAAGATTTTCTGATATATTTAGCAGCTTATTCAAACCATGAGGAGAGGTGGGTAACAAATAAATCATCATCATCATCCAGACACCATAACTGGATTTATTCCTTTATCATGCTAGCAGCTGATTACCGCATACTTGCTTGGCTTCCATCTTTCAAGTGCAGTCCTGGAACTATATTGCTCACCCAGAGGACTTTGTTGCTCCCTCCTGGGGGTAAAGCACCTTAAGAATCAAATGGGTCAGATATGAAATGAAAACAGTCACTTATAACCTTCTAGAGACAACAGTTCTTTAAAGTGCCTCCCCTTTATGGAGGAAAAGGCTTATTATTTCCTCATTTCTCAGTTATGGGTAATCTGTGTTGTAGTTTTTCCAGGGCTGTAGCCTTGTTGGTCTGTTGTGGCAAAATCAATCAAGACCACCGTGGCACTTTTAAAGCTATTTTTATTTGCCATGGAGCCTCTCTAGGTTTGAAATCCAATAATTTCCATACTGCTGTTGTGGGATTCTAGGAAGTTATAGTACATCTCTGGGAACTGTAATCCAAAAAATATTTTTTCCTATGCTATATCTATGAAATCTTACTCCAGGTCAGCGTTTCTCAACCTGGGGGTAAGGGCTCCGGGGGGGGGGGGGGATGGATTGGAGGGCTACCAGAGGGGTTACCAAAGACCATCAAATAACACATATACCCCTTTGACAGAGAAGGCTGAAGATCTGTTTGCCTGTATTTCTCTTCCTTTTTGGAAGCAAACAGCAAATCCTCCTACCGAAAGCACAATTTGCCCAAATCTATAGTTGGTGGGGTTCAAGGGGCTCTTTGATTGTAGGTGAACTATAAATCCCAGCAACTACAACTCCTAAATGTCAAGGCCTATTTTTCCCAAACTCCACCAGTGTTTAAATATGGTCATATTGGGGATCCATGCCAAGTTTGGTCCAGATCCATCATTGTTTGAGTCCACAGTGCTTTCTGGATGTAGGTGAACTACAACTCCAGAAATCAAGGTCAATGCCCATCAAACCCTTCCAATATTTTCTATTAGTCATGGGAGTTCAGTGTGCCATGTTTGTTCAATTCCATTATTGGTGGAGTTCAGAATGCTCTTTGATTGTAGGTTAAATACAATTCCCAAATGGTAAAATCACCCCCCCAACCCCATCAGTATTCAAATTTGGACGTATCGCATATTTGTGCCAAATTTGGTCCAGTGAATGAAAATACATCCTGCATATCAGATATTTACATTACGATTCAAAACAGTAGGAAAATTACAGTTATGAAGTAGCAACGAAAATAATTTTATGGTTGGGGGTCACCACAACATGAGGAACTGTATTAAAGGGATGCGACATTAGGAAGGTTGAGAACTGTTGTCGAACGTGCTTTAGGGGATCGGGCCCTTAAGGAGAGTCCCGATCCGGTCCTGAGAGAACGGACCTTGGCGGAGCCGATAGGAAAATATGAGCCGCAATACAACCTGAAGCCGAAATGAAGAAGGTCCGCCAAAGTTGAAGGAAAATCCGCCAAGGAGTCTTTATTGAGCGATTCAGCTGAAAAGGACTCTAGTAGTGATCATTCAGTCTACTAGGGTACCATATAACCAAAATAAAGCCATATTTATACAATGTTTCAGTCTGACAGCCCCTTGAATTTCCCGCCCCGCTCCCCCGCCCATCTGATTGCGGATAGGCTAGAGTGTTGAACGAGGCGAGCTTTCGTTTCCCGCCTTGCTCTGCTGGCCCAATAGGGAGCTGCTTTTTGTCCCCACTCAGGCCAATCAGAGAGGAGAAGGCGGGAGTTATTGAAACAATGAAGTGACTGAGCAGGAAGGATCGGATTAATTCCTGCCCGGCCGAATTCTAAAGGGATTAATGACAGCAATCAAGGGTTCCTGTCACGTACACAGATTTCAGATATGCCTTGGGGTGTCAGAGGTGGAGGTAAGGATGGGTGGTGATGGGCTCAGCAGGGCGCCTTCCTGAGGTGTCCTGGGTTTCCTTTTGGAGGAGATATGACAATGTTTGCCTTGAGGGCGAATCACCTTTAGGTCCAAATACTCCGAATTCGGCGACTCAAGCCCTATATTGTCCATGCAATCTGAATCTGATTAGGTTAAGCGGCAGCGGATTAACCTTTTGTTTTTGGGAAGGTAAGCCTGGGTCATAGAAAATGGGGCAGGTCCTGGGGTTCAAGTTGAGTTCGAAATATTCCCTATCTTATTTCATGACTTGGCAATTATATGAAATAAAATGAAAAATAAAATAAAGTTGGAATATAAACCCAGCTGGGAAAAATACATATTTTCCGGGGATCCCAAAGAGTACAAATACATATAGGCAGATAGATAGATTTCAAGGAAGTAAGGGAGAATCCATAGAGGTGGGTTACATTGCATGAAGGGGAATCATGAATGATATAAACAATTTGAAAACATTTGATAAGAACGAAGTTCACAACATCTGGGGAACCCAATATGGAAATTCATAAAAGTGGAGTTTTAGCAGCATGATCTCACAATTCATGAAGTTAGCCCAACGATTAGAAATTCATACAACAGTGATTCATGAGGGTGTCCAGGTACATAGAATATGAAAATTCACGGATACATGAGGAAAAGAGTTCATCTGTGGTGGAAGGAATTCATAGAGATGGCATGGGGAAGGGGCACATGTGGGTTGCAGTCTTTGGAAGTATAAGATTTCATAAGTCCAGGGATAGGTCTGGGGAAGAGTGTTCTTCTCCTTCATAAAATTATGAAGGTATGAATGAAACGTGGAGGGCGCCCGTCCAGGCACCCTCCTGGCAGGCTGTAGAGAGGGCGAAGGTCCTTGGAGAACTATGTCTCCCCAGTGGGAGAGCGATCCCCCCATCCCCAGTTCACAGAAAGGGACCAGGGATCTCCTAAAACCATCCCGCGGGTCGCGGAGAGAGGAAAGTCCGGGATAAGGCTGGAAGAGAGCAGTCTGGCTTGAAAGGAGCAGCCGGCTCCGTTTGACAGTCAGCTGATGAGGTGCCGAGAACTGGACCGATTGTGGTTCCGTTGGTGGTCCTTGAGTCAGGAGCCTTAAAAAGGATTAGGACTAAAAGAAGAGCGTGCTAGGGGTAATTTTGATAAAGATATGAGCCAATTTGTATCGTCCGCGGTATTAACCTATGGCGGGGAAGCCTCCGCCAGGGTTTAAAGATCAGACGGGTTAGTGAGAGAGAGAGAGGGAGAAATTGCATGCAAAGGAAGGAGTCAGAGAAAGACACAAAATAACCAGATAGAGAGTGTTACTGTTAAAATAAATGCTACTTTTATTGGGGGGTTTGTTACATAGTTCAGGGAAGGGGAAAGTGAGAAAAAAAGATCTTTTAATAATAGTCTGCTGCGGTCCCGCTCCGTTCCTTTTGGTGATGGATCTGCGGAACTCTCCGCTGTGGGTTCAAATCAATTTGAAAGCCGGGGTGACGGTCATCAGAACCACTGCTCCAGATCAAATTTGTCAAGGCTTTAACATGCCAAGTGACTCTTGGTAGTTTTATTGGTTGTTGTTATTGTCTTGGTTCTACCCAGAAATAGCCCAGCTCAGGTTGTCTGGAGTCTGAGGCCAAAAAGAGCCTTCCAACATGCTTCTCTGCCCTTTGTTTATTTGTGTGCCTGCATGGAAAACGCTGCCACTTTCCCCTTTAAGTGAAGTTTTCTTCTTTGTCTGGTAGCTATTTTAGTACAAGCCCAAACATGTACGTGGTCTGTGCAAACCTCCAAATGGAGTCAGACCTGGCCCCACTCTCTTATCTGCTGGGCAGGAAAAGGCTCAACTGCTTTCCTGCTTCTTGATCAGGTAAGGTTTTGACACAGATGAATATTTGCTTACTCTGTGGTTGGATTATGTGCTCTTCCTTTAAATCTCCTTTTTTGGGAGGAAGGAGAAAAATACTCTTCTTGAGTAGGGAGAACTGGATTTTGTGAAAGCTGAGAAGCTTGTCTGCTTAAGCAGAGGCAAGACTTGGCAGGATGTGTTTCCGTGGGATGTTTCCGTGATGGTTGGGGGAGTCTAGTGACGGGCACCACACGTCCCAGTTGGCATTGACAAGAAGAAAAGTTTTGGGGGTTTTTTTGTTTCCCCTCTTAAATACATATAGTGGACTTTGTAGTTCCCCATAGTGGCTGGCTGCTGCAGAGGAACTTGGAAGAAAATGAGTTGAGTCATTTTGCTGAAGATTGGAAACGGATGAGGATTGGGCTGCTGTGAGTTTTCTGGGCTGTATGGTCATGTTCCAGAAGTATTCTCTCCTGGCGTTTTGCCCACACCTTTGGTAGGCATCCTCAGAGGTTGTGAGGTCTGTTAGAAACTAGGCAAGTGGGGTTTATATATCTGTGGAATGTCCAGAGTGGGAGAAAGAACCCTTGTCTGTTGGAGAAAAGTGCGAATGTTGCAAATGTTGCAAAAGCTTGATTAGCATTGAATGGCCTTTCAGCTTCAAAGCTTGGCTGTTTCTTGCCTGAGGGAATCTTTTGTTTGGAAATATTAGCTGGCCCTGAATGTTTCTTGTCTAGAATTGCCATGTTTTCTGAATGTTGTTATTTATTTACTGTTCTGATTTTAGAGTTTTTAATACTGGTAGCCAGAGTTTGTTCGTTTCCATGGTTTCCTTTTTTCTGTTGAAATTTTCTGCATCAGTGGTTCCCAAACTTATTTGGCCTACTGCCCCCTTTCCAGAAAAAATATTACTCAGCGCCCCCTGGAAAGGGAGGCGTGGCTTAGAGGGGTGGGCGTGGCTCCTGCTCAAGAGGGTGGGGCTGGGAGGGGGAGGTGGAGGTGGGCGGGGCCACAAATGGGCGGCCAGGACTGGGATGGGCAGAGTTACGAGCTCTGAGGCAGGGCTGAGCTTCTATCCCTGTCCCGCGGAACCTGCCAGGACACAGGGGGCGAGGCTAGAGGAGGGTGCGGGGCCTCTTCCCAAGTGCCTGATGGGGCTGAACCTCTATACCCCGACCCCGTGTTCTAACAATCTAACAAGCCCCCATCCCTAGTGCCGCCCTCTGTGTCCCAACAAGCACCTCAGGAGAGGTGTAGATTCTCAGCCCTGTCTCTGGCTCTTGGGAAGAAGCCACGCCCACTCCTCTAGCTCTGCCCCCTGTGTCCTAACAAGCACCTCAGGTGCTCAGCCTTGTCTCTGGCACTTGGGAAGAGGCCCTGCCCTGTCCGTCCCTTGGCCCTGCCCCCATGTCCTAATAGGTGCCATCACGGCCCCCCTGGATCGCTTCAGCACCCACCAGGGGGCGGAAGCGCCCACTTTGGGAATCACTGGTCTACATGTTTTTGGATTTTAATGGCTTCTCTGTGTTGTCTGCCATAGTGGTTGTTAGAGTGGTCCAACATTTCTGTGTTCCCAAATAATATGCTGTGTTCAGGTTGGTTCATCAAGTGCTCTGCTATGGCTGACTTTTCTGGTCGAGGATTTATTATTTTCTTTTAGTAGTAAACAGTACATTATCCTCATCAGAACCCAGATGAGGTCAGGCTGACTACTGGGCAAATTGTATTGAGCTAGTCATTGATTTCTGTAACTGGGAACATTAATTGGAAAAGTTACCTTTTGGTCAGAGTTCCCCAGTGAGCATGACCACTTAATTCCCACATGAAAGACTAGAATCCTACAGTTAGAAGAGATTATAAGAGGCCATCAAGTCCAACCCTTTGCCATGAAGGAATTCTCCTCACAGATGGCTATCCAACCTCGGCTTGAAAAACCCCATTGCTGTAGTTAAAGTAGAGCAACTTTCATCAGATGAGGCAAAACATGTATTGACCCTCTTAAAGAAGGTGATATGGTACAGGCAGTCCCCAAGTTATGAATAAGATAGGTTCTGTAGGTTTGCTCTTAAGTTGAATTTGTTTCTCGGAACAGGTAGATGTTTAAAGTGTAACTCCATCTATCTATCTATCTATCTATCTATCTATCTATCTATCTATCTATCTATCTATCTATCTATCTATCTTTGAATAGCATAGGGAAGGATTAATACCCCTGTAGTGTTTGTTTTGCTGTCTCTGCCCCTGTTCAAAAGAACTCACTTCATTTTCTGTCCCTATGGAAATTAGATTTTGAAAACATTGGCTTCTTGAGGCAACAAGGATTGTTGAGAATGGCTCAGTGGAGACCTTTCCCCAATGAAAACTTTCTCTTCCTAGGGGTAGATTTCTCTCACTTCCTGTTGTCTCACCCTGTTCTTAATTATTTGTAAGTCAGATGTTTATAACACTGGGACTACCTGTATCTTATATCAATAAAATTTTATTTATACCCCGCCTCCATTTCCTATAGGGACTCGGGGCAGCTTACAAGACAACACACAATGGTGCTGTACAACATATAAGGTGCAGTACAACAGCACATAAGATCAATAACATAATAGATAAACCGACAAAATTTATAAAAACAACCTCTATAAATAGAGACAGTAAAATATGGTCGTAACCATGATTAAAAGATCCATACAATGATTTAGCATCTGAACTGTATTCCCTTAAAAGGTAAAAGGTGCCAACATAATTGGCAATTAGGTTGGCAACTATCTTAAACTGTGTCAAAAGCCTGCTGAAACTATCAAGTTTTTAGCTCTTTCCAAAAGTGCTGTAATGTGGGGGTTTGCCTAAGTTCACTGGGAAGGGTGTTCCAAAGCCGAGGGGCCACCATTGAGAAGGACCTCTCCCTTAGACTCACCAACCACGCTTCTCAGGCTAGGTAAAGGTAAAGGTTTTCCCCTGACATTAAGTCCAGTCGTGTCTGACTGGGTGTTGGTGCTCATCTCCATTTCTAAGCCAAATAGCCGGTGTTGTCCATAGACACATCCAGGATCATGTGGCCGGCATGACTGCTAGGAGTGCCGTTACCTTCCTGTTGGAGCGGTACCTATTGATCTATTCATATCTGCATGTTTTCGAACTTCTAGGTTGGCAGAAGCAGGGGCTAACAGTGGCAGCTCACTCCGCTCTCTGGATTCGAATCTGCGACCTTTTGGTCTGCAAGTTCAGCAGCTCAGCGCTTTAACACACTGTGCCACCGAGGGGTATCTCTTGTTTAATTGTTTTTTTTCCAGTGTGTCATGGAATAACACTAAATTTGTACCCATTTGGATACAATTGTTTCTTTCTTCTCTGGAAACTTGCCAGAGACTGTACTGATTATAAACAGGTCTGCGACCCAGAACAATAGATAGCTTGTATACTCGTTGTTGTTTCACTTTTGAAACTGTTTTAAGGTTGCAGTTTTCTTGAGTTTCAATAACGTAGGAACAACAACAAGTTGTGCACTGCCTTGAATCCCAGTTTTGCAGGATAGGCAAGGTTTAAAGTTATAACAATAACAGCAACAGTAAATTGAATGCTATTGTTACATTAGAGCTTGTCATTCATAGGCTCTGAAAAGTGCAAATTGATGGATAATTTCAGTTTTATTAAGTGGATTTTCTATAGCTTTATGTGCTGTTCATAAATGATGGAAGTTATTCGATATGAGCATACATTCATTAAAGTGCAAATGAGATACAGACTTCAGGGCAAACAGGAAAGTATGATCAAAACAATATACACACCCAACTTTCTGTGTAAACTGTTCCAAATTGCTTTGTCCCTCAGGTGGTTTGTAGGTGGAGCTAAGGAAAAAGAAGATTGTAGGTGTGAACCTTTGCGATACTAAAATGACGCTAGAACCGAGAATCCCAAACTTAATGTCCATGACTGTCTATGTTTCACCAAATCTATGGTGTGTGGGACTGTGAGTTGCTGCCTTTGGTGGGTTTTACTTTATGTTGGGATGGTGTGAAATCTTCCTGGCTTTCAGTCTGAAACCAAATTTGAACTATCTTGTTGAATGACCTTTAGGACGAGAAACCCACCTTATTCTCATCAGAGTTTACTCTCCGTTCAAGAGGCAAGTATCAGATTTGATCACATATTTTGCTCCGAGGACTCCTAGCTTTTTAACAACACAGACTGACATGGGTTTACCCTTGAAAAGTCCAGAGAAAAATCCCACTGCCAAATTATGGGTCGCACCTGGGGAAACCAGAGCATGTTACTCTGACTTTGTTTGGCCTATGCTGAGTGGTTGTTTACTTATTCCTAGCTCAGTTCAAGTGTTTGTTTTAAAATGTATAGCCCCAAAACAGCTATAAAGGACTGTTTTGGGGCTATGCCTCTGCCTCATCCACCCCACATACTTAATTTGGTGTTTGAGTTCTAGCTCCAGGTTCTGCTTGCAAACCATCCATTTGTAGTTTGCCTCACAGTCATCCATTAGGAGCAAGGGCTTTGCAGTAATGTTATAAGAGCCCACTTAGAGATTTGCCATCTTAGTAGTGAAATGCCCTCTGTGGAAAATCATATAAGATATGGCATTCCTTTTGATGTCAAATTAATCATTGGTAGCTCCATAAATAGTTTTGCTGATTTTCCATGCAGCTATTCCTTTTGGGTTGCTGTTTCTTATTTTGTTGCATATTATTATTGTTTACTTAAGACAGGTTAAACCAATGAGCTGCTGAGCTTGCTGACCAAAAGGTTGACGGTTCGAATCCGGGGAGCAGAATGAGCACCTTCTGTTAGTCTCAGCTTCTGCCAACCTAGCAGTTCAAAAAAATGCAAATGTGAGTAGATCAATAGGTATTGCTCTGGCGGGAAGGTAACGACACTCCATGCAGTCATGCCAGCCACATGACCTTGGAGGTGTCTATGGACAAGGCCAGCTCTTTGGCTTAGAAATTGAGATGAGCACCAACCTGCAGAGTCGGATATGACTAGACAATGTCAGGGGAAACCTTTACCTTACCTATTGTCTACTTCCTGCAAGGTTGTTATTATTTTTGCTCCT
Source organism: Anolis carolinensis (assembly GCF_035594765.1). Taxonomy (NCBI): domain Eukaryota; kingdom Metazoa; phylum Chordata; class Lepidosauria; order Squamata; family Anolidae; genus Anolis; species Anolis carolinensis. The sequence continues at coordinate 231,711,610 of NC_085843.1, forward strand.
GCTTTTGCACATTGTGATTGTATGTTTGCTGCATTGTAATTATGATCATAATGTGATGTTTGTTTACCTGGTTTTACTTTTTGCAGTGTTGCATTTACTACAATGGATCCAAAGCAAGATACACCCTTAAAATATATCTAAAATTAACAAGTATAAAAGGGAAATTTTCAGTGTCAAGTTTGTGAGTAGAAGTTATGGTACTGCTTTACTCTAATTCGGCTACATTAAAAGGGGGGGGGGAATCTTCCTTAGGAAACAACTGTTTATTAGATTCTGGGGATTTGATATAAACATATAGGTTTTTTGTGTCTGGAACAACCCGAGAAACTGCAAGTCACTTCTAGTGTGAGAGAATTGGCTGTCTGCAAGGCTATTGCCCAGGGATCCCCGGATGTTTTACCATCCTGTGGGAGGCTTCTCTCATGTCCCTGCATGGGAAGCTGGAGCTGACAGATGGGAGCTCACCTTGCTCCCCAGATTTCAACTGCTGACCTTTCGATCAGCAGCCCTGCCAGCATAAGAGTTTAATCCATTGTGCTATCAGGGGCTCCAACATATAGTAATATTGTTAGTTAATCTCAGTATGGTCTGAACTCCAGATTTATATTTTGATATCTGGCTTCATTTACCTAACTCCAAAAAAACACTCCTTGGAAGTATTTGTGAGTCTCTTTAGGTCCTTAGTACAACTGTACGGTATTCTTCCTCCCCAAATAAAGTCAAAATACAGATAAGCAATGTGTGTGTCTTAGAAAGTATCCCTCATAGTTACGAGGTTTTTACTGTATTCATTGTTTAAATGTCAGAGGTAAGCAGTAGCTGGTGTCTGGGAAAACCTGATGTGAAATAATATAATGTAAAACTCTTGAGGATACCTATTGTCACAAAATCTTTATCAAAAGGTATCCCAGAACTGTTTACCATACCCCTCAATATTAGCAAGCATGTTATTACTAATTTTGCATAATTGCAGGTATGTGTGACAAAGGGATGCTCCCTATCAATTATCCTCAAAGTGCAGTGTGTACTTAGAAGTGCCCTTGATGCATTTAGTGTAGCTTACTCCCAAAAAGGATATTATGTAGGGAGCCTTGATTAGTCTTGGGAGGGTTCAATGAGAATTGTAGCCTTAATATTTCTTGATCCTTGATCTTTTAGTGCACTTTCAATTGATAAACCTTGCAGAAGCTCAACTCCACAAAAGTCTTGGTTGTCCAATTTTCATAAAACATTTCAGAAAGTAAAATGGCTTTAGCCTATAAAGCCCTAAACGGTACTGGCCCAGCTTATCTGTGCCTCTATGTATCTCCCTCTATGAACCATTGCGGAGTTTAAGATCATCCGGGGAGGCCCTGCTCTCGGTCCCACCTTCTTCGCAGGTGCGTCTGGTCGGGACGAGAGACAGGGCCTTCTCAGTGGTGGCCCCTTGGCTATGGAACTCCCTTCCCAGGGATATTAGAGCAGCCCCCTCCCTATTGAGCTTCCATAAAAGAATAAAATGTGGCTCTGGGACCAAGCCTTTGGTTAATCTGTGCAATAAATAGATATGGATTGACGCGTACAGGAAAGGCTTGTGGATTATGTGTTTCCCCTCCTTTCGGACTCCATGCTGGTTCCTGATCAGAGAAGAATGTGTAAATATGCAAAGTACATGTTTTATATGTAAAGGAAAAACTTTCTTTCTAGGAGCACAGGGGAAGTCACTGTGGGACCTAGCAGAGCTGTGTGTGTGTGTGTGTGGGGGGGGGGGTTGTGTGGGGGGCACATGATATGAGATTTCTCTTCAAACCAGCCAAGTGAACACTGTGGATGTGAAAGTGGAAACAGTATGGAATTGTTTGGAAGAGGGAACTTTGTGATTGTGGTGGGAACAGGGAGATAAAGAGGAACAATGGAGGCCATTCAATTTGCAAGGTCGGTTTATATCCATGGGTCAAGCAATCTATGAAACCAAATGTGAAAAATATTGTCTCTTATTCAGAATCCTGAAATTCTCTATTTTTATTCAGAAGATAAAAGCTGCTTATTGTTGGCAGTTGTTGGCCAAATCCACCCCAAATCCACCAGTATTTAAATTTTGGCATATTTGGTATGCGTGCCAAATTTGGTGCAGATCCATCGTTGTTTGCGTTCACAGTGCTCTGGATATAGGTAAACTATAATTCCTACAAATCAAGGTGAATTTCCCTCAAAGCCCTCCTGCATTTTTGTTGGTTATGGAGGTTCTGTGTGATAAGTTAGATCCAGGGCCATCATTGGTGGGGTCCAGAGTGCTCTTTGATTGCATGTGAACTCTAAATCCCAGTACCTACAGTGGCTATAAATCAAGGTGAATTTTCCCCAAACCTCTCTTTGGTCTTGGGGGTTCTGTGTGCCAAATATGGTCCAGGTCCATTGTCAGTGGGGGGTCACAGTGCTTTGACTCAATGCAGGGTGAGTTACAACTTCCATGTGAAGTCAATCCCCCAAACTCTTCCAGTATGTTTAGTTGCTGCTCGGTCTTGCTCTGTTTGTTATGCAGACAAAATTGAAGAGAGTAGGAAAGGGTTAAGAGAGAGGCAGTGGGCAGGGTTATTCAAATTCCACACCAATGAAGAAAGAAAGGAACACTGGGATGTTTGTGGTGGAGGAAACACGTAAAATCTAGGATGAAATGGTCCTGAATGAAAGCGTCCCTTGGGTGGTGGGCCGTAGTGTTTGGGGAGGACATTGGCAGAATTTGGGCTACATGTTCATGGTGCTCGGTATATATAACCTGAAATGTCATTGGAGGGAGTGCTTTTGGTGGCTTCACAGCACTGTGGGTTATAGCTGCTTGTGGAAGTGGGAGCTTGTCTATGGAAGTGGGCACTCCAGCCACACATACACATATGTATTTTCACTTTTATTTTGTGTATAGACATAGATAGATGTTTAAATGTCTGTGAATGTTGAATCTGTGGATACAGGGCCTGGATGTACTTGCCTTCCTCTCTCCTTCTCTTCTCTTTCCCCCTTGAAACCATGACTGGGATACGTTAGATTTTCTGCAGCTGTTACAAGACTGATTGAACTCAACAAGGCTTGCTTCTGTTTCGGCGTACATAGATAGGATGCCCAATAAATCATCATAATCATCTACATTACCCAAAATATTCAGTGAATATTGTTAACATTATCAGAATTGTTCTTTTTGGCATGACTATGGGCTGTTGTTTAAAAAGTGGCCAGTGAGGGTGCTGGTTAATGGGACCAACCCATTGAAAGCAGGGTTCTGTAAAACCTAGCCATACTTGTACTGGGAAGAATTGAACTGGGAAGAATCAATTTTTTTCTGTCTTGAATTGTCTTAAAAGTAGTGCTTCCATTTATTAGATTTAGAGGGTTTTATCTGAATGACTGAGCAGTTGTGTTGCTGTTTGATGAACTGCATTTTTTTTAAAACTCAACAGCGCTCCCTATGACATCACCAGAGGCCAGTTCTTGATCTCAGGTTTTGGCCCTGGAATCTCACAGTTTGGGATGTCCCTAATTTGACAACCTTAGTTCTGATGGCAAGACTTTTAAAGTTATGGCTAGGTTTTACAGAAATGTTCTAACTCCAGGAATGTTTGACAAGGCTGTTTCAAGTCAACGCTCAAAAGTTGGAATTAATTTAGGCTTCTGAGGATGGGGAAAGTACATTTTCCCTGACTGTTGAATGACTGTAATGCACCACTGCGAGTGTGAGATTATGTATGAGGATGTGGCTGTGGTGGGGTTGAGGGCTAGAAACTCTCTCTTTAGAAGTGACCGACAGTATTATTGGACTATTGAACTGAGAGTGTGGTTGCTAAAAAGTGGAACAGAAAATCTGACTAGCTGGTGTAGTCTGTGACTAATGAGTTGTATAAAAGTACAGATAACAATTTAAAGATGTAACTGTGAATATAAATTCCAGTTCTGGAGAGCCCTTAATAACAAGTGCTAAAAGCAGGGAATTATTGTATCTCCCATCTTACATACTTACATACTATGAATGCGAGAGCTGGACCATAAGGAAGGCTGAGCGAAGGAAGATAGATGCTTTTGAACTGTGGTTTTGGAGGAAAATCCTGAGAGTGCCTTGGACCGTGAGAAGATCCAACCAGTCCATCCTCCAGGAAATAATGCCCGACTGCTCACTGGAGGGAAGGATATTAGAGGCAAAGATGAAGTACTTTGGCCACCTCATGAGAAGATAGGGAAGCTTGGAGAAGAGAATGATGCTGGGGGAAATGGAAGGAAAAAGAAAGAGAGGCCGACCAAGGGCAAGATGGATGTATGATATCCTTGAAGTGACTGGCTTGACCTTGAAGGAGCTGGGGGTGGTGACGGCTGACAGGGAGCTCTGACCTGAGCTGGTCCATGAGGTCACGAAGAGTCGGAAGTGACTGAACGAATACATTACAACATACTTAACACATTGAGGTGTAGCCATGATTCTCAAATTCAGAGGTAACTGGGAGCCAGGTTTGGAATTAACTGGTGAAATCTAACTATTTATTCCTTTTTCTATTGACATGATGTGACGTATTCAATTACATCTGTAACATAATGAAGGATAACTCCTTTTGTGGCCTAACTGGATCATCCTGGTTACTTCTGTGATGGCAGGGTGTGGGGACGGTTGTAGTTGACTTTGATTTATGGCAACCCATAAATATTTGACCTTCAGGTCTGTTGGAAATTAAAATTTTCTTCAAGCCTCCTCTATAATCCTATAGCTTACTTATTATATGTATGTTCTGGTAAGGAGCTTTCTTTCCTTGCTCTATGTTTTGCTGAGAAGTTGCGGCTGGGGTTGGAGACCATATGATCTGCTCTGGGACGAGCACAGAGCATAGACTTTTTTAGACTCAAACATATCTGTAACTGACCTATAAGTCGCGTGCCTGTGTATGCTGAACACATGAAGGTTGTGAGTAAACCAAATATGTTATTTTTGCCAAAGTCTATGTTATTTTGTCTCTTGAGTACATAATACAAAACAAGTTGTTTTATGAGAGAGTAGATATATATTTTGGGCACTGAAAAATACTTCTGCAAAAACTGCTATTTTTATGCACTGATATATTATCTTGTTTCCTAACAGATCAGAGATAGTAGGTTATTCAGTCTAAGAGTGGAAGCCAATTGCTTTGCATAATTACATTTGGTTGTATACCACTTGAGAAGATTCTACTCAAGCAGGTTTTTGGCTCTTCTCTAAAAGGTTATGATCTATAAAAGGTCATGATTTTCTTAAGAAAGTTACCCTGCCTTCAACAACCCTTCTCAATCCTAATGGATTCAGGGCCATAACTTCCTTGAGTCTATCCATTTGTAATGTGGCCTTCCTTTTTTTCTATTGCCTTCTACTTTACTGAGCATGATGGTGTTTTCTATTAAGTCATGTCATCTCATGATATGTCCAAAGTACGACAGTCTCAGTTTACAGTAGTGGCCTTGGCTTCTATGGAGATATCAGGCTTGATTTGCTCTAGAATCCATTTATTTGTCTTTTTAGCAGCCTGTGATATCCATAGAATTTTTCTCCAGCACCATATTTAAAATTTTCTCCTACGTATCAGCTTCCTTCACTGTCCAGCTTTCACAACCATACATAAAATTGGGAAATGCGATGGTATGGACAATTATAACTTTAGTTTTCAATGATATATCTGGACACTTTAGGATTTTGTCTAAGTCCTTATATCTTCCCATCCAAGTCTGATGTCTCAACTGCAGTTTGAGTAATGACTGTGTCAAGGTATGAAAAATCTTGAACTATTTCAGTGTTTTCATCACCTACTTTTAAAGGTAAAGGTTTTCCCCTGACATTAAGTCCAGTTGTGTCAGACTCTGGGGGTTGGTGCTCATCTCCATTTCTAAGCTGAAGAGCCGGCGTTGTCTGTAGACACCTCCAAGGTCATGTGGCCGGCATGACTGCATGGAGCTCCGTTACCTTCCCGCCAGAGCTGTACCTATTGATCTACTCATATTTGTATGTTTTTGAACTGCTACATTGGCAGAAGCTGGAGCTAACAGCGGGTACTCACTCTGCTCCCAGAATTCGAACCTGTGACCTTTCTGTCTGCAAGTTCAACAGCTCAGTGCTTTAACACGCTGTGCCACCGGGGCCCCTCTCCTTTTAAATTTATACAAATCATCTGTGCTCAATATTTTTGTTTTTTAATGTTCAACTGTACAATTGTGTTGCCACTTTCTTCCTTCACTTTCTTCAGCACTTGTTGACAAACAGGGATGTCAGAGGAATTTCACATGGTCTTATGCTGGCTTGTGTTGTGTGCCTCCCTTCTGTTTGCTGTCTGGTTCTCTTCTATGGTGTTGAAGTGATGACAAGATGGGGATGGCGGGGTGTGTGCATGAGTGCTTTGTATCACAGGCCAGCAGATTGTAAAGCTCAGATTTTCCTACAATTAGCTAAAAGGAAATGATTTTAGTTAGCTTTAATAAACAGGAAAGCAAAATATTACTTTTAAAAAAATTAACTGGTGTGATTAATGACTCTATTTTTGGCTCGGTGACTCCCGCTGTAATTAATTACTTATTAAGAGGATGTTATCTCTACCAAAGAGAATCAGGGAAACAGACACAAACACACCACAACTGCGGTGCAATGTTTACTGAAAAATAAGTCATGATGTTTTCAGTGGGACTGGTTCCAATTTAGATAAATATGCATAAGGTTACAATCACAATGTTATTGTTGCTATGTTGGTAAAGATCCCTGGATTTGTTTCTGCAATCATTGCCACTAGTTAGCATTCTTGTAGATCTTACCTTGGGGTCAATTTTCAAGAAATTCTTCACACCATATTTTATATACCACAGATCCCCAGAAATTATTGTGTAGCTTCCTGTTTCTTAGGGAATTGGAGAATACAGAACAGTGAAATTCATAGGCAGGTAAGTTGATAGGAAAGTGCACTGTTTAATTTATTCTGTGCCCTCAAGTTGTTTTCAATTTATGGTGAGCCTATGAGGGACCTATTATGGAGTTTTCTTGACAAGTTTTGTTACCCAGGGAGGGAGGACAGGGGGTGACTTTGCCTTCCTTTGTGGCGGAGAGAGTGTGATTTGCCTAAGGTCACCCAATGGATTTTCATGGCTGAACACAAATTACAAACCTAGTCTCCAGAGTTCTATACTCAAAGGACTACACTATGCTGCCTGCCTTAAGTTGTCACATACACACAGCCTATGCAAACTTTACTTCTTCATTTCATTTCTTCCCATTTGAGGGGCTTTCCCTTTGGGGGAAGCAGGAGTATCATCCCAAATGTCTGTGAGCCTAAGAAACGGCTCTGTGAGTGCGAGGGGTCCAGTTTCTGTTAGCGGAGATATGCTCTAAAGCAGCGTTTCTCAACCTGGGGGTCAGGACCCCTGGGGGTGGGGTTGCTGGGGGGTGTCAGAGTGGTCGCCAAGCATCATCAGAAAACAAGATCCCCCAGATGGCGTAGTGGACTGACTTGAAGGTTGGGTTGCTGACCTGAAAGCTGCCAGGTTCGAATCCCACCTGGGGAGAGTGTGGATGAGCTCCCTCTATCAGCTCCAGCTCCATGCGGGGACATGAGAGAAGCCTCCCACAAGGATGGTAAAAACATCAAAACATCCGGGCGTCCCCTGGGCAACGTCCTTGCAGACGGCCAATTCTCTCACTCCAGAAGCAACTCCGGTTGCTCCTGACACGAAAAAAAAAATCAGAAAACATAATTCACAGTGCTCTCCAGAAGTAGGTGAACTACATCTCCCCTAAATCACTGTCAGTTCCTCCCAAATCCCTCCAGTATTTCCTGTTGGAAATGGGAGTTCTGTGTGGGAGGTTTGGCCCAATTCTATCATTGATGGGGTTCAAGGGACTCTTTGATTGTAGGTGAACTATAAATCCCAGCAACTACAACTCCCAAATGTCAAGGTCTATTTCCCCCAAATCCCATCAGTGTTCACATTTGAGCATATTGTGTATTTGTGTCAAGTGTGATCCAAATCCATCATTGTTAGAGTCCACAGTACTCTCTGGATGTAGGTGAACTACAACTCCAAAACTCAAGGTCAATGGCCACCAAACCATTCCAGTATTTTCTGTCGGTCATGGGAGTTATGAGTGTCAAGTCTGGTTCAATTCCATTGTTGGTGGGGTTCAGAATGCTCTTTGATTGTAGGTTAACTATAAATCCCAGCAACTACAACTCCCAAATGACAAAATCAACGCCACCAGCATTCAAATTTAGGTGTATTGAATATTTGTGCCAAATTTGGTCCAGTGAATGAAAATACATTTTGCATATCAGATATTTACATTGCGATTCATAACAGTAGCATAATGACAGTTATGAAGTAGCAACGAAAATAATTTTCTGGTTGAATGTCACCATGAGGAACTGTATTAAGGGGTTGTAGAATTAGGAAGGTTGAGAATCACTGCTCTAAAGATTCGAAACTTGTCTGGCTGGCAGAAGTTGTAACAAGCTGGAATTAGGTCTTGAGCAAAAATGTTCCACCTCCTCCCACCCCATCTGGCAGAGTCTTGCCTGCTGAAAGGCCTTGCATCCATCCCTGCCTCTTGTTTTATGTAAGAAAATCCCAGGCGGACAGAGAAGCAGAGGAACGTGCCTTCCAGAAGGCAGCCAGTCTCTTTGCAGGCCTTTCCTCTGCTCCAGTCCTGCCTCAGGGCCTCAGCGGTGCTGCTCACTGGCTCAGTCACAAAGGGCATCTGTGTCAGTCATATGCTGAGATGCCGTTGCCAGTTAGTCTCGGAGATCGTTGGATCGGTGAAGCAGAGAGAAGGACACATTTCTCTTGCCGGCTGACTTTTCTCCGCAGAACTAGCTCAACTGGTGCATGTCGTGCATGGTTTCTTTGCTCTTTGGAAATATTTGTTGTTTGGACCACCATCCCTGGAATCCCTGCTGCCTGGGATTTCTGGAAATGGTAGTCTAAAAAAGGAACGATTCCAAGCTGTTCAAGGTGGCATGCTTTGTATGCAGCTTCTTTGTAGCTGGGAGCATAGTGTCTTGATATTCTAGGAGTAGAAGAGATATCCATAGTAGGGACTTGTATAGCCTGGGACTTGCTGATCTTGAGGTCATGTGATACAGTAGGCTGATATTTGCATGTGTGTAAACATTCACATACATATGGGAGCGTGCTTATTCAAACACACACATGGTATATATGTCAGCACTGGGCAATGATTGCTAGGTGCTTTGCAGTACATTGGGGAGAAGGCTTTGTTTACAGCTAAATCGGACCGTTAAAAAGAGTGTTTCTCAGCCTGGGGGTCAGGACCCCGGGGGGGCGGGTTGCGAGGGATATCAGAGGGATCGCCAAAGACCATCAGAAAACACTACAACTCCCAATGTCAAGGTCTGTTTTTCCCAAACTCCAGCAGTGTTCACATTTGGGCATATTGAGTATTTGTGCAAAGTTTGGTCCAGATCCATCATTGTTTAAGTCCACAGTGCTCTCTGGATGTAAGTGAACTACAACTCCAAAACTCAAGGTCAATGCCCCCCAAACCCTTCCAGTATTTTCTGTTGGGCATGGGAGTTCTGTGTGCCAAGTTTGGTTCAATTCCATCGTTGGTGAAGGTCAAAATGCTCTTTGATTGTAGATTAACTATAAATCCTGGTAACTACAACTCCCAAATGATAAAATCAACCCCCTCAACTCCACCAGTATTCAAATTTGGGCGTATTGGATATTTGTGCCAAATTTGGTCCAGTGAATAAAAATACAGCCTGCATATCAGATATTTACATTGCGATTAATAACAGTAGCAAAATTACAGTTATGAAGTAGCAACAAAAATAATTTTATGGTTGGGGTCACCAAAACATGAAGAACTTTATTAAGGGGTCACGGCATTAGGAAGGTTGAGAACCACTGGTTAAGAATCACAGTTCTTTAGAAATTCAGCTATAGATTTGTACTTGTGTGTATATGTGTATATTTATTTTTATCTGACCTTTCTCTGCAAAATGGAACTCAAGGAATGTTACAGTTATATTGAATAAAAAAACAAAGCACAAAACAAGATAAAAGTTTAAATCAGAATTAATTACAGGCACAGTATAAAATAACTGAAAATATGGCAGTGGATGGCTTGGTGTCATGTATAGGAGTCTCAGTGTTTTGGCTACCATATATACCCGAGTATAAGCCAACTTTTCCACCCCTTTTTAGGGCTGAAAAAGCCCTCTCAGCTTATACTGGAGTGAGGGTCCTGGCCGGCTTATATTCGGGTCACCTTATACTTGAGTATAATTGGTCTTGGCCTCCGTAGGTGGGTCTTTTATTTTATTTTATTTTATTTTATTAAAACACTTGTATCCTTCTCTTTATCATGGAACTTCAGGGTTTTTTTTTCCATGTCAGGAGCGACTTTTATTTATTTATTTATTTATTTCCGATATTTCTAACCCACCCTTCTCCCCAAGGGGACTCAGGGCAGCTTACACAACTGGCAGGATCACTACCAGTACATCATAATACAATAAAATAAGAATTAAAACAGTTAAAAATAGTTAAATAACATAGCAATATACAATATATAAAAGATTTAACACTTGACTTGAGAAACTGCAAGTTGTTTCTGGAGTGAGAGAATTGGCCGTCTGCAAAGACGTTGCCCAGGGGATGCCCAGATGTTTTGATGTTTTACCATCCTTGTGGGAGGCTTCTCTCATGTCCCTGTATGGAGCTGGAGCTGATAGAGGGAGCTCATCCGTGCTCTCCCTGGGTGGGATTCGAACCTAGCAGCTTGCAGATCAGCAGCCCAATCTTCAAGTCACAAGGCTTTAACCCACTACTCCACAAGGGGCTCCAAAACTTCAGGCTAGCAAACAGATAAAAATAAAAGCAAATTAGAACAATGCCACATTAACACAAAACAAATTAGCTTAAACAGAATAAAAACATAATGGATCCAGACAAGTTAAACCAGCTACAAAAGCTACAATTAAAAACCATGTACAATTAAAGTGAATTGAAAAGCTGTGTAAATTAGTAATTTTTAAAAAGGTACATATATACTTAAAGTAAATTACGCCTCAAAGGTTTTAATAAAAAGACATGTAGCGACATGGCGTCAGAAGGAGCCTAATATTGTGCCAATTAGACCTCCAAAGAGAGGGTGTTCCACAGTTGGGGTCAAATCTCCAAAGAGATCATTTCCTACATCCTCCCATACTATATTGCCCCACTGGTGAGCCCCTCCTATAGACCTTTGTGCTCAGATATATACAGGATCATGATGAGGTGCTTCTTTGAATATTGAGGGCTGAAGCTGTTTTGGGCTCTAAGTATCATCACCAAAACCTTGAATTCAGACCAGTAGTGAACTGGCAGCTAGCATAGCTCCTTTAAGACCTATGCTATGCCTTGTCTCTAAAAGTATGCTGGTCACCAATCTTGGCAATGCATTTTACTTCCAAATTTTCTTCAAGGGCAGAACTCACTACAGTAGTTTAACTGGAAAGTTATCTGTGGATAAATTGTTTTAGTAAAAGAGAAAATAGATACTGCAAGCTTGAAGTGTGCCTGCAGCTGTAATACATCGCCCTCAAACTGCTGAACAATATCCAAATGTTGGGTCTGAAAAATATAGTGATACTAAGCGAAATTGTAGGAATTAGTGCTAAGTAAGCAAGTGTTTTGTGGCACTAGTTAACAGTGCACAAGTGTAGACTTGAGGAAATGTTATGACAAGATTCATGGACCCCTGCTTTGCGCCACCATAGATAAGCACCTGGGATCCCACTTTGCCCTTTCCAGTCCTAGTTATAGTATGAAATAATGTACAGTAATATTTTTCTTGTTAAATATTGTATCATATGACTTCATGCTCGTTTTACCATTCATTTGCAGGTGTCACTTTACAGAAGTGGTTCTCAACCTGTTGGGTCCCCAGGTGTTTTGGCCTAAAACTCCCAGAAATCCCAGCCAATTTACCAGCTGTTAGGATTTCTGGGAGCTGAAGGCCAAAACATCTGGGGACCCACAAGTTGAGAACCACTGCTTTACAGGGATGTTATTCAGCCATCTCTTTTTACTCATCGATGGCACTACCTAGTACAAGGAAAGAAAAGAAAAGCAAGATTGAGTCCTGGGCTTGGACTTGTGAGATGCAAGATCTGGTCCATACTCGGCTATGAAATTCATTACCTGATGTTGGGCTAGCCACTCTTTTCAGACCATCCCATCTCTCAGGATTACTGTGAAAATAAACATCCTGAAAGACATGCACATCATGTTGAGCTCATCAAGCTAAGGAGAGCGATAAATATAGCTAATCTACATTAAGAAAGAAATACATGTATATAAATACAAAAAAAAGGGTCCATCTCCAATGGGGAAGCAGACTGGAAAATCTCCTCCTGTAGAGTTGTAGTTCTTGGCTTGGAAACCTGCCCTGCCTTCTCATGAGCGGTGAGCATGTCCCTGCAAAGGCTGAGCTGTGCCTTCATTCCAAGCCTCCCCCATATTTTTGATCTGCAAAAACAGCTCTAGCCTTGTTCCATTTGCTTTGTTGGGATTTGTTTAATGAAGGAAGTGTAATGCCAGCTTCGAAGTTTACAAAGCTTCTCCAACAAAAGATGACATATTTTAAGTCCGGAGTCGTTCCTTGCCTTATGCCCCTTGGGTGGCCCAGCTTACTTTGTGGCTCTGCAAGGACTAAAGCTGTGTAAAGAGATGCAGAAGTTTGAATTTTTGTTAACATAAGATATTTACCATGCATCATTGAAAAGATAGAGAAGGTAGGTTTACCCTAACAGTGTGTGGAGCTTCTTCACACCACATTCTTTCTGTCTGGACTTCCACACATTTCTTTCAATGGGTGGTTGTGGTTTGAGTTAGAATTTAGCCTATTTTGAGGCATACACCCTTGGAAATTGGGTAGCCCTTTCATTTTTAATAACCTCATACAAGCTGAGCATGTCTTATCCAGAATTCTGAAACACTCCAAAATTGTCCACATGGTTGTCTGAGATAGTGACACCGTTGCTTTCTAATGATTTAATGTACACAAACTATGTTTTGTGCACAAAATTATTTAAAATCTTGTATAAAATGGCTTTCCATCCACATGTATATGAAACATATACATTGATTTTATGTTTACGAGTTGGGTCCCAATGAAAAATATGGAACCATTCTGGTTTCAAGCAGATGCTCAACCTGTATGAACTTTCTTTGCTTTAATAAACTTTTCAGCACTGGAGAGTACAAACTAGTGAAACCATGGGGTGTAGGGTTTACTGTAGGGAAAGGACAGATGAAGATCCTATTATTTAGGAAACAACAAAAAACATTATTGGTGCTGGGTGGCTTCTGTGTGCATGGGATAGTGAATTCACGTTGTCTTTTAACCCAAACTGTTGGAGCTATCCATGGTGCTGAACCTATTTTTGAGTACACTTCAACACCATGAATAATCCCTTTAAAGTTTGGATTAAAATATGGAACAGATCTGCTAACTCCTTGATGTAGAAGCCACTACCTGTCACTTCATTTAACAGTTTTATGAAGTGCATAGCAGGACAGAGAAACTTACCAAGCAAGAATACACAAACAAATGAAACTATTTTCTTGGAACTGATAATTGTAGAATTCAAAATTTTATTTTAATACAGTGTAAGTATAACAGATAGTGAACAATTGATACATATAAGTTTAAACACAAAAGGTTGAAATCTTTGAGTATTTCATGACATACTGTTATCATAATCTGTATGCTATATATAACTCCTGATAGTATCTAGTTTATTTTATTTACTATATTTATATTCCACCCTTCTCCCCCCGAAGGGGACTCAGGGCGGATTACAATGCACATATACATGGCAAACATTCAATGCCATTATCAGACATACCACATATACAGACAGACAATAGAGGCTATTTAACATTTTCCAGCTTCTGGCTTCATGAGGGTATGCTCAATTCCGGCCACAGGGGGAGCTGCTGCTTCATCATCCAATGTGACACCGAGTCCTTTTTGATGGTAGTACTTCCTCATATTCTTCGCCGGCAGTTTTATGGTGTCATAAATTAAGTTAAATTAGCCTCCCCACATTAAGCGGTACCTAGAATTCTCTACTTACAGACACAGTTGTTTTCGAGCTGCTTAGGTGGGCAGCAACCTAGGCTATTAATAGTTGGGAGCTTAACTCCGACCCAGACTTCAAACCAATAATCTCTCAGTCAGTGGTGATTTATTGCTGCTGGCTACTAACCAGCTACACCACAGCCCGGCCCTCAATAAGGTATAAAACTCTCAATAAGGTATAAAACCAGGTGGCAGCCCTTACCTGCTTCTCTAATATGTTATAAATATGCTGTACTTTTACTTTATTACCCACATTCTGTTTTTCTAATATTGTTTTTCTGATATTGTTTGTCAAGTTTATTAACTTTCACCAGTAGCAACAATTTTGCAATCCTCTAGGTCTTTTAGATCACAGTTCCCATAACTCTGGACCACTGGTTGGCAGCAGGGCTGTAGCCGGGGGCGGGGGGGGGGGGGGGTTCAATCCCCCCCTGAATTTTTTTTGATTTACTCATGAGTTTTAACTGATTAACCAAATCCCTATGAGTGTCCACTGAAGTTTATCTGTCTTGAATGTCCACTGAAGTTTATCAATGGAACCTGATTTCTAAAATATTTTGCGTTATGGAACTATTCTTCATGATTTGCTAAAAAAAGTTTCAAGCCCCCCCCCCCCCCCCCCCACACACACACAATTTTTCTGGCTACGGCCCTGGTTGGCAAACAGGGGATTTGGGGTATTGTAGGCCAAAATATTAGCTGGCTATGTTGCTGATATGTCATATGCATTGTATCCGAACTCTTAACAACCACTGTATTAATGATGGTAGGTTTGCCCCACCTCCTTCCCCAATTATAATTGAGGTGAAGATTAAAGCCTAAACCTACTTCTAAAACAGTGGAATGTTGACTTGTGTCAGTCTTTAAACAGTCGGATTTGCTCTGACATTTTTTTTACATGACGCTATCTTGCTTTGATGGTAGAAATATTTGAGAGTTATATTGTACCTCGTGCTTCCCGTTTCTTTCTGGCCAAGTGACAGGGCTGACAACCACCCTACCAGCTAAACCTGTGCAGCTGGATGGTTTGTCTGCACTTGATGGTGAAGAGTTAAACATTGACTATGCTTACAAATGGTGTGTGGCCACATGACTGACCCATGATGGATTCCATCCTGTCATGTGAGGCTTTGAGCTAGACTGCCTCCACCCTTCAGAGTGAAGGAGGATGAGAGTGGCTGAATCTGACTGCTTAGATTGGGCTTGGGAGGAGGAAAGGAGGATATCCGGGAGTATATTACAAGAACTTGCTGACTGCCAGGAATGTGCAAGAAAAGTACTAAGAACTGCCCCTTGACCTTCTCCACAAAGTGGCTTTTTCCAACTTGGTATCCATCAGATATGTTGGATTATCATTCCCACCATCCTTAGTCAGTATACTGGCGCAAGGTTTTGCTGTTTTGTTTTTCGACTCCACGGGTTCTAATTCCACAGATACAACCATTCACACCATGAAAATATTCAGAAAAATAAAATACAAAAAGCAAACCTTGATTTTGCCACTGTATATAAGGAAAACCATTTTACTATACCTTTGTGTATAATGAGACTTCAGCATCCATGTATTTTGGTATCCATGGGGAGATCTGGAAAACCCACAGCAGAAAAAAGGGCCCATGGTATAGCTTGCAGTGTGTGTGCACCCCCTTCACTTCAGTTTCATGCATAACATACATACACCTTGTGCTTTTTTACTACTTTTACAGAGCTGTGGATTTATGTAAATATACTAGATGGTGGTTGTTGTTTTTTTTTTAAAGTAGTACAGTAGAGTCTCACTTATCCAACATAAACGGGCCGGCAGGACGTTGGATAAGCGAATATTTGGATAATAAGGAGGGATCAAGGAAAAGTCTATTAAACATCAAATTAGGTTATGATTTTACAAATTAAGCACCAAAACATCATGTTATACAACAAATTTGACAGAAAAAGTAGTTCAATGTAGTAGTGCTATGTAGTAGTGCTATGTAGTAATTACTGTATTTTTGAATTTAGCACCCAAACATCATGATGTATTGAAAACATTGACTACAAAAATGCGTTGGATAATCCAGAACATTGGATAAGCGAATGTTGGATAAGTGAGACTCTACTGTAATAGCTTGAGAGTCAATGCCCAACTGAGAATGAAATTGAGAGAGGTCTTTGTGTTGTCGAAGGCTTTCATGGTCGGAATCACTGGGTTGCTGTGAGTTGTTTGGGCTGTATGGTCATGTTCCAGAAACATTCTCTCCTGACGTTTCACCCACATTTCGTCATATGTGGATGAAATGTCAGGAGTAATGCTTCTGGAACATGTCCATACAGCCCGGAATACTCACAGCAACCCTGAGAGAGGTCTTGTCTTTCCCCTCACTGTTCTTGAAGAACAAATCCTCAGCCAGTTTTGGCTTCTGTGAAGACAACCATCTTCAATTTTGTTGAATTGCTTGGCCAACCCTATTATTATGATTATGTCTTTACAGTTTTTTGCCTAGGATAGGATGGATCATCATGCCAGTACTAAAAGCCTTAATTCTGAATAGTCACTAGAAATCTGATGACTTTCTAATTTCTATTCCTCTTTTCAGCATGCTTACAAAGTATTTGATGACACCAGGGTGCACCTGATCTTGGAAGTTAAACAGGGTCAGCTCTGGCCAGTACTTGTATGAGATTGCCAGCAACTATCAGATGCTATAGGCTATATTTCAGAAGAAACCATATCCCATCTTATCTTGGTAACTAAGCAGGATCAGTCATATTTGGTACTTGGATGGGAGATGTTACTGTATGCCAGGTGCTGAAGGCTATATTTCAGAAGAAGGAATTGGTAAACCCACCTCTGAGTATTCTTGTCTAAGAAAACTCTATGAAATTATGAGATCACTGTAGGTTGGTGGTTCCCAACCTATGGTCCGTGGACCACCAGTGGTCTGCGACCTCACAGTTACTACTACGGATAATAATGTTTTTAGGTTTGTTCCTTGGGTTATTTGGGATGCTGATTCAGAAATTGCATTGGATACACCACACCAGCTGTAGATTATTAAATATGGTTTTCTGTGGGCGAGCAGATGGTGACTACTGGATGGCATATATTCTGTATCAGAAACTAGAGCTGATGTGGTCTATTCAATGCAATTTTCTGAATCAGCATCCCAAATAACCAAACCAAAACTAAAGTTGACCCAAAACTGATTTGTAACTCTTTTGGTACTAATGTTGGAGAGAGTGGTACCTGGTCAAAGTGGTCTCTGGTCAAAGTGGTCAAGTGATCCCTAGTCAAAAAAAAAGGTTGAGAACCACTGCTATAGGTTGACATGAGACTGGAAGGCACAAGAGCACTCTTGCCTTTTTAAACACATAGAAACAGACTTGCAAGCTGGGTTGAACCAAGACTTGTCCAAATTTACACAAAGACACTAGTGGTTAAGTGAGGACGTACACCTGGTTTTGTCATGCCCAAAATTAAAAGTACTGTATCTACACTCCTCTCTTAAAGAGTACAATAACCCTTTTAGTATGGTTCCCTCCTTCAAGTGGCTGCTCACTCACACCAGGGGCTTTGAACAGCATTTCCGTTTAAAGAAGCAAACACCTAAAGATCAAATAAACGGCCAAGGCCTCGAGCAGCCTTGTGACAGGAGGGGTGGGCAGGCCTGTCTCCTCGGATGGGTGAACATGGCACAGATAGGTCTCCTCTGCCAGCCAGTGCTGGGACCGCCTCACATTCCCAAGCGGATGAGGGGGTGGCAGTATCAGGGTCTTGCTGAAAAGGGCCCTGTTGCTGCCAGAATATCCTTGGCAGTTAAGTGTGGGTGTATTCTGGAACAAATAAAACCCCAAGGGCTCTCAATCATCTTCCTTTAAATGTCAGGCTCTACCCACCAGAATTTGGGAAAGTCACATTTTTGGACTAGAGCGTCCAGACATCTTTCCACTGCCAGTGTTGCTATAGTGATTAGGGGATTCTGGGAGCTGTAATTTTACAAAATGTAGTTTTTCCAGCTATGACCACTTCTGTCCTTGTAGTTTCAAAGCAGAATCCCCCACTAAGTATAAGTACTTTGCTCCTGTGTTTGAATGCCAGGGTTCATTCTCAATAACACTAAGGTTACAGTTATCCGCATTTCCTTTATCTAGTATTTTGCCCCTTTAGCATCAATTCAGCATCCATTGATGTCTAGCATTTAGGATCAGACTTGGCTTTGTTTTAACTGTTAAAAATTTAAACTGGTTTCAGATTCCCATGTTTTTCAGATCCTGAAAAATGTACTCTTTTGGACAATAGCTTTCCAATAATCCAGACAGCTTGGCCAAGATCTGGGGGTTTGGGGAATTATAGTTCCTCCATAACTTTTCCAAGTCCTGCTTTTGATAGGCCTGACTGTGTGGATGGTCCACTTTTTCAGGCATTAGCCTGGACCAGTTTTTGTAGGGAACAGAGATTGTATTGGCACAAGGTAAAATTCACAGCTGGATATAACCTGACAGAGTGAAATTCGAATTACAATCTGGTCTGAGATGGAGTAGAAATTGTGTGTGCACTAAAGTCTATTTATACTTTCTATTGTATGTTCTAGATATAAATGTATTACAATTATTTTTAATTAATGAGGAGCCAGCAGGGTGTAGTGGTTTGAGCATTGGACTATGTCTCAGGAGATCAAGGTTTGAATCCCCTCTTGGCCATGGACACCAAATTGGTGACTTTGGGCAGGTCACACTCTCTCAGCCTCAGAGGAAGGCAAAGGCAAATCCTATTTGAACAAGTCTTGCCAGGAAAACCACATGATGGGTTCACCTTAGAGTCAACATACTTGGAAATATATTGAAGGCCTTCAATGGCAACAATTATTTGGACAGGGTGATAAAATGCAGGCTTGGTGTAGGTTGGAAGCAACTGTATTTCTCCATATTCTGTCTTGATAGTATCCAGAATATAGGCTACACATCAAGGCAATCAAATGCTGTGGTGCAGCCACTATTTCATAGTTTTTCATAATCTACAGTCTTTGCTATTGCCTATAAAGCCAAGGTTGATTTTACACTGAAATTCTTCAGCTCCATAAGCTCTACTCCTATTCCTTTTCTGAATTCAACTTCAGTACTTGGCATTTATCATTCTATATACTGTATAATGAAATGTGTTTATTGTAAACTTTTGAGCATCACTTTTTTTTACATAGGAAATGAATGCTGTAGTTCCATGTTTACTGTAATCATTGGTGTCCCTTTTCTTGGGGATTAGAATGTATATTAGACCAGTCCCCTCTCTCCTGACCTTCCAAAAGAGAGTGAAAACATGGCTTTGGGATCAAGCCATCGGACAACAATTGTAGTAAAATCGATGGATATGGAATTATGTGCAATAGCTACTGGAATGGCCCGGATTACGATTGCGGATAGCGTGGTTAATAATGATTGTAATGTTTTAAAATGTTTTAATGTGTTTTAAATTCTATTTTAAAATGTTTATTTTAATTGTACATTGTTTTAAGGCATTGAATAGTTGCCTATATGTAAAGCCGCCTTGAGTCCCTTTCGGGATTGAGAAGGGTGGGGTATAAATATGGCAAATAAATAAATATATCAAGCATTTCCAGCCTGTGGATCACTGTTGTTTTCCATATTTGTGGCCAGATTTTCGTTGAATTTAGATAGACACTGTTTCCATTGCCTTAAACAGCTGTATTGGTATGCCATCTGTTCCTAGTGATTTCTTTTCTCCCATGTGCTTTGAGGACAGCTTTTATTTCACTTTCTCAAATTGTGGATTCATCATCAAAAGATTCTCCCTTGAAGGAATCTGTCATCCTTTTGTCTTTTTTCATGTATTTCTTTTGAAGAATTGTATAAAAGGATTAGAAGAGATGAAAGTCCTTTTTGTACACATATTTATTACCTAATGGAATATGCAGAACTAATTATGTCAAGTGAACATAATGTATTTACAAGCATTACCATAACACCTCAATTTGGAATATGACTCAGGAGACCAGGATTTGAATCCCCACTCAACCATAGAAACTTATTGAGTGACGTTGGGCAAGTCACACACTCTCAGCCTCAGAGGAAGGCCAAGATGAACCCTCTCTGAAGAAATCTTGCCAAGAAAACCCTCTGACAGGTTTACCTTAGGATCGCCATGAGTTGGAAATGACTTGAAGGCACACGACAAGCCTTTCATTTATCTGCTGTGGCTTCTGTCATTATAATCAAGCTATTCCTCAATCCCAAATGTCCAGATATGGGCCTGTGCAAGAGGAATGCAGGTGTGCTTATGTGTCTTCATGTTGCCTGTTAAGTTATGGCAAACCCATGAATTTCAAAGCATTTTCTTAGGCAGGGAATACTCAGAGGTGGTTTTGCTAGTTACTTGCAATTGTAGCCTATAGCATCTGGCATTCATTGACATTCTTCCATCCATGAACTAAGAAGAACCAGCCCTACTTAGTTTCTAAAATCAGACAGGATCTGATATCTTTGGGGTATTTGTGTGTCCCTGAAATAATGGGGTGGACTGGATATCCACTTCTTTCTTCTTCCTTGAGATAATAGCTGTGGCCAAGACATTGTTTTGAAAGTATTTTGTTGGCTTAGTATCCCCTCTCCTCATGCATTTTGGTGAAACCCTTGGGCCGGCAGGACTCCTGACCAATTGGTTGGCGGTTCAAATCCAGGGAGTGGGGTGAGCTCCTGTCTGCCAGCTCCAGCTTCCCATGCAGGGGCACAAGAGAAGCCACCCACAGGATGGTAAAACATCCAGGCATCCCCTGGGCAAAGTCCTTGCGGACGGCCAATTCTCTCACACCAGAAATGACTTGCAGTTTCCCAAGTCGCCTCTGACACACACACACAAAATCAAAGTGCAGAGATAAAAATACTAATATTAATAACAATGTGCAGTAAGAATAACAATAACCTGAGAAGCACTTACTTTTGCAGCTAGCACTGGGGGTTGTTTTGCAGTAGGCCTGGAATTGAGTGGGGCTGCATCTAACTGTGTGTCTGGGCAAGTTTTTGTGAGCTGAACATTTCCCCCTTTTTAATATAGGTTTATGTTCAGGCAAATGGGTATGGTGCCCCCTACTGCTGACTGGTGGCATGTTTGTTCCCATCCCTTGAGTATTTTCTGGCTTCTGGGAAGCTCTGTTCTTCCTAGCAATGAATGTGAATGTAGTTCATTATGTGTTTGCCACATGCATTTCTAGCAATATGTTGTCAAAGGCTTTCATGACCAGGATCACAGGGTTGTTGTGTGTTTTCCAGACTGTATGGCCATGTTCCAGAAGTATTTTCTCCTGATGTTTCGCACACATCTATGTCAGGAATCCTCAGAAGTTGTGACTATATACCACAACCCCGGCTCTTCAGCTTAGAAATGGAGATGAGCACCAACATCCAGAGTCAGATGTGACTAGACTTAATGTCAGGAGAAAATCTTTGCCTTTACCTGTCCCATACATCCAGTGCATATTTACATATGAAGTGACTTCGAGCCATATTCGATTTATGGCAACCATTAGTCCAACTATGACTCTGGAGACCAGGGCTCGCTTCCTCGCTTAGCTATGGAAACCCATTGGGTGCTGATATTTGGCTTTTACAACAGTCTCCATTAAAAGAACAACAAACAACATCCTTTGTTTTACTCAACCATCATTTTCATCTCTATCTTGCAGGCAGTGACTTGTTGTGCAATATCTGAGGAGTGTGGACCATTCTAACTTGCCTGGAGTGAATGAGGAAGGGGTATTCTGGTAAGTAGAAACCTTTGCTCTCTCTGGTTTGGGAAGGGAAAAAAATCAAGGCAGTTTTTAAATCTGCTTCCACGAGAGAGTCACAGTAGTTTACTTAGTGTTTAGAGAAAGGATACTGTAGTATAGTGGCTTGAGCTCTGAATGTTCACGCTAGAGATTAGACTTCACATCCTTGCTCAGCCGTGGAAATCCATTGGGTAACGATGGGCACGTTATATACTTTCATTCTTAGAGGGGGCACAAGTAACTCCCCTCTGAAAAGATCTCACCAAGAAAAATAGGTGCACTTTGGGATCGCCATAAGTGACTTGGAGACACACAGAAAAAACAACAAAATATCATGGATTTGGCAGGGGAAGGCTTTGAGGTCATACAGGACATCTTCAGTGCTAGGTATTTGTTTATGTAACATCATAATACAGTGGAAAAGAGGGTAAATTTGGGGGTGAAGGATCCCAAAAGCTTGCAGTGGAGGAATACAAACCCTTAGGGACTGGTTTTTAGGCATCTCCGGACTCTGCAGGAGGGAAGGGCTGAACAACCTCTACTACTCCTAGTATCATGTTGGATTGAGTTACTAGTTCACTTCTTTTGATATGGGATAGCTTTCTGTTTCTGTGAATCTGTCTATAAAAAACATCTTCTGCTACAGAATGGGTGTTTTAGCACCATTCTGAAAGACTATGATTAGTTCTCCTAATAATAAGGAGCCCAGTGAAGCAGATCAACGTCATACCTTTGGTTGCCAGGACACTCGGTCCCTGTGGAGGAGCAAACTGAGCATGGCTATAATATGTTGTTGTTACTTCTCATCAAATCAACTTCAGCTTTTGGCAACTGCCTTCATGAGTTCTGATCATCAACTTGCTCAAGTCTTGCTCAGGGCCATGGTTTCCTTTCTTGAATTCATCAATTTTCTACTATCTTCTGAGCCCCTGGTGGCGAAGCAGGTTAAACCGCTGAGCTGCTGAACTTGCTGACCGAAAGGTCGGTGGCTTGAATCCAGGGAGCAGAGTGAGCTCCCGCTTCTAGTCCCAGCTTCTGTCAACCTAGCAGTTTGAAAACATGCAAATGTGAGTAGATCAATAGGTACAGCTCTGACGGGAAGGTAACGGCACTCCATTCAGTAATGCTGGCCACATGACCTTGGAGGTGTCTACAGACTTAGAAATGGAGATGTGCACCAATTCCCCAGAGTTGGACACAACTAGACTTAATGTCAGGGGAAAACCTTTACCTTTTACTATCTTTTATTTAACAAAAAACTATTATATTTTACAATGGAGCATGTTGCTTAATGGTATGTCCAAATTACAATAACCTCAGTTTGGCTTTTATTGAGAACTCAGGCCTGATGGATCCACTGATTTGTATTTTTGGAAATCTGTGCTATCTGTAGCACTCTTCTCCAACAAATGAGTTCATTATCCAGTTCTCTCATAGCTGTTTTCCCAAGTCTTAGCCTTCTTCGGATTTCTTTACTACCATCTCTTCTTCGATTAATTATGAAGTCAGTGTAATTATATGGATGTAATTAACATTCACAGGCAGTTTGGAGGCCGTAGGGGAGAATTAAACCTACCTATCACCAGGACATTCTCAGTGAAAAATCGTTTAGAAAGCAACCTTATCCATTCAGATAGAAGATTTTTGTGGAAGTGTGTTTTCTTGGGACTAGAGTCGGGAAGATTGAACCTTCCTTGTGGTCTTGATCTCAGTGATTGTTGGATTGAGTATCCCATTATTGGTTTACATTTTTAAAAGAAACATTCTTGTTAAATTGTTTTCATGCAAATGTGTGAGAACAGTGCATTACTTAGCTTGACCATTTGTTTGTAGATCAGGGCAGTAGAGTCCTTGCGAACTCGATGCAGACAACGTTTCTTTGAATTTCAGCCCCTTTTAACTGCTCAGGTAATGGCTGAAAACAGCAAAGAAAGGGTTTAAAGGTGAAATTCAAGGATGACAAATATCTAGGAGACAAATCATAGAAGAAACAATGGGATGAACTGGATACATCTAGCTCAGGAAGTAGAAAATAAAAACAACTTTCAAACGCTTAAGCCTATAGTAGAAAATTTTTCACCCATTTACCACATGACAGTCGAATTAGGAACATACGAAGAACTCCTTAGGTTCAACAGGGACAGATGCAAGATACTCCACTTAGGCAGAAAAAATGAAATGCAAAGATACAGAATGGGGGACGCCTGGCTTAACAGCAGTACGTGTGAAAAAGATTTTGGAGTCCTTGTGGACAACAAGTTAAACATGAGCCAACAATGAGATGCGGCAGCTAAAAAAGCCAATGGGATGTTAGTCTGCATAATAGGAGCATAGAGTCTAGATCCAGAGAAATCATGTTACCCTGCTATTCTGCCTTCCTCAGGCCACACCTGGAATAGTATGGCCAATTCTGGGCACTGCAGTTTAAGGGAAATGTTGACAAGATGGAATGTGTCCAGAGGAAGGTGACTAAAATGATCAAGCGTCTGGAGAACAAGCCCTATGAGGAGCAGCTTAAAGAGCTGGGCATGTTTATCCTGCAGAAGCGAAGGCTAAGAGGAGACATGATGCCATTTATAAATATGTAAGGGGAAGTCCTAGGGAGGAGGGAATAAGCTTGTTTTCTTCTGTCCTGAAGACTAGGATGTGGAACAAAGACTTCAAACTATAGGAAAGGAGATTCCACCTGAACATTTGGAAGAACTTCCTCACTGTGAGAGTTGTTCAGCAGTGAAACTCTCTGCCCTGGAGTGTGCGGGTTTGACTGAATGGCCCATGAGGTCTCTTCCAACTCTATGATTCTATGATTCTAACTTGGTAATTATAGGAGTTGGTTGAGAAATTAAACACTTTGCCTTGAAGAGGTTCAAACAGGGTAAACATCAATAATGAATTGCTTTATGTATACTATCAAACAATACCCTATACTTATTTTATAAACAGATTTAAATATAGACTTGTCTAAACTAATGCACTCCATAATATATCTACGTACACTCATTCACTATGGTAAAGTATTTAAAATTACGGTAGCTCTTAGCATGCTCTGGAGATAGATAGAGGTATCTCAGGGCAAAAGGCCCTTCATCAGGATCGGATGTTGTAAAATATTTCAAAGAGGCACTTCAAATATGAATTTGATCTGAAGTTTCCTCAACTGGCAGGTGAGGAAAAGAAAATTAAAATCCCATAGAAAATATTTAAATCACTATTGCCATCTAGTGGCTGAAGGAAAAGGCGATTGCCTGGGGAATTTAAAAAAACAATCACAGGTTCCCTTTTGATTGAGGTTTGAAAGGATTTAGTAAAAACTGAGGGTGGGGCTATTGTGGATGGTCTGGTAGAGGCCAACCTGTACTCTTCTTAGTGCTGCCTATTTTATTATCATCCTCATTGGGCAGATTGATTACAACTGACAGCATGATATCAGCCCGCATATTGTATGCAAGCATCTTCCTGGATTGCAGGCGTACAAAATGAGATCAAGAAAAGGCTGTAGAAGAGAGACATATCTACCTGCAGAAACAGATGCCTGGAATGGCTGAAGCAGAGTAGTTGGAAAGACCATGTATGGCCAGACCTTCACCCATCTGAAGCTATAAAGAGTAGGTCTAAAGAGGTGGGAAGGAAAACCCCATGTCAGACAAAAAGAAGCAATGTAGCAGCTTAGGGCTGAAGAACAATGGCACATTTGATCGTGGAAAATATTGTCTAGATGAGGTGAGCTGAGCCACATTTTTTTAAATTCTGAGCACAGGTTTCTGAGAGAGGTGCGTGAAATGTGCCTTCCTTTCTCTACCCATCTCTATTTATATGGCTAAGGCCATTTAATGACAAATAATTTCCAGAATTCTCTAGCCATCATGGGTAGTGTAGCTACGTTTGCTGTGGGAAGCTGAGAGTTGGCAGTTCAAAGAGTAAAATTTCCCAGCTCTGCAAATTCCTTAATGCTACATTGACCATGAATGGGTGGCTGAGTCTGAGTCAAAAGATACTTTCTGTGATTTTGCTGAATGATTTGGTCAAAATTTGGTCCTTAGCTTTGTTTGCATAACAGTGGTTCTCTAATAATATATATATATAATTAGTCTATATTTAGGCTATATTTCAGAGAGACAAAACCGCTTATAATACCGTAATTCTTTGCTTAAGAAACGTCTATGAAATTCATGGGGTAACCATAAGTTGATGGGCAATTTGAAGGCACACACGTACACATCCATCTATCTGCTGTGATCAAAAAACAAGGGGATACGAGGTCTCCTGTTCTTCTTAATAGTTGCATAGAAGAAGACTTTGGTAAGCTGATTGCTCTTCCGGGGTCAGAAAAGCAGCAGTCACTGAAACAATATTTTCTGCAGTAGTATAAAAAGTAAAGGATACAGTTCTCCTTTACAGATGTATAACCTCTGGGTTAAAAAGACAACAGGGAAATGATATGCGAAGACATTTTACGGTTCAGAAGCAAGTGCAGTAAAGTTTGCGAAAGACCTTCCAAATCAATGAAAATGGTCAAAACAGCAAGAAGGGATTGTGGCAATAGCGGCAAAGTTATTACGTGATTCCCTTGACATTTTTTCCTCTCTCTCTCTCTCTCTCTCTCTGAACACACTCACTAGACTCTCAATTAACCGGAACTTGAGCAATCAGAACTCTCAAGCACCTGACAAAAATACTGCATTCACAAAGCTGTTTTTAAATACCGTAAAACTGTGCTAATAAATAATCTGTATTTATTTGCTTTTAATTACTGTATTCCAATAGTAATCTCAAGTCAATACATAGTTTATGGTATGGTATAGCATGCAGTATAATAGTAGTATAGTTGTAGAATGGGGTATAGTATTAGGTCTGTTTTAAATAGTAACTCTCAAGCCACCAGAAACTACATTTATCTATCATCTACCAAACCCCTTGGGCGCCCCTTAACTGAGTCTGCTGCTAATACTACTACTACTACTACTACTACTACTACTACTGCTGCTACTACTACTACCCACACATAGATATACAGGCAGTTCCAAAGTTACAAATATCTGACTTATAAATTACCCATAGATAGGAACAGGGGTAAGACAACAGGAAGTGAGAGAAATTCACCCCTTGGAAGGGAAATTCATTCCTGGAAGAGTTATCATAGAGGAAAGGTGTCTCCATCGAAGCTCTATCACCAACTCTTTTTCCACAACAAGCCAAATTGTTCAAAATCCAATTATCACAGCGACAGAAAGTGAGGTGAAATAATCTGAACAGTAGAGCCATGTAGAGCCCTGTTCTTGACCCACATGTTCTTCCGCAGTGAGGACATTGGTTTCCAAGTGGAAGGCGGTTCTAGTCAGGGTTGGCTTGATACAACTTTCTCTTGACACGTTTCTCTCTTAAGTCCTCCATTCGCGCCTCTTCGAATTCTGCAGTACTTCTGGTCACAGCTGACCTCCAGTTAGAACACTCAAGGGCCAGGGCTTGCCAGTTCTCGGTGTCTATGCCACAGTTTCTAAGTTTAGCTTTAAGCCCATCTTTAAATCTCTTTTCCTGTCCACCAACTTTATGTTTCCCATTCTTGAGTTGAGAGTATAGCAACTGCTTTGGGAGACGGTGATCCGGCACTTGGACACCATGGCCAGTCCAGAGGAGTTGATGGCATAGGAGCATCACTTCAATGCTGGTGGCCTTTGCTTCTTCCAGCATGCTGACATTTGTCTGTCTGTCTTCTCAAGAGATTTGCAGGATTTTTCATAGGCAACACTGATGGAATCTTTCCAGGAGTTGAGTGTGACGCCTGTAGACAGTCCACGTTTTGCAGGCATATCACAAACAAAGTTTTAAAACTTGGCATGGTATTAAATGTCCTTTGACCAGTACCTGGTCACTTGGGGTGCCTCTGGAGTTACTATAAGAAGGTCCTCCATTGTGCATGTGGTAGGACTCAGACTACGTTGTAGTAGGTGGTCTGTGATTTGCGCTTCTCTTTTTACTGGTTACAGGCCTGGATTGGGCTGTATCAATTGATGTGACTGGACTACAACCCCCAGCATCTTCTATCATTTCCCCAAACCCAGGTTTATTTTTGTTGGTTTATGATGGGTATGTATACCAAGTTTGGTCTAGATCCAGCGCATTTCATTGGAGGGGGGAGCAGGGCCATAGCCAGAACATGTTTTTGGGGGGGTTTTTGAAAATTTCGGGGGGGGGGGTGAACCCCCTAATCCCCCCCTCCCGCTACAGACCTGTCAATATCTGCTTGAGATAGTGCCTGGAGGGACTCTTTAATTTTCTTGCATCTCATAGACTTAGCATGGGGATTTGGTTAACCAGTTAAAATTCATGAGTAAACCAGGTGTTTTTTTTAACCTAAAAAATTTCGGTTAGGGGTTTGAACCCCTAACCCCCCCCCCCCCCCCCCACACGCGCTACAGGCCTGGGTGTGTGTGTGTGCAGCCTCTCATTCTCATGACTACATCCCGTCAATAATCCAAAACGGGACACTTCTGGTTGCGCAGATTCCAGCACTCAATGGGCACTCAGGTTAAAGCAGGAGTGTTGTGGTGCATTGGGCACAGTGAAGCGTTCCTAACTTGTGGCTGCAAAGAGGCGCCTTTGCTGGGGGAGAGGGCTTTGGGGGGGGCTGTCCCGGGCCGGCTTTTTTGTGCGCCTGGCCTGGCCTTGCAGGGGGAAAAGGAGGAGGGAAGGCGGGCCTGAGACTCCAGAGTCCCGGGGAGCCGAGAGGAGGAGGGAGACGAAGAAGAAGAGGAGGAGGAGGAGCCTGTTCAAACTTCTTCTCCAGGCGCTGGCGCTGTGCACTCGGCAGTCAGTAGACCGGGACCTGGGTCGGCACCATGGAGGCGGCTAAGCGAGGTGCGGGGCAAGGCGGGGGCGGGGGATCGGGGCCAGTTCTGGGGTCCTAAGGGGGCATCCGAGGTGCTTTAGACCCCTTCCTCCAACACTAGACCCCCTTCGGCCTCCTGGAGGCAACCTCCCTAGACTTTGCTTTTTCTTTTGCAAACCAGCTCCGTTTGGCGAGACGGGGCGGAGGCTGCATGTCCCTAAATGTGGGAACATTCCCGGTGGGGGTGGGGAGTGCGTCTGCACCGTAGAATTGGTGTAGTTTGGCACCACTTATGTGCCACAGTTTAAAGGCTGTGGGATTGGGAGATTTGTAGTTTGGTGAGGCAACAGCACTCCTTGGCAGGGAAGGCTGAAGTCCTTCTAAAACTGCAACCAGAATTCCATAGCATTGGGACATTGCAGTTCATGCATCCTTAGTAACTTTGCTCATCTGTTTCCTTTGGGAGGTTATTCATAATGCTGTCGATACTTGCTTGTCTCTTTTCTCTGGATGTTTTGACTATGTGTTGTGGAAGGCTTTCATGGCCGGAATTATTGGGTTGCTGTGATTTTTCCAGATTGTCTGGTCATGTTCCAGAAGCATTCTCTCCTGACGTTTCGCCCACATGTATGGCAGGCATCCTCAAAATGTTGTGAGCTCTGTTGGAAACTAGGCAGTTGGGGTTTATATATCCTGGGTGGGAGAAAGCACTCTTTTGTCTATTGGAGGCAAGTGTTAATATTGCAATTGGCTACTTTGATTAGCATTGAATAGCCTTGGCAGATTCTAAGCTTGGCTCCTTCCTGCCTGGGCTTTGTACATGTAGTTTATTACATTATTAGTTTATTACATGTCCTTATTACATTAAAAATGCAATTTCCCCTTTTTAATGCATATATTTTGTCAAATCAATTACAGTAGAGTCTCACTTATCCAAACCTCGCTTATCCAAGCTTCTGGATTATCCAAGCCATTTTTGTAGTCAATGTTTTCAATATATCATGATATTTTGGTGCTAAATTCGTAAATACAGTAATTACAACATAATATTATTGCGTATTGAACTACTTTTTCTGCCAAATTTGTTGTATAACATGATGTTTTGGTGCTTAATTTGTAAAATCATAACCTAATTTGATGTTTAATAGGCTTTTCCTTAATCCCTCCTTATTATCCAATATATTCGCTTATCCAAGCTTCTGCCGTCCCGTTTAGCTTGGATAAGTGAGACTCTACTGTATAAGGATTATATAAAATACCAAAAATGTCCATGTATCTACTATAGTAAAGGGAAGGGTGATGCTGTCACCAAACATTAGGTCCAATAGCCGTATCTTCTTCCAGTATTTATCTCACAATCTTCTCGTCTGTTCTTCCAGTTCCTCTTCATTCAAAGTTTATCTTCATTATTATTATAAAACACAGTTTTATATTCGTTTAAGTAGAATGCAATAACTTGTCGTGTCTGTTTGAGTTAGATGTGAATGTTGCAATTGGCTCCCTTGATTAGCATTGCATAGCTTTTCAGCTTCAAGGTCTGGCTACTTAATGCCTGGGGGAATCATAGAATTATACAGTTGGAAGAGAGCACATGGGCTATCCAGTTCCCTGTCAAGAAGCAGGAAAATCACATTCTAAGCACCCCAACAGATGGCCATCCAGTCTCTGCTGATCCTTTGTTGGGAGGTGTTAGCTGGCCCTGATTGAGTCATGTCTGGAATTCTTCTGTTTTCTGAGTAGTATTCTTTATTTATTTTCCTGATTTTAGCGTTTTGTTTTTTTTTTAAATACTGGTAGCCAAATTTTGTTCTTTCTCCCACCCTGGATATTTCACAGTTATATAAACTCTACTTGACTAGTTTCCAACAGATCTCACAACCTCTGAGGATGTCTGCCATAGATGCAGGCGAAACGTCAGGAAAGAATGCTTCTGGAACATGGCCATACTGCCCAGGAAACACACAGCAAACCTGTGTTAACTATATTGATAAATACATTGGCATTGCAATGTTAGAAATTTGGGGGCTGGAAAAAAAATCATTGGGGGACAGAAGCTTCATCCCCTCTGCCCCATAGCTACACCCCTAGGCTAGGTTTTGTGGGAGTTGTAGTCCAAAAAAAGTAGCTTGCGTAGACAGAGCTATGTGAGCATTTGGTTGCCTGTCTGGTGCCTTTTTTCCATCACTGTAGAAAGAAGGGTTTTGTTTGCCTTGTGTTCTCTCAAGAGATGTGTCAACAACATTTGTCCAGGAGGTCAGCAAAAATTTGGGGGCCCTGTAGTGTTGTAGCTTGCTTTCCAGGGAGCAGTTTGGGAAGGAGTGCATGTGCATGACACATAAAAAAGTAAAGTGAATGAGTTGTTAGTCCACTTTGTGCAGAAGAGGAAAGGGGGAGCTCTGGGGGAGGCAGTTGAAAAAGTTTTGTGAAGTTCCCACTGATGTGAAGAGGTGGCAAAAACAACTGCATTGAACTATGATGGCTTAAAAAGCTTGTTGTAGGATTTATAGCTTAGGGCCCTTCCACACAGCTCTATTTCGCAGAATATCAAAGCAGAAAATCCCACAATATCTTTCAACTGGGTTATCTGATGATGTGGGATTTTCTGCCTTGATATTCTGGGATATAGGGCTGTCTGGAAGGGCACTTAGGCCCATGTGATGGAGGCAACAAAGGACCCTTTCACACAGCTGAGTAAAATCCCACATTTCTGCTTTGAACTGGAATATATGGCAGTATGGGCTCAGATAACCCAGTTCAAAGCAGATATTGTGGGATTTTCTGCCTTGATATTCCGGGATATAGGGCTGTGTTGAAGGGGCCAAAGAGGTTACATTTTTGTGCAGTGATGGACAGACCAAATATTGCAAACTTGCTTTTTTATATCATTACTTTCCTTTTTATAGGCCTAATTCACTTGACCCTCTTTCTCTGTTTTGTTTTGATCACTATACTAAGAGTGTCTTAGGGCCCTTCCACACAGCCATATGATCCAGAATATCATGGCGAAAAATCCTACAATATCTGCTTTGAACTGGGTTATCTGAGTCCACACTGCCATATATTCCAGTTCAAAGCAGAAATGTGGGATTCAGCAGTGTGTAAAAGGCCCTATTGGTTTGGATATGGGATTATATAATCTTCTGCAACCCAGTTTATTTATTTTTATTGTATCAGAAGCGAACTGAGGGTACAGTTGTAATGTACAGTAGAGTCTCGTTTATCCAAACTTCTGGATTATCCAAGCCATTTTTGTAGTCAATGTTTTCAATATATCATGATATTTTGGTGCTAAATTCGTAAATACAGTAATTACAACATAACATTACTGTGTATTGAACTACTTTTTCTGTCAAATTTGTTGTATAACATGATGTTTTGGTGCTTAATTTGTAAAATCATAACCTAATTTGATGTTTAATAGGCTTTTCCTTAATCCCTCTTTATTATCCAAGATATTCGCTTATCCAAGGTTCTGCTGGCCCATTTAGCTTGGATAAGTGAGAGACTACTGTATTTAAAAACACATACAAAGTTAAAAACTTGGCATTATACTAAATGTCTTTTGACCAGTAGCTGGCCACTTGGAGTGCCTCTGGTGTTGCTATAAGAAGGTCTTCCATTGTGCATGTTGCAATCTCCTTCAGATATTTTGGCCTGCCACTTCGAGCAGCTCTGGGCAAAGAATCAGGAATTATGAGAAATGTAGTTTTAAATGCCAGGAAGGCACCAGGTTGGGAAGATCTGGGAGATTGACTGTTTTGGACTAAGCTGAAAGACAGTTGGCCATAAATGTCTTCTAGGTCAGAGCTTTCCAAACTGTGCCATGACATATTAGTGTGTTGTCTGTAATGTGTAGGTAGGTATGTCACGCAACCATAATGCGATACGACAAATATCTGGGAAAATGCATGTTATTATCTCACAAATCATATATTTTAAAAATATAAATGAAAATTTTTAATGAGATATGTTGTGTCACCACACATTTTGTTATTACAATATATGCATGTATCTCAGTCTCTTATAAGGGGTTGGTTTAAGCTTTGGTTCGCTAGTAAAACTGAATTACTGTGTTGTGAAATGATGCATGTCTACAAAGTATGTCATCAACATGAAATGTTTGGAAAGCTCTGTTTAGGGCCTTCTTAGGAGGGGAAATTAAACCAGGACAGAAGGATCACATCTTATTGTCTCGCTTCAATTTGCCTTGGTCTATGTACGGAATCTTGTGCCTTTCACAATTTTGTCTGAACCCTTAGAATTGTTTGATAGAAGCTGTTCCATGATGGGCAGCTTTGCTGAGCTTTGGGAAATGCTACTTTTGGATTATAACTCCCAGCATCCCCAGGGCAACATGCCTTTCTGGGAACTGTAATCCTCCAAAGTACATTTTCTGATTTGCAGACCAACTTGCTAGCGTTTGGAATGTGTTTGTGAATCACTGTTTCCTTCTTTAAGAAGGAAGCTGCAGCCCATTAAATCTTTGAGACCCTTTGAAAGCTTCCTGCTGCTGGCAGCTTGGCCTTGCAGGGGTTGGGGGAGAGAAGGGAAACAGCACCAATGTGCAGCTCCTTCCTGGGGCGATCTACGCTGGTCAGCTGAGGACAGAGAGGGTGAAAGTATCTCAGAGCTAGGAAGCTTCTCCAGTGCTTGAACTGCCAGGGTTGGGATGTAAGGAATCATTCGTGATTGGTGCATCCGTGCATGCAAAGAGCAAAGCAGTTCTTTTTTTCCTTGGGTACACACTCTGTCAGCAGGGATGAGAGGAGCAGAGGGACTGTGAGGGTCTGCCTGCGTTGCTCCTATTCTTTGTTCCCCGGCTTTCTTTGACTGGACAGGCTTGATGGCTTCAGCAGATGCCTCCTCCCTCCCACACATTCGGTGCTTTGAAGTGAAACTGTTGGGGGAAGGGGGGCATAAGCCCTATCCCACTCTCTTCCCTTTCCCTACAATGTCTTGTTCACCCAGCAGCATTGTTGTGCAGGGCTTAAGATTGATGCTAAGAAGTGGAGGCAGAATGTTCCTTCCCCCTTTGCTGGCTTTGCTCAATTGACCATATGCAAGCAGCACATTTGTTTCCAAAGCATCCTTGAAAAAAATAAGCCGATAGATGCTGTGACTAATGGGGGATATTTGGGTTCAGTGTTGGAAATACACATATAGCCCTGATGCTATCAGAGCTGGTAACCCCAGTTGATAGAAAGCTTTCTTTCTTTGATTTCCTGGTAGAAGGACTGCTAATACAGAAAACAGTGGTTTTTGTCTGTGACTTTAGCTTCATCTCAGCCTAGTGGCTTCCAATCTACCTGCTTATGTTGCCTCTGGAATGCCTCTTATAGAACCATAAAATTGGAAGAAACCATAAGGGCCATTCAATCCAATCCCATTCTGCTATGTAGGAACACACAATCAAAGCATTACTGACAGATGATCATCCAGCCTCTGTTTAAAAATCTCCAGAGAAGAAAGACTCCACCAGACTCTGAGGCAGCATATTTTACTGTGAACAGTTCTAAGCATCAGGACTTTCTTCCTAATGTTTAGGTGGGATCCCTTTTCATACAATTTGAGTAACAGGGATTCCACCCAAACCAGTGGTTCCCAACCTTTTTTGAACAGGAACCACTTTGCTCAGAGACTGCTTTCCAACATTAGTACCAAAAGGGCTACGAATCAGTTTTTGGTAAACTTCAGATTTGGTTTATTTATTTGGGGTGCTAAGTCAGAAAATTGCAGTTGAGAGATCACATCATCTCTAGTTTCTGATACAGAACATATGCCATCCTGTAGTCACCATCTGCTCACCCACAGAAAACCATATTTAATCATCTAGAGCTGATGTGGTCTATCCAATGCAATTTTCTGAATCAGCACCCCAAGTAACCACAGAAACAGGCCTAAAAACGAAGACACCAAGGCACCCCACTTCCAGGTGCCAAATGGAAGGGGGAGGGAGGAGGAGGGAAGGAGGGAGGAGGAGAAGCAGCAGTCAGGAGGCTTGTTGTCATGCCTTTCGTGGGTAGTCAGTTTCTCCCCTTCTGACATCCCCATTGACTCGTGAGGCCAGTCACTCTAGTTGCAACGGTGTAGTAACAGTGAGGCCGCAGACCATATTTTAGTTCTTGGGGACCACTGACCCAAATATGAAAATCTTGACTGGTTGCATGCTTTCTGTTACAGAAGAAACCTACGTGGATGCTAATGGTAATTAAACTTGTAAATATATCCCTTCTTGAAAGTTGAATTGTTGACCCAGGGTTGTATGCCTCTAGTTAATTTCACGTGCAGAAATCTGGTTTTGGGGAATATAAATATTCAGGCTCATATCCAGGGGCATGGAGTTGAGTATATAGGGGACTGAATTATGGAATAGTAAGTTCTAGCATGGGAAGTCACTAGAAAAGAAAATCATGCTTAGTAAACTACAAGGCGGTAGGAAGAGAGGAAGACCACATTCAAGAGGGATAAACTCAACCAAGGAATCTGTGGTTTGGAGAAGGATGATAAGGCAACTTGGAGGTCTCTCAGTCAGTGTTGATTTGATGGCAGGTAACAAAAAAAACTTCTAAAACACCAAAGTTCTTGGTTCATATGTTTTCATCAGGGGGTGTTGGGAACAACCCTCAGTACTTCACCTGTAGTATGGGTTTAAACTGATCTTATCCTGTTTAGAATTATTACTATGATGTTAGAAAAGAAGAAAGTCAAGCTTCTGAAGTTCTGTATATGAGCTCCGTATACAGAACTTCACTTTCATGTCATTAGTTTGTCAGCATCTTCCAACTAGTAGGGATTAGGGCTTTTGTTCAACTGGATTTGTATATTATAATCAGTTCATTGATCAGTCCATCTTTTGACTGCTGTTTAAGCCTGTATGATAGTGAGTAGGTTTGGGCTGCCTTAAGCAAATTAAAAATCCACCCGCATGTCTTACATATGCTGAGCAGTGTTGATAAGCATTTTAAATGATCAAGAGATGAAAAGGATACTGTTTTCTCAATTTTTATAGTGACTTCCTTCTCTTTGACAATATTATCTGCATTACAAACATCACTTGGCAATTGGACTAGTCCTTTGGATTAATGATAATGGCAAATTCTTTCAGTAGCAGCAAGGCCTTCCCCTTCTCCCAAAAGTGTAAATATCTCTCAAGATATTTGCAAAGCTGTGATAGATATCCTTGGAACACAGGCACACTTCCGTTAACAAAACCTCTGACTAAAAACTATTTTTTCCAAGGTTTTTTTTTGTGATTCTTAACTTTTACTCCTTCTCTGTTAAGCCAGGCATATTTTAGAAGCATTGGCATTTGAAAGATGGTGAAGGAGGACTGTAGAAATAAAGTTTGGTGTCAGGTTGGAGCAGTAGTAAAGAATGCAATAATCAAACTGTTAGCTTTACTTTATCTTATTGTGTGTGCCTCCCTTACAACAGGCAAAATAAATAGCTGTCTTCAGAATCCCTCATCAGCGTGCATGAACAACATAAAAGAGGGGAAAGGCAGAAACAGATAAGCTTATCCCACTACCCTGTTTCCCCTAAAATAAGACATCCTCAGAAAGTAAGATCTAGTAGAGGTTTTGCTGAATTGCTAAATATAAGGCCTCCCCCGAAAGTAAGACGTAGCAAAGTTTTTGTTTGGAAGCATGCCTGCCAAACAGAACACCAGAGCATGCAGGATCAGTAAATGTACCTACCATAGAGTGTTGTACATGGAAATAATGGTAGTAAGAAGAAATTTTTGATAGGATTCACAGTTTGTCTGGTTATGCTGGTTTGTAATGACAACTACTGTACAGTATATAATAAATGTTCATTTTTTTGTTCAACAATAAATGTGAATTCTTTTTCATGGAAAAATAAGACATCTCCTGAAAATAAGACCTAGAGCATGTTTGGGAGCAAAAATTAATATAAGACACTGTCTTATTTTCGGGGAAACACGGCAGCTACACCTCACCATATTAAAAAAAAAAGATCTAAGTTTGGCTGCTAAAATGGAAAATATATCCTGATGAAAGAAATAAGTCATCCCTTCAAATGGTCTTCTTTTTATTTTGTTTTCTTTAACAATTCCAAACCGGTTGTTTCTCTTTATATGTGTATATTGTTAACTTGGAAAGAAAAGTGTTCTGAAATGTGTTGAACTGCTCATCCTAATTTCTTGTTTATATCTCTGAGTCCCCTATCTATCTTGTCTGCGGGATATCCGTGCTTATGTTATTTTCCTGGAAAATCCCGGTGCTGGGACACCCTCCGGCAGCTGCTGACTCCCCAGGGTCAGCGCAAGTCACCATATGGCCTGTATCCATACCCATGAGGCTCAATGAGAAGGTATGGATGGTAGCTCCCTGTGGCATATCTGGAATGTATGGGGAGGCCCCCCACTGGGATGACCCAGCCATGGCCTGCCGAATGCTGTCCCTGATTGGTATGCATGGGGCTGCTCTCCTGGGTGGCCTGTCGTTCCATATCTATCCAGCACTGGGGGTGGGGGGCTCGCAGTGATCATAACTCATTAGCTCAGCATGTGTGCAGCTCTCACATGGCTTGCCATGGGATGGGGGAGAGAGGAGCTTCTCTTATTAAGGATATGCACTTCTATGCTTTGGTAGGCTCTTGGTGACACTTTGGACCAAGGTTTCCTCTACATGTTTTGTCATCTTCCCAATTGGGAAATAACACTACGTTGTGACATTATTTTGACATTAATTTAGAAGCTGAAGTGGAAAATAGCAAAGTGCATAAGCCTTTTTAAAAATCACTAAATCAGGACATTATCTATATGAGATAGCAACAAATTCCTAGGAGTCCTATAAATGTTTCAAATGGTTAGCCATTTTTGTCCAATCTAAACCTTTACAGAACTTATTGAGAAGTTTGCAAATGGGGTCAGACTTACACATGCTTGACTTCTAGCTTCTCATCATGGCTCTTGATGCTCCAATCAAAGGTATTCTGAGTGGCGATGTTAGATAAATTACCTTTAAAAGTGTTTTTTCTTATTGTGCCTAAACTCACACATCTGGGGATGTTTATCCACAAAATATAATGATGCCTAGTGCACAAAATAATAGCCCAGAACTGTTGTTATTGGGAATAATCTCCTGTAGAAGGTGGTTCTGACTTTGTTTTCATCTAGAGAATATTTTGAACTAACTGGTGCACCTACTTAATTGGAATAGTGAATGAATCTTAAATAGATGTTGGAAATCTACATAATCATAAATAACAATACAGTGTTCCCTCGCTTCTTCGCGGTTCACTTTTTGCTCTCTCACTGTTTCGCTAGTTTTCAATAAATATTAATGCAACCATTCATCGCGGTATTTTCGCTGTTTCGTGGGTTTTTGTGGTGTGCAAAGGGTTTTGGAAGGGGGGAAGGGAGAAATAAAGGGAGAGGGGGGTGGGTAGGGAAGGGTTGGAAATTTTTAAAAGGCTTATTTTGTTTCTATTCTTTTTCTGTGCTGGTGTACTGTATATTGTAACTGCTAAAATAAAGTACAAATATTAAAATAATGTATAAATATTAAAATAAATATAGTGCGGATTTTCACTTATTGTGGGTAGTTCTGGAACGTAACCCCTGCAATAAGTGAGGGAACATTGTACTTACTTTTTAATTTCATTTTCCAGTGTTTTGGATGAGCTGCTAGAGAGAATATGGCATTTTCTTAGGAAATGAAGCCACCCTAGCAAATTGAGTTTTTGCTATTATTAATTCCATTTATACCACGCTGAGGCTCAGTGTGTCTGAAAATGAAAACAATAAGAGTTAAAACACAGAGAGGCAGTGTGTCGAGAGCTGATACGGTATAGTGGTTTGAGTGTTGGACTATGACTCTGGATAAGTCATATACTCTCAGCCTCAAAACAATCAATGCGATTGACAAATGGAACGGCCTGGATTATGTTTTGGTTGGTGTTATTTTAATTGTTGTTTTAAATAATTCATGTTTTAACTGTTTGGTTTTAATTGTAATTGTTTATTATTTATATGGCATCAAATTGCTTCCTGTTGTAAGGCCGCCTTGAGTCCCTTGGTAAATAATAATAATCATCATCATCATCACCATCATCATCATCATCATCATCATCATCATCATCATCTTGTGATAAGTTGCCAGAAGTTGGAAATGGCTTGAAAGCATGCAACAGTGAATGAAAACCTACAAAAGATCAATATGGGAGTATTAACTTGGAACTGTTTTCAGTTTCAGAGAATCACCGACTTTTTTTTTAAATGTTTGCAACCTTTATGATAGAAGACAACTCATTACTTTTCTTTAGTTGAAATTCCAAAGCCATAAATGAACTAGTTTTCTTCAGAATTTTAATTGGGAGATTTGTTCAGTGAAATATCTATGACACTTTCTGGAGGAAAAAAAGGCGAAGGGGGTTAAAAGGGAAGATACCCTCAAAACTTTGTTTTCCGTGAATTGACCTGCTGTCTTGCTTCCAGTAATGGGTTTCCCAGGTGTTAGGCTGGAGTTGCCCAGCCTGCAGCTTTCCTAGGCTGTTGTATCTGAGAGTGACCCAGCTGGGAGGTCAAATTCGGGACCTCCCTGGAGTTCCTGCCTCATTGGTTCAGCATCCATTTGCATGAGAAGGGGTGCTTTTGTTCCCCACTTCAGCTACTACTGCTGTTCCTGCTGCTGGTGGATTATTCCCCCCATAATCCCTTTACTTGGCCGTTGCTGGGAGATGTTGATTGTACTACACACAAGAGGATCCTGACATCAAACAGGGCCCAAAGCAGCAGGAGACTACTTGAAGACAAAGATCCGGGTTCCCAAGAAGATGCCTATCCTGGAAGAAAAGGAGCAACAGGTGTGGAGGCTGCTTGAGGATGTGGTTCCTGAAGAAGATGAGTGTTGGAAAATGTGGTCTCCTTTCTTGGATTTGTAGCCTTGTTTCTGAAATGTAGATTAATAATAATAATAATAATAATAATAATAATAATAATAATAATAATACACTTTATTTGTATTCCACTTTATTTCCCCGGTGGGACTCAGAGTGGATTGCAGTACAAATATAGGCAAACATACAATGCCTTTTTACACAATGAACAACGACATACAATACACAGATAAGGTAAAGGCCTTCCCCTTTTTATCTGCGACATCTGGAGGCGCTGCTCAACTTTGGGCCATGGGGAGGTACTCTTGTTCAATTTTCCAAGAAACCTGCTATCAGTAGATATCCCCGATCCTTTTGCTGGCATGTCAGCATGGGGCGCCCTTTTACTTTCCCACTGAGGCGGTACCAATTGATCTACTCACATTGCATGCTTTCGAACTGCTAGGTTGGCAGAAGCTAGGGCTTATAGTCGGGAGCTTACCCCGACTTGCAGCGTTGAACTGCTAACCCTCCAGTCAGCAGCTTTTCCTGCAGCTACCATGACCAGAAAGCTCAGAAAGCTGGCTGTGTCCAGACTGGATAACTATATGTGGCTTCCCTTAAAGATTAGGCTGCATCTCAGGGCCAGCCGGAGATATTTCTGAATGTGAAGCGGGGGTGCTGAAAAGCGCCCCCGCCACCGGCCCCGCCTCCCGCGCCCTGGCCCCGCCCAGCGTGCCCTGGCCCCGCCTCCCGCGCTGCGTGGGAGGCGGGGCCAGGGTGAATAGTGAGGGAGGCGGGGCCAGAGTTGGCCCCGCCCCCCACCCAGCGTGCCCTGGCCCCGCCTCCCACGCAGCATGGGAGGCAGGGCCAGGGCACGCTGGGCGGGGGGGCGGCGCCAGAGTTGGCCCCGCCTCCCACGCTACTCCCGCTCGCCCGTCTGGCCTTTTCGAGCTGGCCAGACTGCAGCGGAGGTCCCTCCAGGCCGCGATTGCGGCCTGGAGGGACCTCCGCTGCAGTCTGGCCAGCTAGAAAAGGCCAGACGGGCCAGGGCGCACTGGGCGGGAGGCGGGGCACCGTCAGGGCGGTGCCCCGCCTTCCGCCCAGCCTGACGGCGCCCCCCCGGGCCTGCGCCCGAGGCGGCGGCGTCAGGTGCCTCTATAGTGGGGCCGGCCCTGCTGCATCTATGATTCTATGATTCTATCTGTACTGTAGAATTAATGCAGTTTGACACAACTTAAACTGCTATGATTCTGTACTGTAGAATCATGGAGAGTTGTAGTTTGGCGAGACTCCAGCACTCTTTGGCAGGCAAAGCTAAAATTTCCATAGCATTGAGCCATGACAGTTAAAGTGGTATCTAACTGCATTAGTTTTGCAATGTAGACATACCACTGGCACATCCATTGACAGAATATTTGATAGCAAGTATGCATGTGGGAACTATATGGCTGAAATGTACTCCGCTTATTTTGGCCCTGTACTATTAGCTTCTTTTTGTTTCCAGATCTGATTTTAAAATCATAGCTTTTGGCTTTAAATCCTAAATGGTTTGAAACCATCCAGACTAATGGCTAAACATACAGGGACCTCCCCAAACTTTTATGGAGGGCTGAAAAATCACATGACCTTCCAAGTATTATTAGGTTTCAAGTCTCAGCAGACCTTTGGTGAGGAATTCTGGGAGCTGCATCAGGCAGGCCACATGATTCTCATTCCTGCTTTGGTGTCAGCTTTGGCAGAACTGCTTTCTGTCCCCATTGAAAAGAGAAGTTAGGCTGATGAATATCATAGACAGAGCTAGGGCACAGAAGCCTTGCTTTTTTAAACTATAATTCCTATAATTCTTCAGCCAGAAAGAGTATCAGCTCTGCACTGGAACTATGTATTTCCCCAGGATTCATAACAAAATTAGAAAAAAATTCTGGTCCTAGTTTGAAAGTGTTATTTACTACTTAAGTGCGGTACTTACTTTGAAAGTAGTTATACTCCAGAAACTTCGTTTTTGTGGTTGCCACAAACTATATTGAATTGGTTGAGACTCTATGAAAAACTATAGCAAAATGTGCTGCTGGATGTCCCACAAAAGCAGAGGGTTTTTTTTAGTTTAATAAATATTTTTCACATTTTTATGATAGAACCAATTAGGAATTGACATTTATAACCCAGGAACAAAAATTGTGTTGCATAGTGCAATTGTTTTATCTTTTTTGGTGTAATTATGATATGTTTTGCCTTTTCAGAGGCTGTTGCCTTGAGGGATGATTTATAAATCTTTTAATAAATAAGGCATTGCTCTTTCCTGTGCTGGATGAGACAGATTAGCACGTAGGTGATCCTTGAGCATCTGTGTGTTGCATTAACAAGCCTTAGATTGCCCAGAGAACTTGGTGTAATACAGTAATAAATTTACATTAATATTATGTAAATATGTAACTGTTATACTTAATAGACTTATCTGAGGATAATGTATCTATCTAGCATGACTTGCAGTTTGAATTTGTTTGTGATGGTGGAAAAACAAAGCTAGATATTTGTCTGATTAAAGAGGATTTGGTCAAGTGACGGATGTATGTTATGAATATATTTTTTAAAAACAGTGAGAATATTATCCAGGTTATTACTGCTCTCTTCTGAGGCCGGAGGGTGAGTATTAATGATAAAACAATAACAGATTGAAGTGCAGTTGACTCTGCACATTTGCCATTTCAACTTTTGTGAATTTGTTTATTTGCAGATTTGAGTTATATGTTCCCTATATGAACCTAGGTCCTTCAATGCAACTCCATCATCAACCTCCGACTGAGACATAGAGACCCTAGAGAGAATGTTTATCTAGGAATTTATACTCCCTCCAGTATGATTCTTTGCTTAGCTTTCAGTGGATGTTGACACTGTGTGAAACTGGAAGACCTAGAGCAGGGGTCACCAAACTAAGGCCCGGGGGCCGGATGCGGCCCATCAAAGCTATTTATCTGGCCCCCATGGCACAAGGGCAGAAGGGGGTTGGGCTAAATGACCCTAGGGGTCTCTTCACAACCATTATTATTATTATTATTATTATTATTATTATTTTGTATGAAACAGCAAACAAGATAGATATGCTGGATTTCGTATCACAAAATCACATTACAGTAGTCTCACTTATCCAACATAAACGGGCCGGCAGAATGTTGGATAAGCGAATACGTTGGATAATAAGGAGGGATTAAGGAAAAGCCTTTTAAACATCAAATTAGGTTATGATTTTACAAATTAAGCACCAAAACATCATGTTAGACAACAAATTTGGCAGAAAAAGTAGTTCTATACGCAGTAATGCTATGTAGTCATTACTGTATTTACGAATTTAGCACCAAAATATCACGATATATTGAAAACATTGACTACAAAAATGCGTTGGATAATCCAGAACGTTGGATAAGCGAGTGTTGGATAAGTGAGACTCTACTGTATTATTATTATTATTATTATTATTATTATTATTATTATTATTAACATTGAGTCTGGGTGGCCATCAGTCAGGGGTGCTTTGCTTGTGCTTTCAGTGCACAAAGGCAGAAGGGGATTGGACTAAATGGCCCAAGGGGTCTCTTCCAACCCTCTTTATTATTAATTATTATTATTGTTAACATTGAGGCTGGGTGGCTTTGCTTGTGCTTTTGGTGCACAAAAGCAGAGGTGCTTTGCTTGTGCTTTTGGTGCACAAAGGCAGAAGGGGATTGGACTCAATGGCCCAAAGGTTCTCTTCCAACCCTCTTTATTATTATTATTATTTTTTATTATTATTATTATTATTATTATTATTATTATTATTATTATTATTGCT
Source organism: Anolis carolinensis (assembly GCF_035594765.1). Lineage (NCBI taxonomy): Eukaryota > Metazoa > Chordata > Lepidosauria > Squamata > Anolidae > Anolis > Anolis carolinensis. Next base: position 231,754,974 of record NC_085843.1, read on the forward strand.
CGGTGGCCAACTATAGTCCGGCCCTCCAACGGTCTGAAGGATCGTGAACTGGCCCCCTGTTTCAAAAGTTTGGGGACCCTTGACCTAGAGATTCCTAGAGAGATATTTTCTTAGTTAAAAATAGTAGGTTTTTGTTTATGATTTTTCCACTTAAGACCAAGATTGAAAAATCAGCTGATGACCCAAAATGCAGACTGTGCAAGGAAACCGACAAAACCATTGATCATATCCTCAGCTGCTGTAAGAAAATCGCACAGACAGACTACAAACAGAGGCACAACTATGTGGCCCAAATGATTCATTGGAACTTATGCCTCAAGTACCACCTGCCAGCAGCAAAGAGCTGGTGGGATCACAAACCTGCAAAAGTATTGGAAAATGAGCACGCAAAGATACTGTGGGACTTCCGAATCCAGACTGACAAAGTTCTGGGACACAACACACCAGACATCACAGTTGTGGAAAAGAAAAAGGTTTGGATCATTGATGTTGCCATCCCAGGTGACAGTTGCATTGACGAAAAACAACAGGAAAAACTCAGCCGCTATCAGGACCTCAAGACTGAACTTCAAAGACTCTGGCAGAAACCAGTGCAGGTGGTCCCGGTGGTGATCGGCACACAGGGTGCCGTGCCAAAAGATCTCAGCTGGCATTTGGAAACAATAGACATTGACGAAATTACAATCTGCCAACTGCAAAAGGCCACCTTACTGGGATCTGCACGCATCATCCGAAAATACATAACACAGTCCTAGACACTTGAGAAGTGTTCGACTTGTGATTTTGTGATACGAAATCCAGCATATCTATCTTGTTTGCTGTGTCATACAATAATAATAATAATATATTTATATTCCTCCCTTCTCTCCAAAGGGACTCAGAGCGGATTACAGCATATAAAGCAGACACAGGCAAACATTCAGTGCCTTGTTACAATCACATACAATGAGGCACACAAATACAGACAAAGGCAAAGGCTTCTTCTTTCATTTCCGGCTCTGGAGGCACATCTATGGGTCTGGGGGAGGCGCTGTTCTCCTGGCCACGTTTGGTCCAGGTCCATCATCGGTGGAGGTCACAGCTTTTCTGGTTATGGGTGAACTACAACTCCCAGAAAGGAATGTCAGTTCCCCTCAAACCCCTCCAGTAATCAAATTTCAGTATATCAGGTATTTGTGCCAAGTTTGGTCCAGATCCATCGGTGTTTGGGTTCGCAGTGCTCTGTGGATATAGGTGAACTACAACTACAACTTTAAAAGCAATTTGGGGAAAAAATCAAGAAAATTTTTTCAGCAGCCACAAAATTATAGATAGACCTTCCGGCTAAAAAGGTTTTTCCTTTTGGGTGGAAGGACAACAGGGTTAGTCTACATTGAAAGAAAGCCCTACAGCTTGGGAATGGCCACCAAAAAGTCTCTTTCCTGCCCTGGCTGGCATACCTCCGAAGGTGGAAAGATTGAATTAGATCCCCAGATATCTCGAAGTGTGGTCAGGCTTGTATGGAGAATATGGTCCTTCAGATAGCAAGGACCTGATGTATGTGCGTTGAGCAAAGTCCAGATATGGGCATTCATATTTACAAACATGCCAAGGAGTGAAGTTGGCACGTTGCACAAACTCAGCATCTTTTGGTCAAATAAGGATGGAACAACTTTCTGTAAGGCTCTTCTGTTCAACGGAAGAAGCAGTGATTCAGCATGAGGAAAACAGTCAACAAAGAATGGGGTGTTGCTTGCTTTTTATAAATTCAATAAACATTTATTTCAGTGCTTGCTAAGGTTGCTCAAATATGCGGCACACCTCTCTAGTTCTGTGATCCGAATGAGATGCCTGTTTGCTCCTACAATTCTGGGACACAGTCTACTTACTTTTTTGAGCCAAATGAATGTCTGAGGCAGGAACTCCTTCTCTGACACTTGTTGCTGTTTAAGGTATTTTAGGATGTTTCCTTGCAGCCAGAGTATAAGCCAATGACTGATCTATCAAGCTGGATGGAAATAGCTTGAGCTGAATAGGGCAAGTGTGTGTGTTGGTGTGAGAGAATTGGCTGTCTGCTCCTCTATTTTGTACTCTCGCCATAATATGAAAAGTAGATTGCACAGAACCACTTTATAGGATGTAGAATATGTCCTATAAAGCTTCAATAGACCAGAGGAGGAGGCCTTGTGGGCAATAAATCTGTAGAATTAATGCAGTTTGACACCACTTTAATTGCCATGGCTCAATGGTGTAGAATCCTGAGATGTGTACACTGGTGAGGCACGAACACTCTTTGGAAAAGAAGGCTAGAGACCTTGTAAAACTACAATTCCCATGATTCAGGGCAGTTAAAGTGGTGTCAAACTGAATTAATTCTGCAGTGTAGATGCACTGCTAGGTAAATAGGGCAAGCTGAAATATTAATAAACCAGTCTACCCTTGTGCAGTGTTTGAGTGACAATTATTTACCCAAATCCCTTGTTGCTAGCATTGTGAACAATGTGAGTTAAACCCTTGTGCCGGCAGGATTGGTGATTTGAAAGTTGGGTTGCTGACCAGAAGTTTGCTGGTTCAAATCCAACCCGGGGAGAGTGCAATGAGCTCTCTCTACCAGGTCCAGCTCTATGCGGACATGAGAGAAGCCTTCCACAAGGATAATAGAAACATCAAAATATCCAGGCGTCCCCTGGGCAGTGTCCTTACAGACGGCCAATTGCATTTTCTCAAACCACTTCTGACACACATACATACACAAAAACATTGTAAACATGTTGAAACCATTGTCTTTCTCAGAAACTTGATCTGTCTGGTCTAGATGTAGAGGCTAATTTTTGCCCACAAAAAATGCACCTAAAAATCATTTCTGACTGTAAGTTATAGGCTGAGTGTCATATTTGGAGATCTAGGGGATTCCTAAACTGAATCCATTGCTCTTGGAGGCCTCTCAGAGTGGGATGTTTATGTGTTACCTTCCCAGGAAAATAATTAAGGGCATCTGGAATTTGGGATTGAGATTGGGAGAATCTTCAGGAGCACAAGAAAGCTTGTGGAGTGGGCAGTCTGGAATGACATGAATCAAGCTTCTGATGTAATCTAATGTTATGTTCATGAGTGGTCTCCAAGGTCTCAATCAGATGTCCTGCTGCCAAAAGCCCTGTAGCTGGAAATGTGATGGATTGAACCTGGGGGCACTTTTGCATGAAAAATGTGTTTTTCTGATAATAAGCTCCCCCTCCCTGGCATTTTCTGTCTTGTGGGAATAATGGGAAAAATACACATTCAAAACTGTATGTTCTCTTCAGGCCCGAGGAGCTTAACATCATATTGGATATATTCTGCTTTGGTGAGCTATTAAGAAAACACTTTTATGTGTTCTATTTTTCCTTTCTCATCCTTATAGGCTAAATAAGAAGCTTAAGATTTCAAAACCTCAGCCAGTGTTTTGCAGGTGGCAAACCCATCAATTTTTTGGGATTTGCCTTTACTTGTCAAGCAGGGATAAATACATTTTTTGTCTCTTATTTTTATAATGTTAGCTATCTTTTTTGGAGCCTCTGGTGGTGCAGCGGGTTAAACAGCTTTGCTGCTGAACTTGCTGACCAAAAGGTCGGTGATTTGAATTTGGGGAGTGGAGTGAGCTCCTGCCATTAGCCCCAGCTTCTGCTAACCCAGCAGTTTGAAAACATGCAAGTGTGAGATCAATAGGTACTGCTCTGTCGGGAAGGTAACGGCACTCCATGCAGTCATGCCGGCCTCATGACCTTGGAGACGTCTACAGACAACGCTGGCTCATCAGCTTAGAAATTGAGATGGCTCTCAGAGTTGGACACAACTAGACTTAATGTCAGGGGAAAACCTTTACCATTAACCTAGCTATCTTTTGGTTGTTTTTTAGAATGTTGTTAAACAGTGAATTAATGTTAAAGTTTGTTGTATTCCTGTGACAGGGAGTTCTGCAGGCCAATAGCTTTTTTCAGGTCTTTGGGGTCATAGCCCAGTGATGAAGTTTATGCAATTTTCATGGAATATCCTCTAATTCTTTGGCTGTGATGCAGCAGACGACAGATGGCTCTTGCCCCATCTGCCCTTATGGCTAGCTTATTGTCAGTGCTGTGGCTGACTCTGTGGGCTGATTTGCACTTCAAAATTGCTTCCTCCCTTGAATTGCTTCCCATTAAAAATAGTTATTAACGGCGAATGCAGCCAACACTTTGAGTTGAAATCTAGCTGCTTTAAAAACAAAAAAAAATGCCCATGTCATCTACAGACTACACTACAGACTGAAGGAAGAAGTGAAGAATCCTTTCTTCTTGAAAAAGGGCACTGCTAACAGGAGAGGACATTGATGAGATTGTGGCAATTTCTGTGGCAAGTGTAAATGGGGTTTCTGTGGTTGTGCATCCAGGCCCTGAACTCCCCAGCAGTCCTGAACAATTTCCGGTGGGCACTGGGGAATTCTAGCTCCAAAGCTGTAGACTCTGCAGCTTAACTGTTTGCTGACTTATTATTTATGCCATCTGGGTTGGGGCTGAGCTGCTTCCTCCAGTGGGATTTAGCCCACAATCAGGCTAAAAGGCTGTGGCTTTCCATCCTTTTGAAACACACTTATATGACAAGGGTAAGAGAAATGCAGCCTTCAAGAGGGCAGATTACAACAACCAGCTTGCCTCAACACTGGCAGTGCTGACCAGGATTTATAGGAGGTGTAGTCTAGTAAAATACATAGTTCTGCACTGCCCACAGCTGTTAGAGACAGTTGGGAAATGTTTTGAACCTGCAACCTTTTGGTCTGCACGTTCAGCAGCTCAGCGCTTTAACACGCTGTGCCACTGTGGGCTCCAATAATCATCATCATCTTTACTTATATGCTGTCCTATCTTCCCAAAGGGACTCAGGATGGTGAACAACAAAGTCAGCACACATTCAATGCCATACCAAAAAAAATATATAAACAAATAATCATCCCATCCAGAACATACGGAATTGTGTTAAAGGCAGGAAACCCAACTAAAAACTCCACAAAACACAACAGAAGGTTGCTGCAATGTGTGCAAGTGGTAGGACTACATTTTAACGTAAAATTCAGGTAGTTTACCAATGTGTAGGTTTATACATAGAAACATGTACATTTATAAAAATCCATGTTGCGATCAAATATTAAATTATATGAATATACAGCAATTATTATTTCAATAATATTTAAAAATTGGAACAATGCTCAGTATTTTTTTCAGTTTTTACATTTATAACATTCACTTCAATGCATACTTAAACTGGTTTGCAAACTTTTCGTGTTTTCTTTGATCCATTCCTAGCTTTTCGGTGGAATCTCTTTTTCCTACAATTTAAATCCACTGTTCTATGTCCTAGTTTCCAGGGCAGCAGAAAACCAGCTTGCCCCCTCTCATTTGATCCTTTTACAAGAAGAACAGGGACTGAGTTTGGGAACTTCACATTTGGAGCACGTATTGGTTCCTCTTTGTTAATTACTATGGACCAACAACATTTTTCCAACTCCTAGGGCGATGTAGAAGCTATATGATGCTACTAAATGTTCATTGGCGGAGTGGAAATAACAGTAGTACTTCTGTAAATATAGCAGTCGAATCAGAATTAATTACACTCTAGTTTAGGTTCTCAAACTTTGCTATTGGATGGCTACTTTTATCATCCCTGTTGGCTTAGCTAGTGGGGGATGTTGAGGGCTGCAGTACAACATCTGGATGGCTACATTTTTTCTGTTTCTGGGTTGAGAAAAAAATGATTAGGAGCAAGATTGTGTTTAAGATCTTTGGATTCTATATGTCTCAGCTTTGAGCTTTGATGAACTCTGGTTTAAAGGTCTTGTCTACCATCCCAGCCCACTCCTTGCCCATATCAGTGCTTGATTCTAAAAAGCAGTTCCTTACTTGTATGGTGTGAGGGAATAGATTCCTTCTTTCCATCACCCACTAAGTCTTTTTAATTATCCCTCTATGCATCCCCCAGTCAACCTACTGGCTTGCTGTATCCTCATTTGACATGCAAAGGAGGAGTGTTATCATATCATGATGGTCGTAGATTGTCAATTTTTTTTTTTTGAGACTAAAAAACTGCCACGAAATATGAAAGATCTTTCGCCCCCTCCTGTGGAACTGTCAGAGGAGTTATACTTTATTTTTTGAAGAGCCATTTCCATTATATAACCTTGTGTGTTTAATGCATTTGTATTCCTTATCCTATATTTTCCACTACCACCAACCATTTCTGATTAAAATCCCTGATTACGCAGTAACAGGATTAGTGTGTATGTATATTGTCCCCTGGGCAATATCCTTGCAGACAGCCAATTCTCTCCCATCAGAAGTGACTTGCAGTTTCTCAAGTCGCTCTTGACGTGAAAATAGTTACTTCCTTGAGGAATCTTATTATCTAATTGTTCTTATCTTAATTTCTCCCACTTTAGCAATCAGAGTTTGTAAACAAAGGTTTTCCAATCATTAGGGAGTCACTGCTAAGAGTACAGAAAGGAAAAAAAATCTTTCTGGTGTCATTCCCTAAATACTGACCCAATCTCAGTTTCTTGTATAATCTGTATAATTTTTACAAAAACTGTGTTGAACGTAGGTAATCAAGCAGTCTTCCTTGAGTTGTCGAAGACTTTCATCCAGAATCACTGGGTTGCTGTAGTTTTCCGGGCTGTGTGGCCTTGTTCCAGAAGCATTCTCTCTTGATGTTTCACCCACATCTATGGCAGGCATCCTCAGAGTTGTGAGGTCTGTTGGAAACTAGTCAAGTGGGGTTTTTATATCTGGAATGTTCAGGGTTGGAGAAAGAATTCTTGTCTGCTTGAGGCAAGTGTGAATGCTGCAATTGGCCACCTTGATTAGCATTGAATGGCCTTGCAGCTTCAAAGCCTGGCTGCTTCCTGCTTGGGGGAATCCTTTGTTGGGAGGTGTTAGCTGGCCCTGATTGTTTCATGTCTGGAATTCCTCTGTTTTCTGAGTTTTCTAAAAACCACCATGTCAGAGTACACAGAGAAGCCAGTGAAACCCACAAGCATGTGGACAATTTCAACAGAAAGAAGGAAACCATGAAAATGAACAAAATTGGGCTACCAGCATTAGAAAACTCTAAAATCAGGACAGTAAATAAAAAACAACACTCAGAAAACAGACGAATTGCAAGCATGAAACAGTCAGGGCCAGCTAACACCTCCCAACAAAGGATTCCCCAGGCATGAAGCAACCAGGCTTTGAATCTGCAAGGCCATTCAATGCTAATCAAGGTGGCCAATTTCAATATTTACACTGGTCACAAGCAGACAAGAGTTCTTTCTCCCACCTTGGACATTCCACAGATAGAGAAACCCCACTTGCTAGTTTCCAACAGACCTCACAATCTCTGACAATGTCTGCCATAGATGCAGGCAGAATGTCAGGAGAAAATGCTTCTGGAACATGGCCATACAGTCTGGAAAACTCACAGCAATCTAGTCTTCCTTGATCTTTTGCTGCCAGAAATAGCAGTCAACAGTACACAGAGCTCACTCTTCCCATAGAGTCCCACCACCATCTAATTTAGCCTTGTGCCTTTTCTCCTCCCAACATATTTATGTTTGACTAGAAACTGCAGGAAGGTATGTGTATATATACTCCACGAGACGATGTTGGCCAGACTCTATCAGGAATAAACAGACTGGGGCTCCCTGTCAATGTTATTCTTTGGATGTAATACCCATTGAGTGATTAATAGCCACACAGTGCATAGCAGAGTCTTATGCTGTTTTGCTTGGATATAAATCAAATGGCGCTTACTCCCAAGTAACTGTGCATCGGTTTGCAGCTAAAGTGCTTAGCACAAGCAGCCCTGAGCATATATTTGGGAGAAAATTAGACTGGAACTTTATTATTATTTAAAAAGTTCTATTTATATATCAAAAAAGGAGAAAAGGGAAAAACAGGAAAGAGAAAAACAAAGAAAAGGGGAAGGTGAAATTATTATTAGAAGATTTAACTATGACAGTTATTAAATATGTTTCAAAAGAAGAGGGAAAGGGTTAAAGAAATGGAGGAAAGACAATGTACAAAGTCTTGTTGAAAGCTTTTATGTCTGAAATCACTGGGTTGCTGCAAGTTTTCTGGGCTGTATGGCCATGTTCCAGAAGCATTCTCTCCTGACGTTTCACCCACATGTATGGCAGGCATCCTCTGAGGTTGTGAGGTCTGTTGGAAACTAGGCAAGTGGGGTTTATATATCTGTGGAATGTCCAAAATGGGAGAAATAACTCATGTCTGTTGGAAGCAAGTGTGGATGTTCCAATTGGCCACCTTGATTAGCATTGAATAACCTGGCAGCTTCAAAGCCTGGCTGCTTCTTGCCTTCTTGTTTTCTTAAGGTCCTTATTACATTAAAAAGCAATTTTCCCTTTTTAATCCATCTATTTCATCAAATCTATCACAAGGATTATATAAAATACCAAAAATGTCCATGTATCTACTATAGTAAAGGGAAGAGTGATGCTGTCACCAAATATTAGGTCCAATAGCTGTATCCTTTTCCAGTATTTATCTCACAAATTTCTAGTCTCGTCTTCCAGTTCGTCTTCATTCAAAATGTATCTTCATTATTATTATAAAACAGTTTTATATTTGTTAAAGTAGAATGCAATAACTATCTATTAAATTTATATCAAATAATTATATTTTATGTGTATTAAATTATATTTAGATCCTTTATCTAATCCCATAGGTAAAGGTAAAGGTTTTTCCCTGATGTTAAGTCCATTCGTGACCGACTCTGAGGGTTGGTGCTCATCTCCATTTCTAAGCCGAAGAGTCGGCGTTGTCCGTAGACACCTCCAAGGTCATGTGGCATGGAACACCGTTACCTTCCCGCCGGAGCGGTACCTATTGATCTACTCACATTTGCATGTTTTCGAACTGCTAGGTTGGCAGGAGCTGGGGCTAACAGCGGGTGCTCATTTCGCTCCCGGGATTTGAACCTGGCACGTTTTGGTCCACAAATTCAGCAGCTCAGCGCTTTAACATACTGTGCCACCAGGGGCCCATAGTAAATCTAAAAATTTAATTTAATCTGTTAGTAAATTAGTATTGAATAAAGAAAAATTTATTTTTGAACAGCATACAAGATTTATATAACGCTGTTTAAAAATCCAAAAATAGTAAAAAAAAAAACACAACAAAACAAAACCCCAAAACAACAACAACCCCGTATCAGGTATTCAGTGTCTCTTTTGAGTGATGGTGGGGTAGTGGTATAAAAAGAAAAAGACTTTATCCAACAAATCCTGTTGTAGACATTTTCTTTTGATTATTTATAAATTCCATTAAAAGTTTCCATTCTTCCTAAAAATTTTGAGTGTTTATTTGTTGTAGAGCCAAAGTTGAGAAAGTTCTAGTCTTTTGGTTTTACTTCTAGACTGAGACTTAAACTGGTGAAAAATGGCTTAGCTTTTTGGTTGCAATTTCCTCATTGATATAATTTCCTATTAGGTAGAAAAGTTGATCAGTGTCAAGTCTGTTTTACATTGCTGTTTCCATCTCATTCTACGTTGTGTTTGAATTTTCAGAATTAAAGGCCTTGTTTTAAAATCTTTCTCATTCTGGCCGCAAAGAAAATTCTCCTAAAGCAACTGGCTCATTTCATATTTGCTCCAGTTTTTGTGGGAAACTATTTTTGGTTACAGTTTAATGTGGTCAGCCCTTTGGTGGTTTTTCTCTCTCTCTTTTTTCCCCAGGAGCAAATTTCTAGTTTGTGTTGTTATAAAAAACTGTTGAGAATCATAACTTTTTACTGCTGTTTTCTATGACTTTGCTCTTGCATTGCCCTTGTACAAACAGTACACACTCTCAGTGCCCTAATCCTGTAATCTAATTTCTCTTCACATTGACTGTAAACATGTAATCTGGAATTGGGGGTTTGGCAGCAAAAGAGCATTAAATGAGACAATGTTTTACCATCAAGGGAAGAAAAAACTGTCAAAAGATTGTCTTGAATCATGTATACAGTAGACTCTCGCTTATCCAACCTCTGCTTATCCAACATTCTGTATTATCCAACGCAATCTGCCTTTTAGTAGTCAATGTTTTTGTAGCCAATGTTTTCAATACACTGCAATGTTTTGGTGCTAAATTTGTAAATAGAGTAATTACTACATAACGTTACTATGTATTGAACTGCTTTTTCTGTCGATTTGTTGTAAAACATGGTGTTTTGGTGCTTAATTTGTAAAATCATAACCCAATTTGACATTTAATAGGCTTTTCCTTAATCCAACATTATCCAACATTTTCGCTTATCCAACATTCTGCCGACCTGTTTATGTTGGATAAGCGAGACTCTACTGTATTTTGCTTCCTGGGAAAATCTGACCATGATAACCAGTAGAGATGGGCTTTCGGGACTTACCTTGTTTTGTTTTGTGTCCCGGCTTTCGTCGAGACCCACATCTGCTTTCGTCCGAACTCCCAAAATTGGGAGGTCATCCATTAGTTTTTGTTTTTGTTTTGTTTTGTGGGTTTTTTGTTTTGTTTTGTTTTTTGGAGGAGGGGAAAGTGCCGGCCAAGGCCCATAGCAGCAGCCAGTACTGTTCAAATGCCTGGTAAGGAGCCGAGCAAAGGGGGGGGAGGCGCAGGATGACTCAGCCACCCCCAACCTCCTCCCCCCCCCCCGGCCAGGCCTATGCGCATAGGCCCAAAGCGCATAGGCCCAAAGCGCATAGGCCCAAAGCCTGGTTTTGGGCCGGGCCTCGCAGGACTTACAGTCAAGTGCCAGGATTTGGGCCGGGCCTAGCTGGGCCTCGCAGGAATTACAGTCAAGTGCGGAGTAAGGATTGCTCCTTATTCGGCACTCGATGGTAAGCCTGCGAGGCCCAGGCACCTAGGCCCAAAGCCTGCACCCGGACGCCCAAAGCTCCTGGGCCTACGGGTGCAGGTTTTGGGCCTAGGCAGCTGTGCCTTGCAGGACTAACAGTCAAGCCGAATAAAGAGCAATCCTTACTCAGCACTTGACTGTAAGTCTTGCGAGGCTCGGCTAGGCCTGGCATGCACCCATAGACTCGGGAGCTTTTGGCCTATGGGTGCAGGCTTTGGGCCTACACACCCGGGCCCCACAGGGCCTACAGCTGATCGATCTGAAAGGCAGGCTTGGAGACAATATTCGTCCCATCTGCCTTTCGTTTTGAGGCAGTTTTTGTTTCATTGGGGGTCTTTCTGTTTTGTGCCACACAAATGCACGATACGAAACAGAAGCACGAATGAAACAGACCAATTTCTTGCATACCTCTAATAACCAGTCATCTGTTATGGTTCATCAGCATGTCCTGTCCCCATCCAAAGGATAACATCACTTGAAATGCAAATAAACTGAATTAGTTTGCAAGTAGGCTAAACTACTATGGTATGGAGATTCTGCCAAACAAGAGAGCCAGCATATAAAACTGGTGTGGGCACTCACTAAAATATTGTGCCAGAATCTGACTAGTTAATCCTAACTAGAGTAGAGTAGTTGAACCCACTGTTGAAATAACAAATTAATACTTTTCTAAATCCAGTTAATTCAGTGGATTTGTTGTAGGAAAATTTTACAGTGAGAGCCAGCTTGGAATAGTGGTTTGAACATTTGATGATGACTCTGGAGACCAGGGTTTGAATCCTCTCTTGACCATGGAAACCTATTGGGTGAACTTGAACAAGACATATTTTTTCTGTGTCAAAGGAAAGTAATGTCAAACACACTCTGAACAAATCTTGAAAACACTGATAAGCTTGTTTTTGTGTTGCCATATGTCAGAAATGATTTGAAGGCACACAGCAACAACTAGCAATAGATTCAGTCTACTTGTTTATTCCTCATGTTGTGTAAACATTTGACTAAACAGAATAAACTGGAAGTGACATTACATTTCTGATTTTTTTGTTTTGTTTGCGGGGTGGTGTCTGTTTACCTTCCCATCCACTTCCCTCGCCATTCTTAGATATTTTACTATATCGCGAGTGCTTTGGGTACATGTGCCATCACCCTGCCGCCCTCTGCTTTCAGCAATCATTTTCAGTCTATGTATCTCTGATTAATGTGTCTGGATTTGCAGATTCTTTCCTTGGGAGTCCTAGCCTGGAGATTCTTCCCTGCAGATCCCTCTAAATTAATGAGAGAGGGAAGAGTCTCTCTCATTTATGAACTCAGAAATGGCACGATAGAGTGTAAATCACCTTTACCCTAAACAGCATTAGAGAAGCCTGACTTCAATTAGAGTGTTTACTAGTGATGGTAGTGGATGCTAATGGCTCTGACCAAGGTATTCTTTCTGATGGTTTAAATATAATCTGTGGTTAGCCCTCAACCTGATGTTAGATCAGTTCTTATCTGAATTTCCTCCTCCTTTGTGTTTTTGCCACATCGAGTAGGGGCTGGTCTAAGTGCCTAGAGTTGGAATAAATGCATGTTAGTTCCACTTGGTGATCCTGAACTGCTGGCAGGAGCGGGAAACACAGGCGCTTTCTATTTAAAGCACAGCACAGAGGGCAGGTTATAAAAAGGAAATCTGCTCTGTGGACAACAGCGAAGGGAGAGGGAAGCAGACTTGGCAGGAGGCAGGGAGGTGCTGCAGCTTTGGCCTCCCTCCCCCATGGCTCCTCTCCTGTTGGTGGCACGGCAGAGGAATAGCTTCCTGGAAACTCTGCTCCCAAGCCCAGTTCTGGGAGGTTCTCTCAACAGGACACAATTAACAGCATGATGCTCTTGCAATGTGCAAACTGGACATGGGGAGGGGCAGATTAGAAAAAAACACCGTACAAAACAGGCAGCCACACAATTTCCTTTCTCATAGCATAATCAGGTTGTTGGCTTTGGGTTCTGGAGTTCAGCTGCAGGAAAAAAAGGTGCTTGCAAAAAAAAATCCACTTTGCAATGGGTATTCTTTATTTTTTATGGAAACATGCAAACTGTTGTTCCAGCTGATTCTCCTGGGTGTTTAAAACTAGGAGAGAGAGAGAGGGGGGGGGGAGAGGGAGAGAGAGAGAGAGAGGGAGAGAGGGAGAGGGAGGGAGGGAGGGAGGGAGGGAGGGAGGGAGAGAGAGAGAGAGAGAGAGAGAGAGGAGAGAGAGAGAGAGAGAGAGAGAGAGAGAGAGAGAGAGAGGCCAGGATTCTATTCTGGAGGGAGCAGAAAATATTCCAGCTGCCCTTCTGGCAGAGTCTCTTTCCAGCTGTGAGAGACATCATGTCCTGGGCAATTACTGCTTGCCTTAGGCAAGAATTGATGCACCCTGCAGTTCCTTTCCAGCCTTATAGATCTTTTGGTTTTTGGGACTCTGGATGACATCCAAGATGCCCTTTGGAGTACTTCTGTGAGCCACCCCGAGTCCCTTAGGGGAGATGGTGGCAGGGTACAAATAAAGATTATCATTATTATTATTGACACAATGACATAGTCTGACACAGCAAACAAGATAGATATGCTGGACTTCGTATCACAAAATCACAAGTTGAACACTTCCCAAGTGTTTAGGACTGTGTGATGTATTTTCGGATGATGCGCGCACATCCCAGTAGGGTGGCCAGATTATTATTATTATTATTATTATTATTATTATTATTATTATTATTTAATATGGAAAGACCACCTAAACCAGAGATGTTTCCAAGAATCTTTGTGGAAGTTATTGTTTGGGACAACACAACTCAGAATCTTCCAGCTGGCATGGCTGTGCTGTTGTTCCTGGATTTCAATCCTCTCTTTCACTAATTGCTTAATCTTCTGGAGATGTCTGTTTTTTATAAGGAGGGACATTCTGTGGGTGGATTTCTGCTTCTCAGTATGCAATCTGACTGTTCCTCCTTTATAAATGTACTATATAGGATTGTTGGGGTACTTTAGATGAGCAAGGAAGAAGTAGATGAAGAGATGGTCAATGCAAATCAGGATGAGACATGCCCAATTACAAAATGTGAAAATCTGGCACACTCCCATTAGAACATGCATGTGTGTGTATATATATATAGATATATATGTGTGCATATATGTGTGTGTGTGTGTGTGTGCGGGCGCCTTCAAGTTACCTGTTAACTTATGGTGACCTCATAAATTTCACGGGCAAGGAATACTTTGCAGTGGTTTGGCCAGATCCTATCTCTGAAATTTATCCTACACCACCTGGTATTCATTGGCAGTCTCCCATCCAAGTACTAACTAGGGTTTATCCCCCTTATGTTGCGAGACTCAGACTGGATCTGATTTCTTTAAGGCAGGGTTCTCAAACATTTTCAGTCACTGAGCACCTTTGAAATGTGAAATTCAAGGCAGAGCACCAAATTTCATCTTGCAGATACATATTGTATTTAATAAAATGACAATAATATTGACAAAGTAAGGTAGTTTCTATAACGTCTATAGTTTGTGTTTCATATGGTAGGTGATAAATTCATTCTCTACTCAGTATTTTCTACATGCTGCTCCAATACTTTTCTACATACAACTCACGGGTGCAGAAAATCACAATATTGAAATTTCCTCCCCATTTATTTCTAAATAATAATAATAATAATAATAATAATAATAATAATAATAATAATAATAATAATAATTTTAAAAAATCTTACCTTTTCACAGAGCACTTGAAATTGTTTCATGAACTACCAAGTTTGAGAAACTCTGCTTTAGGGTATTTAAAATAAATGCACCAATAAAACTAGGTAAAACACTGCGTGCAAACACATGAGAAACATGTGGGCACTTCAAAGCACCAACCTTCCTCTTTTGTTTTTGGAAAGCTATCTTTAAACTTAACTCTCATTGCTTTGCTCTGTTAATTGGGGGCTCTTGCTGCTGTTATACTGGAATTCACTGAATGCCAGTCCTTCCTTAGTGAAAAGGGAGTCTTGCTTAGTTTTTGTAGAGAGAAAAAAAGAAGTAAATATGAACTTTCTGGTCTGTTTTCTAGTCTTCTTAATCCTCCTTGCTCTGTTAAGCTGCCATTATTCATTTCTCTGATGTTGATAGGCCAGTTTCTTCTGACCTTTGGCGTGGCAGGGCAGGACTTAGAGTTCTTAGATGATGTTCGTGTGTGTGTAGCAGGGAGGTGTCAGTGGACAGCATTGCTAGGTTCACACCTTGCTTCTCCCGTCTCAAAGAGAGGCCAGTAGGGGCTGCTTGTGATGCCTTTTGTGTATCCTGGCTCTTTTTTTTTTTTTTTTTGAGTTCTAGGAAGGCCACATACAGGTAGATCTCTGTAAACAGGATTTTTCTCTCTCCTTACTGTCATCTGCAAGTATTTATGTATTTATCATGTCAGAAGCAAATTGAGAGTACAGTTATAATGAATTTTTAAAAACACAAAGTTAAAAACTTGACATTATATTAGATTTCCTTTGACCAGAAGCTGGCCATTTGGAGTGCCTCTGGTGTTGCTGTGCATGTGGCAGGGCTCAGGCTGCGATGTAGTTAGTGGTCTATGGTTTGCTCTTCTCCACACTCGCATGTTGTAGAGTCCACTTTGTAGCCCCATTTCTTAAGATTAGCTCTGCATCTTGTGGTGCCAGAGCTCAGTCTGTTCAGCCCCTTTCAAGTCACCCATTCTGTGTGCCCAGGAGGGAGCTTCTCATCTGGTATCAGCTATGGGTTGAGGTTCTGGGTTTTAACCTGCAACTTTTAGACTTTCGCTTGCTGAGGTGTTCCTGCAAGTATCTATGTAATTCTTAGAACGCTGTTTCTTGATTTAAGGCGTTGGCATGCTGGCTGATATCTGAACAGAGGATGAGTCGGAGATGTCAATGCTTTGGTCCTTTCATTATTGATTGCTACTTGATTGCAACGGATATCAGGTGGTGCAATACCGGCTAAACAGTATAATTTCTCCAATGGTGTAGGGCATAGACATCCTGTGATAATGCGGCATGTCTGGTTGTGATCGCCAGGTTGTGCCAGTCAGCTTTCATATGATATTATTTATAGCACCCACTTTTTGCTTGATATTCAAGCAGTACTTCTTATAAGTCAGAGCACGGTCCAGAGTAACTTCCAGGTATTTTGGTGTGCTGCAATGCTCCAGTAGGATTTCTTCCCAGGTAATCCTTAGAGCTCGAGATACTTGCCTGTTCTTATGCTGAAAAGCACACATTTGCCTTTTGGATGGATTAGGAATCAGCTAGTTTTCCCTGTATCATACAGTAAGAGCACCTAAAGCTTCATAGAGCTTCTGTTCAACCATCTCAAAGCTCCCTACTTGAGCGGTGATGGCAGGATCATCAGCATAGATGAAACACTCTGTCCCACCAGAAGTGACTTGCAGTCTGCAAGTACTATGTTCCTTTTAACAAACTGTATTCATATGGCAGTGTGTATTTTGTAAGCTAATTTCTACTGAGAGAGAGAAAGGGAGAATGATAAAGTTGTAGGACATACCCTATATTCTTATGTATAAGACTAGAAGTTTTAGTAAGAAAAATCAACTCTCAAAGCCTGGGTTGGCTTATCCATAGGTCAATATAAGTACTATACCTTAACTTTTATCAAGAAAAAACCTTTTCTCTACTCTGGGTATAGTGGCAAAAGATGACAACTGAATCTGTCCTGGTAGGATCTAAAAGAAACACCCCTCTTCCTTTTTCAGTGTGACTATACATCTAGTCTTTTTGAATGCCTGGATTGAGAAATAGCAGTGACTGGTGTGGCTGGTCCTCTGGGGTGACATTAATGTTTTTCCTCTCCGAGTAATGAACTGGACTTGTCCAAAATGTTGGGCTCCAACCTGTCCTCGATTTACATATGAAGTCAACTACATGAATATATACAGAGTGTTGTACAGTAGAATTTTGCAAAAGAGCTCTGCTTTCAATTTAGGTTAGCATTTTGTGCTTCACTGCAATCTGAGCGCTCTTGAGTTAATTAATTAATTGTCCTTGGACCCACTTCTCAAAGTGTACCTTTATGCAAAATAAACAGCAGCCACAGATAAACTATCTTAAAATTCTTCAACAGCCGTCTCCTAGATCACAGTATAGTTTCTTAAGCTTGCTGAAAGCCAGACTAGCATCTATTTCATAACTGTAGTCCCCATGGAAGCTGAGTGGCTTGCCTTTAGATTTCCAGTTCCTTGTTTTGAGTGACCACTTCTTTTCTGTTTTAGATCACCTGCATCACCTTTACTGTGAGCATCATGGCCATAGTGCAAACCCTACCTGTCTCTATTGAGTCTGCCTCGGAAGGGGCTGCCCAGCTCCACAACAGTGCCTGCCCCTCTCCTATAGCCATGGGCAGCGTGAGCAGCCTCATCTCAGGCCGGCCTTGCCACAAGGCCACACCGGAGTTTGGCCCTTTCCGTCTGCCTGGTGGTGCTGGTTCTCAAGAGCCGTTGTGCCATGGACTTCCCACCAAGAAGAACAGCTTCGCTTATGCTAGTGAAGAGGATTGGGCTGAAGTCGTGTCTCCAATCAGCCCCTGCAGTGATGCAGATGAGCTGCAGGATGAGAAGCCCCGGGTTGGCACTATTCGTGGACCACCGCCCAAGTTGGTGCCTGTCTCAGGGAAGCTTGAGAAGGTAAGAGAAGACATCAACCTGCCCTGCTTATTTGTCATAGTATCAGTACGCAAATATACCCCTTCTTCATATGTTAAGATAAAACTGGGGAAGTCATCCTCTGGTTAAATGTGATTCCTGATGACATTGATCTTTATTAGGTCTAAAGGTGCAGTTGCAATTGAACCACAGTGTTATATCCAGAGCTTGACACCTTTGATATTTTAGGCTATACTTCCTAGAATGTCTTAGCTGGGATGGCCATGTTGGCTGTGGGATTCTAAGAGACATAATCCAAAAAATTAGCACTGCAAGTTATGTTTTTTTTTCCTAAACCTAAAGAAGTGTTGTGATAGTTGAGAAGAAGTAAAGTTCTCAGTTCCTGAATTAACTTCTAAACCAGCTACTCTGTAAGCTTCAGGTTCTTCATCTCTGAAATATCGAGATATACAGATAGCATTCCTTACCCATTTTGAAAATACTGTAAAATTCAAAATTGTCTACATCGGTGCAGCATTGCTTTCTGACAGTTCAGCGTTTGCAAACTTTCTTTCATGTACAAAAGTATTAAACATTATGGATTTAAAATTACCTCCAGACCACACATGTAAGATGTATATGAAACAGAAACAAAGCTTGTGTTTAGCCATGGGTCCCATCTCCAAGGTGTCCCATTATGTAAAAGCAAGTATTCCAATATTTGGAAAAATCTGAAAAGTCTGAACTTTTTTGGTACCAAGCATTTCAAGTAAGGCATACCCAGCCATTATATGCCTATTGCCTAAGGAAGATCAAAGGTAGGTATGGAGAAAGGTTTCTTTGCTTTGGTATTATTCTAACCTGATGCCTGTTTTTCCCTCCCAGAACATAGAGAAGACACTGATCCGCCCAACAGCTTTCAAACCAGTCATGCCCAAGAACCGCAATCCCCCACTGCAGGGACACCTGGCACTGCGTCCTGGTGGTACTGCGGTGTTATCTGAGAGTCAAGCTAGTTTTGCCCAGCTGTTTGGTGGCACCCATGTGGGTAATACAGAGAAGCACAGCTCCCTAAGCTGCCGTACCAGCTCCCACTCAGGAACCATGTCAGATTCTGGGCGCAACTCCCTCTCTAGCCTCCCCACATACAGCACGGGGTGCAGTCAGCAAATGGAACCAGTCAGCATCTCCATGGGCCACATCAATCTCGACAGCCATGGCAGCAGCAGTTCCCGGGGTCTCACAGGTCCTTCAAACTCCGACAGTGGGCGATCATCCTCGAGCAAAAGTACAGGCTCCCTGAATGGCCGTGGACATCATTCCTCTGATAGTGGCTCCTGTGGTGGGCACTCACCCGTGCATGGCAGTGGTGTTGATGAAGCCCTGCTTGTTCATGAGCTGGAGGAGAAGCTACGAGAACGTGAGGCTGAGTTGCAGCATCTAAGAGAGAGCTTGGATGAGAATGAGGTGGCCATATGCCAGGTGAGCAGCCTGCAAAGGCCCATGTCTCATGAAAGGAGGATGATGTTGTTTTTTAAGTTTGTATTTTGACAGCTGCAGGCTGCAATGGATGGTGTTTATTTATTTATTTATTTATCTAATGTATTTGTTGTAATTGTATGCTGCTTTTCTCCGTAAGTGGGACCCAAGAGTCAGTACAGAAGCGACCTTTGGTTTTGTTCTGTAGCTTTCATGTACTAAGCAGGGTGGTAGGTTTATGTCTAGTAACACATTTTGAAGCATAGGTAGTCCCTTAATATCCCTTGGGAGATCCTGTGAGTTGCCACTTGCTATACTTTTTCCAGAGGTGTCTTGCTAAGGTTCACTTTTTTCCTATCTTTGATCACCGATTCCTAGCTATGGCCCTTTAAGAAATTTATTTATTTATTTGCAACATTTATACCCCGCCCTTCTCACCCATGGGGACTCAGGGCGGCTTACAAAAATTGGCAAAATTTAATGCCCAAAATGCAATCATAAAAACAAAACAATATAAACAGATACTTTAGTAACATTGTTAAAACACATTATAAAAACCTTAAAAACGTATGTATAATTAATTCCATTTGTCCAAGATCCTCATGCTTCATCCTTAAATCAGGCCATGTCAACTTTGTCATTTACTCAACAAAAACTTGGGCACATAACCATGTTTTCACGGCCCTTCTGAATCCCAGCAGGGTAGAAGCCTGTCAGATATCTCCAGGATGGGTATTCCACAGCCAGGGAGCCACCACCGAGAAATGGTCCTTTTCCCTCCTACAGTCCCCTGAGAACCTTCTTGCAACTTCTTCTTCAAACTGTGATGTGGATGTCTTGTAAAAGAAACTCAGAAGAATTACAGGACAGTGTGGTTGCTTTCCCTAGCTGCATGCTTGCATTAACTTCATCCAGTTGAGAAGGAGTTGGTCATTTTATCACTCAAGGTTTCTAGGGCAGGGGGTGTGCAATTGTGGAGGATTTTATTTTATTTTGTGTCAAAAGCATTGCCTAAATAACTGATAAAAACTAGAGGGAACACAAGTGGTTAAATCATTTTTGACCAAAAATGGGCATCAGTGACTGCATTGTCTGTAGCTTTAAACAATTCTTCCTCTGTGCACGAGGCAGGGTATTGTGGACAAGCATACATATGTGGAGTTGTTTGTTCTACTCCACAGTTGTACAAGGTGGAGGATTCTAGGTAGTGCATTTTGCCAAGTTGCCTTTTGATCTGCCCACTCCTGAGTCTGTTCAGGGACTTTCAAGTTGCCTGTTCTTGGTTTGCCCCTGGATGCAGACCCTCGTAGGGTTTTCTGGTTTAGCTACCCAGAGGGATACTTTTGCTGTTGCTGGGGGAACATTAAGAGGAGTAGTGGTTCTAATGAAGCTTTTCCTTGATTTGAGTCTACTGGGAGAAGGCTGATAGCCATGCAGAGGATGGCTTTCACAGTGTTCAAACTTATTTCTCACACAGTTAGCAGCAACTTCCCGTCTCACATTGGGGGGGGGGGGGGGGGGGAATGCCAGCTAGCTTGTAGTGTTTATTATCTCTAAGATAAGCCTCTGAGGGCTTACACCTCCACCTCACCCTCTCTGCAAAAAGAAAAATCAACAAAAACAAAGCACCTCTTCTAATGGGGGGCATTTTTGCTGTGTTTTATAGGCCCTCCATTATTTTAGTTCTGGGAGAAGCCTTTTATAGCAATAGGATATGAAAAAGGTCTCTCTTGGACCTAAAATGGCCGGCCAAAGGGGGGGGGGAGTATTTTTTGGGGATGTTTGGAGGTAGTTTGGGGCCCAAACAATTTTGACCCTGAGAGCCCAAGGAGGCCACAAAAATAGTCCAGGGAGGCACATTTTGCCCATCCCCTGCTTTAGGGAAGTTCTTCCATAGGCACATTTTGTCTTTGTTAAGATTTTCTCAAGGACATCAGGGAGCTGCGCAATGGTATAGCGGACTTCAGCCCTTTTGGATCCTAACAGGTTTTATTTTCCGCTTCAGGTATATGAGGAAAAGCAGAGGCGTTGCGAGGAGGAGATGGAGGGACTGCGACAGGGCTACACGGCCAAGCTCCAGCAGTCTGCTCAGAAAGCCCAGCGCAGCCAGCAAGTGCTGCAGCTCCAAATCTTCCAACTGCAGCAGGAGAAGAAGAAACTCCAGGAGGATTTCTCCCAGTTGTTGGCTGAACGTGAGCTACTGGAAAAACGCTGTGCCTCATTTGAGCGGGAGCACACAGAGTTGGGCCCCCGCTTAGAAGAGACCAAATGGGAGGTGAGCTGGCCTGCGGGAAAGCGGGATTGGCAGACAGACATAGCTTTGAAAGTCATGTGGTCACAGGGCTATAGTAATTAGCAGAATGAGGGCTGGATGCAGCTTTACTTTCTTCATTCAAACTTTCTTCCTACTGTCTCCTTCAACGAATTGATGGGTCTCCCTTGCACCTGTCCTTTGTCTGAATTCCCACCATGGGTTATCCAATTGTAGGTTATCATAGGTGAATGTCAGTCTAATGCAGTGGTTTCCAACCTTTGGACCTCCAGAAATCTCAGCCAGCTTGCCAGCTGTTAGGAACTATGGGAGCTGAAGTCCAAAACACCTGGAGGCCCAAAGGTTGGGAACCACTGGTCTAAAGCAACCTTTGAATTTTTTGGAAGTTTTAGGTGACAATTCCCATGGCCTCAATTCCAATCTCCGCATTGGGCATGTTAGCTGGGGCTGATGGGAGTTTTGGTATGAAAGGTCTTGGGTGCATGTTGTAGAAGTTGGGAAGGCTGAATTGCAGAGTTAAAATGTATTTTTCGAGTGGGGTTTGAACACCATCTCTGCCAACCTTCTTTTGGTGTATTGCTAAGGTGTCTTTAAGGTATATATGTGCATGGACACTGTTCTGGGAAGATGTTGTAGAGCAAAGAAAGTGTTGTGTTCTTTATTCAGGTGAAGGAGAAAGGGAAATGTTTCTATTGACAGATATCCAATTAATGTGACTGGTATATGCTGAAGCGGAAGTGCTGTGAGGTTATAGAGTCCAACTTGTTGAGTTTATTAGCCTTTTGCATGTTCCTTTCTGTTTTGTCCTCCTCTGCCTTCATCTTGCTATTTGTGATTTTATTGTCTCTAGTTCTGCATTTCTCCTGAACACTAAAATAATAGGGGCCACCCTATTATTCCTGTTACAAAATCTCTAGGTCTTAGCTGCATTAAAATTAGACATCTTTTGGATCATCCCTGTCAGCTGAGGCATCTCTTTCTCTCTCTTCAGGTGTGCCAGAAATCAGGTGAGATCTCACTACTGAAACAACAGCTGAAGGAGTCCCAGTCAGAAGTGGCTCAGCGAAGCAATGAATTGATACTCCTGAGAGCCCAGTTAAGGGAGGCACGGGCTGAGCTGCAGGCTAGCGAAGACCAGGCTCTAGGCTTGCAGGAAATGGCCCGAACCAAGGCCTTAGAGCTTGAAGTGTGTGCCAATGAGCTGGCCAGGCGCAAGAGCGAGGCCGAGCTGCTGCGCGAGAAGGTGGGGCGTTTGGAGCGCGAATTTGAAGGACTGCGTAGCGCAAGCAGGGATCTCTGCCCACTGCTGTCCGAGTGTGATGAGGCGAAAGCCCAGCGACAGGCTGCGGATACCTTGCAGGGATTGCGTGCCCAGGCAGAGCGGCTGCGGGCAGAGCTGCTGTGTGAGCGGCGTCGTGGTGAGGAGCAACGGGAAGCTTTCCAGGCCGAGCGCATCACCTGGCAGAGTGAAAAGGACAGAGTCATCCGCTACCAGAAGCAGCTGCAACATAACTATATCCAGATGTATCGGCACAATCGTGACTTGGAGTGTCAGCTGCGGCACCTCAGCCTTGAACTCGAGGCCCGGGACCTGGATGAATACGAGATGCATGGGGGTGAAGGCATCTGCTTTGAGGAGATAGCTGCCACTGAGATCTGAATGTGCCTGGTGGAAGCCTGAGTGAATGGGACCAACTCTGCCACAAAAGAAATGTCACAAGGGGTTGGAGGGCACTCACTTGGGACTCCATTTGACTGGAGAGGATGAGTGAGTCCAGGACAGTGGTGGAGGAAGCTGCCTTGTGGGGAGGACAGCCATGAATCCCAGTGGGTAGTCCTTGTTCTCTTCCTTCACATGATTGGGGGATCCAACATGCGGCTTTCCCACCCATTCACCCACCAGCTCAACAGATGTCACTGCCATTGAGGTTAGATTAGGGTCTGAAGGTAGGCAGCTGGAGATGTTCTTCAGGGCAGGGGACTAATGGATTTCCACCTGTGCTTTTCAGACCTGCCTTGGAGAAAGAAGGGATCCTAACCTATCCTAAATCCTTCCTTCAGAAAATAAGTGGGAGTGGCTTCTCTATTATCACCTTTGCTCTGGGTGCTTGGGACATTTTGTCCTCATAAAGGTCCCAGTGCCTTCCAAGTCCCAACACTATTCAGACTCCTGCAATATGCTATTGTTTGAAAGAAATAGGTACTGATTTTTCCCTCTCTCCCAATTTTTCAGAACTGGGGATGAGGCTGAAGCATTGGGATTGGAAAAGGTGGGTGCGAGCTTGGAAAACTACTTTTTGAGCTGCAATTTTATTGCCATTGTGAGCAGGCTAATGTGAAGATTCTGGTTGTTGTATTTCAAGAGAGTAAAGCTTCCAAAGAAAAATCTGTCTAGTGGTGGTGGCAGGAGGGCAGAGTTTTCTTAGCATTGTCTTCCTCCACTCCTTTGGCGACATGACCCGATTGGCCCTCAGCCACTATTAGCTGGAAATTAAGCTGAGTTGGCTATGTTAGTAGCCAATTAGTTGCTGATCCACTTAGTGGATGGGAGGGAATTAGCATTACCTGTTTTTAGGCAGTCTGGAGAAGCTTTTTTAAAAAAATACACACACCAAAAGCAGCCATGATTCTCTTCTCTGACCTATGACCCATTCCTGAGCAGTGTGTACACTTTTTTTTTTTAAAGCATGCACACATCCAGAAATTTGTGCCAAGGAAAGCTAAATTCTGTAGACCTTCTAGGTTGGGCAGATAAAATAAATTTGCACATATTTACTCTCTGCATACTTCATACTGGTGTGTAAGGGCAAGGCAAAGCCTTTGCAAAGCTGTGATTATCCACTCCCCCGATCCTGCCTCTTACTTGCCCCTTGGAGGATCTGCCCAGGTCTCTCTGACATGGCTTGAGATTATTTTTGTAGCAGAGAAAGAATGAGAAATAGTAGTGACTAGTATAAAGACCAAAATTGATTCTCAGGATGCTGAATGATGGTCCCAAATTCTATTTTTTTTCTGTGCTTGTTTTGAATTACAGAATGCCCCAACCCTGATTCTGTCTGACCCAAAGCAATGTGGAAGAGCTGTGTAGATACATCTAGACCAGTGGTTCTCAACCTGTGGGTCCCCAGGTGTTTTGGCCTACAAGTCCCAGAAATCCCAGCCAGTTTACCAGTTGTTAGGATTTCTGGGAGTTAAAGGCCAAAACATCTGGGGACCCACAGGTTGAGAATCACTGATCTAGGGTATATTTCCCCAAACTCGTGTCCTCCAGATGTTTTGGACTATCTCTTTTATTATCCTTCAACCAGGATAGTCATTGGCTATGTTGACTGGAGATGGTGCGAGTTGTATTAGCCATTTGGAAAATTGCAGGAGCCTTTTTCAAATGCAAACCTGATGAACCCCTATGCCAGAAGCTTTAGTTCTTCTAAGTAGCCTAAGTGTTAATTACATAGAAACAAGACCCATTAGGCTCCAAGGAATTGCTTCTAAGTAGACATCCATAGGAACGCATTGTGAAAAGTCTGGGCCGCAGGGTGCACTCTAACCTGTACTTGTGCAGCTAGCTCAAGACATTCCCCTAGTGACAGCTACTTCCATGATAGAATCTTTGTAGACTTGGGGCACATATTTACTCCACTGTGCTCCTTTCCATGACAGAGCATTAGAACTTCACTGGTGTGGGTGCGCATTTGTGTGTGCAAGGATAGGGACTTCTGTTTCCTTAAGGCTGGAGATGTCATTGACCTATGGACATTGTCAGGGTCTGCCCATTCTATAGGTGGGGCTAATAAGTGTTATAGACCAAAGCATCTCCGGCTGTGGTCTTAGAGGTCTCTGATTCACCATTTGAAGCTCTGAACTACTTGCTAGCCCCCAACCTCCCCCCACCCCCTCCAATCCTTGCTACAAGGGGATCTGAAAGGTCTTCCACATTCCCTTATTGGCATTGGCTACTCCTGGTTGGGATCCCTACTGAATTGAGAGTGCCTTTCCCTTGGCCTGGAGAAAGCCTGGGCTTCTCTGTTTCCTCTGCCATTGTGTGCCCATCCATATCCTGCAGGCCTAATACAGCCAGAGTTGGGACTACCTGCAGCACCTTTGTCACAGTTTTCCTGTTGCTTTCTGGAAGAGAACCCATCTGGTTGTGTGTGTTGACTTCCTTTCTTCATGAGGCTCCATTTATTGCTTTCAGAAGTACTTTTTTACGTGTCCGAGTTCCCCTTGATCCCATAGACTACTTATAAATTTGTGATTTTATTGCAGCTCTTCAGAATATAGATGTTTCTGTATTCAACCCAGCAGACCTTTTGGAGGGCCTACTGTTCAGCTGTACTACAATTGACTTGAGGACAAATGGAGGTTGGAAACTTTTTGCAGTTTTTAGAATTCCCCAGTTGGTTGTGAGCTTCTGGAAGTGGGAGCCTGGAAAGATAACTTTCCCTTGGGAAGATAACCTTCCCAAGCTCTGTGATAGAGTTGCTCCACCTGGTACATTTTCAACAAACTTTCCGTTCTTGATTTACTAACCCGTTTTGAAAGTGGAAGTAATCTAGTATGTGACTGGTCTATCTCAGTTGCTTATCCTTTGCCCTCGCTTTTAAGAGGTGAGCGAATTTTCCACAGATGGACTCCATTCCTGAAAGCAGCTCTTCCATTGCTGGAAAATGGTGCCAACCCAGATTTTTTTCTGAGATTTTTAAGAAATTACTATTTGGGCTACAACTTCCAGAATCCCTTAAACAGTGGTTGTGCTGGTGCTGGGATTCTAGAAGGTACTTTTTCCAAGTTACCTTAAAGTCCTTTCAAGCTATACTTTCCTTTTGAAAGGTACAGAAAGAGTGACAAATATTTTCACACCTTTGTTGTTGAGGTTCTTGTGTTTACACTAGTGAAGCAAAATTTCGACTTTCCTTCTAATATTTTGGCATGTGGAAAAGTCACTTTTCAGAGGAACTTGATGGAGAGGGGTGAATGAAGCAGGCAAATATCCTCAAAGGAGGGAAGGTCTCTGCTGGACAGATAAGGGCCTTCTCTTCTGGCATGTATTTTTTATTGCTATGACACTGAAGGCAGAGCTAGCTTGGATCAGGTGTAGTTGAACAATGAGGATTCGAATAAATTGAGTTTTGGGTCCAACCAATGTGAGAATAGTCAAATTGCTAAGCAAATGTAGCCTAGATCTCCACACTGTCTTGCCTTGCACTGATACCACTAATCTGCTTCCTCTTGTTAAAATGTGTTATGCCCTGGCTGGTGTCATTAGCACATGTTGCAATGCTTGTGTAAACTGATCAGGGATGTTTCTAGGATGGCTCTTGCCAGGCTGCAGCCAAAGCTCAGTTGAGGTTCAGTATCCCAGTTTAAGCCACTCTGGGAATGACTGTACCATTGCTAGACTTAGGACAACATGCTCATTTCCCAGACCTTGTTTAACCTTAGCTTCAGTTCCACCTGTTCTTTTGCATGCAAAATAGATTACACTCAAGATTTTGGGAAGGTTGCATTTCAACTCTGGATTACTGGCAGGGGGAGTTTAATAAGCTTCCATTCTCACATGGAAGACTGTGTACTTCAAAAGAGGACGCACCTCAAGTGAACCCTCTTCTGCTGCCTAGTCCTTCTTGTCTAATTGCCATAGCTTTGGGATGTGTAGGTAGGGAGGGTTGGTAAGGAGGACACACATCACTAGACCAAAGGAAAAAACCTGGTGCATGTCATTTCTGTAATTGTTGCTAACCTGGCCCTTTTCTCTATATCTCTCCTCTTCCACTCCTTTAGCACCAGTTTTGTGTTTTTTAATTTTTTTTTACTTTATTTCTGAAATTGTATATTTTCCAAGTTGTGTAAATTTCTTGTACAAACCAAAAGAAAAGTGTGAATTAAAAAAAGGCAGAAGAAGACATGTTTGTGTTTATAAGAAAAGCTGCATAGAAGTCTGGAAGAGTGTGGACAATAAGGTATGGAAAGGTGGGGGAAGTTGGATTGGTTCTGTTGGTGAAAAAAGAAAAGGTGGTGTATGGAGAGGCTCAGGGCTGGCAACAGAATGGATGGTTTGCACTGGCACACCTTGTGTTCTTTCTTTTGTATTAAAAATAGACCCAATGCACCTTTCACCATCCTTGTCACCTTCATCTAGTGGCTTGTAAAGTCCACGTGGCAGCATCTTGTTAAAGGCCTGATGGTGGCTCCAGGGGAAGGTATTGACTTATCTGTCCTTCAGGAAACAGATGGCCTCTGATTCCAAATAGTTGCTTCCGTTTAGGGTTGAAAAGAAGATAGGATAATCCCTTTCCTTTAGCAGAACCTCTCTTAGTAAGAGGTGATGTCTTCTTGGGAGCTGCTGTAGAAGACCACTTGAAGACTCAGTTACAGGTGAGCAACTGTTTATCAAGGATTGATAAGACCACAATATGCAGGACCTTCCTTCATAATCTTTCCCCCCCTGTTGGCCTGTATCACCATGGCTATTGCAGACTGGCTCAGAGCCGGAATGGAAAATGTGATGCTCTTGTTTCCTTCTCTATATGCCACCTCCAAGGTCTGTTGCTAGTTTCTTAATCATGCACCATGGATTTAGAATTTCAATCAAGAAAGTGTGAGAATGTTGAGCCTAGTTTCCAACATATATGATCTTCCAAATGATCTCTTGAAGAAAGTGTCACAACTCACTTATAAGTATACTTAAACACATCCTAAAGTCAAAGCATGTTATTACTTAATGCTGAACCTGAGTTAGCCAAATGTCAAAAAAGTGGTCACACAGGTTTAAAATTGACCACCTGCCCACCATACCAACTGACACTTCTTTGTCATCTTTCCTTTTTAGCTGGAGCTAGTTTTGTTATCAAAAAACTTCCACTTGAAATAGTGCAATGGAACATCTCATGCAAAGCTCTACATGTCAAGAATAATGTCCTTCTTTTGATGCTTGCATGCTCACCCCAGTGGGACATTTCTTGCAAGGCAAATGGTCTTGGTAGCAGCTGTCCATATACATCTTGCTGCTCTCTAGTATTTGCTGATGGATTCTGAAAATGGAACGGTCGATGCTTTCAGTTCTTGTCCTGGCCTAGAAGATGTTTGTCTCTTCTTCCCTGTTACAGTTCCAACCACGCCTCCCTTAAAAACAGGAAGCTATATCTTCCTGTGTTAAACCCTCAGTTGGCTGAGTGGCTCTTTATTTTTTTGTAACCTACCAGGCAGTTATCTTAACTGGTGGCACTACTTTTCTGCGTAGCAGGTAGGCATAACAAGCCAGACCTTCATTGACCACAAAGCCCAGAGCTCTTCCTCTTTCCTGAGCTGTCTTGCTTCTTCAGGGTAGGTTGCTTTGCTCACAACATTTACTTATTTTTCTTCGGCACCTTCACCACAATCTCCATAGGTTCCTTGGCTTTGTTGCGATAAGCCTGGCGGATTATGTCCACGGCTCGCTGGTGTGTAACATTGTGCAGGCTCTCTCCTTCCACAGCAACTAGCTCAAAGCCAGCCTAGCAAAGACAGAGGGAAAAAAGGAATTAGGAAGTCTTACCAAGTGGATGCAAGCACTTTCATACTGATATTGCAAGGGACAAAAGAAAAATAACAAGGCATTAGAGCACAGGTGAATGCTTCCAGGTCTGCTTTCTTCAGATACCTCAGAGTCAGATAAGAACATTTGGTCCTCTGGATGTTTGTTGGACTGCAAGTCCCATCATCCTACACCATTAGCTATGCTGATGGGTAGCAATGAAAAGACCAAACATTCTTTACCTCTGCTCTAGGTCTTGCCATTGGGTGAATATTAGATCCTCTAAATCTTGGAGTATAGGTCTAATGCTGTCACAAGTTCAGTAGTGTTTAATAATATTTCCTAATTGTATGTGCTACAGAGACAAAGCAAACGTGATCATCTTGGTGAGTGGGTAGGGCCCATGTACTATTTACAGAAGAATTGGGAGATTAAAACATTTTATTGATTGATTTCATTTGTGTAATAATAATAATATAATTTTTTTAACCTGCCCCCTCTCCCCAAGGGACTCAGGGTGGCTTCCAAAATAATATGGCAAATATTCAATGCCAGTGCAAACATAATAAACAAATTCACAAACAATAAAAGTAAAATAATTGCATAATATCAAATGAAACGTAATATAAAAGATATCATATAAAACAAAATTGCACAGATTAAAATACATATAAATGTCCATAATGTAAAATTATCTGTTGTCAGCATCATCACAAGGTAAAGTTGATGGTAGTCTACTTTCACTCCTCTCCATAAGCTAATTCGCACAGATGCTTCTTAAAAGAGAAGTGATGGAGCCGTTCTAATTTCTTTAGGGAGGGAGTTCCAGAGAGATGGGATGACCATGGAGAAGGCCCCCTCTCATGTTCCCACCAGCTTTGCTTGAGAGGGTAGTGGGACTGAGAACAGGGCCCCCCTCCGTTGATCACAGAATCCGGACAGGTTTATACACAGGGATACAGTTTTGTCAAACAGTCTGGGCCCAAACCATTTAGGGCTTTATAGGTAATGACCCGCACTTTTTATTTAGCCCCAAAGTAGACTGGCAGCCAGTGTATGCTGTCTTTCTCTTAAAATGAGACCCAAGGCAAATCCCAGAAACCAAAAAATGCCTTAATGATAAGATCAGGTGAAAGTCATGCACAAATTACAAAAGATAAATCAAACATCCCAATACATACTCCTAGTTAGACATTGTTGGGTAGACCCACATAGCCAATTGTTGAGTTACGACTACAATGTAGCTCTGTAAAATTGATTCAGTGAAACTATTCTAGTAATAATAAGATTCAAACCATTAGCTGTTGTACATGGAAAATAAATAATTCAGTAACCAAAGGCAATTAAGATGGGATGTGATTTTAGAAAGAATGTAGCCCTACTTTTAACTAGGAGTGGTAACGCTTGTTAGAGATCATATTTCCCAGAATCCCCCATGTAGCCTGATTAAAAGCCATTTTTCCAAGCTCTCTCTTCAATTTTAGAGATACATTTATAGATGGGTTCTTTCAAACTCAATAAGATAGTAATTTTCAAACTTTGCTATGGAAATAACTGAGTATTTTAGGTCTTTTTTTTAATGCTTGGGTTCCTCCAGGAAAACATTGTGAATGGAGGGCAAGTTTCCCTAAAAGCAAAATTACTGAAGCCTGCCACTATTGATTTATTTCTGAAATGTGTAGCAGCCCAAAGGAAGGTTGTGTAAGGCCTAGCCAAGTAGGCTAAAAGTGAATTACAACTACATAATGAACAATGCAGAATTTTCTTCAGGACTTCTTAATAGCAAAGAAATATAGGTGCTTCTCAGCTTATATTATGCTCAATGTGTCTATAGTAAACTATAGATCTTACAGAGAACAACCATAGGATATAAGGGGAACTAAATGTATTTAATAGTAAGAACCTGGAAAAATTGCTTTTAAAGACTAAGCTCCTAGAATTTCCAGCCAAGAGTGTCTATGGCTCTGTTATGGCGTCATACCCCATTTGCGCTCTCATTCTTCCAAATCCAGGGTCTGATGGGCCCTTGGGCAAAAGAAACTCTTAGTGGAACCGTCTTTTTGAATCAGACATTCTAACTGCTGCCCTATGTTTTTGCTTTTATTTCTTCTGGATCCAAGTGACACCATACCCCACTGCCCATTCAGGGAAAAAGAAAGCAAGGCATGCAGAAGTTACTGCTGCTTCTCTTTAGTCCTTTTATTTCAAAGAAGACAGGATCAGCAAACTAGTGTTGGGGTGGGATAGGGGGCACATAAGCCCCGCAGGAGACCTTGGAGCCTTCCCCACTATACTTAACTTCCATCAAATATATATAGATTTCCTCCAAATGCTCTCTACGGGACATGAAAATCACTCTCACCATTGGGTTGCTGTGAGTTTGGCAGTATCGCCATGTTGCAGAATGACCATGTTGCAGAAGCATTTTCTCCTGACATTTTGCCCACATCTATGGCAGACATCCTCAAAGGTTGTGAGGTCTGTTGGAAACTAGGCAAGTGGGGTTTATATATCTGTGGAATGTTCAAAAGGAATCTGCGAACCCCACCTCTACCACAGACGTCAGAAGAGCTGCAAGGCCAAGAACAAGCCATGAGAGCAAAGACAAAGATCCACCCAGAGGAAAAGTGTTCTTACCATACATCAAGGGAACCACTGACTGCATAGGGAAGCTGATGAAGAAACACAACATACAAACTACAGACCAACTAAGAAAATCCAACAAATGCTACGTTAAGCAAAGGGCAATAGGGATTCTCTCAGCTCTGTAGGAGTCTACCGTATACCATGCAGCCGTGGACAAGTACATAGGAGCCACCAAAACACGAATCAAGGAACATGAAAGACACTGCAGACTACTCCAACCAGGGAAGTCAGACATAGCAGTGCATTTGATGAACCAACCTGGATACAGCATATTATTTGAGAACATAAATCCTGGACCACTCTAACAACCACCTTGTCAGACTACACAGAGAAGCCATTGAAATCCACAAGCATGAGGACAATTTCAACAGAAAGGAGGAAACCATGAAAATGAACAAAATCTAGATACCAGAATTAAAAAAAAAATCTAAAATTAGGACTGTAAATAAAGAACACCAGGAATTCCAGACATGAATCAATCAGGGCCAGCTAACACCTCACAACAAAGGATTCCCTAGGCAGTAAACAGCCAGACCTTGAAACTGAAAGGCTGTTCAATGCTAATCAAGGTGGCCAACTGAAACATTCACACCTGCCGCAGACAAAAGCTCTTTCTCCCACCCAGGACATTCCACAGATATATAAACTCCACTTGCCTAGTTTCCAACAGACCTCACAACCTTTGAGGATACCTGCCATAGATGCAGGCAAAACGTCAGGAGAAAATGCTTCCGGAACATGGCCATACAGCCTGGACTCACAGCAACCCAGTGATTCCAGCCATGAAAGCCTTCGACAACACACTCTCGCCATGTTTGGGGGGCATCCTGGAGAGGCCCCTTTTAACAATAGGTAGTGAGTGGAAATCACATCCTATTTCAAAAAGTCCTCCCTTGAGCATAAATTGGACCATGCCCCCTCATGTCTGGTAAAAATGCCTCCCACATCTCTTAAGGGTCATTTTGGAGCAACTGTTTCATTTCTGGGGGCCACAAAATTTCTGTGGTTGTATGTGAGCTGTGGGCTACTTTTGCTCACACTTGCTCTGGAGATTAGTAGTGGGTCCCCTGTTCAAATGCATCCCCATTCAAAAATGTCCCTCACCAAATGCAGATATTTTCTACTTAATTGAAATTATGGAAGTCCTGGGTGCAAATTCAGATGTGCAACTGAACCAGCAGATGCAAATTCCCTCCTCCTTCCTCCCCACAGCTGACCATCCAGTCTTTTGAATATCTTGCATATAGGGTCAGGGCCCCCGCGATGAATACAAGTGAGCTGTGGTGCAGGAAGATCCTTAAAAACCAAGTAGAGACACTTTCTGGGAACACTGAATGCAGAGCTTTGTTCTAATCCAAGATTGGGGGAAGGGGAGAACCAGAGCAGAACATGGGCATTAGCTATAACAATTTGGAGAATAACAAAGCCACGATGATGTTATTTCTAAAAAAAGTCTATTAATGCTGATTTATAGACATAGGCAGAGGCACACAGTTCTATGTTAGTGCATGGAGCAACTTGTTGCTGCAAAAATGCTGGATTGGAGAATTGTGGATATATATTGCATTTAAAATATTTTTGTGTAAAAAATGTGATATTAATCTGTTACTTAATTGATCAGTCAGATTAATAAGCGACAAATACATTGCAAGCTCAGAAATGAAGATGGATTTTCCTGGCCCCATCATTTTAGTCCTGGGCTTGACATTTGTCTGCTAACCTGCTAACCAAGTCACTGTGTGGCCAGGCTTTTTGACTATCGGATCCCACCTACTAATATTGGGGAAATTTCCCCCTCTTCTACAGTTTGAGCTATCTTTCCCATTTCCCTCTGCCACCACAACCTGGGACAATTAAGCCTTTTATTGAGCCACCTGGCAAACTGAGCTCACCACCTCCTAAGGGGAAGAGGCCACCGATGGGGAAATCTAATTACAGCTGCTCCCGGGGACAGATGAAAAGTGGCCTGGTGGGCGGGCAGGTTGGCCGGGGACCACAATGGCTCTTTGTCAGCACCCAGCCTCATTATGGAGCCCTTGTGAAATGCTGCACAGCGCCCTGAGCCACGGGGAAGACCAAGCGGCACAATGGGGTGTGTGCATGTGTGGATGGGTTCCTGGCCTCATTACAGGACAAAGCACAAGACAGTGTGAGGGAGAAAGAGAGAGGACTTCATGAGGAAACGGCTTCAACCTGAATTTTTTCCACAGTGGCATGAAAGATACAAAACTGTTGCCTGCAGAAGGGGAATTCCAAACTTGGTCACCATTATACTACTCCCATTTTCTTTCTGGAGTCATTAAATTATCTCACTTCATGTGAGTTTGTATGACTCATTAGAAAAATGTTGGAAGTATGATCGTGTAGTTAACCTCAAAACAAATCCCATTTCTCATTGTGGTCTAGCAATTCAATGTCAACCTTGAAATGTTTAGGGGATCTGGTTGTTAACTATTTCAAGGTTGAGTATTCTCATATTCTTAACATTTCTCAGATAAAAGGAAGAACAAGTGTGAATAAACAACATCAGAGTTATGGTCAAGATGGCAAAGTTATTAGTGGGGAAGAACATCAGGCATGGAGAAATGGCTCTGGTCTGAGCCTACTAGGAAAGGCACATTTCTGATCTCTTGATTGAGTTGAGCTCAAAATACTTGGGTTTGCAGCAACTGAAGTACAGGCAGTCTCCAAGTTACAAATATCTGACTTACAAACGACTCATGGTTAAGAACAGAGGTGATCCAACAGGAAGTGAGAGAAATCTACCCCTAGGAAGGGAAATCCACTCCTGAAAAGTGTTATCACGGAGAAAAGCTGTCTCCACAGAAACTTTATCACCAATTCTTTTCCACAATACGCCAAATTTTTCAAAACCCAATTATCACAGGGACAGAAAGTGAGGTGAAATCTTCTGAATGGGTACACATAGCAAAACATACATCACAGGAGTGTTCACGCTTCCCTATGCTATCCAAAACACACACTCTCTCTCTAGATCAGGGGTGCTCAAACTTTTTAAGCAGTGGGCCGGTCCACTTCAGACTGTTGAGGGGCCGAATTATCATTTGGAAAAAAAAAGAAGAACAAATGTCTATGCAAACTGCACATATCTTATTTGTAGTGCAAAAAACA
This sequence comes from Anolis carolinensis, assembly GCF_035594765.1. Classification (NCBI taxonomy): domain Eukaryota; kingdom Metazoa; phylum Chordata; class Lepidosauria; order Squamata; family Anolidae; genus Anolis; species Anolis carolinensis. The sequence continues at coordinate 231,789,487 of NC_085843.1, forward strand.
ACAATGAAAGAACAATACAATATTTAAAAATAAGAACAATTTTAACCAACATAAACCTATCAGGATTTCAATGGGAAGTGTGGGCCTGATTCTGGCCAATGAGACAGTCAAGTTAATTAGGATTGTTGTTGTGTGCCTTCAAGTCATTTCAGATTTAGGGCGAGCCTAAGTCTAAAACTGAGGGCGGGGGGCAGGTAAATGACCTTGGAGGGCCACATCCAGTCCACGGGCCTTGGTTTGGGGAACCCTGCTCTAGATAGATAGATTAGATATAAAGTTAAAGGTTTCCCCTGACATTAAGTCTAGTCAATTATGACTGGGGGTTGGTGTTCATCTCAATTTCTAAGCCGAAGAGCTGGATTTGTCTGTAGACAATCATGTGGCCAGTATGACTGCATGGGGCGCCGTTACCTTCCCACCGAAGTGGTACCCATTGATCTACTCACATTTGCCTGTTTTCGACCTGCTAGGTTGGAAGAAGCTAGGGCTAGCCTTGGGAGCTCATCCCATCCCACAAATTCGAGCTGCCAACCTTCCAGTCAGCAAGTTCTGCTGCACTACTATGTCTGGAGTTACACTTAAAAATTGTACCTGTTCCGACTTACAAACAAATTCAACATAAGAAAAAACCTACAAAACCTATATTTTTGTAACTTATCAACTGCCTGTATTCTGAAGAACAAGAGAGAGAAAAAGATCAGGAAAAGAGAGAAATGAGTATTTTAAAAGCAGGTGAAAAAGTGGGCCAACAGGAGATTAAGTGGAACTATCCCTGCCAAACTGAGACAGGTGAAGAAATCCAGACCGGTGATCCTCTTTTGCAGAGTTACTCTAAAGCCTTTGTGCAGGTAGGTCAGTAGACACCTGTAAAGTACAAACTTCCCTCACCTTTTCACCCACATTCTTTAATTAAGGAAAAATGTGTATTGATTAAAGTATGTGGCTACCTTTAAACATGACTTACATTGCAGAAAGCAGGCAAGAAGGATAGATATTCAAGAAATGAGTCAACCGACAGGTTCCAATAATGAAGCTTTCGGCAGATGGTAAAGCAACAATAAACCGATACTTTCCTGATGATTCAGTAGAAATCTTTTTCCTCTGTTGCATAATACAACTTTTCTCTTCTCTGAGGAAAGCCAACTAACCATTTACACATTATGCATTTTATATGGAAAATGTATTATACAATTGCACAATTAAGGCAATATGTTAATGCATGGTTGTAGGAAAATTTAGTGGGTGGCAATACTCAATACGGAGCCCCCGGTGGAGCAGTGGATTAAACCATTGAGCTGCTGAACTTGCTGACCGAAAGGTCAGCGGTTCGAATCTGGGGAGTGGGGTGAGCTCCCACTGTTAACCCCAGCTTTTGCCAACCTAACAGTTCGAAAACATGCAAATGTGAGTAGATCAATAGGTACCGCTCCAGTGGGAAGGTAATGGCATTCCATGCAGTCATGCCAGCCACATGACCATGGAGGTGTCTACGGACAATGCTGAGTCTTTGGCTTAGAAATGGAGATGAGCACCAACCACCAGAGTCGGAGACTTAATTTCAGGGGAAACCTTTACCTTTAATACTCAATACATTATAGAAATCAGGGCTGCGTACTTGGAAGGCACCAGATCCTATCTGATCTTGGAATCTAAGCAGGGGCTGTCCTGGTTAACACATGAAAGAAGTGCCACCAGAGAAAACTAGGTATTATCGGCTATATTTTAGAGGTAAACTACCTTTGAGTAATCTATGCTTTAAAAAATCCAATGAAATTCATGGGGTCACCATAAGGTGACAAGCGACTTGAAGGCATATACGCTCACATACTACTCAGTTATGTAATTTTAGACACCAGCTGAAATCTCGTGTATGCATTTTGGGAGGTGGTTCCTGAGAACTCAATCCACTATTTCTGAGTGAATATGCACAGGATTAGGCAGCTGCAAAACCAATTGTGCACAGGGCCAGATTGCTTTGACAGGAGGAGGAGAGGGGGAAATCAGGCTCTGGAGAGCCAAACAAGAGTTGGGGATTAGGAGAGCGGAGGGATTGTTGTCTGCGGCAATAGGAACTCCCCGGTGTGACCTTGGACAAGTTGCTGCCCAGTTAGCATAAGGGAGGAATAAATAGGAGGGAGAGGGCAGCCCTGCCCCAGTCTGTCAGTGTGTGAGGGGATCTGGATGTATAAATCCCCACTACCGCTGGAGTTTCTGAAGCAATTGCTTTATGCTTTAGCTGTCACAAATCCTTTGGAATGGGGATGTGTAAGTGGCACAATATTGTTTCCTCCATCCTGCAGAAGCTCCATATGTTGCTGTAAGTAAACAAGAGGAGAGAAAGAAGACAGCATTCTCATGCAAAAACCTGGTCTATTCACTGCTGAATAGTGCTCAGCTTTGATGTCTGAATAGTACAGCAACATGAATGGTCTTAGTCTGATCCTGGAACTTGCTCCACTACTACAAATAAAAACAAGTGGTTGGGAGTTGGTATTAATAATTTGGGGTTGTAGCCCACTATTTCCCTGGTGCTTCAGTTACCTCCAGTTTTCCGCTAAGCGATGCTGATCCTCCAGGAAATATCTTCTCAATCTTCACCATAGGCTGCAATCGGGATTCTATCCCACCTGAAATGCTGATCCCTGGAAAACAAAGGGGTGCTGGAAGCTAGGGATTGACATATCAGACTCTTTGGCTTTGTAAAGTAACATTTTTCAAAGCTCGGGGACATTGTTATCATTTTGTACTAAAACTCCCAGAGCTTCACTGCTGGATGGAGGATTCTGGGAGTTGTGTAACAAAAAAACCCAAAACCACAAGAACTCCCAAGAAAAGCAATTTGCAAGCTATGCATTTCTTTTTTCAGGTGCAAGTTCATTCTTTCCCAATCTCCCATCATTTTTCCAATTGTTTTTAAAGATAAGATAGAATCTAGGGACATCTGAAATGAACTAAGGGTTATTACATTTGGGCATCAGTACTTGGTGTTGGAGATTAGGGATGCAATCCAGCATCCTCTTAGCACACTGTAAATACCTGTAGGCAGAAATACAGTATCCTAAAACTGTGCAATCCTCATGCAGAATAACAGCATTTGCTCATCGTATATCAATGACCGGGTGTCATTGTGCTGCCATTATTATTGTTATTATTGTTATTACCCGACTTTTCCCCTCTCGATCAAGACTCAAAGTGGAATGAAGAATCCAGCAAGTGTAACCACAATGCACAACTGTCAGCAGAATATGTGCTATGAGAAATAATTTGACCTGCATGTATACTGTGGTGTATGCATGCATATGCTGCTAACAAGATGCCGTCCAGGTCCCTTTCAACAATTGCACCATAAATACTGAAATCCCTTCCTAAGGGAAGAGATATTGAAAATCAATACTTTGCATCATTTCCATCTTGACATTCAATGAAAAGTTACTCATAACACTTAAATAGCCATCAACTTGTTTCTCTTTCATGGCATCCTCCATAATCAGCAGTTTGAGATACTCATTTTACTCTGCCTAATGGTTGGCCCACCCTATACAGAATCTTTCAGGAGAGGGGTAATTGATGACGTAACTTTAAATAATCAAAAACATTTTAGAAGTATCATAAATTAAACTCAAACAGAACAAAACAAATAAGCGGACACATCAAAAACGAAGCCATATTCAAGTAAGGCTGCCCTGTTTGTATAAGAATAGCCAGGTTTTCTTTCATGTGTTTAACTTGAATTTCACTGTAGCCTTCCTGGTTGGATTTCCCAACTACAGCTACAATCTTTACAAGATCCATGATGGATCTTAATGATAAGGCAGCAGGGTTCCCACATCTGTGTTTAGCTGTGTTTGTTTCAATTATTGTTTCAATTATTATTCAAGCAACCTTGAATACTGGACCAGGAAAAATACATGATACAACCATACACAGTAAAAAGAGGCATCCCTTTGCATTTTCAGCTTAGATGGATATTAGGGATTCAACTTACCCAGTGATTGCTTTTTCTTGGACAGATGGACAGTCAACAGCTCATATTCCTCTTCCTTCATGTCACGGGGGCCATTTTGGAGTTGACCATCTGGGACCCCTTTTGCTGTTTCTACTGCCTTACTAGTTGTTGAGGGCTCAAAGAGCTGAGATAGTGGGGGCCTAGCTCTGCGTGGCTTGTTGATCACTGAGTACAAGGTATCCTTGGCAGGCTGGACTTCCCCATGTGGACCCCATGCTGTGGCTCTGCCATGGCTTGACTTTGACATACGAGGCCTCCCTCTGCCAGATCGTCCATCCCCTTGATTGAGGGACTCTACTTCCTGAGTATATACACTATGCCTGCGGCTCCCTGATGTTTTTGTTTGCTTAGTGAAAATCCAATGGGGTTCCTTGCCACCAGCAGCTGAGGAGGAGACTTGGGAGGATGTTGTGGCGTACGCATCCACTGGCACGTCAGGAAGAGGGGTGTAGCTTTGGGGGTGAGTCCGTCTGGGAGATAGCTGCAAGCCTTTCATTCCATCCTTCAGAACTGTCTCCTCCTCTTCCTCCCCCCTTTCATCATTGTTCACTGGCTTGAGCAGGAAACCGCCCCTGAAATCTGCAACCAAAGTGTCAAGATGTGATGGTCATCATCTCCCCCCCCCCTTTTTATCCAGACCTGCCGCGATAAACCTTGGAAATGGGGGAAATCAACGATGAGAAACTATATCCAATATTTGCATCCTGTAAGTGAATCGAGTGTATAAGATTTGGAATTAATGTCTGGTCCCAAAGTCAGAATCTATAAGGATAGCCAGTACTATTGATTGCAATCACTCACTAAAAGTGTGTGGCTGGCATTCTCTTAGAGGCATATCCAGGGGTAAGTTAACTTTTTGCCAATGTATGCCTCTTTTTGGTCCTGGAGGGTACTCGCTTTCTCACTCAAGAATGACAAAAGCTTCTGTGAAACGTACTATAGAGTCACTGAATGTGCCCTTGTTTCTGCCACATTCCATGATTGATGGAGTAGGGATGGGGATTGCATAAGCATCTGGCTATGTTCCTGTAGTCAGATGCAAAATGATTACATCAGTCACTGAGATCTCTAGAGGACTCCCAGCAGACGATTTTATCACTTCTGGCTATGAGAACATAGCCAGACACTTCTGTGAACCCTCACCCTGTTCTCATTCAGGCCAGAAGGACAGTTTCAGCAGCTCTATAGTAGATCTGGGGAGGGATAAATGGTTCAGCATAGCATTGTTTATGCAGAACTGATGCTTCTATGATCCGTGTAGGATTGTAACTTGTATGTATTAACCCATTCTCTACCCAATGAATGTATTTCTTTCCATTTGTTATTATTCATTCCTATAATATGATAATGCTCTTCAGCCTTTGTAACAGGAATCACCTTACAGCAACACAAGCCAATTGTCCTAAGCTCAAAAAGTTTATTTTAAGACAAATAAATATAACACTTAGAATACTTTTAATGGGGCAAATTTCTCCACAAAAGCAATTGTCAATTTTTGCCTGCTGTTGAATATTTGCATTCTATTCAATGTTGAAGATTTGGAAACGCTCATGTGGTGCCACTGTGCATGTGATGTGCATTCAGTTGTGCATTGTTACACAACATTCAACACAATGCTTCCGCATTGGCAAATCAGTACAACACTTCAACATGTGGAGATTTATGCTATGCGGTACTTAAGTACAGTAGAGTCTCACTAATCCAACATAAACGGGCTGGCAGAACATTGGATAAGCGAATATGTTGGATAATAAGGAGAGATTAAGGAAAAGCCTATTAAATCAAATTAGGTTATGATTTTACAAATTAAGCACCAAAACATCATGTTATACAACAAATTTTACAGAAAAAGTAGTTCAATACACGCTAATGCTATGTAGTAATTACTGTATTTACGAATTTAGCACCAAAATATCACGATGTATTGAAAACATTGACTACAAAAATGCGTTGGATAATCCATAATGTTGGATAAGCGAGTGTTGGATAAGTGAGACTCTACTGTAGAATCTTAGCTGACAATATGCTGAAGCTATCCATTGCTGGAACAGGATGATGCTCAGAGAGCTCGAGCATTCTCTTATCATTGTTTAATTGTGGAAGTGCATCATTATATTCATTTATTTTAAGCATGTCTTTTAAAGGTCTATAATGGCCCCACTAGTCAGCATGATTTCTTCTCAAGAGCAGTGACTCTTGAGGGTATTAGAAAATCTGGGTTTTAAAAATCAGAAATGTTAAATTACCCAGATCAACTCTCCTGCCCTCGCCACTTGTTCCTTACATGGCAACAAACTTTATATAATTGCATGAATATTTACTAGAAATCAAAGTGTTTTGTCCGAGTTGTGCAATTGCAGCTAAAACATTTCATTGTCCTTTTGGAAGGAGGGTGCTATTTTTGGGTGTGGGGAGGATAAGCACAAGGACTCACCAGGCACTGGGGTGATAAGATGTCTCTTCGGGGGAACTTCATGTTGTGCTGGGCGGAGAGCCGGTGACCTCACTGTGAACATGGGAAGTTCATGAGTCAATCTCTGTTTTATATTTTCTTTGATTCGGTGACCTGGGGTAGTCTCATTGAAGGCTTTGCTTCTTAGTTACTTTCCTGCGGTGGTTTATTTTTCCAAGGAAAACAGCTTCCAGGACTCCAAGCTATCAGAAAGTTATGGCTTTTTCCCCACAGGCATCCTAGCCCCTACTGGTCTTGTGCATTTGTATGGAATTATTACTTGTTTTTGTTTGTCCCATTCGTATGGCCCCCTTTCTGTTTCTGGCCACTGCTTACGAAAATACGCCCCTATTCAAATGAGCTTTTCTGCCCAAGGTCTGAAAAAAACAAAGATTTTCAGACCTTGGACGGCAAAGCGCCAAGGCCTGCTAGGGCCTTTTGGCCCTGCCAGCCAGGGCCTACATCTAAGTGGGCCTGGTGCCCAGTTGTAGGCCCTGCCTGTCGGGCCTACGAGCATCGAGCATTCGGTGCTCTACTGTAGGCTCTGCGAGCTGGGTCTACAAGTGTTGAGTGCACGGCTGTAAGCCCTAGGTCTATGATCATTGAGTGCTTGGCGCTCGACTGTAGGTCCTGTGAGCTGAATCAACAGTCAAACGCTGAGTGGTTGATGCTCGTAGGCCCAGCAGGCCTATGGTTGATGCTTGTAAGCTCGCTGGGTGCCGGGCATGCTCGGATGCAGGCTCTAACTGCCGGGCTTATGATCATCGAACACGGCGCTCAGCTGTAGGCCCTGCCAGCCAGGGCCTACAGCTGGCATGTCAGAAATCAATCGACCAAATGGCTACCGTTCCTTGGCTTTTTTCGTTTCATTTCTGTTTCTGTTCTGGAGGGGGTTGTACCATTCCATGCCATCCAAATGTATGGAACAGTCCAAATACACAAAAGAAATAGATGAAATGGTATCCAGGTCCAACAATAGTCCCTATTCGTGGAGGAGGTGAAGGTGAATGGGTAGAGAGAAAAGTATGCCCACACATTCAGATTCACTCCCTTAAATAAAACTACATAATTTCAGGATCAGTTGAAGATTTGGAAAAAAATTATTTCACCCTGAATTTTTCCCAGCAGAAGACCCGCATGACATACAACAAAGTTAAAACAAGCCACAGATAAAAATAGTTTTAAAAAGCAGTTAAGAAATCAGCTGCCAGAATTTCCAAGCCAATGAGTCTAGTATGAGATAATGTGCATCGTACCCCCTGCCACCACTAATAACCTTTTCTAGTCTGTGTTGAAGATAGGGATGGCTGTAGTAGTTACCAAATGTACGACCTTATCATCCTCCATTTTTAGCTTATTTCTATATACTTTATTATGCCTGTTTTACCTCCCTTGAGTAAACAACAAAACATGCTGTTTCTGTTCAATTATGTTTACCCACTACCCAGAGCAAAGGTGCACAGTAGAGGTAGAATATCCACAACAATACACTGATATTTAATGACATACTTTAAAGGATTTTTTCAAAAGTAAATCCTAAACCTAAACCAAACCAAAAAACTAGCACAAAACTGGAACTGTTGAGCACAGAACAATCCCCAAAAGTGGTTCCCTAACCTAAGAGCAGTTGCCCACCCTTGCACTGCTAACTTCTTTCTTACCTGTTCTGCTTTTCAGTGCATCGTAGGCTTCAATCTCTACAGGCACAACCATACTGTCAAAACGGCCCAGATCTGTGGGGGCTATAACACTCCTGCAAAGAGTGGAAGAAAAAATTATTGGCACCTGACCACCGTTCCTGTCAAGCAGCAGTATCAGGGGTTGGGGGTTAGGAAAACAAACTACCAGAAGTCCCTATTTATCTGAGGTGTTAGGAACTAGACCGCTATCAGAAAAGGGAATCAGTTGAAAAGTGGGATCTAGGGTTTTTTTAGCTTGCAAATGTAAGTTTCTTTCTGAGTTGGAGATTCTTGACATTTCCAGGTGGCCTCCCATTCAAGTATTAACTATCTTGGTTAGCTGATGTAATTGAACAACATCATGTTTGAACAAAGTGTTTTAAGTAGTGATCAATATCTATTGATAGGCAGACAGATTGATAAGCAGACAGCCAGGTATTCTTGAATATGTGGACGTCTTCTCAATTTTTCTAAGTAATCACATCTTTGATACCTAGATTGCTACTCTCAGATTACCTCCTCCTTTATGTCAGTGTGAATCTTTGTCCTCCCATTGACCGAGAAGGGGTATATTTTTATGATAGCTACCCGTGTGCCTTCATTTAACAGAACTTTACAAAAAAGCCCTTAAAGATTTCTTTTCTTTCCTATCTGTGATGAATTTCTTGGAACAATGATTTCTTCCTTTTTTTACTATAAGCATTTGGTATGGTTACTACAAATCCATTCTGTCTTAGCCATCACCTTGTTAAACTAAACTGGTGCACTCCACTAGCAGAAATAACAAATATAACAAATATTGTTAAATTTTTCACATACCAAAATACCACCTTTGGACAAGCAGCAAAAAGTCAAACTATCACATAAAGTAGACCAGAAGCTTTGGCAAGGCTTCTTTCCAATGAGATCAGAGGTGGAAATCACATAGAATTCCAGATGTTGTTGGACTAAATCTGTCAAGCATTCCTTACCATTGATGTTACTGGATAGGGCTGCTGGGACTAACAGTCCCAACAACATCAAGATGCTCAAACCAATTCTCATCCCTGTACTAGAGAACAGAACTGGGTCTTGGGGGTCATGTATACCAGTGATTCTCAACCTTCCTAATTCTCGACCTCTTAATACAGTTTCTTATGTTGTGGTGACCACCAACCATAACATTATTTTTGTTGCTGCTTCATAATTGCCATTTTGCTATTGTTATGAATAGTAATGTAATATCTCATATGCAGGATGTACTTTCATTCACTGGACCAAATTTGGCACAAATGCCCGATATGCTCAAATTTGAATACTGGTGAGTTGGGGTGGGGAATGATTTTGTCATCTGGAAGTTATAGTTGCTGGGATTTATAGTTCACCTACAATCAAAGAGCATTTGGAACTCCACTAATGATGGAATTGAACCAAACTTGGCACACAGAACTCCCATGGCCAACAGAAAAGACTGGAAGGGTTTGGTGGGCATTGACTCTGAGTTTTGGAGTTGTAGTTTATCTACATCCAGAAAGTACTATGGACTCAAACAATGATGGATCTGGACCAAACTTGGCCCATATACATGCCTAAATTTGAACACTGGTGGAGTTTGGGGAAAACAGACCTTGACATTTGGGAGTTGAAGTTGCTGGGATTTATAATTCACCTACAATCGAAGAGCCCCTTGAATCCCACCAACGATTGAATTCGGCCAAACTTCCCATACAGAACCCCCATGACCAATAGAGATACTGGTCTTTGGCGACCCCTCTGAACCTCCCACGTGACCCCCCCCCCCCCCCAAAATATCCTGACCCCCAGGTTGAGAAATGCTGATGTTGACATTCTAGATCCTGGAACATAAGGATTCTGCACACCTAACCCCTGCAAATGTGGAGGGCCAACTGTAATTTTCCAACAATACCTTGATATACAGTTACAGTTATACTTCATGACACAGACCCACAACCACACTTGCATCACAACACAGCTTGCCTGCCTCTTGCCTCACCTCATATTCCTACCTGATATCTCTGAGAAGAAGCAACTTCTCAGGGCGGTCGAGAATCGCTAGCAGCGGCCTCACCAAATCTTCCACACCACTTTCCTGAATATACTATGTGGAGGGAAAAACAACTAACATCAGAAATGAAATTAGAGCCTGCTATAGCCAAGAGAACTTCCACTATAGCTGTTAGGACCAGCTCAAAACACCATGCTGTTCAAAGTAAAGAACAAGACAGTACCCTCTAAATTCTCTGTACAGAAGCTGATTTCTGCAGTTGAATCTTACTTCAATACCTGGCAAGGAAAATAATTCTCTATGACACACCTGAAGAAGGTAAGTTAGTTTAAGGGGATTGCATGAAAGGGTGAAAGGCCAGCGGAATTAGGGGGAATAACTAAAAAGCTGTTATTCCTGCTCCACAGCACCTACCACCCAAGACTCCATCATTATTAGCAGCTGTGGCCAGTAGATTGTGGTACTTTTATTCCAACATACCTGCAGTGGAATTGAACTTGAGAAGGCTAATCTAATGTAACAGAGTCAATCGGGACATCTCCATGGCATGAAGAGATAAATATGAATGTTACACATGTAAATGATGAGAAAAGAAAGCACTTTAAAGCAGCAGTTGGCACTCTACTTCCTAGACTGCATTGAGCACTGAATGTGGTAGGAATGAATTCCTGAGCAGACATGCACATGATTATATTGTTCAGTTGCGTGCAGAACTCTTTTATTTGCCAACACAATGTTCTTAAATTCCTGATAGAAGAACATAAAGATTTTAATCCATCCTTCTCACTAGCAATCAAATGGTCTTAGTGAAAAGTAACTAGACTCTGGGCTGCTGCGGAGTATCAGCAGTCCTCCCACTGCCCTAGTTTCATCTGTCCCTCAGCAGAACCCTCCCTTTGCTCCCATTCAGGACTAAAGGCTACTGAAAACCAGTCCCTCTTTCCTCATCTGAGACCATTCCTGTTAATGGTGCTGTTTGAAAGGCAACCATGTCTTGGCTCATGGCTCCCTCTCGTGGCTACTGTGGGGACACTAAGGGGCAGCACTATTTATTGATGGGGAAACCTGCAAAAAGACTGATGGCAAAGCATGCTGATCCAAAACAGCCTGTGTAAATAGTTGATCTCTTTTCCACACTAAGCCATTTATCAAAATAATAGTAAGCAAACTGTTCAACATGGAGTTGTAAGGAAGTATACAAATATACATTCTTCCACTGTGCTGGAATAAAGTAAACAAATTAAAGTAAAGGTAAAGGTAAAAGTTTTCCCCTGACATCATGTCTGACTTAGGGGGTTGTTGCTCATCTCCATTTCTAAGCTGGAGAGTCGGTGTTGTCCATAGACACCTCCAAGGTCATGTAGCCGGCATGACTGCATGGAGCGCTGTTACTGTCCCGCCGAAGCGGTACCTATTGATCTACTCACATTTGCATGTTTTTGAACTGCCGAGTGTCAGAAGTTGGGGCTAACAGCGGGAGCTCAATCCGCTCCCCGGATTCGAACCATCGATCTTTCAATCAGCAAGTTCAGTAGCTCAGCGGTTTAACCTGCTATGTTACCAGGGACTACATACAAATTAAATTGAGCATAATTGCACAGCTTCACTAGACCAATTTCCAAAGGTGTAGCAGTGCTTATGTGTGGCAGCAAAGAAGCATGCAATCCTATGGCTTTAAAGGATAAATTATTATCCTTGATTGTTAAGTATTGTTTATTATGGAGCTGATAGAGAACATTGGCTAGCGTGATCAAAAAAATAGAAAAAACAGAGTTGGATCAGCCCAAGAGGCAGGTTGTAGTGGGAAACCTGTGGCTGTGCATGACCAATGAACGGGAATGATAGGAATTGTAGATAGCCAACTTTTGAAGCTTCACAGGTTCCCCACATGGTGACCAACCTGACACTGTGGAGGTGAGCATGGAGGTTAAAACTGGGGCCTTATTCCAAGCAAGTGCAAACTCTGCTGCGGACAGAATGAGGCAACTGACAACTATAAACCTTTAAGCTGCTGTAGGAAAGCGAGGCTGCACCCCAAGACTTGTAGGCAGGTTTGAGCATGCTCCTTACCCGAGTGCAGTGCCTCAGCACAGCAGCCACTTCGTCTTCCATCAGCAACTTCTTTGCCATATCCTCGATCAGCAACAGGTGACTTTCTGTGACTTTACTGTGCTCGCTGCCATTGTGCTGCGGAGATGACAGCAAAGAGATTTTCGAACCCAGGGGGCTGAATGTGTAGCCTCTTTCTGGGGATGGATACAAAGAAAGTCACCACACTGCACACAGACTGTATCAAAGAAAAACAACATTCATGTGTGTTTGGAGGAAACAGATAGGTAGATATTCACCACTCTAGAACTGTCAACCAACACTGTATGCTCACGCGATAGTAGAGTGTAGCTCCTGGAATTGTACATGCAATTATTCTGTATCCACAAGCATCCCTTCTCACAAGAAATCCAGTGTAGTAAGAAAGTCAGATTTGGACATGAAATAAGAGATCTAATCAGATTTTCACTCAGTTTATGAAACAGTGAGAAAGTCACCATCCTCATTTCCCAGCATCCAAAGACTTCTCTCAACTTACTAAAATATCTCTTATGTTGCTCCATATATCCATTCCATGCTTTGTGGTGAGCAGACAGGACTTCAGGCTACATCTCCATAGTCCAATGGTTCTCAATCTGTGGGTACCCAGGTGTTTTGGCCTACAACTCCCAGAAATCCCAGCCAGTTTACCAGCTGTTAGGATTTCTGGGAGTAGAAGGCCAAAACATCTAGGTGCCCACAGGTTGAGAACTGCTGCCATAGTCAAATGTGAGCTGAAGACGTCAGCACTGAGATCCCATGGTGTCCTCCAGGGATCTTATCACCATATATTAACTTTGCTTCTGGCTGTGAGGCCGTAGCCAGGTCCTTCTGTGATCATGCCTACTCACCATGAAACATGGGATGGGAGCTAGGCTACATTGCCTAGCTCCAAGGTCATTTCAGTAAGTCAGTGTGGTCCAACCCGCAGTCCGTGGGCCGCATGTGGCCCACCAATTCATTTTTGTTGGCTCTTGCCCTTCTTACTGGAATAATATTTTAATTATGTAATTAAATATTAATATTTTAATTGTGTAATTCAATATTAATTATGTAATTAGTTTTCTTTCTGGAATGTATCTGGCCCTTACATTCCTATACTAAAGTTTGATTGGCCTTTGGGTAACTAAAGGTTGGACCACACTGCAGTAAGTTGTGGGTGACATATTGCTCAGCCCAGCCTAGATCTGCATGTGGATATATTACACCAAGCTGAGCTATACAGGGTGGCAGCCATTGTCTGGTAAATCATAAACATGGCCTAGTGACTTTCTCAAAGATCATCACAGAGTGTCATGGAACTGTAAGAATTTACCTGAAATAACTCCATCACCAACCAGAGGTGGGTAACAGGGCCTCTCCAGATGCTGATCAATCATTTCTCACCATTGGAAATGTTGGCCAGGGCTAATAGGAGCTGTGGCCAACAACATCCTGAGGGCCATAATTGCCTTGCCTTTGCTCTGACTTTGCAACTATTCTGGACAAGTGGAAACGCAGAAGATAATGTTTCTGCCCAGAATGCTGAAAGTTCACAGACAGAAAGGGAATATTCACAGCTCTCACAGGCATGCCCACACCCCACACTCTTTTCAAAGTTGACTTCACACCAAACCACACATTGCTGGAAAAGGTCCAGCCTATATTTCAGCTCAGTTACCCCGTTTCAGTGTCCAGCTGACAAACCTCTGTACGACGCTAACTATAGGCAAGGGAAGAAACCAATGAGAAACTAATTAGGAATTTTCAGTAAAGATTAGCAAAGATGGAACCAAAATTTAAACATGCTTGTTGGAAATGTAATCAAAAAGATGGAAATTTTACCAAACCATGTCCTAAAGTAAAATATTTTGGATTGTAATTCACAAAAACACTGTTCGGCCTTACAAATTAAATACTACCAAAAACAAATTCTGATACTCTTTTTATACATGGTAACTGCAGCAAAGATTGTTTATGCTTACTATTAGAAACAAGAGGAGCCCCAGCGGCACAATGGGTTAAACCCTTGTGCTGGCTAGATTGCTGACTGAAAGATCAGCAATTTGAATCTGGAGAGCAGGGTCAGCTCCCGTCTGTCCGCTCAAGCTCCCCATAGGGGGACATGAGAGAAGCCTCCCACAGGATGGTAAAACATCATAAATCTGGCCGTCCCCTGGGCAACATCCTTGCAGGCGGCCAATTATCTCACACCAGAAGCAACTTGCAGTTTCTCAAGTCGCTCATGACACATGCACACACACACACACACACACACAGAAACAAGAGAAAATTCACACCCAAGATTTATGGATTACAAAAATGTTGGACATGGCAAAGATGGACAAACTGACGGGGCTTATACAATTGCCAGATCTTTCCAGATTTGGAGAAGAATGCCAGCTTTTTATTGACTATTTAAAAAAAAGAAAAGAAAATGAAAATATTGGGTTCTATAGAGCATTAAGGGAAAATTAGTAGTACAGGGATGTAGGAAGAAAAGAAAAAATAGAGAAGGTAGTGATAAGAATAACAAGATCCCCAGTGATATCCAAGGAATCCTGGAATGTTAATCTACCAGAGATATGAAGATTTATGACAAAGGATAGATTTTTTGATTATGAAGAAAAAAGCAGAGACAGGGTAGGAAGCCCTAGTTAAGGCTTTCTATTTTTCATTTCTCAACTTTTTATCTCCTTTGTTTAAAAAGACTGTACAGCTGCTTTTCTATCCTTCTGTATTTAAATAAGAAAAGAAATGTTTTCCTTTCCCCTCTGTTCTTTTTTAGAATCATAGTAACCTTTTCTGTACTAGATAACAATGGAAGAAGATGATGTAAGATGTTAAAAATGCCCGTTATATATCCATTCACAGAGTTTGAAGAGAACTTGTAGGCCATCCAATCCAACCCCCTGCAATGAAGCAGGAAAATTGCATTCAAAGTGCCCCTGATAGATGGTCATCCAGCCTCTGGTTAAAAGCCTTCAAAGAAGGAGCCTCCACTACACTTCGGGGCAGAGAGTTCCACTGCTGAACAGTTCTCACAGTTAGGAGGTTCTTCTGAATGTTCAGGTGGAATCTCCTTTTCTGTAGTCTGAAGCTGTTGTTCCATGTCCTAGTCTCCAGCAGCAGAAAACAAGCTTGCTCCCTCTTCCCTATGACTTCCCCTCACATATTTATACATGGCCCTCATCATATCTCCTCTCCTGCAGGCTAAACATGTCCATCTCTTTAAGCCACTCCTCATAGGGCTTTGTCCTGTAGACTCTTGATCATTTTAGTCGCCTTCCTCTGGACACATTTGAGCTTGTCAATATCTCCCTTCAATTGTGGTGCCCAGAATTGGACACAGTATTCCAGGTGTGGTCTGACCAAGGCAGAATAGAGGGGTAGCATGACTTCCCTGGATCTAGGCACTATACTCCTATTTATGCAGGCCAACATCCCACTGTTTTTTTTAAACTGCCACATGACATTTTTGGCTCATGTTTAACTTGTTGTCCACGAGGACTCCAAGATCTCTTTCACATGTATTACTATCGAGCCAGGCATCCCCCATTCTGCACCTTTGCATTCTGTACCTTTGTACCTCTCACTTATTTAGGGCAAGTATTTGTGCATGATAGAGATGGAAAGAATGTTAACCATTATTTGTTTCCAGGTCAAAAAAGGACTTCCCAGCTATCAGAAGTAGCAATGAGACTAATGTAGCTTTGGCAAGTACAGTAGAGTCTCACTTATCCAACACTCGCTTATCCAACATTCTGGATTATCCAACGCATTTTTGTAGTCAATGTTTTCAATATATCCTGATATTTTGGTGCTAAACTCGTAAATACAGTAATTACTACATAACATTACTGCGTATTGAACTACTTTTTCTGTCAAATTTGTTGTATAACATGATGTTTTGGTGCTGAATTTGTAAAATCATAACCTAATTTGATGTTTAATAGGCTTTTCCTTAATGCCTCCTTATTATCCAACATATTTGCTTATCCAACGTTCTGCCGGCCCATTTATGTTGGATAAGTGAGACTCTACTGTAATCGTACAAATCAACATGTTGTGGAAGAATTATTCTGCAGAGGAATTTTTGCAAACAAAATATCATTTGGGGGCATTTTAGAGTATTGGTTTTGCTTCCTGAGGCCCTTGGGGTATGGCCCTTGGGGTAATGAGCATATGCTCATTGACTGCACTTTGCTCACTCTGATACAAGCTATGTTTTCTTTCTCCTACCTTAGAAGACACAATTCCCTTGCCAACTAGACTTGCAAAGCCATACACTCCTGATACAAAGGGCATAAAATAAAACAGGTTTGGTTACCTTTCTCTTCTTCAGACCGTGCCAGGGACTTGGCCCGTCTCATTGTCTCCGGTGACCCAGCTGCTGAACTTGGCTTTCCTGTCTTGGAACTCTTAAAAAATAGGTTCATGAGGGTTTTGGAGCGTTTGAGTGTAGCTTTCTTCTCCGGGGATACAGGTTTCTCCTTCTTTCTCTGTTGTTTCTCCTCTGTGATGAGAATCCAAGAAGTCATAGCAAAAGATCACATCAAAGGACTTAAAATGAAATCTGGCCCTTTTCCAAGCCCAATGTGATAGTAATGGTTTTTCAGCCTTGACATGGAAGGTACCTATGTTATTGTTCCCTGACTTGGCTTTCTAAAAAGGACCAGAAATGGGGCAAATAGTGACAATTCTCTATTAAAAATAAATGAAACAAAGGAATACAAAATGTGACAAATTTACTCCCCCACTGTCATCTTTCCAGCAGCAAGCCAGGGCATTTTAAAAAACGAATAGGGTTGTGAAAACTGGACAATGAAAAAAGCCCAGAAATCAACCCATTTGAAATATCATAATGGAAAAGAGTTCTATGGATACTAAGGGCTGCCAAAAAAACTCCAAACAAATGGGTCTTAAAGCAAATCAAACCTGAATTTTCCCTAGAAGCCAGAATGACTAAATCGAGGCTATTATATTTTGTCCATATCATGAGACAACTAATGATTAATTGGAAGAGTCAATGAGGTTTGGTAAACTGGGAGGCAGCAGGAAAAGTTGATGATTGCATTACAAGTCAAAAGACCCAATCAAGGAAGACATGGCCTTGATTTTGAGCAGAGTGTTGGTGACAGGATATTTTAGGGTTATCATAAGTCCAAGTAACTTGATGACAATTAACAACAACATTGTTAATTGAACATTGTTTCCATCCTAAATATCTTGGTGTCACCTTAGATCGAACACTGACATATAGGAAACACTGCATGAACACTAAGCATAAAGTAGCTGCACGCAATAACATCCTGTGGAAACTTACTGCCAGCGCATGGGGTGCAGATCCAAAATTAATAAGAATCAGCCCTGGCCTTGTCTTACTCAACTGCTGAGTATGCCTGTCCTGTCTGGCACAAGTCTGCCCATGCGAAGCAGGTGAACATAGCATTGAACAAAACATGCAGAATAATACAGGATGCCTTAAACCTACACTTGTGGATAAACTCTACAAGCTAGCTGGCTATGCCCTCCTGATGTGCGATAGTAAGTTGCTGCTAACTGTGAGAGAAACAAGGTTGAACACTGTGAAAACCATCCACTGTCTATCAGCTCCTCCCAGTAGACTCAATCAAGAAAAAGCTTCATGAAAACCACCACTCCTCTTAACATTCCCCCAGCAACAGCAAGAGTATCCCTCTGGGCAGCTAAACCAGGCAATCCCAACTGGATCCCCCCCCCCCCCCCCCACGAGGGACTGCCTCCAGGGGCAAACCAAGAATGGGCAACTTGGAAGTCCCTGAACAGACTCAGAAGCGGAGCGTGCAGATCAAAAGATAACCTGGCAAAATGGCAGTACCTAAAAGAATCCTCTACCTTATGCGACTGTGGAGCAGAGCAGACAACTTTGCATCTGTATGCTTGTCCACAGTGTCCTGCCTCGTGTACAGAGGAAGAATTGTTTGAGGCTACAGACAATGCGATTGCTGTTGCCCATTTTTGGGCAAAAGATATTTGGCCACTTGTGCTCCTTCTATTTTTTATCAGTTTTATACTAATTTATGCAATGCTTTTTATATGAAATAAATAAAACAACAATGAAGTCTTTGATATGTCAGCCTTTCAGGATAATTAATTGGTTGGAAATGTGCAGGCCTGTAGCGAGGGGTGTGTGTGTTAGGAGTTCAACCCCCCCCCAATGAAATTTTTCAGGTTATAAAAAAACCTGGTTTACTCATAAATTTTAACTGGTTAACCAAATCCCCATGCTAAGTCTAAGAGACGCAGAGTCCCTCCAGGCACTATCTCAAGCAGATATTGGCAGGTTTGTAGCAGGGTGTGTGTGTGCTAGGGTTCAACCCCCCCCCCCCCCGAAATTTTCAAAACCCTTCCCGAATTTTTTTTTTCTGGCTACGGCCCTGGAAATGTGTGTATGTGCCTTCAAGTCTTCTGTTGACTTATGGTGACACCATGAATTTCTTAGGATTTTCTGAGGCAAGGAATACTCAGAGGTAGTTTTGCCAGATATGTAAAGATTTTGTAAACTGTAAAGGTAATTTCTGGACAATCTTTAAACAGTCTTTAGCATCTTCTAGTTCTGTGGTTACCAGAATCAGAGAATCTGAAGTCCCATTATTTAAAATGATAATGGGACTTCAGATTCTCTGATTCTGGTAACCACAGAACTAGAAGATCTACAGTGATACAGTGGCGCAATGGGTTAAACCCTTGTGCTGGCAGGACTGCTGACTTGAAGATTGGGTTGCTGACCTGAAAGTTGCTGGTTCAAATCTGAGGAGAGAGTGGATGAGCTCCCTCTGTCAGTTCCAGCTCCCCACGCGGGGACATGAGAGAAGCCTCCCACAAGAATGGTAAAAACATCAAAAACATAAGGCATTTCCTGGGCAATGTCCTTGCAGACAACCAATTCTCTCACACCAGAAGTAACTTGCAGTTTCTCAAGTCGCTCCTGACACGGAAAAAAACCCTACAATGATGTAATAAATCAATATTCCAAACTTCAGTTCCAACAGGAATCACACTTGGTGGCCACATGCACAACCAAAGGTTCTCTAATTCAAACTGCTCTTCATAACTTCCAAAGTAAAATATAGGAATCACAATTGATGTGTAACTGAAGAAAGAAGAGACTGAGGCCTCAACACCTACCATAGATGGTCAGATAGCTCTGTGATCTCTTGATGGGCTGTCGTGGGCGGCTGAGTGCCAGAAGAAGTGCAGTTTTTGGGGAGGGGTCTGCCATCTCTTTACCAGAAAGGGGTCGGTGCTTCCTCAGGTGGAAGGGATCCTTAGCGCTCTCGGTGCGTATGGCTGTGTCCTTTAGGATTTCCATGGGTCGTACAATCCGCCGGGTCTCAGCCACCAGGCTCCCCGAAAAGGAAGCCCCATCAGGCAGTGGATCAGTCTGCATGGCCGTCTCTGCCCTCTCTGAAGAGTGGCTTCGGACTGGCAATTCAGTGGAAATGCCAACATCCACCATGCTATTTTGAACCGAATTGGATACTGGGGCCATGAAGAGGCCATTGATGGAGGTGAAGGGGGTTCCTGAGGAGTAGGATGACACGGAGGAGCTGGACTCGGAGGTCTGGGACAGCTGTTGCAACTGGCCATTGGTCACTGCAGCAAAAGTGAGAAAGATGAAAATGAACGTGGAGAGAATCTTTCTATTCAGACCATCAATATCAGTACAGACATTAATAAATATGTGCAGATGTTACGAATATGAGAAGGTTGAGTTTTTGTAAACCACCCTAGAAACCTCCAACATGGCCATTCTGGGAGTTGTAGTAAAAAAAAAAAACTTTTACCAACTGTTCTACCGTTGCACATTGTACAAATGATTTCCCTATGCTCCGACTTTGGTATGATTGTATTTTCTCAGCACTGAATCACTATATTCTGTCATTGTGGGGAAAAACCTTATTATTTCCCTATATCAGGCATGGGGAACCTTTCACTCTGCAAATGTTTTGACTTACAATTTCCATTAGTCCCAGCCAGCATGGTCCATAACAAGTGACTGCGGAAGTTGTGAACCATAATGTTTGAAGGGGCAAAGGTTCCTCTGCCTGTTCTAGACAGCAGTCTTTGCTGTTGCAATTCCTGAGTTGATTGAGACTGCATATGCCATGAGTCCCTATATCGGTGGTTCTCAACCTGGGGTCCCCAGATGTTTTTGGCCTTCGGCTCCCAAAAATTCTAACAGCTGGTAAACTGGCTGGGATTTCTGGGAGTTGTCGGCCAAAAACATTTGGGGACTACAGGTTGAGAACCATATATATGCAAAGAGGGTAAGTATTGTAAATACCTATATATAAGTTTAGAAAATTTAATCAAAAATGACTCAAAAACCCTGGGTGAACTTATCCATGGATAAATGTAAGTACTTTACCTAAACTGTTATTTAAAAATATATCATTTCTCAACAGAGTGTCAAAAGGTGAGAACTTAACTCATCTTGGGAGAATCTGAAAGAAGCATCATCCCCTTCTATTTGCTCTGCTACTGCACCACTTTTTGAATGCCTGGCTGCTGCTGCTGCTTTCCCCTCTTTGTGGAATTACCCATGGGCCATATCAAAATCCATAACTTTGGCCCCAAAGGCTGACTTATACATGACTATATACTTAGTTTGCTTGCAGAAACATCTTTGGATACTCGTGACTGTTTCTTAGAAACCAATGCTCAATATATCATCACACTTGGAAGAAGTTGCACACATGTCTTACTTCTGTTGAGCCAGCAGTACTCAGCCACCATTTCCTTGTAAGCCGGGAACCTCCCTGTCCCCTAGATGGAAGGGACAGAAAAGACACAAGAAGTCATAGGATCAGTTGCTGCCTGCCCAGTCTTCAGAGTCTAATCTGATCTCAGGCGGAGAGACACCTTCATAAATAATGCATTCCCCACCGCCAGGTCCCTTCCCAGCTGAAACTGTATCGTCTACGTCTCAGGAGTCTGGGTCTCAAGACATCTTGGGGAGGGAAATTACTGGGCATTACAATGATGACAAAAAGGGGGATTTAGTACTGTCACTTTGGTAAGCAATGTGTTAGGAATCTCAGTTTTGCATGATAAGATGTCAGAGCCTAATCAGAACTGAGCACAAGGTGGGCGTGCCTTCTGCTTCTAGAAGGGAAGTTAACATTTTAAACACCAAACTGGATAATGCTGCAGGGATTCAGGGAATTATAGTCCAAAAATGTTTGTTTTGGCCTCCTCAAAGATTGCTTTTCTCATGCCACAGTGTCAGGCTCTATCCAGCCATCAGAAAGAAGGGTTCCACATCTGGTATAGATGTAGAACATACATACCAAGCCTGATTAAAGAAAATGGTATAAACTTTAGTGAGAAACAGAAAAGTTACAGGAATCAGCATACTTGTGCTTTTCATGGCACTAAAGCCTAAATGAGGAGGTGAGATCATGTTACCCTCCAGATGTTTGTTTGGGTTGCAAGGGCTAATAGTGAAGAATGATGAGAATTGCAGCCTGATAATATGTGAAAGGAGCCCCGGTGGCGAAGTGTGTTAAAGCACTGAATTGATGAACTTGCAGACCGAAAGGTCCCAGGTTCAAATCCCGGGAGCGGAGTGAGCGCCTGCTGTTAGCTCCAGATTCTGCCAACTTAGCAGTTCGAAAACATGCCAATGTGAGTAGATTTACTAATATATGAAAGGACACATGCATCCCAGCCTAAATGCAATAGTCCTAATTTGTATAGGTCCATTGAATCAATAGAATTACATAGATGTTGATATACTGCATTCTTGTTGATTCAGTGGATTTACTCAAATTGGAACTAACAATTGGATCAGTTTTCAATCATGACAAGATCCTTGTGCCGTCTTCTGTTTGGGTAGCAACCCTTTTGTTCTGCCCTTGACAAGGTACACAATGGTTCACCTTCATGGTCAGCATGATGTGGGTTTGCCCCTTTAGCACTTCCACTGCCTTGCTATGGCTGATGTCATCAAACTTGACTCCGTTGGCTGCAAGGACTTGGTCGCCGACCTTGATCCCATGTTTCTCAGCCAGCCCACCGGGATCCACTCTGGAAATGATGAAAAGTAGGAATTATTCTCCTACACAAACAGCAGAGTCTTTGGCAGAGAAATTGGCTGTATAGGCAAAGCAGTAGAGGCCAAAATCTGGTATATCTTCTTGTACATGAGAGAGAGAATAACAGAGGGTTGCAAGGATGGTGAAATAGTTCCTTCTCCAGCAAAACCTTTGAGAAATGCAAGTACCTTGATGCTTGTCCCTTGTTAACAATTTTGCCCATGGTTTTCAAAGCTGTCTGAAACAACAAAGTTCTACAGAAAGCAGCTTTCTGAAATCTGGTGCCTTTCGGATGTTTTGGACTATAACTCCCAGCATCCCTAGCCATTAATACCAGAATGAGATGGGTAAGTGCGGCCCTGATGCTGCATGTGCTCCCTCAAGACTGCTTTTGTGAGCTCAACCTGTCCAAGACTTCCCAATATTTACTGCTGCCCTTTGTATATTTTAGGTGTACATTACAATACTTATTTCACCAGAAAGGCAAGGCACAAAAAAAGGCAAGCCAAGGCAAGCCCAAGCGAAGACACAACAACAGCAGCAGTCAGCAAGCAACCCAACCAGCCCCAGTGCCCAGCAGCAGCAGCAGCAGCAGAGGCGGCTCTTTTAGGTAGTCCTACCCTTATATACTCCTGCCAACCTAGCAGTTCGAAAACATGCAAATGTGAGTAGATCCCGCTCTGGCAGGAAGGTAACGGTGCTTCATGCAGTCATGCCAGCCACATGACCTTGGAGGTGTCTACGGACAACTCTGGCTCTTCAGCTTAGAAATGGAGATGAGCACCAACCCCCAAGGTTGGTCACGACTGGACTTAACGTCAGGGGAAAACCTTTACCTTTACCTTACCCTTATATACACTCCCTGCCCTCCCTGCCCAGCCCACTTCAGTTATTCCTTGGCCTCCTATTGGCCAAGGATCACCTCCTCCCCGTCTCCTTCTCTGACACATGAGGAAGTGATTGCAGACATGGAGGCCATGTGGCTGAAAATGAATCCAGCACGATGACCGTGACACTTTCATTATTGTGTTGCCTATCGTTTTGTATGAAAATGTTGTCTATCGTTTTGTGTAAACAAACTGTCGACACAAAATGGTAGCACGAAGGAAATGAAGGAAAAAATTTGTGCACATCTCTAGTAGTTATATCTCCTTACTCCTCTTGAGAAGACATATCTTGCACAAGAGCACAAGTAACTTCCCAACAGGATGTCAACTCACACATTTAACTTGATAGTATACTGGCCTTCACTGTGATCTGGATTCAAATGCCCTGAACCCACACTCACTCTAGGATCTTGAGCTGAATTTTGATCCATGCACTAGCTATTTGTGGATGAAACATTTTCCCTCAAAGGCAAACCATGACTAACTTGATAATCCTGTATGTTCCGCTGATCTAATGGACTGAAACAGGTGAGAGCAGGAAGCTTCAGGCTAAGTAAAACCTACTTGGAGACGTAAATGCCAAGGCCATACTCCTTTCCCCCACGGATGTTGAAACCCAAACAGTAGTCATCCGATGTGGTATAGAGGTGGACAATTCTCCGTCTTCCAATCTCAGAGCTGGTGTCTGATGGAGTTGTGCTGCTTCTTTCCACAATCAAACGCCGGTTGACCACATCAACCCTAGGTAAGATTTTGAGGGTGACTGTAAACTGACTTTTCACTTCTCACCATTTTTATTTTTGAATAATTCTCCAGCCTCACCTATGAACATTAGATAAACCCAGGGGTGGTGGAACACTGATAACCACGTTTTGCAGTCTTAGCCCTGCAAAAGAGCTCACTATGAACCTGAACTCACAAATGGGAGATCACTAGGGAACCCCTATGTATGCCATCATGAAGGAAGAATGTTAAAATATACATAAACACTAACGTTTGATGAACTTTGGTGAAGAACTCTAACAGAGTACTCAAAAGCTTTGCATTTTTATTGAAATTGCAGTTTAATATTTGTTTTACTTTTTCTTTATGAATTGCTACAGCCTTATTAGTATTTTTGGAGTATGCGTATTAAAACAGTTCTGCACAGCCTTGGCTATATCCCTTTAGATCTTCTTCCTTCTTTTCTTTTGTGCAGTCAGATTCTTTCTGACACTTATTACTATACATTTCCAGTCTTATATTATGCACACAACCACACCCCACAACACCAGGGTTCTCCTATGAATTGAAGTCGGATGAGAGAATTTAGCCCAGTAACCCCATGTCACCCTGACCCCTTGCTCTCCTGTTCCCTGGTTAGAGTTCATGTCAATACCATCACCTTGTCTCTCATGAAACCTGATCATTCTGTCTCTGCTCCATTGAATCCAGTACACCTTGCCCCCTCCCTCCCAACAACACATTGTGATTTTTGGTTACCCAAGGCCTGCTAACAAAAGGGTGTCACCCTAGTAGGCAGTTCCGCTTACCATGTGGTCTTTTCTCTGGAGAACTTTATCCCTGGCACTTTGCCCATGCGTCTCACGACCATCCGCAGCCGGTTATTCCCCGTCAGGACTTTGACTGCACTTCCCATTGTAATGTTCTCCAAGCTCACACTGTTCACCTCTGTGATTTTATCTCCCACACACAGCCCAGCCTGTTCTGTTGGTGTTAAATACAGATAGCTCAGATTGGTTTAGGGATTGAGATATTTCCCTACTCTTCCTTTGAAAATTACAACATTAGTGCAATTAAATAATGTTGTTTTAAGCATGCTTAATGCGTACTGGCATATTTTGCATTTATTATTAATACAGACTCTGGCTTATTAGCTGGATAGTACATTCTTTACATCTATACCACAAATAATAATTAACATAGTTAATTAACTAATTTGTTAATTAACATAGTTAACATAGTTAACAAATTAACATAGTTAACATATGTTTTGGGGTTATTCCTCAAATGTATCCATTTGATACGTTAGGCATGTGAATAAGACTACAAAAGTACAATACAACACCCATGTCTGCAGGACTGGTGTCTTCTACACTATAATTTATCCATATGCAACAAAATATATCCTGTCTTTGCATTTTCTAGGCCCTCTAAACTCTTTGGTATTTTGGGGCCAGGGATCCTTCATTTCGAGTAGGGTTCATTATTATCCACAGTTTCACATATATACCCAGGAAAATATTTCCTACAGATGCAGGGGTGGTATTGTGCTTTGTAACTATTTGTCCACATGTTTGAAATACTACCTCTTGACTACAGCATTATATAACTGTGTGGAAGATTCCTTGTGAATAAGAAGGCTGAGAGGGGACATGATAACCATGTTTAAATATTTGAAAGGAGGTCATATTGAAGATGATGCCAGCTTTTTTTCTGCTGGTCCAGAGACTAGGACACAGAGCAATGGTGTTATGGTTGAGCCTTCGGGCTCCGGTAATAGAAGAAGGGGTCGTAAGACTCCTCGAGAGTCAGACTCCTTCGAGGAGCGTGAAAGAAAGCGGCTCCGGGATTTGTTTGCAGAACCGACAGATGAGGACTCATTTGAGGGTTTTTCTGAGGGTTTGGAGGAAGAGATGGCCAGCTCGGAGGAGGACGACATGGAATGGACTCGTGTGAGGGAGGATTTGGGTGTTGGGGAAACAGGCAATGAAAACATGGGAGGTGATTGGCGGGTTGCAGGATCAGACCCATGGACTGGCTGGAGGGATGGAGCGGGATCCACAGCTGGGGATGCTGTGGGGCGTAGTCAAAGGTGCTTAAGCTCTGATGAGGATGATGATGTTGGGGCGCCTGGAATTGGGATGGCAGCTGACAGCGATGATGAGCTTGAACTGGGATAAAATGGGGTTTGGGATCAATGTCTAATTGCGTTGGGCAAGGTAATCTGGACGGACGCTTGGGCTTTTGTTGGGGAACTTCCTGAAGACGGGTGTGCTTCGTTACTGGATACGTAAGTTTACCAAGGACACTGGGCATCGACGGCGGGAGGAACTGTGCGGGGTTTTTCTCTGTGCAACTTGTGTTTAATCTCGATAGCTTGGACCTCCGTCGTCTTTTTGACGGGCAATACCTACTCACACTGGATTGACGCTGGACTGACTGACTTCGATTCCGGATTATCCCTTCTGCTGGCTATCGGTGAGACCTTTGGATTCCTTGACGACTACGCTTGGCTAAAGACCTCTGGACCGGATTGGGACCCTGCTGACTGCCGTTACCCTGACTACGACCACGCTTTTCATTCGCTGCAGGAAGGAATAAACAAGCCTGGTTTATCCCCCTGCTGTTTCTGAATAGCAGAGAGGAATCTGCCACCAGTCTGTTGTTTACATTCTTACTCCTGCTGATTCTCTTTTGTTTGCATTGTTTGCCAGGCTGAAGTAAGCACTTTTGATTTAATCCGGATTATACTTCTGTTTAACCCGGTTTATCCATTTGAACTATTTAAGCTCAAACTGAGCTGTTTTTTGTTACTTATCACACTGAAGTCAAGTGTTTGCCCTGTTCTTTGTTTCCTACGGACATTTTTTAGTTCTGTAACCTCAATAAACTGAGTTTTGTTTTACTTGCTGGCGTTCTGTCTCTGACAAATGGTTTCAAACTGCAGTAATAAAGATACTACCTAAACCTTGGGAATAATAATAATCTTCTATACACATAATAAAAGTGAAAAATGTGTATGTGTGTATATGGAGGAGGTGTCCACTTACACCGACAGCCTCCCACCTACACAAACAGCTATAGTTCCCACTGAGCAGGAGACTCCAATGACTCTCCCTCCGCTGAAATGCAGGTTATAGTGAGCGCCATGAACATGTAGCCCAAACCCTGCCAGTGTCCTCCACAAATGCCATTCGGCCCCCCACCCAACTGAAGGTTTTCATGCGGGGACAATTTCACCCTAGTTGTTCTGTTTTTTTCTGTAGAATAAACATCCCAGGGTTCAATGTGTTGTCGAAGGCTTTCATGGCCGGGATCACAGGGTTGTTGTATGTCTTTCGGGCTGTGTGGCCATGGCCACACAGCCCGAAAGACATACAACAACCCCATCCCAGGGTTCCTTAATTTGCATGACTGCCATCCACTGCCTCTACCTTAATCCTTTCCTACTTTTCCTATGACTCACAGCTAACAGAGGAATTGATCAGTAACTGAACAAGAGGTTTGGGGAGAATTCAAGAGTTGTACTTGACCTACATCCAGAGAGCACTATTAACCCAATCAACAATGGATCTGGACCAAACTTGCCACGGACAATGGGACTTGCAGTATCTTCACTGATACTGTGACCCCCACCGACAATGCACTGGGGCCAAACTTGGCACAGAGAAGCCCCGTGACTAACTGAACATACTGCAGGGGTTTAGGGGAATGGACCTTGGTTTTGAGAGTTGTCGTTCACTTGCGTCCAGAAAGCACTGAACCCAGCTGATGTCAGATCTGGACCAAACTTGGTACACAGATCCAACATGGCCAACTGCGAATACTGGCAGGGTTTGGGGTGATTGCCCTGGGAATCTGGGAATTGTAGTTCACCCTTATCCAGACAGCACTGAACCCAGCCAACGATGAATCTGGACCAAACTTCAGTGATATTACCTAACATCCCAAAACAAACAATGCCTTCTTCTAATAACCCAGGCACCGCTGGGTCTCCAAGCGACTAAATAATGAAACTTTATTTCTAGACCATCCTCTCCCCAAAGGGTGATTCACATACATATAAAAGGCAAACATTCAGTGCCATAATTGGGATCATCTTCCAGATGGTAAGAGCTGTACAGCAATGGACTATGCTGCTTCACAGGGTGGTGGAGTTTTCGTCTCTGAAAACTTTTAAGCAGAAGCTGGATGGCCATCTGTCAGGGGTGCTTTGATTATATGTTCCTGCATGGCAGGACTGGATGGCCTTTGCAATCTCTCCCAACTCTATGATTCTATATGTTTATAATGGAATATTTTATAGATAGAGTTGCAGATATATTGAAGAAACATAGCACACATACAAAAATATACTCCCCACCCCCCAAAAGCAAAAGCTGATTATGCATCAAACATATAGCTAGCTATGAGATCATGGTTACACTCTGTTTCCAGATCTGACTCCTCACCCCCAAGCCCACATTAAAATTCAAGCAGCTGTACTGACTAAAGGTGTCCCATAGTGCTGGTAAGTTGTGGCACATCCAGTGTGTGGTAGCGTTGGACAGGACCCCACAGGCTTCATGTTTCTCTTAATTGCATGACAGCCAGCTGGTGGGAGGGAGTTGGACAAATCATCAGTATTTTGCTCACCAGTCCTGATGTGGGTACTATACCATGGGTAATGTTTTGCCTATTCTTGCCAGTGGTTTTAAAATAAAGTTATGGATTGACAACTAGAAATAATTATCATCTTGCCATTCACAAGTCAGACTGAGAAGTGAAGAGCTTTGCTTACCTGCACTGCTGCCCTCTTCCACCTTGCTGACAAAGATACCCAGGCCATGTTCTGAGCCTCCGCGCACACTGAAGCCCAGCTTCCCATCTGCACTCTTTTCCACAGTAATGGCATTGATGGCATCACTCTCATCACTTTTAGCTATAATGATAATAAAACATGATTTATAACTATGAATGGGTACTGCTAATAACGTGTATTGTGCTGCAATGACCAGTAAAATGAAATATCCATCTTCTACCATAAATGCATTGGAGCCATGGTTCATCATCTGACTGCAGTCTCACAAATTACATCTTGCAACACATGGTATAAAATAACCTGATAGTTGAGATTCTAGAGAAGTAATGTTGGAATATTTGTTAAATTGTGCCGTTGTGACAATGAACACAACAAATTCATTCCCTCCTATTCACAGTAGGCATGAGCCTAAACTCCTAGAATTTACCAGATCCTGTCTGATCCTGTAAACTAAGTAGCATCAGGCCTGGTTAGTATTTGACAGAGAGACCATCAGTGAGTGCCAGGTGCTGTAAGCTATATTTTAGAGGATGGAAATGGCAAATCGTTATTTCTGGATAAATCTGACCAAGAAAGCCCTGTGATATGGTTGTCATAAATTGGAGCTGATTTAGAACTTCATCAGATGAGCAGGAGGGAAGTGGGGGAAAGCATCGGGAAGGGTAGAGAAACCATCTTATCCCATTATTTCCTGGCAAGGTTCATCTCTGGGGATGGCCAGCCATACCATGATTTTTCCTCATATTCTTTTCACCTACCCTTGCTACCCCCTGCTTTCTGGAATCAGAAGTGAGGTAACATCTGACTTTTGAGAACAGAGTCTTCTCTCTCTTGTAGCACACTGGCAAGACGGAGTCCCATGGGTGGCCACCAGAAGTGGCTGTGCATCATGGGTTAGCCTCTGTTTGACTCTGTTTTGCCAGCATACAAAAATGGAGAGAAAATGTGATGAGGTCCATAAAGGCACATAAAAATATCCACAGCAGAAGCTGAAAATAGTTACAGTACATGAAGTGGGTTGATATACTGTTTGGTAATTATTAGCCAGACTTATGACCTCCTAACTTTTGGGATTCACTTTAACAGTTGCCAACAACCAAATATGATCATCAAAAACTTCCCTTTCAGCCAGCCAGGACCCCAGCTGAAGGGTTTCTGAGGAGTAGAGAAATGTGTTGTCGAAGGCTTTCATGGCCGGGATCACAGGGTTGTTGTATGTATTCCGGGCTGTATGGCCATGCTCTAGAAGTATTCTCTCCTGATGTTTTGCCCACATCTATAGCAGGCATCTTCAGAGGTTGTGAGGCATGGAGAAACTAGGCAAGGAAGGTTAACATATATCTGTGGAGAGTCCAGGGTGTGAGAAGAGTTCCAGGGACGGCTAATGACTCTGAACAAAGGATGCCCTCCAGGCAAGAGACAAACCTTTCCAATGCTAATTAAGGTGATTAACTGCAACATTCACGCTGACTTCCAACTGACAAAGAACTCTTCTAGACAAGGGAGCTTTTTGTTCATCCTCCCCAGTTGCAATATTGATGAAAATCATCCCCTTTGGCTTGATGTAATATCTATAATTTGTGGGAAAACATCTCCCTTTGATGCCCATGGAAAAAGGTTTCCTGAAGATTATTTTTCTATGTGTTGAGGAGAAGAATGTTTATCGGAAGTCTTTGTGGGAAAGGATTAACCGATCCCCCTACTCTCTATGAAATCCTGGGGTACAACCTAATTGCACAATGATATTTTTGATCCAAAAATAATCGCCATGGCTCATCTTCATGGATTCCTGGGAACTGTTGTTTGGGGAAAGACTTCACCAGAATTTGGAGTTTAGATAGTTGGGATGGAGTAGAGATCTTTGAATCCCTAATGAAACTGCAAATTCCACAATTCTACAGTATAGAGTTATGACAGTCAAAATGGTATCAACCCTCTATAGCTGTGCAGTGGAAGTCAGATTTCTTCCTTCTCTTTCAATTTGGTGTGAATTTTATAAAGCCGGTTGCAATTGCTAAGTGCACAATTAAAACAATGCCACATTGTGGAGAGTGATGTGGCCCAGCAGGGTCTGGAAAGTTACTTAGAAGTCAAATAATTACAAAGACACACTGAAGCCATCTATACCTGAGCAGTGACAGATGCTGCTGTGAAATCCAGAGCATTGTCTTATGATTGCTCAGTTACAATTATCTTCACTACAATATTGCAATTATTTCTCTTAAAAGTGACTTCTCAACCTCTGAGCCTCAAGTGCCAAATGCCTTACCTTCAAGAGGTGTATTGATGAGGATCACTCTTCCCATGGGAGATGCAGTGCGGAAGCCTCGGTGGTTCCCATTCATCAGCCGGTTCTGCCGGCTCAATAGGAGTTGGTTAGCAGTGCTGACGTTGCTGCTGGAGCTCCGAGAGTGACTGGGAAAAACAAAATCCCCATGGAATGAATCCGGTGCCTGTGCCATGGCAAGTCTGGATGCTGCGTGTTCATGAAGAGAGATACCTTCACCGGTGATGCCTATGGGTGGCTTGGAGGAGAACTCTGGTTTCTGGGAAGTGGAGACATCTGAGGCCTGTGGTAGTTTGCTACATTTTGGCCCCTTAGGTTGCTTCCCACCAGTGGAAACAGTTGTGGGCCATATTTCAGTGGATCATAGTATTACTTCATGCTGTCCCATTTTGTTGATAATGTTAAACCCTGGGGTGTCTCCTTAAGGGGGATAAGCCTCTGTCTTTATACTATGGGATCCAGTGGAAACATCTTGCTTCTCAAGGGTTCAGGTCAATGGTCCTTCTCTTTCTTCCAAATTTGATCTGCTATATTAAAAAAAAACAATGGTGACAATGGGAATTGACAACAATAACAAACATCCCTATCAAATTAGATCCCAGCACTTTCAGTCAGGGCTCTTCCAGACAGACCCAAAATGCAGAACCTGTCGTGGTTTTACTTGAGGCATCCAAATGTTGTCTTAGACCTTATCTCCTTCCCCTTCCACCTATCCCCATATCCCCCCCCCAAAAAAAAACGCATCGGAGAAGCCTGCCGGCAGTGCAGGCCCCTCTGGAGAGCTCTCCTGGTGTGGGAGGTCCCTATCCCCAGGGAAAGTAAAAAGTTGTAAGATTAAATCCTGGGAGGAACTAGAATACTATATCCCAGTTCCTCCCAATATTTAGTTCAGTGTAGAAGAGCCCTCAGATTTAGTTTGGAGTTCTCTGTTCATATGATGTTTAAGGTGATCTGTTTCTTCTGAATCAGAGATAAAGCATGACTTTTCTTTCTTGTACCTTCTTATACCATCTCTAGCCCCTGGTCGTGCAGCAGATTAAACTGCCAAGCTGCTGAATTTGCTGGCCGAAAGGTTGGTGGTTCGAATCTGGGGAGTGGGGTGAGCACCCCCTGTTAGCCCCAGCTTCTACCAACCTAGCAGTTTGAAAACATGCAAATGTGAGTAGATCAATAGGTATAGCTTAGGCAGGAAGGTAACGGTGCTCCATGCAGTCATGCTGGCCACATCACCTTGGAGGACAGAGAATGCCGGCTCTTCAGCTTAGAAATGGAGATGAGCACCACCCCCCAGAGTCGGAAACGACTAGACTTAATGTCAAAGGGAAACCTTTACCTTTTTTATACCACCTCAGAAGCTTATACAAGCAGAGTGTCACTTATCCAAAATGTTTGGAACCAGAAATGTTTTGAATTTCAGATTTTTTCAGATTTTGTAACATCTGCATTTCCATATAGATATATAGTGAGATATTTTGGAGATGGGAGCCAAGTCTAAACATGAAATTCTTTTATGTTTCATATATATCTTAAACTCAGAAAGTTTTATGCAATATTTTAAATAAGTTTGTGCATGAAATAAAATTTGTGTACATTGAACCATCAGAAAGCAATGATATTGCTATCTCAGTATCCCATGTGAACAATTTCAGATTTTGGAGTATTTCGGCTTTTGGAATTCTAGATAAAGAATGGTAAATCTGTACTCATTTGCTTTTGTAGTTTCTGAGTGGTCAAACATATAAAACTTATTCAATTATTTATAAAACTGAATCCAAATGAGACAGAAGTGCTTGCTATCAAGGGACGTAAGCTCAGGATGGAGTTGTGTCAATCAGTTTTTGCTGGGGTTACACTCTCCTGAAAGACTGTGTTTGCAGCTTGGGCGCGCTCTTGGTAACCTCAAGGTTGAACTTCTGCAATGCGCTGTACATTGAGCTACTTTTGTACCAAATTCGGAAACTTCAATTAGTTCAAAGCATGACAGCTAGATTGGTTACGGTTAGGGGAATATCTAGGAGTGAGCATATCACACCCAATTAGTTGCCAATTAGTTTCTGGACAAAGTTGAAAGTGGTCGCTATAATCTTTAAGGCCCAACATGGTTTGGATCTAGGTTCACCTACAGGACTGCTTTATCCCATATAATCTGCCCCTTAGGATCCTGAGGTCCTCTTGGGAAGGGGAGTGAACCACCAATCAGCCAGAACCCAACTGGCAACTGTCAGTTGCCCAAGACTGGAATGACTTGCTGGCAGAGATTTAACAGCTAAATCAGTTTTCAGAATTTAAGACACAAATGAAGACCCATCTCTTCTGGCAGGCCTACCCAGTCAACTTGGAAGCATGAGTTTGGGAGTTGTATTCTACTATAATGCCACTGTATTTTGATCTTTTTACCCTGTGTTGTGGTGTATGCACATTATAGTGATTTATTTTCATATATGTACTTTGTTCTATGCATTTTATCTTTATGTGTTTTGACTGTGTTATAGAGGCAGGAGAAGCAGGTAACAAATACTACTACTACTACTACTACTCACATTTATATAGAATGGGCACGTCAGTCTATTGTGGAACATTAGCACAGTGTAGAGAGCCATCCATAAGTTTAACTTCACATGGCCCCTGAATTATATAGGGCCTGAACCAAGTGTCAATCACACAGAATATGGTCAGAAATGGCAAAAGTTACTTTGCTGCACTGCAGTTTGCATGATTCCCCAGCCAGCATGGCTAGTGATAATTTTTTGACGGATTCTGGAAGTTGTAATCCAAAAAAGTAACTTTTCCAGTCTTTAGATATGTTCGCCTCCACTACAGCTCAGTTTCTTATAACATAGTGGTTCTCATTTCCTTCTATGAGATTCTGTTATGACAGTGGTTCTCAACCTGTGGGTCCCCAGGTGTTTTGGTCTACAACTCCCAGAAATCCCACCAGTTTACTAGCTGTTGGGAGTTCTTGGAGTTGAAGGCCAAATCATCTGGGGACCCACAGGTTGAAAAACACTATCATAACAGAATCTCATAGAAGGAAATGTGTGAGCTGTTCATTCAAATTTGAATGCCTTGATTTACTTTCTGTTCTAAATGTTATCACAAAGCACTATGACAGCTATTCTTGGCTTTTGTCTTAGTGCCATATAAATAAATATCATGTGCTTCTACTTATAGGATGGCTGTACTGTTTAATCCTATGTGAAGGTGTAAAACCATGTAGCTGATGTTTCCCTGGGTTGTATATGTGTATAAGAATCCATTTGAAACAAGCCTTGGGTATAGCAACACATCCTTGGCTGTGAAAATGAAACCATAGCTAAAAATAAACCCTGCATTAATATTCTAAAGCACATTTTTCCATTTACAAAAGTGAGAAAAAGCAATAAAAAGATTTTATGTCTACAGAAATGTCAACACATCCAATACCACCTCATACACAGTGTTAGTTGAATTCCCTCTTTGAAGCTAGGATATTTCATATTAATTTAGTAGTCCTAGAGCTGAGACATTTTGTATTTACAGTCTTATGGTATATGGTGAGTAAATTCATTTTCTCACAGCTAAAAATAAACCTTCTTTCAGTAGTTTAATAGATGGGCAGAAGCATTCAATGTGGGAAAACTATTACGCTCCATAGATGTTACATAGAATGAAAACAAATTTTAAAAACTGTGAATTAAGCTAACTAGCAAAATAAAAATGTTTAAAAATGCATCAGATTCCTTTTCATTTTCATATTGTCATTATATATGAGGGATTTAAGTTTAGAAATATTTGTTGGATTAAGTCATATATTTCTAGGTTCATGGCATGGCAATTTTAACCACATCTTTCTGGATGAGGAATGACCGAATCAGAGCTTGGAAATGATTACTATTTTGGACCACAGATAACAGCACCTGTAGTCCACATTCCCAGTAACAATTCCAAGTTCTGAACAGGATATACAGGCAGTCCCCAAGCTACAAACAAAATAGATTCTAGGTTGCTGTGTGTTTTCCGGGCTGCATGGCCATGTTCCAGAAGCATTCTCTCCTGACGTTTCACCCACATCTATGGCAGGCATCCTCAGAGGTTGTGAGGTCTGCTGGAAACCTGGATATCTGTGGAATGTCCAGGGTGGAGGAAAGAACTCTTGTCTGCTTGAGGCAAGTGTGAACACTGCAATTGCCCACTTTGATTAGCATTGAATGGCCTTGCAGCTTCAATGCCTGGCTGCTTCCTGCCTGGGGGAATCCTTTGTTGGGAGGTGTTAGCTGTCCTTTATTGTTTCATGTTTGGAAATCCCTTGTTTCTGAGTGTTGTTAACTATTTCAGGAGCAAAGTTCCCCTCCGAGGGGTAGATTTCTCTCCCATCCTGTTGTCTCACCCCCATTCTTAACTATGAGTTGTTTGTAAATTGGATGTTTGTACCTTGGGGATTGTCTGTACACCTCTTCAGCTATAATAAAAACAGAATCTTTGATTCATTTTCTCAAAAATTGTATTACAATGACTTGCGGTCTGTGCAAACATGACATGCTATAACCATGACAAGTAAAGCATAAATCTGTATTCTTTTTAATGTGCCAATTATACTCCAGGATATGAGCAGATCTAGGAATCTGTGATGTGTTTAATTCAGTTAGATTGTACTAAATTGTGCAGAAAACAGACTGTAGTTTAGCCAAGCTTAAATGTTTTAGAGCTCAACCCTGTTGTCATATGCACAGTTACAGAAATGCAAGTAGGTCAATAAAGATTTCAAATATATATTTACATCACAATAAATAATGTAAAGAGATATCTAGATTACAAAGATAACATTCAAGATACACATTTTAAAAACTGTTCTGTGTGTAGAACTCTGTACATTTGCGCTTTCATATGAGAAATACATACAGTTATCTATTCTGTCCAAACAATTAAAAATTATGATAAGGGGAAATGTGAGTAATCAGCAAATCCCTTCTATGCATTTCCCATTACAATACCAGTGGCACATTGAGGAGCAGGCAGAACTAAATGAGTAGCTCAGTAGAAGAAAGGATTAGAATGTGTGTCATAAATATACAATATGACTAGAATGCCTCCTAATGTCAGCATGGCAACTAAACATGGGACAGTGGTTTGAATGTTGGGCTAAAACTCAAGGAGACCAAGATTCTAATTCCTGCCCTCTCCCAAAAAGGTCACATATTCTCAGCTTCAAGGGAATCTTGCCAAGACCCACCATGCAAGGTCCTTCTTTGAATTGCCATATTGGAAACCACCTGAAATCGCACAACAAAAACATCAGCATGCTGAAATGTTTTTGGGTTTTGAGGTTTTCCCTCTGAAGCTACTACAGTATGTTCAACAGAGTTAGGTCACATTTTCAATGGAAAGACTGAGAAAAGAATCATTAGTGAAAAATTATTCTGCAGCACAACCTCAGTCTGCATTGAACACTTTTTTTCCTGAAAATAACCCTGGGCACTATGGGGACTCTGTCACTTTGTCAGGATCTTTGAACACCTTGCTGTCTCATCTTCTGTAAGTTCAAGATTAGTCAGTATAGCATACTGTTAAAACAGCCAATGCTTTGCTCTGGACAGCCTTGCTAATGATATTGTTGTAACAGCTTTCGTTACAATTCTTATTTTTTTATTATAAAGTTTTCTTCCAATTTTGATGCAAAGTAAGGAATACGCTGAGGCTGTAGTGGCACAGTGGGTTAAACCACTAAGCTGAAGAATTTGCTGATCGGCAGGTCGGCAGTTCAAATCCGCGGGATGGAGTGAGCTCCCGTTGTTAGCCCCAGCTTCTGCCAACCTAGCAGTTCGAAAATATACAAATGTGAGTAGATCAATAGGTACCGCTTCGGTGGGAAGGTAACGGCACTCCATGCAGTCATGCCGGGCACATGACCTTGGAGGTGTCTACGGACAACGCCAGCTCTTTGGCTTAGAAATGGAGATGAGCACCAACTCCCAGAGTCGGACCCGACTAAACTTAATGTCAAGGGGAAACCTTTATCTTTACTTAAGGAATACTCTGTAAAGCTCCCTGTTACATACAGGTTCAGCATGCCTTATCTGAAATCCAAAATAATTGAAATTGCCTACAGCGGAGGCTGAGGTAGTGACACCTATCTTTTCTGATGGCTGAGTGTACTCAAACTTTGTTTCACATACAAAGATATTCAATGTAACTAAATAATGTTGTGGACCAATCTTTAAATAACCTACCTATCTCTTCCAAACAGATTCCACATTTTAAAGGCATTGTGTTCATTTAATTTTAATCTCTTTAGTTACTAAAAAATCATTGATAGAAAGAACAATATTAGACAACAGATGTTAACAACAGAATTATTGTTTGTTTACTATAAGTAATATTTTTGTCTGCTTTATGATACACGGTTTATTAAGAGTGTTGATAATATAACATGTTGTATGATACTATCCTGGAGCAGAGTAGGGGAGTTTCCCCCCAAAAATAATATGTAGGTCCAACTTACATATCAGAACACATCTCCCTTTATGAGCCAGTTAGAGTGCTATGATTGGCTGGGGAGATCTTGCTCTCAGCCCTCAGGGGTGCGATTGGTGGGGACGAGAGACAGGGCCTTCTTGGTGGTGGCCCCTCGGCTGTGAAACTTCCTTCTCAGTGAGAATAGAATGACCCTCTTCCCTTCTGGTGTTTAGAAAACAGTCATACGATGAGTGATTGCACTACCGAAGCAGCTAAATGACAATCACGGCGTTGGTGTAATGTCTAAATGTCTTATGCCCATGTTTGATGTTTTTGGTACGGTTTTTGATGGTTTTAATTCATAGTTATATGTTATTGTTTTAGATATGTTATGCATTGCTTTTATATGTATGTTCGGCATTGAATTTTTGCCATTTATTATGTTGTACATCGCTTTGAGTCCCCACAGGGGTGAGAAAAGAAAGGCAATAAATAAATAAATAAATAAATTATCAGAAGGTTTACAATTACCAGTATTTGGAAATTATGTTCTATCAAGGAAGTAATATTTGAAGGTCTTGAAGAATATTGTAAAGTAGTAGTAGTAGTAGATACTATATAGTAGTAGATATTCTGGTAGTTATATATATCATTGGTGTGTTCTATTTTGCCTTTTTCTTGACTAATAAAATATTTATGAAAAAATATTAAACATATTGTGTATGAATTTATCACCAGTCTGTCTTTGTATCTGTCTGTCTGGTGCATATGAAACATAAGAGCTTAATGTTTAGATTTATGTTCCATCTCCAAGGTATCTCATTATGTATGCTTAGGCAAATACAGGTACAGGCAGTCCCCAGGTTATGAACAATATAGGCTCTATAGGTTTTTTTCTTAAATTGAATTCGTTTGTAAGTCAGAACGGGTACATTTACTAATAGCCAAATATATGTATTAGCTTTGGATATTATACGGAAAGATTAATACTCCTGTTGTGTTTGCTTTGCTGCCTGTGCCCCCATTCAGAAGATTTCAAATAGAAGATGGTTTTGAAAGGTAGCAGATTATAGGAGCTGTCTTCATAGATGTGTTAGCAGCTTATGACACCTAAATCATTGCCTTCTCCTGAGAGCCTTCACCCGCTTCATAGGAAATATGCTAAAAAACAGGAGCTTCTTTGTTGAGTTCCAGGGCCAGAGAAGCAGACAGTGAAAACAGAATAATAGCCTGCATCAGGGGAGCCTGCTTGCTCCATCAATGTTTAACATCTACACAAATGACTAGCCACTGCCAGAAGGGACAGAGAGTTTCATCTATGTTGACGATTGTGCCATCACCGCCCAAGCAGGGAGCTTTGAAATGGTTGAACAGAAGCTCTCCAAAGCTTTAGGTACTCTTACAGCCTATTACAGGGGAAATCAGCGGGTTCCTAATCAATCTAAAATGCAAGTGTGTGCTTTTCACCTTAAGAGCGGACAAGCATCTCGAGCTCTGAAAAGGGAATCCCACTGGAATCCCACCAAAATACTTGGGAGTTACCCTGGACTGTGCTCTGACTTACAAGAAGCACTGCTTGAATATCAAGCAAAAAGTGAGCACTAGAAAAAAATGTCATACGAAAGCTGACTGGCACAACCTGGGGATCACAACCAGACACAATGAAGACATCTGCCCTTTTGCTTTGCTACTCTGCAGCTGAATACGCATGCCCAGTGTGGAATACATCTCACCTCATAAAACAGTGGATGTGGCTCCTAATGAGACATGCCATATTATCACAGGATGTCTATGCCCCACACCAATGGAGAAATTATACTGTTTAGCCAGCATTGCATCACCTGACACCCACCAGGAAGTAGCAGCCAGCAATGAAAGGACCAAAGCAGTGACATCTCAGGCCCATCCCCTGTTTGAATATCAGCCAGCATACCAACACCTTAAAATAAGAAATAGTTTTCTAAGATCTACAAAGATACTTGCAGGAACACCTCAGCAAGTGAGTGTCCAAAAGTGGCAAGCTAAAACCAGGAACTCAATCAGCAGCTGACGCCGGATGAGAGACTCCCTCCTGGACACACAGAAGACTGGGTGACATTGAGGATGCTGAACAGACTGCGCCCTGGCACCACGAGATGCAGAGCCAACCTTAAGAAATGGGGTTACAAAGTGGAGTCCACGACATGAGAGTGTGAAGAAGAGCAAACCACAGACCACTTACTACAATGCAATCCGAGCCCTGCCACATGCACAATGGAGGACCTTTTTAATAGCAACACCAGAAGCACTCCAAGTGCCCAGCTACTGGTCAAAGGACATTTAGTAGAATGTCAAGTTTTTTTTATTTTGTTTGTGTTTTCAAATACATTACAACTTGTACCCTTGGTTTGCTTCTGACATGATAAATAAGATAAATAAATTGGATTTTGAAAAATTTGGCTGGTCCCAAGCATTTTGGATAAGGGATGTTCAACTTGTACTATGATAAAGATAAAGGTAAGGGTTTTCCCCTGATATTAAGTCTAGTCATGCCCGACTCTGGGGGTTGATGCTCATTTCCATTTCTAAACCGAAGAGCTGGCATTGTCCATAGACATCTCCAAGGTCATGTGGCTGGCATGACTGCGTGAAGCGCCATTGTCTTCCTGCCAGAGT
Organism: Anolis carolinensis; assembly: GCF_035594765.1. NCBI lineage: Eukaryota > Metazoa > Chordata > Lepidosauria > Squamata > Anolidae > Anolis > Anolis carolinensis. The sequence continues at coordinate 231,829,563 of NC_085843.1, forward strand.
ACCTATTGATCTACTCACATTTGCATGTTTTCAAACTGCTAGGTTGGAAGAAGCTGGGGCTAACAGCGGGAGCTCACCCTGCATCCCAGGTTCGAGCCACTAACCTTTCGGTCAGCAAGTTCAGCAGCTCAGTGGTTTAACCTGCTGCACCATCAGGGGCTCCTTTGTACTATGATATCCTGACATTATAACAAGTACTAAAAATATAAATTTTAAAAAACATTATTCATAAGCTTTAATAACAGCTGACCATACTTTTCATATGAATTCTTACAGTGCTGTGATGTGCATCAGTCCTGCTTGCCTTTGCAAGGTAGAACGGATGAAGTTATTCTAGTATCGGAAAAGCTGGAAAGCCCTGGAGAGTTCTCCCTTTCTGCTTTGTGATCCCACAACAGGGAGGGAGGGAGGAGGGGGATTTTCCAGACTATTCAGCATCATTGATACGTAACCCTCACCCGCCCCCCTTGTATCCCTGCATGCACATTAGCTGGAAAGTAGCTGAGTGGCCTGACCTTAATAAATAAGTGATGTCATCCCTTCCATTAGAAATGCAGCCTGGAGGCGGAGAACTTACAAACACCTGTGAGCGAGGAAGCGATATGGGGCATGCCCCACTCTCAAAGGCCATTACTAGGCGACTCCCCAACCACGAGCTTCCTTCCCTTTTATGAGAGCAGAGCATGAATTTTCAGCACTCTGGACAGCTCCCTTGAAAATACCTGCATTGAAGAGCACTTATCTAGGTAAACATTCCCTTGTCTTACTCCTTTCTTCAAGCTGGCAAGGCATCAAAGACCACACAGATCATTAAGAGAGACAAAGAGTGATCCCTTGAAAAATCAGGAATAATCCCCAAATAGTCTACCCCTTCCACTCCTCCTCACCTGACTCCATGTTGCTCAGCAAACTTCCTCACCTGGGACCAGGCACACGGTGGAGCCTGCAAACCTGGTGGTTGACAAAGGTGCCTCCCACTTCTGTCAGAGTAGGAACAAGGAACCTCACAGGTCAGAATGGCTGTCAGTCATCCCCAGCACTTCCTCATTACATCTGTCCAGGATGGAAGGAAAGCAGCCCGATAGGGAGAGTTTAGACTGGAAATGTAACAAGTGCAAAAGAGTGGCAGCAGTTGCTTTGGACAAGTATTTTTTGCCTGGAAAATAGGTATGTTGTTCTGCTCGTGTGTGCTCTAAAGTCAAATGGTATATGATATATGTTGTGTGTGTCTTTACATTTTCTGTTGACTTAAGATACTTTGATGAATTTCACAGAGTTTTCTTAGGAGACAGATATTTAGAAGTGGTTTTGCCAGGTCCTTCCTCTGAAATATACCCTACCATGCCTAGTATTTACTGTTCTTCCATCTAAATATAATGTGGTCTGATCCTGTTTCCAAGATCAGTGCTTTAGGCACTTAGGCGTGTGTGTACCTATATCCATATCTATATCAGTGCCTGTATCTACTTCTGTATCTATTATTTGAAGCAGATTGTGTTTCTTAATTATTGAAACATATTTTAGATAGCAAAATACTTCATTGGTGGCTTCTTGTATTTTGATACTTTTGATATAGTACATCGCCTGATGGAGTTTCGATGTACTCGGTTATATATATATATATTTCATTTTAATGTGTTTTATCAGGGATTTTGTATTTTGATTTTTTAAAAAATTTTAATCTTTATTTTGTTCGACATCATTTTGTTTCTTAAGTTACAGTTAGTTTGTTTATATTGTCTAATGTGCTTTGTCTTGATGTAAACTGTTTTGTATGGTTTTCTTTGGGCATTGAATGGTTGCCATATGTTTGGAAACTGCCCTGAGTCCCTTTATTATTATTATTATTATTATTATTATTATTATTATTATTATTATTATTAGTAGTAGTAGTAGTAGTAGTAGTAGTATCCTCTTTATGTGTCTTGTAGATTTATGAAAATAAAATAGAGCATTACCTATATTTTTGTGGGAAGGAAGGTGTATATCTGGTAAATTGAATAAACAAAATAATCTTAAATGCACAGACTTACATGTATATATTTTCATGTGTATATTTCTGGTGGGTGGTTATTGGGTTTCTTATCAGAGTCTGTCCTTTAAATTCAGTATCTATACTGCTAAAGCTTATCTCAAAATATATTCAGTTTTATAGACAACCCATTTGAAGTTTGTTCTAAAATCTAGAGTGAATACACTGCGTAATACATTGAAACACGGAGAGACTTAACATCTAACATTTGTCATTCCTTCTGTATATGGCTGCCCCAAATCTTTTGCAGATAAAAGTATTTTATTTTCCATTACAACAGGAGAATAAAAGCCAGATTCCTGCTGTTTAGTTTTGTGATTCATTGCTCGTTGGTAATATTATTTATGGCTAGTGGAATTCTATTATTGTTAAATCTTCTATATATAGTTTTTCTTGTGGATCATAAGAAGAAGGAAGGTCAATGGATAATCTAGGACACAACTCCTAAAAGTCCTGCTGGCAGGTATGACTTTTTTCTTTAACTCTGATTTGATAATTCAGGAGCAGGCATCAGAAAAAGTAAGAAACTCTTTTAAAATGCTCCTGTCCTTATTTTAGCTTTATCACATAGACTACAGTTGTTGACTTCTCTAAATATACACAGACTATGTGGACAGCAGTTTGACTTTTGGATCAGTACTGAGGAGACTTGCTCAGCTATGATCCATGGAAGTGATGGTGGCCAGTTACTGTTTCAAAGCCTAGCATGGGGTGTATCTACACTGTATAATTAATGCAGTTTAGCACCACTTGAATTGCCATGGCTCAATGCTATAGAATCCTGGTATTAGTAGTTTGGTAGCACTTTTTGAGAGCCCCTGGTGGCGCAGTGGACTAAACCACTACTCTGCTGAACTTGCTGACTGAAAGGTTGGCAGTTTGAATTTGGGGAGTGGGGTGAGCTCCCACTGCTGACAGTTCGAAAACATGCAAATATGAGTAGATTAATGGGTACCACTCCAGTGGGAAGATAATGGTGCTTCATGCAGTCATGCCGGCCACATGATCTTGGAGGTATCTATGGACAACGCCATTTCTTTGGCTTAGAAATGGAAATGACCACCAACCCCCACAGTTGGACTTGACTAGACTTAATCTTTACCTTTACCATTGTTGTTTATATGCAGCACTTGGAGTTCTTCTGTGAGCCACCCCAAGTTCCTTTGGGGAGATGGTGGTGGGGTACAAATAAAGATTTATTAGTATTATTTATTAAAACAGTCTTATTTTATTTGTGTTTGTTTATTGAATTTATATTCTGCCTTTCTCTCAAAGTGAGATTTGTGGATCTTAAAAGATCCTGGCAGATGTTTTAACTGTGTACAAAACCCAGTCCAGTCAAATGTACAGACCAGAAAAATTGTTTGCTTTTCCTATGAAGCTATGTGCTTTATTACTCGTCAACAAGTTGAAATACATAGTGTTTCAAATATAAATGCCATCCTTGAAAAAACCATTCATACAAAAAAGAGCACTGGGCTATTTTCAAAGAAAGATATAGACAAAAGCAGAAAAAGAAATGTACCATTTATTGTATCTAACATATCAAAAGGTTAAATAATTAGTTCTTGGTCTGTGGAAGTAAGTACTTATACTACAATACAGTATTTTTGGTCATAGAGGCAAGACTGAGTATTGGTAAATTGGTTCTGTTTACCTTCAACTAGCTCACTTTCAGCTGATCCCTGCCAGGATGCAGGTGTGTATTTATGTGGGAGGTAGACTTTCCCTTATAACATGGAAACACAAACAAAATTGATTGATTTTTTTTGTCATGGCCATCCTAGCTCAAAGGCTGTAGGCAAGTAATAATATTCCACAAACCCCATCCTGCTGAGATGCTATTAAAATCTGCTTGGATTGAGGCTTTCCTTTCCAACTGTAGAGTAGAAAACTTCTCTGAAGAATCCCTTAGTAACCCCTACACTGGTCCACTAGGTTGATATCACTGCAGTAACCCATGGTGTCATCCCCATATACCATACCACAACATTGTAGCTAATATTCCAAAGAATTGACAAAAATCAGTGACTATAAAAACTATCAGTAATGAAAACAACAGTGTGTGCCTGTAGCACATGCAGATGAAACCAAATGATTTCAAGTGTCATTGTAACTGGGTGAAAGCTTCAGCTAGAGTGCATATGCACTCAAAAGTTCAAAAAGTAAATCAGGATAGAGTTTTAGTCTTTTAGGTATATTGATACAATATTTGGGAAACTAGGTTTACAAAAATGTATTTATGGCTATATTTAACTACAGGGCTATTTTTAGAAAAAATAAATACATTTCTGCTGAAACACTGTGTATAAGGGTCCTTCCACACAGCCATACAACCCAGAATATCAAGGCAGAAAATCCACAAGATCTGCTTTGAACTGGATTATCTGAGTCCACACTGACATATAATCCAGATCAATGTGGATTTTATACAGCTGTGTGGAAGGGGCCTCAGTCATTTTGGTGTCACCCATTCTGATGGTGTCACTCAGTGTGGATTACACCTCCTGGATCCCCTTAGCCACTGTATATATTGAGCCCTGCCACTGTATAGTATGTCATGAGAGGGGCTATAAGAAGGAGGGGTCGAATTATACATCTTGCTCCAAGTCACACTCAGTGGACCTGATAACAGGTGAGAACAAATGCAATTTGCTTGGTGTATTGGTACAATGCAAGTTAGCACAACAAGCTCCTCTTGGCTTCCTTGAAATGTCTACTGTTGGTCATACTTTGCTCATGATGTTAAGAAATATTCATTGCTTCAAGGCTGGCACTTATTCAGCATGTCTTGCAGTAGACTTCAAAGAGACTGGCCACAGAGTGCATGCGGTAGAAGATCCCCAGTGGCAGGGAGATCTTGACTACAATGGCCCAGAGCGTGAAACCATAGAAAGACTGCTCAATTTGGCTTACCAAGTGTGGGCGTGTGCCATAGGCATACAGAATCCAAACCTAGGCAAACAAAGGAGATAAGGAAAAGGATCAGATAGTCCAGGTATTATTTGCATAAATGTTGCTATATCAATACAGATGTGTATTTCACATGTGCTGCATGCTACTATGGTGGCCACCAGTAGTGTAGTTATAAACTTTGATTCTTGGTAAATTCTTCTATTATCAAGAGGACTGCAACAATTCTCAGAAAGGAACATGAAGCTGGAATGTATGTGACATATTATTGGGCACATGATTTTTATATCTTCTTTCTTTCACATGTTTAATTAAGTGTTCGCTGAATGAATATGTCATGGTGAATGAGAACCTTTTCACTAGGTTGTAAAGTAGGCTGTGGTTTTACTATCAATAAAATATTTTTTTCTCCCATTAGTGTGCACAAAAACTTGTTGGGAAGTAGGCTAAGTTAGATCCTTTCTAAGCAAGGAAGATTTAAGCATATGCATAATGGGATAGTGAGTCTATACCTGGTTTTAGTCTGAAGCATAAAGGAGTTGTTTAAGATGCTGAGCTCATTTGGGGAATAGGATTCAGCACATTAGAGAGCTCCTTTGAAATCTGAACTAAAGCCCAGAATGGATTCATTATGCAAGGCAGCAATCCACTGTTACTGAAATCAATGCCATCATCATGGCATTTGTTTATGCAACTTAATGGAAAGAGAAATAAATTTCTCAGTAAAAAAAAGAAAAGAAATAAGTTTCTCAGTAAAAAAAAACTGTGGAATTAGTAATAATGAATAAGAGCATTCATATCTTCAGATGCATCTGGGAGGGATAACTAAAATAAGTTCAAAGAAAGATGGCAGTTTTTAGGACAGCTTGAAATGCTAAACATACCGTAGTGAATAATATTCCCTTTCTTTTACAATGAGGACTATCATGGACTTTGAAAATACTGTATATCATGTTCTAATGGTGCTCTTCTACATTATACCATTAAGACCCCATCTACACTGCATATAATGAAGTTCCAGAATGCAATTGAACTGCATTGAACTGCATTACGTGGCAGTATAGACTCATATAATCTAGTTTAATGAAGTTAAATTGCATTTCTGTGAGATAACTTTCTCTTCCGTTTAAACTGCCCTGGGTTGACTATGTGGTCTCAACATTTTAGGGTCTCTTTTGCTTTTCCTTTCTCCCTCTGACAATGAACATTTGCCTCTCTCTGTGCAAAATGTAGCTGCATTGATATTTTTTACCTTTTACCTCTTCTAGAAGATGAGATTAGTAAGCTAGTTAGCTCCAAGACCTTTTCTATTAAGAATGTATTTTTTTTTACTTCAATAAATATTTTTGAACTGAAGTTCTGACTCTGCAATCCTGAACCATCCTAAGGAACAGAAGCTTATCCTTTCGTATCAACACATAAGTTTCTGCTGGTTAAGGAGTATACTCCTAGTACTCTGCTATATTTTGATGGAATCACCCCAACTGAGGGTTGTTTAGCCTAACAGCTCAGATTCCCCAACATGCTGAAATAGCAGTTAATGTTAAATGGCTTCAGAGAGAGTATTGTTTCAATTTCCTAGCAGTTCTGTTGGATTGTCTATTGCTACGAGTCTTCACATCACCTCCAAACTAAGTGAATAGAAATAATATCTATATTTTTGCAGCACCTCTGCTTCTGATACAAGCTGAGCTACTCACCGAGATGTTGTAGAAGATGAGGAGAATTGAAATGTTTTGTAGAATCTTTCTTCTGATGCTTGGTTTCTTAGGTTCTCCTTGAGAAGGAAGAATTTGCAATTGGGGCTGGTCAGCATCATAGTCGTTCAATTGCTGAGATAGTTGACTGTCTAAATTGGCCACAAAGTTGGTCACTGTGTGAGTTTTGGAGAAAGATTCATTGCTGTTTTGCTCCATAGGAGATCTAGAAATGGAAAACACCCAGCTGCTACCAGCAAATTCAGTATTATCTTGAGAATCGGCTTCATCATGGGAGGGGCTAGAGTACAAAGCTTCAGTAATGAACAGATTCTGTCCCAGTATTTGAATGGTCTTACAGAGAGAGAAGCAGAAGTCCAGGAGATGGAGACTGCCGCTGGCATGGAGAAAGAAGATGGCTACCAATGAAAATATGGACACCATGAGGGGACCACAGGAGCTACCCAGAAGCAAGGTAACATCCAAGTTTCTTACCACACTCTTATCGGAAGAAAGAGCTCCACCTTTTCTCTTCATCCTGTAGGTGGTGATGCCAATCAAAGTCGCCAAGAACATGACTGACAACAAAACGGAGTTGAAGATGTAGTATGTTCGAAGAGCTTCAGGAATGGTTTCAGGCAGCTTGGCGAGCACTCCAAATGAGATCATCACCCCAAAAGTTGCTGAAATGGCCAAAGCCCCTAAAATTAGTCCCACAAAAGCCCCACTGAGGTGGAAGTGTGCCTTCTGGCCTATTGGGGGCTTCTGGTGATGGCCTTCCCTGCCAGTGTTCTTCCAAATGATATACAACATTGTAGAAGAGAAGAGGCTGAACTCAATGTTGAAGGGATGCAGGTAGGCAGCACCCTCCGAAAAGCTGTGGCACAGGCTGGTGATACAAATGCAGCTGTTGGTGCTGGGGCTGCCTGGAGAAAAACCAGGAAGAAAGTAGCAGGTATCCTTTCTGTTGGTACTGCAACAACAAATGATCTCCGAAGTTGTATTATTATTAACAGCACTTCCATTTATACATTACCTTTCCCCAAAATCTGGGATTCCAGGTGCCTTACAAATTAAAGCGAGAATGCAAAGGAATCTTGTAACATTTTAGGGTGCATCAGAATTAATGCAGTTTGACATGATTTTAACTGCTATGCATCAATGTTATGGAGTCATGAGGGTTGTAGTTTTACGAAGTCTTTCGCTGTCCCTACTGAAGATTGCTAGTGCTTCACCAAACTATCAATCCTAGGATTCCATAGCATTGAGGCATGGCGGTTAAAGTGGTGCCAAACTACCATACATTAATTATACAGTTTCAATGCACCCTATGGAAGCATATGGTACCAACTTCACTTTCTCAGTTTGATTCTAAGGTGCTATGAAATGCCTTTGCATACTAAGATGGCTATGGCTTTAATTTAAAATAAATACAATATAATTAAGAACATAAACATTAAAACAGAATCACAATATTTGCAATACTGAAACAATTTAAAAAACCCAACTAAGCAGTAATATAGCATGTTGTGAAAAGCTCTTTCTTTAAAAGCTTTACTTTAGTTCTAAAATAAGTCCAAGGAAAAACCGTAAGGAGAGGGCTATTCTGATCTTCTTGGAAAAGGAGTTTGAGTGAGGTCAGTCACTAAGAAATTCGTGTCTCACATCCCTACCAACCATGCCTGTGAAAGTGGTAGTATTGAGGGAGGCCTCTCCTGAGGGCATTAAGTGCTGGGAAGGCTCATATGGAGATATGCAGTTTTGATTTGGAGAGATGCCTATCCTTTCCCATTAAGAGTGCAGACCTTTCCTGTTTTTTTTATTATTAATGGAAGTCCCTGAGGGTTGGATTTGGTGGCCCTTGTGGTCTCTTCCAACTCTAGTAGCTGGATGGGAGCCTGCCAACAAATACCAGGTATTGCGGGCTATATTTCGGGGGGGAAATTGGCAAAGCCATCTTTAAGGATTCCTCACATAAGAAAACTATGAAATTCATAGGGTTGCCAAGTTAACTGGTGACTGGAAAGTTGATCATATTTTAGAATTTGGCAAATCCTGTAGTCTGTCATTGTCCTTTTACAGACCTCTACCACTTGCTGAGAACATCATGACAGAATGGTTTGAGCACTGAACTACAATTCTGGGAACAAGAGTTCAAATTCCTGCCTAGCCGTGGAAACCCATTTGATGACTTTGGAATAGCCTGACTGTCAGTCTCAGAAAACATCATGGGCAACAGCTTTATGAACAACTCTTGCCATGAAAATGCCATGATTATGTTGTGTTAGAGTCGCCATAAATTGAAAATAACTGAAAGGTACACAAGAACAACTGTTCATTGCTTTCCTCTCCCCAATAAGAAATATAGACGGTACCATGAGGAATCTGAGGGCTATCTCCCTTCTGAGCATCATAAAATTCTTCTAGCTGCTTCATAGATTCATCCAGCACCACACTCATCCACAGGAGCACATTAGTAGCCAAAGTATGCATCAACCCAAACCTAGAAATTAAAGATAAATAAAGAATCTAGTTATGTGCTGTGTTATGTGCTTTTGAAAGATATTCTGTCATTTTACAGTTGTGATGGTTCAAAATTCGGACTGACTTCTAGTCACCAACTCAACTACACTATTATTCTCTCAGACTTTATTAACAATTCATGCTGTCATTTTACAGAGCCTGCCCATCAGGCAGAGTGCAACCAATACATCTGCAGAACATGGTGGAAATGGGAGAGCAGTGGCGAGAGACCTTGCAGCTATTCCTGCTGTAATTCCCAGCTCATTCCCATTTTCCAAAGGTTGCTGTGACCAAGCCATTGACATCTCTGACCCATTCCCTGTTCAGGTATCAGCCAGCACGCCAGCACCTTAAATAAAGAAATAGTTTTCTAAGATCTACAGAGATACCTTCAGGAACACCCCAGCAAGTGAGAGTCCAAAAGTGGCAGGCTAAAACCAGGAAATCAATCAGCAGCTGATGCCGGATGAGAGACTCCCTCCTGGACACACAGAAGACTGGGTGACATTGAGGATGCTGAACAGATTGTGCTCGGGCACCACGAGATGCAGAGCCAACCTTAAGAAATGGTGGAATCCACGACATGCGAGTGTGGAGAAGAGTAAACCATAGACCACCCACTACAATGCAGTCTGAGCCCTGCCACATGCACAATGGAAGACTTTCTTATAGCAACACCAGAGGAACTCCAAGTGGCCAGTACTGGTCAAAGGACATTTCGTATAATGCCAAGTGTTGTTTAACTTTGTTTGTGTTTTCAAATACATTATAACTTGTGCCCTAGGTTCGCTTCTGACATAAATAAATAATTCTAGACAATACTTGTTTACTGGTATTGACAATTAACTATCCACTGCAATGACTCAAGATAATAGTCCTACCTGTTTATATGCTGGTGTTCTTGAATGCAAATCTTAGCATTAAACAACAGCAACGAGACCTGTACAGAGATAAATGCAAAATTAAAGACAATGTCACACTATTACTGGCTCTGAGGCAGAGATAATGTGACTGCCCCAAGTTCACCCAGTGGGTTTTCCTTGTTGAGTGAGGATTTGAATCGTTGTATTTAGAGTCCTAGTCCAATGCCTAAACCAGGACATCATTCTGCCCCACCTGTACTTTCCCAAATTACTTCTCCTTTGAGCTGCAGTAAGGCTCAGAGGTGGGAGGCCATGTAGTCCACACTAAAGGCTTTACACGCCCGTTTTAAAACATTTCTTTGATTCTCTCAAACCTGGTTTAACGCATTAAATAATGCAGGCATTTTTCAAAGAAAATCAAAACAGTAGAAGGAAGCCAAATGGCTTAAAACTGGATGTGGACTTGAATGATCTGAGGAAGAAGGAAGTAAAGAATGCCTGCTTACACTTTGAAGGATGAATCTGGCTTAGCTGAGATTGCTGTAGTTTCTCCACCAAGTATCTAAATCAAATCCAACCTCACCTGAATGATGGTGAAGACAGCTTGTACAACAGGGAAGGTGGTGATTAACATCGAGGCACAGTGCTGCAGCTCATAGTAGTAGCCCAAGGAGAGGCAGTCCAAAACCAGTGTGGCCAGTGCAAAAAGAGACAGTCCCCCTGCCATGACAAGAAAGCACTGTCACTCCAAAGCATTTCACAAGAAATATACTTCAGACTTCTCTTTTGCCTTCCTTTGAAGCTGAGAGTGTATGACCCACCCAAAGTCACCCAGTAGACTTCCATGGCTGAGTGGAGATTTGAACCCTGGTCTCCAGACCACTACACTACATTAGCTCTTAGCCCTTCCATATTACATAATTATAGCGCTATGATACTATGTTAACTATCATATCTTCTTATTGAATCCTGGGATTTGTAATTTGGGTAGGCAATAGTTTTCTGGCTGAGGCTTATAAGGGCCCCTCTCTCAACTACAGATCCCAGAATTCCATAGGATGGAACCACAGCCCTTTAAATAGAATTGATCCCTGGAGGAAGTAGCTGAAATTCCTCCAAGGTGATTGTTAGTTAGCATGAATTTCTCCATGTGAGGATTGCACAGCCCACCCAAAGGAATATCTTTGTTTATCAAAGAGCTTTTTCTGAAAATACAGGGCCCCTTTTAGTATTCTAGAAGCCTCAAGAGTGGGCTTTATCTTTGAAGAACTATTTAGGATCCTGATAGTTCGAACTGCATTAAATGGTCAGTGTACATGGGACTTAAGAGTGTTTTGCAATTTACGTAATCTAGCTCACAAGGTTGTAAAGGCAAACATAATAATTTGTCACAGCCAATTATAAGACAAAGGGTTTGTGAGTAAATTTTATTTTCTATTTTGCTCGGTGCAGTCCTTCAAGGTCCACAGCATTCCCACTCTTATAATGCAGGTGTCTTTGATTTCTCTTTACCAGAAATGTCTACATTTTGGAAGGGCAGGATAATTCATGGCTAGGGACAATTTTCTCATGTTTTTGACAACCGATGATCTTCCAGATGCCACTGAATTCCATTTCCCATCTGCTATAATCAACTTGCCCAAAGATGAACCCTGACTTGAGAAAAAGTTCCTCCAGACGTTAGGGGCTACTGGTTTTCATCCTTGGTGCATTGCAACCAATTGTATTTTTGTAGTACCTCTACCTTTGAGCCAGCTTGCTCCAGCCTGGTGATCCTGATGCATTTTCAGTTGCCTGTTGTTGGCTGACTGCCATCCAAACCAGAGCATCCAGACGCAGGACGAAATCATGAGTGCCCCCAGAAACGTAAGGACATTGCGACTCAGCAAGCTGTGCTGGTGCATCTCAGCAAGGAGCACAGCACTCCCCACAAAGGTCAACAGGACCAGATAGAGCAGGGACAGCAGGGAACTGGATTGTGTAGTGGATGCCATGGGTGGGTGACTTCTCTTCGTTGTGCCACTGGAATGTGGCAGGGTGAAGTTCTGTAGAAGAGCATGATGGTCAAGACCAGAGAACAGAAGATTAGGGAGGTGCACACACATTTTGCAACTGGTTAAATCCATATCACATACTGTATGCATCTTCACACAACCTGCTTTCTCTCACACACACTGTCACACACAGGCTTATAATAGTGTGGGAGCTAACTACATGTCCTTTTTTCTATTTTGCTGTTGTTTGCCTTCAAGTAATTTCGGACACAAGGTGACCTTTGGCAAACCTATCATGGGGTTTTCTTTCGACAGGACCACATCTTCCACAACAACTAAAGGCAGAAGCAGTTTAATACAGCGGAAGTAAGAACATAATACATGTACAGTACAACATAGATTGCAAATGTGGGCTTGATTGGAAGGACTATGGGGCTGATACTTAGAAATTATAGGCATCCTGCATCCTACAAAACATTTCTGGGGAGCAATTTGCCTCATATTAGGTAGACGGATTTATGAGAACTTTTTTCTGTTTTAAGTTTGGAGAACGTTAGAAGCCCAGACTGCAATAAAAGTAATAGTCACATATTATTTATGCAGGTTGAGTCCCACACACTACCAAGGAAATCTGGAACCATTAAACAGACCTATGTGTTGGAGTCTCCAGTGACGGGATGGGTTAAACCCTTGTGCTGGCAGGACTGCTGACCAGCAGTTCAAATGTGGGGAACAGGGTGAGCTCCATCTATCAGCTCTAGCTCTCAATGTGGGGACATGAGAGAAGCTTCCCACAGGATGGTAAAACATCTGGGTGTCCCCTGGGCAACGTCCTTGCAGACAGCCAATACTCTCACACCAGAAGCTACGAAGAAAAACTCCAAGCCTTTTGGACACTGACAGATGATTTCAGTTTCTAAAATAAGAGAACCTCTCCAACCACTCTGGAATTGTGGGATTTAGACTCAACCTCATCTCTCAAGAAAACTTCAAACGTATATATCGACTGATCACATTAGAATCACAGAATTGGGAAAGACTGCAAGGACCATCAACTCAAATCCACTGCCATGCACTAAAAAAACTCCTGGACCATGCCCCTTCAACTTCTGTTTGAAGGCCTCTAAAGAAGAGGAGTCCACTACTTTCTGACAAAGTCAATACCACTGTTGAACAGCTCTTAGGGCCCTTCCACACTGCCCTCCATATCCCAGAATATCAAGGCAGAAAATCCCACAATATCTCATTTGTCACACCCAGATAATGTGGGATTTTATGCCTTGATATTCTGGGATATAGGGCTGTGTGGAAGGGCCTTTAGAGTTAAGAAGTTCTTCCTAATGTTTGGGCAGAATTTCCTTTCTTGAAATTGGAATCATTGGTTTCTATTCGATTATTTCAAGCAGCAGAAAACAAGTCCACTCTATCTTGTATGTAACATCCTTTCAGGTGGTGAAGTGTGTTAAAGCACTGAGCTGAAGACCGAAAGGTCACAGGTTCAAACCCCGGGAACGGTGTGAGTGGCCGCTGTTAGCTCCAGCTCCTGCCAACCAAGCAGTTCGAAAACATGCCAATGTGAGTAGATCAATAGGTACCGCTCCAGTGGGAAGGTAACGGCGCTCCATGCAGTCATGCCGGCCACATGACCTTGGAGATGTCTACGGACAACGCTGACTCTTCGGCTTAGAAATGGAGATGAGCACCAACCCCCAGAGTCAGACATGACTGGACTTAACATCAGGGGAAACCTTTATCTTTTTATCACCCAATCACTAATACAATTCTAATCACTAATATATCAGTGATAAAACACTTGAATATTAACTCTCATAATGAAACCTTGGGTATCTCTAAACTGTAACATTAATGCAGTTTGGTACAATTTTAATACCACATTTCCATGTTACGGAATGTTGGAATCTTCAGTTTGGCGAGGCACCAATAGTCTTTGGCAGAGAATAGTAAAGAGCTTGTATAACTACAACTCCCCTCATTTAGTAGTATTAAGCATGACAGGTAAACTGGTATCAAACTGCATTAATTTTGCAATGTAGATGCACGCCTGGATCCCTGATTTTTTTTCATTCCCTCTTCACTTGTTAAAATATATATTTTTGGTTTAAAATTCACGGAACTGACCATGCTGGCTGAATGCATTCTATGAGCCTTTGTCCTTAAAAATTATTTTTCCAAGGCTCCCAGTCTTTTTCTTCTTGCAAGAACTCACTCACCTGGTATTGTCACGCTGCTGAGACCCCAAGTCTTGTGTCTCCCACTCCTGCTAAGAGGTAGCTGTGGCAGAAATCTGGGGGAACTGGCAGGATGAGGCAGTAATATACCTTCAATGATGCTCCCAGGAGGTCTGCTGGGAACCACTCCTATTTGCATAAGTAGGGGCAGGGAAATCAAGATTTTCAAATCTGCCTTCTCTCCCTGCCCTGTGCTTGTTTTTCAAGTGCCTTACTGCAAGCTACAGGACACAACAGTAGAAGCATACTTCCCAGCACTATATCAGAAAAATGAAGCACACTTGTTTTACATTTTAGAAAATGAAAAGGATTTTAATGCTCCGAAAAGCTGACAAAATAAAGGAATAATTCCATGGGGTGACATATCCCAAGAAAAAAAATACACATAATCTAGGCAAACATATTTTATTCATTTCTAAAATAAAAAATATATTTTCAGAAAGATTTCATTCTCTAATACACTATTCCTAATTGCACAATCACATTTGAACTATAATTTCAATACAAATGATTATGCCAAAATTCTGAGTTGCAATAAAAACATTATTTTATACTTAATTCGACATGGTATTTTCAAAATGAATAGTCTAAAACCTATGTATATTTAGTTCATGGGATTTGGCAGGGTTTACTCTCAGGTTCATGTGTACAGAATGCATCTTAACCAAACATTTAATTAATTCTTCAGACAAATACTTTTTCATTTAGACATACTTTTTTTGTCGCATAAGGACTTAATACATGCATTTGAGCATCAGCTTTTCAGAAAAGTGTAGAAAATTACATGAGTTCTCCTGAACAGCCAGAAAAGGATGAACAATGTTCTAAAATTAGATGCAGTTCAAATTGTAATTGCCAAAATCCACATTTTACTGAATATGGGGAGGGGGCAGCAAGACGAGGGCTTAGCCTCCCTAAATACGAATTCTAAACACACACATTTTCTTTGAGTCTCCAAACTTCTAGTATTGTGATATGAAAACTCCAGCAACTTGGAACTATGTTTAAGTATCCCAAGGGGCAGCTGAAGTTTGCAAGAGATTGTGAACCAAGCTAATGTAAGCCATTTTCATTGTCTCACTCTCTGCAATGCTAGAAATTTGTGGACTGAAGAACAATTTGTGGAGAAATTATTATTTGAAGAGGCAGTGCCTTCTCTTGCATCCTTCAATAGCTACACACCTCTGGTCATTATGTAACGTACAGCAAGGCTTTCCAAACATTTCATGTTGGTGACACACTATTTAGACAGGCATCATTACTCGACACGGTAATCCTGTTTTACAAACAAACCGCAGGTTAAACTAACTCCTTATAAGAGATATGAACACATACATAAATAATAATGAAATATGTGGACATAACATATCTCATGAAAACCTCTGATTTATATATTTTTTAAATACAGGCAGTCTACAAGTTGTGAACAAGACAAGTTCTGTAGGTTTGTTCTTAAGCTGAATTTGTTTCTGTGTTGCAACAGGTACATTTTAAAGTGTAACTCCAGCCATATATATAAAATGCTTTGGATAGAATAGGGAAGGTTAACACTGCTGTGGTGTTTGTTTTGTTATCTCTACCCCTGTTCAGAAGATTTCACTCCACTTTCTGTCTTTGTGATAATTGGATTTTGAAAAAAATTGGATTCTGATAGAAACAAGGATTCGTGATAAAGCTTCCTCCATGATAACTCTTCCAGAAGTAAATTTCCCTTTCAAGGGGTAGATTTCTCTCACTTCCTGTTGTCTCACCCCCATTCTTAACTATGAATCGCTGGTAAGTCTGATGTTTGTAACTCTAGGACTGCCTGTATATTGTTTCTTGTTGATTTCACATAGACTTAGAAGTTTCCTATTATGTTCCTGCAACATGCAGTTTGGAAAGCTCTATACTATATATATAGTTTTACAAGATACCTAGTATGTGAGGCCATTCTACATGCAAGCATATTTCCTGCAAGAGCTCCTCCCTTGACTCTTTTAGCTTATATAGACCCATAGGCTCTCTGTGACCTTCAAAGAATGCACAATGTGCTCGTAAAAAACCAGCGAAACAAGTCTGCCAAGAGTCCTTGAATTTAACCCCCATCCTAGCCAAATTCTAAACCCCTGTATTCTGCAACCAAGATGGTACAGCAAGCTCACCCATAAACAGCAATGTGCCTTCAAAGGATGTAGAAGCCCTAAAGGCACCAGATCCTGTCTGATGTTAGAAGCTAAGCAAGGTCAGCTCTTGTTAGTACTTGGATGGGAGACCAATATCAGGTACTGTAGGCTACATGTAAAAGGAAACCACCTTTTGTATTGGGAGTTAAGCAGGATCAGCCCTGGTTAGGACTTGGATGGGAGACTGTCAACTAATTGACTCAGCTATATTTGAGTAAGAACTGGCAAATTACCTCTGAGTCTTCCTTGCCTAAGAAAACCCTATGAAATTCATGGAGTCACCACAAATCAACATGCAACTTGAAGACATACATACCCAACCAATCAATTCTTTCAGGCTGACCTACCAAAGACTTTGTTGTCATTGTTAATTGCCATCAAGTTACTTGGACTTATGGTCAATCTATGAGAGGTGTCTCTCCTGCTTTGCACTGAGCAATGCAGAAAAGGCATTCTGCACATGTTCAGAATCACTTGGTATTAACATTTCCCACAATCCAGAGGTCTGTAAAAATAACAAACCCGTACATGTCTTGGGGAGATGAAACACCTTCTTCTGAAACTCATCCAGTCACCATAAGTCTGTTGCTTTCCTGATCTGGATTGAAAGATGGGGAAAGGCACTCTGTGCTTGCTCAGTCACTGTTATCATTTCACATAACCTTGGGGCGAGGAAGAGTTGTCATTTTTACAGGCCCCAAGGTTATGTGAAATGATAACAGTGACTGAGCAAGCACAGAGTGCCTTTCCTTTCTGCTGCATCCCTATAATAAAAACTTTATTCTTATATCCCACCACCATCTCCCCGAAGGGACTCAGGGTGGCTTACATCGGGACCAGGCCCAGCATAAACAAGGGTAACAAAGTAAACAATTATAACATATAACAGTAAAATAATTAAAAACAATAAAAGCAAAAGTAAAAAAACATCTTTAAAAAGACTTCTACTGACATCATAGCCAGTAGCCAGGAAAAGTGGGCATGTTCAGATATGATAGGGCAGGTGCCCACCTACTTAACTCTGGGTTCATTCCATGCCAAGTGTTCTAAACCTTCCCACCATCATGTCTCCAATTTTGTTCAGATTTTAGCTGTAGCGCTACTCAGGTGTTAAACTAAGTTTCCCCAAAATCTGAGGACTCTCACTGCAATAGTTGCACATCTAGACCCTCTTATCTGAAGGGCAGTAGTCAGCGTGCGCACGACATTTAACAAAATGCCATTTTTTGAAGTCTAATACAATTGAAGCTATTGCAGTTAGAGACATCACATTTTGGGAAGCTCAGTTTAAATGGTGCTACAGCTAAAATTTGAACACAATTGGAGAACACGAGGGTGGGAACGTTTCTTAATTTTAGACCACTTGGCATGGAATGACCTTCTGCATAATCAACAGTCAACTTGAAGGCACAGGGTGCATCTATGCCATGGCATAGCGTTGGATTATAGCAGGGATGTAGCAGAATGGAAGGAGATATAGATATATATGTGTATCTTTCCATTTTGCTAAATCCCTACTTAGCCGCAAGGTAAACTGATAGGTGACAGCAGTCTGTTCCTTTTGGGATTGGGACTAAGAGGAGAAAAGGCACTCTGCACATGTTCGGAGACACAGCAATCATCTCACACAACCCAGGGCTGTGTAAAAATAAAAGCTCCTTACATCTGTGAGAATACATACCTATATATACATAAATAAACACATAAATATTTTTTAAAATACTCCTTTCATTCTGCTGCATCCCTGCTCAACTGAAGAAGAAATTGGCAGGTGATGGCACAGACACAGGTGGTTTGTTCCATTCTTAGTTCAGACTGAGCAACGAGAAAAAGACGCTCAGGGTTGCTGTTTTTTGGGCTGCATGGCCATGTTTCAGAAGTTTTCTCTCCTGACATTTCGCCCACATCTGTGTCAGGCATCCTCAGAGGTACCTCACAACCTCTTTTGCATTTGACTGCAAAAGACCCACAATACCACAGTGATTCTGGCCGTGAAAGCCTTTGACAATACAAAAGGCACTCTGCACATGCTCAGAGTCCCCATGATTAATATGGGGCGAGGAAGGGCTAAGTATAATATATCAGTGGCTCCCAATCTTTGGGCCTCCAGGTGTTTTGGACTTCAATTCCCAGAAATCCCAGACTGAGTAATGAGGGAAAGGCACTCTGTACATGCTCACAGCCCCCATGATCAATATGGGGCGAGGAAGGGCCAAGTATAACATACCAGTGTCTCCTAACCTTTGGGCCTTCAGGAGTTTTGGACTTCAACTCCCAGAAATCCTGGACCGAGGAACGAGGAAAAGGCACTCTGCACATGCTCAGAGTCCCTGTGATCAATATGGGGTGAGGAAGGATCACCTTTGTATAATGTACTGTAGAGTCTCACTTATCCAAGCTTCTGGATTATCCAAGGCATTTTGTAGTCAATGTTTTCAATATATCGTGATATTTTGGTGCTAAATTCATAAATACAGTAATTACAACATAACGTTACTGCGTATTGAACTACTTTTTCTGTCAAATTTGTTGTATAACACGATGTTTTGGTGCTTAATTTGTAAAATCATATCCTAATTTGATGTTTAATAGGCTTTTTCTTAATGCCTCCTTATTATCCAAGATATTTGCTTATCCAAGCTTCTGCCGGCCCGTTTAGCTCGGATAAGTGAGACTCTATTGTACCAGTGATTCCCAAACTTTGGGCCTCCAGGTGTTTTGGACTTCAACTCCCAGAAATCCCGGACTGAGCAACGAGGGAAAGGCATTCTGCACATGCTCAGAGTCCCCATGATCAATATGTTAGCAGTTAGGAATTGTGAGAGCTGAAGTCCAAAACACCTGGAGTCCCAAAGGTTGGGAGCCACTGATATATACGTATCACATATGTATACATCAGTCCTTTCTCTGCTCAGCAGCCGCCTTCCACCTGCAGGCTTCCAAAGGCCTCCGAGGGATTATGATGCCTTGGAGCCAGGCGCCGGATGTGCCCGCTCTCTGGCTGTGTCTTCTTGCACGTAGCCTCGCTCCGGCTCTCGCGGGCTGCCAAGGCTCCGACAGCGGCGCCCGCACCGAAGAGCAGCAGTTGGCTCCATAGGCTGGGCCTCCGCTCCGGTCCACCACCCTTAATCCCAATCCCTTCGCGGGAGATAGCGGGCTGCCCGGGACACGCGGCTCATTCCTCTAGCCTCAGACTAGCCTGCTAGCCCTCGGCCCCGCCCCTCGCGCGCTCTCATTGGCCCGCTCTTGGGGTGCCGAGGGAAGGGGCCCGCCTTTGGAAGCAGGGCAGCACCGCTGAGAGGGTTGCTTGTAGTAGCAGTAGCCGCCTGGACTCGTGGGGACAGCAAAAGTGAGTCGAATGCGGGATAAAAACCGCGCCCTTTCCTGTGGTGTCCTTTGGTGTCACCTTCCCTTCCACTCACCCCACCTGCCTCCTTCCCTTTGGTGCCGGGTGCGCCAGGCATGGGCAAACTTGGGCCCTCCAGGTGTTTTGGACTTCAACTGCCATCATTCCTCACATCCTCAGGCCCCTTCTTTTCCCCCCTCAGCCGCTTAAGTCTGTGAGGAATGATGGCAGTTGAAGTCCAAAACACCTGGAGGGCCCAAGTTTGCCCATGCCTGTTCTACACTATGGAATTAATCCAGTTTGGTTCCGCTTTAACTGCCATGGAGTCCTGGGAGGTGTCGTTTGGTGTCACTCCCAGGCAGAGAAGTAGAACTGCAGTTCTCATGCTTGCATAGCTTTGAGTTCAAGTGGTGTCAAACTACATTAATTCCACTGTGTAGATGCAGTCTGGGTGGATGCAACTTAACTGTTTTCTTTCTTTTTCCTCTCTCTTGTAGATTACTCATCCTCCCTTCCGATCTCTCCCCCCTCTTCTGTTCCATTTTCATATGAGTCATAATCAGTTCTCTTTTCTTTTTTGGGTGGGGTCCAGTGGCGTCACGAGCCTCCCACGCGCCAAAGGGCTCCTTCTTCTCCCTTTCCACTGGGGATGAGCATCCTGCGAGGGAATGGATGCAAATTGGGGAGGGATGCATCTACGCTGAAGAATTAATGCAGTTTTGACACCACTTTGACTGAAATCCTGAGAGTTGTCTATTTCCAGGGCCTTCTCTGCCAAAGGGTGCTTGGGGCCTCACTAAATTATAACTCCCAGGGCTCTATAGCATGGAACTGTCAGTTAAAGTGGTGTCAAACTATGTTAATTCTACATGGTTTGCAAAGGCATTATGCTGTGTGTGTTAACTGGAAAATGAAGTGCATGAAGAAGATTGACTGAGCCCGCAAAGACCTGAGAATTGATTTGATATTGTTTCTGTTTCTGCTGCTGCAGAACCAGTTTGGACAAGTTTTCAATGCTGACTGAGTCCTGTTGGTGTAGAGAGCAGTGTACTCAGAGAGAGGCCTTGCTATTTTGAGGCCTGTTTGCTGCTGAGAAAATAGGGAGAAGAACCAGGACTGTATTTTTCTCTGAAGCAGATTTGTGGACTGAGAAAGGACTATTTATGACTGTAGACTGTTGTGATCAGAGGGATCATTGTAAATACTACTGTTTTTGATTTCATGGAATCAGTAAAGTTCCTGTGTTTTTGTTCCGCAAACCTGAGTGGCATGCTATTGTTCTGCGGGTGACTCTGGATCGTGGGCACACATAAGAGCTTCCATTTATCATCATCAATCTGTAAAAGACCAGGCATGGGTAAACTAAGGCCGGATGTGAGTCCCCTGGGTGCTTACCTCAGGCCCTCCTTATTTTCCTTGTCCTCTTGGCATAAGGATATCTGGCCCACTTCATCCTTATGCCAAAAAGATGAGGGAGGCACGCAGCAGCTGAGAGCCTTCTGGAGCGCTCTCAGTCACTGTGTGTCTCGCCCTCCTGGTATAAGGACAATGCAAGCAGCCCCATCCTTATGCCAGGAAGATGGCTCAAAGAAGGCACGCAGCGGCTGAGAGCACTCTTGGCCACCACCTGTCTTGCTCTCCTCCTGACATAATGCCAAGAGAACAGCCTGAGAATCGGGAACGAGGATTGGGGCAGTCACCACGTGTCTTGCCTTTTTTCCAGCATAAGGACAGGGTATGCAGCCCCATCCTTATGCTGGGAGAACAACCTGAGGATGACTGGTTCCCTGCCCTTTCCTGGCCCTCACCACCCAGTGTGTGCCTGGCCCCCCTCCCTCCTGGCCAGGCCCGCAATGAGGCCCCAAGACAAAAAAGCCCATACCTGTTGTAGACACAACCTCAGCCATTCATAAAATATTCTCACTTCTTTGGAGGTTTTAAAGCAGAGGCCAGATGGCCATTTGTCAGGACTGCTTTGAGTCTGTTAACAATCTTAACAGATTAGAGAGATGATTGGCCAAAATGAACAAAACAAAGTTCATCAGGGACAAATGCAAGATAATTTACTTAGGCAGAAAAAATGAAATGCACAGATACAGAATGGGGGATGCTTGGCTCGACAGCAGTACATGTGAAAAAGGTCTTGGAGTTCTTGTGGACAACAAGTTAAACATGAGCCAACAATGCGATGTGGCAGCAAAAAAGCCAATGGGATTTTGACCTGCATAAATAAGGGGTATAGTGTCTAGATCCAGGGAAGCTACCCCTCTATTCTGCCTTGGTCAGACCACACCTGGAATACTGTGTCCAATTCTGGACACCGCAGTTTAAGGGAGATGTTGACAAGCTGGAATGTGTCCAAAGGAGAGTGACTAAAATGATCAAGGGTCTGGAGAACAAGTCCTATGAGGAGTGGCTTACAGAGCTGGGCATGTTTGGCCTGCAGAAGAGAAGGCTGAGAAGAGACATGATGCCATGTATAAATATGTGAGGGGAAGTCATAGGGAGGAGTGAGCAAGCTTGTTTGCTGCTGCCCTGGAGACGAGGACACAGAACAATGGCTTCAAACTGCAGGAAAGCAGATTCTATGTGAACATTAGGAAGAAATTCCCAACTGTGAGAGCTGTTCAGAGTGGAACTCTCTGCCCCAGAGTGTGGTGGAGGCTCCTTCTTTGGAGGCTTTTAAACAGGCTGGATGGCCATCTTTCAGTGGTGCTTTGCGATTTTCCTGCTTGGTAGGGGGTTGAGCTGGATGGCCCATGTGGTCTCTTCCAACTCTTATGATTCTATGAGTGGGTTGGACTGGATGGCCTTCCAACTCTATGTTTCTATGAATCTATGAAAAGAATGGAGAAATAATAGGAATGAGAAACATCATCTTCCCTTCTTCTAATTCTTTCCGCTGCTTGGATTAACCACCTTCTTGGTATCTTGAATAAATAGGGATATATACATAGATATACTTTCTGGGGTTTCCATAGGCGGATTTGTTTGAAAGACTATGCAGACAAATGAGTCATGGTTCAAACTGGGATCCATAATGCAAGTGCTGTAGTAATTAGCATCCTCCATGCTTTCACTTTACAGTTATTCATCCAACTACTTGGAATCATATAGTTCAATCCCAGAATTCATGGGAGATATGTCCCCAGACTTCATGTGGATATACATAATTATGGATAATAGAAAACCCTATCAAAATGAATGACCTCTGGTCCAGAATGTCATATAATCAAATGCCAGGAAAGGACATATTTTGTCAGATGTGGATAAATGAAACCGTACTGTATATTATTTATTTATCTTGTCCTTGTCTAGACAGGGCCAGATCTTCTTCTTATTCTAACAATATCATTATGAAGTAGGTTTTCATTAATATTTATAAAATGTATATCATATCTTTCCTCTGAAGAGCTTAGGGCAGTGTATGTGTATCTTGCTCTGTGTTTTATGCTCACAACGACCCTATGAGATTGTGGGGCCAAAGGAGAACAAACTAATACAAGCTCTTCATGTGATCTTTGTTACTGAGTTGGTTTGGCTCCCAGTCCATTTGCATGGCATCATTACAGTGTGAGGCCAGGGTGAGGGGCTGGATTTATGAATGCAGCGAAAGAAGATGGCTTTGAAATGTGGGTTGTGAATTTAGAGAACCTTTATAAATTTCACATTTGTTTTCATTTGTGCTGGAAAGGCTAAATGAAATCCATATGTCCTACCCTCTCAATTTTTGCTAAGCCATACTCACAGTAGCCATTTAACAACATTAGCTAAGTGCTTCTCTATAGCTTCTCCATTGTTGAACTCTGCTTTGCATAGTATACATAAATCATTTAATATAATATATAATACTATACAATATGCAATGGTCCTGACCTAAATACTTCAAAAACACCAGATCAAGGAAGCTAAGCAGGATCAGCCCTGGTTATTACTTGGATGGGAATACTAGATGATGTGCACTATATTTCAAATCATGTCTGAATTTAGAAGCAAAGCAGGGCTATCTTTAGTTAGTACTTGTATGGGGACCGCCAATGAATATCAGGTGCTTTAGGCTATATTTCAGAGGAAGGAACTGGCAAAACTATCTCTGAGTGTTCTTTGCCTAAGAAAACCTTATGAAATTCATGCCATACGTTTACAGGTGACTTGAAGGCACATACACACATAATAGGAACAACATTATTACTAAACAGCATTGACTTGAGGCCCATCTGCAGCTGATGCAAAGAACTGCTACTTGATATGGCTGCAGATCTTGCAGAGTAGGAATAATATTTAGGCTACATCAAGGTTGCTTTCCAGATATTGCTCTGCAACATCCTACATTCCTCCTATTCACTGTGCTGGGAAAAAATGTTGGGATTTGTAGTCCAGTATCACCTGGTTGACCCAATCTCCAACCCTGGATTAGATTCCGAAATGGACTTCAGGTGGCTCAAAAATTGTGAAAATATGTGGAAAGCTGCCTGGCCCAGCAAATAGTCAAGCCTACATCAGGGGAGGGTAACATAGGTTGCCCAAGGCATATCTTTTTGTGACAGTAACCCATTGAAAACTGGCTCAGGATGCTCCTTTCCAGCAAAATGATTGAATAAGCAATGGGGCCCCGTTGTACTGCTTGACTTGACAAAACTGTTGTTTTCTTTTACAAAGCAGAAGTGAGTTGCATTTAGTTCTGGGGGGAATTTGCTTGTCATAATATTTGGCAGTCTGTGAGGCTCTTAGAGAATTCCAGCACAGCCAGTTTTCCCCTAGCTGCATTGACCCTTTAATGCAGATCAAAGCCAGACAGCAAACTCTCACAAAAGCATGTGAAAGAAAGCCCTTAATGCACATCAGTGCTCTGTGGTTTGTGTCATCACCATCTAGGCCTCAAACTGATTCCAGGATTTCATACATAATCATCTACACAGTAATACTACTTTCTTTAGTACTGCTTGAAACTGCATTAAATGGACAGTGTAGATGGAGGTCAGGTCTGTAGATGCCATCTGTCAGCTTATGACAGGCAAGCCCGTGAATTTCTTAAGATTCTCTTAAGCAAGGAATACTAGAGGTGGTTTGCCAATTCCTTTCTGCAAAATACCGCCTACAGCACTTGTTATTTGTTGGCAGTCTTTCAGCCCTTATTTCAAGATCTATGTTCTGGAATTCAAGGTGTCTCACCCAGCTAAGGGTTTCCTCTTTCTTTTGCTTGGCTTCATACTTTTTGGTTCACTGTGCCACACTTTGGAATTGCCTCCCATAGCATTTTTGGGCTCAATCCCTGGTTGCTTTTAAATCTCAGTTGAAAACTTTTTAGTTTCCAAAGCTTTGGAAATTTTAATGTGATGCTTCATAGCTTTGGAAATTTTGATTACCGGTTCATGTATTGCTCAGTTTGCTTTGTATTTTGGTAGGGGTTTTTTTGGATTGCACCTGGATGATTTTTAAAAATTGTATGTTAAAATTTTGTGATTTTTTATTCCTCTTTCCCTCTGTTTATGCATGCACATATGTATATAGCACCCACTGCATTCGTCTGTTTTACTAAAAATTGTTATGTACATTTGACAGTACTTCATAAATAAAGAATAACAACAACAATGGTCTTCCATCCAAGTACTGACTGCTTTGTTGGTTTTCAAATAGAAGGTCAGATGAGGAAACATAGAAGGTTGTTTTTTAAAGATCTGTAATTCCTTTTTGAGAGATAGAAAATTGGATTCTGATATGCCATTCAATCCCCTTGCCATCTGCTTGTACACCAGGAAAAATCATAAAAATGTTTCATGTTGCTTTTGAAGTTTTTCAGATTAACAAGAAGAGAGATCCTAACTTCTTTGTCCCTAATTGGTCCTGTCTCCTATGCATGTACTAATTTCCTTGTTCACACTACGTTTCACGCACTAATGAGAACTTCATTTGAATTCCAGGAATTGCATTGGATTCAAAATGCATGTGTTCCTGAATACCCTTTGCAAGCTGTGTAGCAAAATCTCCTTATATTTGTTCCAGTAATACTTCACATAAAGTCTCCTTTATCAGCTTTTCTCTGGTTTAAAAATAAATAAATTGCTGTTGTGGCTCACAGGGTTTTTGTTCAAAAGGATTACTCCTTCTACAGAGAATGTGTGGTTGGCATTTTTCTTAGAAGAGGATGTTGTATTTTTTAAATTTATTGCCTGGGTAACCATCGGGGTGTGGAAAACAAGATTTAAAGGGTGAGTATGCTTCCTTGGAAAGTGGAAAGACTCATTTTATTCTTTCACCTTAATATAATTCTCACTGGCCTCTGTCCTTTAAAATGAAATAAGGTTTATTACATTTTTTAAAAAAGGTTTAGCTTCATTGTTAGGCAATAGGTAACTTAAAATGCATTGGGATATGTGCATTTCCCTAGCCTAGCCAGTCCAAGAACTGGAAGCATCCCTAACAGTGGATCCAGAGAAGCTTAGAATATTCATGAAGTTGGGTGTCCCAGCGACATTTCTCTCTATAAAAGTCAATGTTTATGTATATGTATGTTTGATCCACAGGCTCATACATGGAGTGATGGATCTGGATCAAACTTGGTACACATATCCTTCATGGCGGTCCAACAAAAAATAGTGGCGGGATTTTTGGGGGGGGGGGGGGTCTGATAGAGGATGATGGGAGTTATAGTATAACATGCACTTTTATGGATTGTAGACGACTTAATAATAATAATAATATAATAATAATAATAATAATAATAATAATAATAATAATAATAATACACCTTATTTATAATCCGCCCTATCTCCCCAGGGGGATTTGGCGTTTTCCAGCAATGTAACAATTGGCAAATATTCAATGCCAAAACAAGAAAGTATTTAAAAAAATCAAATACAATAAGACAATTTAAAACTATATAAGACTGACCAAAGAATAACAAAATTAAAACATAAATAAATACAGTAAAACATATCCAACACATTTAACCACATGATAAAATCTTATAGGTTAAGCTAGAAAAGGCAATTAAAATTTGGAATGGTTTACAGTTTTCAACGTCTGAGGTGAGATTCTTCAGACTCATTAATAGAAATACTATCAAACACTAATTGTATAGATATGGGATACAAAAACATTCATTTTGGGATACTGACACTTCAAATAATCATAAAAGTGATACTGGCCTATCAGGCTGTCAAACAGTACAGAGGTGTAAAAACAATAAATCTGCCGACTGAAAGTCATTTCCCTTCAAATCAGAAGCTTTGTTGAGGACTCTTGTTGCATGCCCACTTATGAAGTCGTATGTATCATCATTGCCTCTGTTCATAGCTCTGATATGGATTGGAATGTGTGACTATATCTCAGATCAGCTCTTTTTCTTTCCAATCTTATTAAAAATGTTGTTTTGTTTTGATTGAAATCCCTTTCTTATATTAGGCGATTGATGAAAGTCCATGAATGATGAAAGAAAGTTTAAAAACCCACTGCATTCTATACAACTGAGTATATTTTATATAGGAGCAGAGTTTAGAATAATTATTTTTTGGACTGCCCAGGATCTCCATAGGCCATGCTGATTAAGGGATTCTTGAAGTCCTAAAAAACAAAACCCAGCTTTTTTGTGTTTGATTTCTTCTTCTATCTATCTATATTAAAATGTAATGTTTGTTTGTAGGACCGAGTTAACAACAAAATGACTGGGCCAAATGACACCAAATTTGGCCACAAAACGCCTACCAACCCAACGAGTGACCAGCACTAACAAAAACACATAAAAACACAGAGCCAAGGACTTAAAACCTTCCCTCTGTCACCCTACAAACCCCAGAAGGCGAGAAGAAGACTCTTCAACAGCCCATGGCGCAAGGCTCTCTAGGAGCCATAGTCCGGCGGTGGACATTCCATGGGCAATGGAGTGGGGGGAGGCTTTTACTGCACCTGCACGATAAGCCCAGCGGAGGGAGAGCCAAAAATGCTACAAGACGACACATGGCCCTGCCACCCTCCTGCGCAAGGGAGAAAAAAAACCCCAAACAGCAGCCCCAACTCTTGTAAGAGGAGACTGCAGGGGAGGAAAGCCAGGTCTCTGTGCTGCCTGGCTTCCTCACTTTGGAGGAGCAGCAGGAAGCCGCTGCCCGGCGGAGGAGAAAAAACAGTGGTGCCGCGTCTGCAGAGGAAGCACCCGGTGGCCCGTCTTATGACACTCCGCAGTCGAGGCCTGGGAGAGAAAGGCAGCCTGGAGGGGAGGAGATCCCAGGAGGGAAGGAAAGGGGAGGGGAGCAGGAAGATGTGGGAAAGGGACGCCCGCCCGCCAGGCTGCTTCTCAGTCCTGGCCAGGTCCCCGTTGAGAAGGCCCTCAGTGAGAGGGCCCCGCTTGGGAAGCAGAGCTAGGTGGGAGGGATTCTGTGTTCGTATGCACCCCCCCCCCCCCATATACACACAAATCACTGTAAACACATATATTCACACACATACAAACATGGATGGGAGAAAACTCTTTTCTACTTGACCCAAGTATGAATGTTGCAATTGCCCACATTGATTACCATTGAATAGCCTTGCAGCTTCAAAGCCTGGCTTCTTCCTACCTGGGGGAATCTTTGGTTGAGAGGTGTTAGCTGGTCCTGATTGTTTCATTTCTGGAATTCCTCTGAATTCTGAGTGGTGTTCTTCATTTACTGTCCTGATTTTAGTTTTTTTTTTAATACTGCTAGCCAGACGTGTTCCAGAGTCGCCAAACCACTACTCTGTACTATTGAAGCTGACCAACCAAAGATTCCCCTAGGTACATGCTTTGAAGCAGCGAGGCTATTCATTGCAATTCAAATTGGCCAAAAAAAACATTCCCTAGAACGCAAGTTCCCAGCCTTCCAAGCAGCAAGCCAATTCCATTGTATTCCAGCTCACCAAACCAGGATTCTCATAAGAAGAAAACAGCCAGGCTTTGAGGCTGCAACACTATTCACTGCTATTACACCTGGCCAACAAAAGATTCCCATAAGCCACAGCAATGCGTGGCCGGGCACAACTAGTATGACTATAAATGACAGCTGTGTTTAGAGATGCAGGCCCATAGCCAGAAAAACATTTCGAGGGGGGGGGGGGTTTGAAACTTTTTTTAGCAAATCATGAAGAGTAGTTCCATAACAAAATAATTTAGAAATCAAGCTCCATCGATAAACTTCAGTGGACACTCAAGACAGATAAACTTCAGTGGACACTCATGGGGATTTGGTTAACCAGTTAAAATTCATGAGTAAACCAGGTTTTTTTTAAAACCTGAAAAAATTTCGGGGGGGGGGGGTTGAACCCCTACCCTCCTCCTGGCTACAGCCCTGTAGGGATGGCATGCAAATATCTTGTTGATATCCAGTAATTTTTCTTGTTTTGCTTATTCCTACTTTCTGTGATGGGATTTCAAGCCTTAAGACTGGCTCTGCGCTGTAGAATTAATGCAATTTAAGAACACTTTAACTCCCATGGCTCAATGCTATGAAATCCTGGGATTTATAGTTTGGTGAGGCACCAACCCTCTTTGACAGATAAAGCCAAAAACCTTGTAAAACTACAACTCCCATAATTCCATGGCAGTTAAAGCGATGTCAAACTGCAGATGCACCCTGTGTCTAGAAAAATAAATTGTCATATGTGAAGGAAGGAAGATTTCCACCTTTGTCACCTTTGCCTGATCATGGATGAATTTTCTTGCACTCCTCTGCAATCCCCTCATTCTCCCATTGTTCAGCTGGGTTTGGATTTCAGCCATCCAGAGAGCCTTTTTCAAAGGCTGGGAAGTGGGGAGATGATAAGAAGATTACTGCGACATTTCCTTCTGAGAACTAATGATAACTCAACCTGTAATAATGCTTGTAGTAAATTCTAGCTTTCTATTTGAAAAAAATAAAGGACACAAGACTTGCCATCACAATATCTGCTCTGTGTTTGAGGAAGTAGGTGTTCCTCTTGATGAGATAACAGCAGGGGTATTTGATGCTTTTCTTGGTCATTTTCAGACGTGTATCAGAACTCAAAATCATAACTGATGCATACCATGAAATAACAACAGTTTGCCAGTGAGCGTGAGCATTTCAGTATCCCCTTCACTTATGGGTAGCGTCATATCAGCTGGCACTGATGTGTTTTGTATTTCTCTTTTTCTTTTTGGAAAGCATGGCCACGGAACTGTCCTTGAACATCAACATCAAGGAACCACGATGGGACCAGAGCACCTTTGTAGGGAGAGCGAAGCATTTCTTCACGGTGACAGATCCCCGCAACCTCCTGCTCTCAAGCAGGACCTTGGAAGACGCTCGGAGGGTGATTGAAGATTACAGGTTCTCTTGTTAGTCTGGGATTGCTTTAGTTTTTGGCAGGGGGCACACCGACAATGAGGTAGATTTAAGCTCTGAGGAAACCCAAAGAATGTTCCAAGTATAGACAGACCCAAGTTACGAACAAGATAAGTTCTGTGGGTTTGTTTTTAAGTTGAATTTGTTTGTAAGTCAGAACAGATACATTTTAAAGTGTTATCTCCAGCCTAAATATATATATTATAGCTTTGGATAGCACAGGGAAGGCTTAACACTCTTGTGGCGTTTGTTTTGCCGTCTGTGCCCCTGTTCAGAATATTTCACCTCACTTTCTATCTCTGTGATAATTGGATTTTGAAAAGGTTGGCTTGTTGTGGAAACAAGGATTTGTGATAAAGCTTCAGCTGAGATATCTTTTCCCCGTGTTAACTCTTCCAGGAGTAAATTTCCCTTCCTGGGGTTAGATTTCTTCTACTTCCTGTTTTCTCATCCCTGTTGTAATTATGAGTTGTTTCTAAGTCAGATGTTTGTAGTTTGGAGATTGTCTGTACTTGATTTGGCCCTCAGTCTTCATATCTTTTCTCCAAAACTAGAGATCTATTATTGTTGTTGTTATTGTTATTATTATTATTATTATTATTATTATTATTATTATTATTATTATTATTATTATTATGTTCGTTATGTTTTTTGTACCTTACTTTTTCCCTCCACAAGAAGACTCAAAGTGGCTTCCCTTTTGCTAGTACAGCATTTGCCATGTTTTTGTATAGAGAAATAACAACACAGACCTTTCCACAACCATAACTGTATGGTGGCTAGAACCACTGAATAATTTGCAAAGCAGGAAGGATGAATGCCAAGATCAGCTTTAATATTCCAATTAGCCAGAAAGCTTACAGAAAGTTTACAGAAGATTTTATTTTGGGCGTAGTGCTGAATTCTTGCAGTAGTATGGTTTGGGCATAGCTGAAAGAGCATTGTGCCATCTATTCTGAATTGAATAATTCAGAACCTGCAAAAATAGCCAGCCGAACTTGTCCACAACAAAATACAGAGATATATTTGGAGGGTACAGTGGTCACTTGTCTGCACTACCTTTCCAGATATTTTGTTGCCATTAATGCCTGATCTCGTCCTGATTCAATGAATTTATTTATTTTTCTTCTCCAGTAACCTCCACAGTGTAACAATTCATTTCCCCAACTTACCTCCAAACTTTTGTGGTTTATTTCAGGATGGGAAAAGCATCACCAGGACTGACTGAAGACCAGCTGTGGCGAGCTAAATACATATATGACTCAGCCTTTCATCCAGATACTGGCGAGAAAATGATCCTGATTGGGCGAATGTCTGCCCAGGTGCCCATGAATATGACCATCACTGGATGCATGCTGACCTTCTACAGGCATGTAAAAACGCTAAAGATCCCCTCTTGTGCTTTGTCTCTGTTGTGTGGGAGTTAGGTGGTATGGTGTGTAACCCAAGCATTAAAGTAGATGCGATGACAGACCTTTGCTTCGATCATGTAATTTATTTTGTATTTCATTAAAAGTAGTGCTTTGGGAGTTCTGACTTGGACCATGCCATGTCGTTGGAGGAAGAGGGCTTAACCATGTCTTTTCAGTGATATGGCCAAGCTAACATAAGATGTAGAGTGAAGCTAAAATAAGAAGTCAAATATGCCTGTCTTTTGGCATTTTGATACATTTTGTGATATTCGCTTAATCTGTGTCCCCGTGCAATTAGTTTTGGACTATTGTTCACTTGCATGTGTGATATCTGTAAGTAAAAGCTGTGACCATGATAAACTATGTCTTCTACAGAATCCACAAAACCTCTAAATAGGCCCTTGTATTTATAATACCAAGCATGCCTATGCAAGTTCTTGCATATTTGCCAAACTGTGTGCAAACGTATTGTGTGTCTTCTAATGCCTGTAACCCATAAAACCTATGTGGGAAGTATGTATGTCTATAAACAAAAAAAATAGCCCATGAGAGTGTCTAGAAATCTGTCTACCAGAACAAGTACCAAGAATGTATGCTACTGATTTATGAACGTATGAAACCATAAGGCGTTCATTGAGCAGCTGTGTAGGTGGACTGAGAGAAGCACACAGGGAGAGAGCAATCTGTCTTTTTCTGATCTGATTCATACTTTGTCTGCCCAGTGATCTGTGTAAACTCTGATTATCTTTTTTCCTGCAGGACAACCCCAGCTGTGTTATTCTGGCAATGGGTGAACCAGTCTTTCAATGCCATTGTAAACTACACTAACAGGAGTGGAGATGCCCCCATCACCATCAAGTAAGGAGACTTAAGTTTGCCTGACACCACTGGCAATGAATGTAAATGTTTCTGTGGGGAATTGCACCAGACGGCAATGATGTTGACTAATCCATGTCATCAGATGGTTTCAGAAGTAATTTTACCAGGGAAGCAAGCCGTTAGACCAGTGGTTCCCAACCTTTGGGCCTCCAGGTGTTTTGCACTTCAGCTCCCACAGTTCCTAACAGCTGGTAAGCTGGCTGTAGGCCCAAAGGTTGTGAACCACTGCGTTAAGACCTAAAAACACTTTCTCCCTATATTGGAACTTGAAAGAAAATATTAAAGAATGAAGTACTTTTGTTCCGAGTCAGTCCAGCCAGTCAGCTACTCAGCCAGTCCCCATGTCCCCTCCCTCACTCCAGTGATATAAAACATGCAGAGCCCTTATTGGACTATTCTGAGGTTTTTCCTTTCGTATGAATTTTCCCCTAAAATATGTTTGCGTTACTGTTCAGCTTGAGGCTCCCAGCTCCTTCTATGTGGATGCAAATAGCTAAATTAGGTTCACTATCTTGGATAAAATCTGGAGCGAGATCAAGAACAGATTCACTACTCCATTGACTACTCCAGAAACCAAGTGATGTTTCACAGGTTGGAGTCAGAGCTGGGGTTAGAAAAAGAGCAGGGAAGACTTTCTCACCAGAGTTGCCTGCTTCCTTTGTAGCCAGCTGGGTACAGCCTACATCAGTGCAACCACGGGAGCCGTAGTAACAGCGTTGGGACTGAAGTCTCTCACCAAGGTAAGTGACCCATTGGTTTAGCTTGTTCTGGCACAGAATGGAATTATCCTTGGAGAAATCCTGTATGGCTTGATTCAATCATATCTGGGATGTTTGCCGAGATTAAGCCATCTTTCCCTATCCTGTTGGGCAGGGAATTATAGGAGTTGTAGTTTAACAGGCCTGCAGGATTGGAGAAATTACATGTTAGAAATAAAATCTTTGGTTACCACATTACTTGCCTATATTAATTATATATTATATATTAAATGTAATATTACTAATAATATTACTATATAATGATATAGTACAGCATAATAATTTAATGCTTATATTGTGCTATACTCATAATATATTGTATGTTCATTTGATTTGTAAGCCGCTCTGAGTCCCCTTCGGGGTGAGAAGAACGGGATATAAATGTAGTAAATAAATAAATAAATAAATAAATATTTCAGTTCATTTATTTATCATATCAGAAGCGAACTGAGGGTACAGTTGTAATGTATTTGAAAACACAAACAAAGTTAAAAATTTAGCATTATACTAAATATCCTTTGACCAGAAGGTGGCCACTTGGAGTGCCTCTGGTGTTGTTATAAGAAGGTCCTCCATTGTGCATGTGTCAGGGCTCAGACTGCATTGTAATAGATAGTCTATGATTTTCTCTTCTCCACACTCGCACGCCGTGGATTCCACTTTGTGGTCCTATTTCTTAAGGTTGGCTCTGCATCTCATGGTGCTGGAGTGCAGTCTGTTCAGTGCCTATTTCAGTAAGCATGCATGTATTGCTTCTGTGATGAACATTTTCAGTTTTGCACTTTTGATGTGGATGCTGCCATCCTGTGGTATTTACTCACAACATACATGGAGAGTTACTTTTCACAATTTCAGCAGTCAGCTCTTCTTTCATACATGAATGGGTCTCACATGGCAGAAAGAGTTTAATGGATGGTCCATTGTATCAGTACAAGGAATTGCAGTCAAAAGGAAAGGAAGAAACTTGTTCAAGTGTATACAGGGAAATAGTGCCAAAATTTAAAAAGAAAGCATTCCTCCTTACTTTGATCTTGGCATTATTTTGGAATGTAAGTCTGCTCTGCCAGCTTTTAAAGAGTGTGTCATTGGTCTTTCTTACCTCCTTTTCCTTGATAGCATTTGCCACCAATCATAGGACGCTATGTGCCTTTTGCAGCTGTGGCCGCCGCAAACTGCATCAATATTCCATTAATGAGGCAAAGGTAAGATGTGGGCTTCATGGAGGGTGTGCATAGTGAAACTCCTAATCATTTCTTTCATGTTGCATATTTTAATGAAGTGCACCACTGGGTTTCTGTCTTCACTCTCCTGTCCCTGGTATTCATCAGAGGTATTCATCAGTGATAATGTAATGAATCTACAATACTTGGTGCCAAATTAACACCTGCAAAGAAGGCTTTCACAAGAGGAAACAAAGTAAAACGTGACAAAACAATCTAAAATAAATTCATTGAAAAGAAATTATTTTAGCTGTTTAGTTGAAGGACTCTGGAGCTGCTCCAATGCATTTTGGGATCATCTCTAAAGCTGTTTGGCTCTCCACGATGCTGCTTGGGCAGAGGGCATCTTAGGGCTGCTGCCACAGCTGCATCACTGCCAGCAAGCAGCTCCCTCCCAGAGGCTTCTTGGTAGTGTTGCATTTCTGGTCATATGACTTGTTGCCAGAAATAGCATCACCAGAAATTTGTCGCTGCCAATAAGTAAGTGAATGGGAAGGAACTGTTTGCTGGGCGATGCAACAGTGGAATCTGATGGTGATGTGAACAGTGGTTCTGGCAAGAAACTGTGAAACTCTGGGATCACTTAGGAGCTTTCAGTCAGTATGTTCCATTGGCACAAGTTAATGGCTGGATGCAGTTGTTCTGCTGCAAATCCAGGTACATAGCAGCTGAGCGATGAGCCTATTTTGCCTGTACAGACATGGTCTCAGAACACACAAATGCTATATATGTGCACTTTTATGTTTGCAGAGTTTCTGTTTCTTTAAATCGTGCTTTCCAAAGCACAATGTAGCTTCACCATCTGTGATGATGTCTGAGCAGTATCTATCATTCTTCTGGTCCACATGGATGTGACCCTATACCACACAGTTTGTAATTGTCTTATTTTGAAGAGTCAACAGAGCTTTTTGATAGCAAAAGAAGGGAAAGGCTGAAAATTACAATAAAGAGTCGTATTTTCCCCCTCTTCCATTTCTGCAGGGAGCTAAAGTTTGGTATCCCCATTACAGACGAGAATGGGAATCGGCTGGGTGAATCGAAAAAGGCAGCTCAACAAGCAATTGTGCAGGTGGTGATATCTCGTATTGGGATGGCTGCACCCGCCATGGGTAAGTAGTTGCCATGATGGACATGAAACAAATATTCAAAATTCAAGGAATAGTCTATTGCTAATTTTACCAAATACGTTGTTTTGATGGGTGGGAGTAATGGATGATGAGAAGGTTTGAGACAAAATTTGAATTTGGAGTTTGAATGTAAACATTTTAACTCAAGGTTTGAAATCTGATTGCTTTATATTTGGCATGATGCCTTGATGGTTTTGATTTTTTGAAGATTCAACTCTGGAAACTCAAAAGCCATCAGTGAATAATCACAATTGCATGTTATTGGTTAGATGTCATAACATAAGAATTATAATTTCCTGCAGTTTATAAAATATACAATCAGGCTGAATACTATTGCATTTCATATGTCAAATTCTATTGAATATGTGCAGTATAACCCTCATATCTGCAAGGAATACATTCCCAGATTTTCCATGGATACACAAAACAGTGGACAATAGCAAATACTATTGAAATGAAGGACTTCCAGTTCAAGGATACCATAGAGTCATGCTGAAATGCCCAGGGACATTTTTGTCAGATAAATGAAACCATGTACAGGCAGTCCCCACGTTACGAACAAGATAGGTTCTGTAGATTTGTTCTTAAGTTGAATGTGTTGGTAAGTCAGAACAGGTACTGTACATTGTAAGTATAACTCCAGCCCGGGGCGGGGGGGGGGGGGCGGTTGTGGCTGTAAAGAATTTACAGCCACAACCAATGACACCTCATGCTCTGCAGGCTAATGAGCTGAATACTCAACTTTTAGTATCCTGTTTGATTTTTGGATGCTTTGCTATATTTTAATGGTAGTTTTCCATAACATCTATCAGATGGGAGAAAGGGTGGCAATGCATGGCAATGCACATTGCCCCGGTGCCCTTTTCCCCCATCATATGGGGAAAAGGGGAGAAAAGTGCTTTTGGTGCTTCTGATCCGTTTTGGGAGGAATGTGGGTGGGGCCTGTCATGCATTGTGTGATGGTGCACGGCAGGCCCCATCCTTACCACAAATAAAAGTGGCAAAATGGGGCTAAAATGCTCCACATGAAGAGGTCCAATGAGTTGTTTTTAAGTTGGGTGTTTGTAATTTGGGGACTGCTTATATATCGGTCCTGCAGATACTGGATTTATACTGAATTTAGATGTCAGACAACCTTTCAGGAAATCAGAGTTCTTTGGAAACTTTTGGAAGCTCTTAAGGAAGAGCAAAAAAAGGATAGTGTTCTCACTACAGTCTGCCTTCTTGTAGCTATAAAGGATGAGTATGTTTTAGGGCACAATTTTACTTAGCTCACAGTGATCAGTAATGAATAGCAAACATTGTCTTGTGGGAAGTGAATGAGAAGCATACTTCAGAGCAGTGGTTCTCAACCTGTGGGTCCCCAGGTAAACTGGCGGGGTTTTTTGGAGTTGTAGGCCAACACACCTGTGGATCCACAGGTTGAGAACCACTGCTCTAGCATTTGTTCCTGAATGATCTGTGATATAAGGGGTTCAGTGGAAAACATGAGAAGTAAATCCTAGAGCAGTGGTTCTCAACGTGTAGGCCCGCAGATGTTTTGGCCTTCAACTCCTAGAAAGCCCAACAGCTGGTCAACTGGCTGGGATTTCTGGGAGTTGTAGGCCAAAACACTTGGGGACCCACAGGTTGAGAACCACAGCCCTAGAGGCAGCCAGAGAAATCAGTCTATTTGAATGAACTCACAAATCTCTCTGTTTCTTCTTTGGGAAGACACAGAATGAGTAGTTGCATCTATCACCATTTCTGTCTTCTTTCTGACAGCCATTCCTCCTGTGATCATGAATGCCCTAGAGAAGAGAGCATTTTTGAAGGTATTTTTTTCTTTGCATTTTAAATTCATAGTTGAAACCTCGATAGAGAAAATGTTGTGATTGTTTTCATTATGACCTTTCTTTTTGGCAGGGGTGAGGGTGAGGCAGGGATTTTTCTGCTTTGTTTCTCAGGGCTTCACACCCTGCAATATCTCTCTTTTCTGTTCCAATGCCAAAAGAATAATAGAATCATAGAGCTGGAATATACTGCAAGGGCCATCTAGTCCAACTCCTGTCATGTAGGAAAAGCACAATCAAAGCACCCCTGATTGATGGCCATCCAACCTCTGTTTAAAAGCCTATAAAGCAAAAGCCTCCGCCACACTCCCAAGGCAGAGAGTTCCACTGTTGAAAAAACTCTCTGGGTAAGGAAATTCTTCCTAATGTTCAGGTGGAATCTCCTTTCCTGTAATTTGAAACCATTGCTCTGAGTCTTAGTTTTCAGGGCAGCAGAAAACAAGCCTGCTCCCTCTTCTATTTGACATCCTTTTAGATATTTAAACATGGCTATTTCGTTTTCTCTCAGCATTCTCTTCTGCAGGCTAAACATACCCAAATAATAATAATAATAATAATAATAATAATAATAATAATAATAATAATAATAATAACAACAACAACAACAACAACTTTATACCCCGCTCCATCTCTAGTAACACAGTAAAATCACAATAGAATAACACATCTTACAAAAGTTTAAATAACGTAAAACATAGACAGTAATCCCAATCTGTGGTCAAGCACCATAGGTCATGGGCCATTTTAAGGGGAATGGAAATCTGAAAATGTATATTCTTCTGTGACTCGGGATGGGAATTACTAAAGGTAATAAAGTGCATGGAATGGCCAAGGCCTAGGTAAAACACATGGACAATCAATTATCAGTTATGAGAAGGCACCTGTGAACATCCAAGTTTTCAGATTCTTCTGGAGGGCATCCAGGATAGGAGCTAATTTAATCTCTTTTGGGACTCTTTAAGCCGCTCCTCATAGGGACCTTTGATCATTTTAGTTGTCCTCCTCCTGGACACTTTCGAGCTTGTCAATATCCCTCTTGAATTGCAGTGCTCAGAACTGGATACAGTATTCCAGATGAGGTTTGATAAAAACAGAATAGAGAGGCACCATTACTTCCTTTGATCTAGACACTATACTCCTTTTGATGCAGCCCAAAATCCCATTGGCTTTTTTAACTGCTGCATCACACTATTGGTTCATGTGCAACTAAGACTCTCAAGATCTTTTTCATATGTATTGTTGACAAGCCAGGTATCACCCATCCTGTATCTGTGCATCATCTTTTCTGCCTAAGTATAGTCCTACATTTCTTTTTGTTGGAATTCGTTTTGTTAATTTTGGCCCAACTCTCTAAACTCTTCAATTCTGCTCCTGTCTTCTGGAGTATTAGCTGTCCCTTCTAATTTGGTGTCATCTGTGAACTTGATAAAGAAATGAGTTACCAATTAGGAAGGGCAACTTATTTTCTTGTAAGGCTTATTCGCTATTCTGTTAGAACCAGTGGGTCAATGAATCTAGTAATGATGACAAAATAATTGAAGCTTTTGATGAAAGAGATCTTTCTTCCTGTTTCAGAAGCAGCATGAAAAGGCTGAACAAGTGTCATGTGTATTTCCTAGTATTAAAAACTATCAAGAGGGGACTTTGTCAGCTGGATAAAATTGCATATGTCTTTTTATGAATGTGATATGTACTCCAGGAAATGTTTTTTTAAAATCTGAACAAGTGTCAGATATGCCTGTGTAGGTTTTCCCAACTTCCCTTCTCGAATATATGGACAGTCAGTGTTATTTAATACTTCCCACGTTCTTTGATTTTATTTCTAATACGTTCTCTCTTCTTTCCAACATTAATTGTAGATAGTAACTTTGTCTGACCTACTTACCTCTTGGTGTGTTAGATTATAAACCTTGTCACCCCCAGCCAGCTTCCCATATTAGTTGGAGGTGGTAGCAGTCCACAATGAGGTTGCAGAAGGGTGGCGCAATGGGTTAAACCCTTGTGCTGGCTGGACTGCTGACCTGAAGGTTGCCGATTGCTGACCTGAAGGTTGCCGATTCCAATCTGTGAGACAGGGTGAGCTCCCATCTGTCAGCTCTAGCTTGCGGGGACATGAGAGAAGCCTCCCAGCAGGATGGTAACACTTCCAGGAGTCCCCTGGACAACTTCTCTGTAGACGGCCAATTCTCTCACACCAGAAGCGACTTGTAGTGTGTTCTGAAGTCACTTCTGACATGATTTTTAAAAATCCCAGATTATAAGGGCTTTATTTAGCAGAACCTTAAATCACCAGTAGGCAAAGTGTGGGTTTCAGGGTGAATGTCATGCCCAAATATGCTTTTGCATCACTTCACCCATTTGGGTTCTCTGGACTGCTCTTTATTTTTTAAATAAAGCTTGAACTCTCTCTTCTGCTAGCATTCAGAAGGGACAATCCATGTTTTAGTAGGTTGCAGGGCCTTGCTGTACTGTTTAACATTAAAAAAAACATCAAATTTTTCAAAACCTGGATTGTCTTTTCTCTGGATCCCTTAAAGGACATCTGAAAACCTAACCAACAGAAATTGATTTTGTAGAAGTGTACAAGGCACTGCAAGCACAGTTTATATCTGAAAATACCTAAACATCCCATTCTAATGTCAGATAAAAACCAAGATTTTTAAATTTAATTAAGCATGTATAGAACTGCAGCTTAGCATACTTTTACCTCTCAATACAGATTATCTTTGGCAGGGAAAGGATATAAACCCATTATCATTTGAACCCAAATGCTGCCACTGTGTTATTAAAATGAAATCCTGTTGTACCTTTCCTCTCAAATATTCTGTAGGTTGTGCCTCAGAAGGGCTTGTATATAGAACTCTTGTATACAAACAGCTGAAGCCCTGTAAGCTCAACATAGAAACCACAGCATTGGAAAACAATGTAGGTAATAATAAGGCTTATGGTCTTTTGTTTCTTTCAGCGATACCCCATGATGAATGCTCCTCTGCAGGTTGGATTGGTGGGCTTGTGGTATGTAAACTCTTTGTTCAAATTGGACTGTTGTGTATCAGATGGATAGCAGAGGCTATGTTAAGCTTTTTTCATTAGTAGACCCTAGAACTGGCTTAATAAGACTCACTGTTTAAAGGGCTGTACCAGTCAAAGTGTCAGAGCAGGGCTCAAATCTCAGTTTAGCCCCCAAAGCTTTCTCCATCTGTCAAGCCAACTTTGTGAGAATCCCCTGGGACTTCAGAAAGAATAGTGACTGTTCATACCATCTTATACCTTTTGGAGGATAGGTACATTGTAAATGTAATATATGACCATTTTTTGGAGTGAAACCAAGTTGCACTGGACTTGCAGAAGTAAACAGTGACATTTTGTGCTGATAAGATTGTGGGAAGCATGCATAAATGTACACCAACACAAACACACACTGATTGATTGGTATTTTATAATTTCTTACCTGCCTTTCAAGACAAGAGGCCAACTAACATAGTTTTTAAAAATGAAAGGCAATACAATTCACTGGCCAACGCACATTTTGGTGCCTCAAATAGTCTTGTTTATGTTCTGAATTTGGGCTCCAAATAACCACAGGAACAGGCCTAAAAACCAAGACACCAAGAGTTTGTTTTTTTTTGTTTTTTGCTGTGATATAGATGTTACTCTAGTTACATGATGATTGGTACCAGCATTCCTTGCTGATTCATTCTAAATACCCAATCATGGTATAAACCAATATATGTCCCAAATGCATTTTACTCATGTGACACTCACAAGTTCTGTTATAATTATAACAACATGATAATTTAGGAGGGTTTTTTTCCATCTTGATGTCTTTCTGATACTTTGGATCATCTTTCGTTATCCCTGGACATTGACCATGCTAGCTGGGATTAAAGGGACTTGTAGTCTAATACATTTGGAAGGCACTAGATTGGAGAATGTCATAGGTTACATGGTTCTATTCAGTGCTTTCCTCGAAAAATATCACCAAGGACCTCATCACACTAGAGCTTGGATCCACTTGAAATCTACTTTAAATCCACTTTAGGGAGGGGGCTTCAAACAGCTCAGCCAGACAGGTCCTGGGCCTCACCAAACTACAAAACCCAGAATTCTGCGGGAGGCAGAAACCGGTCTTAAAGTGGATTCATGCTCTAGTGTGATGAGGCACCAAGAAAGCCTTTTATTGTGAGGGAAGGTAGGAGGGAGGGAGCAAGCCTGAAAGATAGGGGCTGACATATCGTGCCATTCAGCATGTTGACATATTGTCAACATATTGTTCATTCAGCATGTTGACTGGATACCAGAAATGTGCCTTATGTGTGCCCACATCATAGAGAGGTATTGCACATAACTTGCTTCCCCTTGTAGTTGGGAACAAAAATAATTACCCCAAAGAATCATGAGCTAGCTAGGGAATAAATGACAGTCTGAAAACCCCTCTTCTGTCTCTGTCTCTCTTTCCTGCAGTTTGGTATTTGCTACACCCCTTTGTTGCGCTCTTTTTCCACAGAACAGGTAAGTGTTACTATGGTATACACATTGAAGTTAAAACCTTTGGTCCTTCCAAGTAGGGGGCTGGAAATCCAAAGAGTAGGATGTTCTTGGGACAAATCTCGTGTCTGGGATGTATTCTGGAAATGTCCTGTCCAGTAAGGCCGGTTAGTTTGTCCTCCAGGCTCAGTGCTTGGAACTTGGGACTATAACTTAATGGTAGTATGCAACTTTGCAAAATCAGAATGGCAAATAAAGAACAACACTCAGAAAATTCCAGATAGGAAATAATCAGGGCCAGCTAACACCTCCGAACAAAGGATTCCCCCAGGCAGGAAGCAGCCAGACCTTGAAGCTGAAAGGATATTCAGTACTAATCAAGGTGGCCAGTTGCAACATTTACACCTGCCTCAAACAGACAAGATTCTTTCTCCCAACCTGAACATTCCACAGATATATAAGCCCCACTTTCCTAGTTTCCAGCAGACCTCACAACATCTAAGGATGCCTACCATAGATGTGGGCGAAATGTCAGGAAAGAATGCTTCTGGAACATGGTCATACAGTTCCTACACAGCAACCTACAAATCCCAGGATTCCATAGCATTGAGCCATGGTATTTAAAGTGGCGTCAAACTGCATTACTTCTACAGCGTAGTGGCACCCCAGGTTTCATTATGAGAGTTAATATTCAAGGGTTATATTACTGATATATTTGTGATTATAATTATATTAGTGATCAGGTGATACAATATCCACATTTAAGTGGTGTCAAACTGTAGTAATTCCACAGTGTTGATGCATCCTCTGTTCTCAGATCCAATGCTTCAAATGGGAAACATTTTGGTACCTATGAAATAGCAGAATAGGGAAGCAGTGGTGAGGGATGATGATGATGATGTGTTTTTACATTTCTCTGCAGCTCAATGCGGGTGAGTCGCTTGGAACCTGAAATCCAAGCTCAGATCCGGGAGAAGAATCCTGGCGTTGAGGTTGTTTATTTCAATAAGGGGCTTTGAGAGAGGCTCTTTCATTCTTACTCTGGTATGCAGCAGAAGGGATGGCGAGAAGAAGAACCAGAGATCCGGTGCTCCCAAGAAGGAGAAAGTTACACGTTGAACTAGTATAATCCCTTGCAAATGCTGCTTTCTTATTGGCTGCCAAGTCTTGGCAGGTCTTACGTGTATGATAAAAGCCTTCCTGGATTCAGGGGAACCATAGAGTAGATTGTCATGTGTGAACAAAGTACAAACATTCCCTTCCTGACCCAGTTAGGTGTTAGGACCAAAGCAGTTAAGTGGTCTTAAGCAACCCTGAACCCCTATATTATGTGCAAATCCATTGTGGTGTGTTTGTGTGTGTATGTGTAGGATTTTTTTTAAGTCCATTGTGAAATAATGTCACAAAAGTAGTGATTCTGGGATCATTTTGGGAGACGAGAATCCATAGAACACCTTGAATCCTTTGGTTCCATTGTGGAAGGAAACATAATCTGCATTTCAGCTTATATCTTGTGTATTCAATGCTAAAGAAGATTCATATAGTATTCATATAGTATTTTTTGTTACAATCTC
This sequence comes from Anolis carolinensis, assembly GCF_035594765.1. NCBI lineage: Eukaryota > Metazoa > Chordata > Lepidosauria > Squamata > Anolidae > Anolis > Anolis carolinensis. Next base: position 231,872,951 of record NC_085843.1, read on the forward strand.
TCTTTATGTTATAATATGTGCTTAAGCATTTCTATATATTTTATTCCTTTTAACAGCAAGTGAAACATAACAAGAATGACATTTGACACAGCCTTAAAATTACCACGTATATATGAATGTGTGACCCTTAATTAAATATGTATATGAGACAGTACCCAGGGCCTTTAATGGAAGCAAGTGATCAATTATATTGAGAGAATATCTATGCAACAAGAGGAATAACTAAACTTCTAATAGAGATGTGGAATTTTCATCAAATCCACGTTCACAGCTGCTCAAGTGCTTGGAAGACAAAGCCAAAATCTGATATTGCTGTCATGTGTGTGGGTTGTCCTAAGCTTGACTACTTGATGACATCCTCATGAACCCAGGACACATCTACACTGAGCATTTAATTCTGTTTCAAACCAGTATTGAAGAAAATAGTTTCACTGTGCAGATGATTTCATAGGAAATCCTGGAACCAGTTTGAGGTTTTGATGATAATTACACAAACCACAGAGTACTGATGCACATTAAAACCTTCCTTTCACACAGTTTTGTGGGAGTTTGCTGTCCAGCTGCTACAGTTTGAGGCTAGCTTTGAACAATATTAAATGGCCAGTGTAGATGGGGATCAAGTCAAGGTGCATGTTATCCAAAGACCTCCAGTCAATGGGGAATTCTACCTCCAGTGAGGTAGAATTCCCCATTCATAACACTGAAAACAACACATCACTACAATTTTCTATCATTACACAGCATCCACAATTTGCTGCTTAAAACAACTGTCATATTACTTCATGACAGAGCCACCCCTATATATGGATATCACAAAGGCACATGGAAATCTGTGCGTTCAGATGTATTCCAAATATGCTCGTTGAAACCATAAAATTTCACATTGTGACACAAATGGTTCAGACTTATTGTGCAGCAAGCTTGTGTCCTTCTGCTCTTATTTTCACTATTATCACATCACATTATATATTAAAGCAGCACTGATACATTTTTAAAGGTCAAGGGGCAATTCAAAGTGATCGTATTCAAACTGAGGATCACTTCTTTTGGCTCTTAATATTGAAAATCTCTAATCTTGTCTTCTTCATTTGACTAGCAGTAGAACTTCCAGGTGCAGCATCTTTTGTGCTCTCCTCTCCCAAAATGAGAAATAAATTTGTTTTACTTAATTTATCTTTCTCTGTCATCACAGATGCCCAAGTTTCTAAGTACATACATTATTGTAACCTAAAGTGAAGACTTGATTGCTGTGGTGATCTAGCTGTCCTGCATATCATGTCACATATATATCAATCAGGTTTACAGTATAATTGACAATCTTTGGTGTATTTTGCTGCAATTGAATAATCAAGGTATATGCAAGTATCTTTTCTATATTGTGACAATATAGGACTTGGATCTCTCTAGTTGTTAACACAGGGGAAAATAACCTGTGTGGGAACTAATTTGATGCTTTGCTGCTAAACCATGACTCATGATCCAGTAAAGCAGTGGTTCTCAACCTGGGGTCCCCAGATGTTTTTGGCCTTCAACTCCCAGAAAGCCCAACAGCTGGTCAATTGGCTGGGAGTTGTACACCAAAAAACATCTGGGGACCCCAGGTTGAGAACCACTGCAGTAAAGAAAGTAACATGAAACTGAATAGGTTTGGGCAAAATTTCTCTTGTTGATTGTGATGCCTACATGGTAATCCTCTAGTTTTTGTCTGCTGTGTAGACACAATGAGTTGATACAAGGTATATTAGATCAACATGACTGAATCAAATGCACTGAATCAGCTCATCCATACACCCTTTTGGTATCTTAGGTCAGTGATGTCCCAAGCACTTGTTCGGGTGTTTTGAAAAATCAAAGGCAAAACAGTAGAGGAAAAGTACTTTCTTTGCTTGTGGTTTCACAGGATATGACTGATATGAGTTAACTTTCCTGCAATCCATGCTATTCTGTGTTCTGTGCAGTCTGGCATCAAACATCATTGCTAAAGTCCAGAACCTTTAGTTAAAGGTCACTTTGACCATTGAATTTAGCAGCAGCAGGGTCCAGAGGAATTATTTAACCTCAGCATTGCACACAAAAAAATAAATTGGAACTGACATTCATGGTGACACATCAAGGTAAAGAACATAACTGGTTCATGCTGGCTTCGCCAACGGTGGCTGAAGGTCAGTGGCTTAATCCTGTTTTTGATTCTTTTCATTTGTGGAGCAAGTCACTTACTTTAATCAGACAAAAACCCCAGTACGGTTTCTCTGTCTGGTTTCTTATAAATGTCATAGTTGTTGGAGGCTCATAGCTCTTTCAGAGGTCGTTATGTGCTCTTTATTATGTTTACTCTTAATGAGACCTCATCCAAGTCTTACAAGTCTCTTGATGGGTCATTTGAGTCTTTTTATTTTATTATGATGGGTATGTTTGAGGCTTATTTTACCAAACTTCAAGCACTATTTCTGTGCAGGAATCTGCACTGATTCCATGTCTTACCTCTTGTATAGCTTTAAATAAGGCAACTATTCCCAAATAAAGAGTATAATTCTTGTCTCTTGCACACAATGTCATTTCTTTCTTGGGTGGGCAGAACAAATGCCTTTATTGTTCTCTGGTTCATATAAACTTAAACTGGAAACACCTTGGATATAAACAGCCGCTATTAGTTAAAACCATCCCTAGCACAGTCGATTGCAATATCATTTAGGTCAGTGGTTCTCAACCTGTGGGACCCCAGATGTTTTGGCCTTCAGCTCGCAGAAATACTAACAGCTGATAAACTGGCTGGGATTTCTGGGAGTTGTAGGCCAAAACACCTGGGGACCCACAGATTGAGAAGCACTGATATAGGTAGCAGACCAAAAGAAAAGGAGCATTAATGGTGGAGCTCTCCAGGTATGGTGCCTCCAGTTTAGGCTGATCTCTGCCATGATCTTACCAGAAGATCTGAAGGAATTATGGAGTCACTATCTTCACAGGGTGATTTTCTCATGTTGGAAAAAATGGCTCCACCTATTGTTTCAGTTTACCTTAATTCAGATTGACTGAAATCCAAAATTGTCCACACAAGTGGCTGAGATAGTGACACATTTGCTTCTGTTGAGTCAAACTTTGTTAAGGTACAAAATTCTTAAAACACTATATATAATTACCTTCAGGCTATGTGTATCAGGTGACTATGAAGCATAAATTACCGTATATACTCTAATATAAGATGATCCGAGTATAAGCTGAGGCACCTAATTTTACCACAAAAACACTGGGAAAACTTACTGACTCGAGTATAAGACAAGGGTGGGAAATGCAGCAGCTACTAGTAAATTTCAAAAATAAAAATAGATACAGTAGAGTCTTATCCAACATTCTCTTATCCAATGTTCTGGATTATCCAACACAGTCTGCCTTTTAGTAGTCAATGTTTTTGTAGTCAATGTTTTCAATACATTGTGATATTTTGGTGCTAAATTTGTAAATACAGTAATTACTACACAGCATTACTACGTATTGAACTACCTTTTCTGTCAGATTTGTTGTACAACATGATGTTTTGGTGCTTAATTTGTAAAATCATAACCTAATTTGATGTTTAATAGGCTTTTCCTTAATTCCTCCTTATTAACTAACATATTAGCTTATCCAACGTGCTGCTGGCCCGTTTATGTTGGATAAGTGAGACTCTACTGTACCAATAAAATTACACGAATTGAGGCATCAGTAGGTTTACCTATATACTCACGTGTAAGCTGATCTGAATATAAGCCGACCAGGACCCTCACTTGAGTATAAGCTAAAGGGGACTTTTTCAGCCCTAAAAAGGGCTGAAAAACTTTGCTTATACTCGAGTAGATATGGTAATTTCATGGTTAGACTTGGTCTCTATCTCCACAATATCTCATTATGTACATATGTGCAAATACAGATATTCCAAAATACAACACACTTTTGGTCTCAAGCATTTCAAATAAAGCATATCCAACCTGTATTATGTCAACTTCTTTCCGTTTAAGAGGCAAAACTAGTCAACTCCCCTTAATTAGATTACTTTAGTTCTATTTTTAGAACCTCTCCTCTAATATACTAACTTATGGGGTGGTTTGTAGGGTAGCATAAGCTATAGAAATAATAAATTTCAGTGACACCCTGATTTCAGTAGGTCTGCTCTAAATATGACTAAGTGGATACAATCAACTGAGCACATGCATTTGCCTTGTACATGACATTTGTTCTTCTACCACAATATACACTCTGTTGGCTGATACTTTTGATGAAAAAAACAAGGAATTGAACTGTGTTTTCCCAGATCGTGTGCTCCCTCACTAAGGAACTGTTGTCCAATCTTGGATTTGCAAACAGGCCTCACATCTATTGTGAGTTACTTAAGTGCCCCAAGTCTGGCTGACACTTTACACCTGCAGTGTGCTGATGACCCATGAGACATGGGCTCACATGATTTTCCACGATTCGAGTGAGAAAGAAATCAAGCCCAAAGCCAAAAGAAGAGGGACAGGTGCTGCTTGGGAGTTCTTGTCGCCATCTGCTTGCCATGTGAGCTTCCCCTCTCACTTCCTCCAGCTTAGCATATTTCATGGATGGATCCAGGATGAGCCATCAATCAATGGCTGATAAATAATGTAGGAGTCTGCGGTGCAATAAGACTTGTCAATTGCAATTCTGCCCTCATACATTAAAGATGAAAAGGTACAAGGCTCTTGCCAGAAAAATGAAGACAAATTTTTAATAGTGTGCCAAGTTGCTGCAAGGTGGAATACTCGTGGAAAAATGAATTACATTTTTATTATGTGTTTTATTATGCTGTAATGAACAGAATTATGTGAGAATACAATACATTTCTCATGCAGCTGAGTGGAGAGAGAAACATTTTTATGTCCCTCCTCCCATTCTTTCTTTGTGCAAAGGATCTGAGTGTTAAGAAGCAAAAGATTTAATGAAAGAGAGGTTTCCTCTTAATATGAGTATCCCATAGAAAAGTGAGGATAATTCTTTGTTCTCATGTGTAACAAGAAACTTGGACCGCAAAAATGCTTTGCAAAGTTAAATAGATAAAAGAGAAGACTCGTCTGTTTTAAACTGAAGGCTATTCAAAAAGTCAAAGATGTGACTTACTTCAGAACAAAGGTGAAAAAAACAGGATTCCTTATCTGTGCAATTCTTGGCCATCTGCCCCTTGCCTCTTTCTAATTTTGTCTCAGTTTCAACTCCTGTCTCAATTCCCTTCATTCTGGTGCATTTCTTCATAATTCATCACTATTACACAGTGGTGCTAGGCAGCCCATGTAATATATTATTTTACAACAAACAATAACAACCACACTGCATTTGATGTAGTAAAATATGTCACTCCTTAGTGCTCTTTCACAAGTGCCATAGGAGCCAGTTCTGTTATTTTCTCTTTCTGCAGTCAAACTGCCACAAACAAGAATAAGTGTAGTAGAAGTATAGATCAGAGAGAGCCCAGATATCCGAAAGGCATCAGATACTACAGTATCTGATTTTGGAAGCTAAGTGGGGTCAGCCCCAGTTCTTAATTGCATGGGAGACTGATAGGGAATACCAGGCCCTGTATGTTATATTTCAGAGGAAGGTACTGACCAAGGTACTAAGCCAATGTATATTTTAGAAAAACATGACTTTTTTTTAAGAGATCACAACCTTTTAGAAAATGGTATTCATAACCTTTTAGAGAAAAGCCAAAAACAAGTTTGTGTAGAATCTTATCAAGTGGTATCAGGGCCATAGCCAGAAAAAAAAATACCCGGGGGGGGGGGGGGAGGAGGTTTGAAACTTTTTTTTAGCGAATCATGAGGAGTAGTTATCTATTCCACAGTCAAAGAGCTGTTACAGTAAAACATAAAAGTTTAGGTGGGAACTCCTTTCTTGAAATTTGAATCCATTAGTTCATTGTCTAGTCTCAGGAGCAGCAGAAAAGAAGTTTGTTCCATTTTCCACATGACATCCCTTCAGATATTTAAAGATCGCTATCATGCCATCTTCCAGTTTTCTTCTTTTCAAATGAAGCATGTCCTCATATGGCTTGGTTTCCAGACCTTTGATAATATTGGTTGCCCTTCACTGGACATTTTCCAGCTTGTTAATATCTTATTTGAACTGTGATGTCCAGAGCTGAACAGGTGAGATCTGACCAAAGTAAAAAGCCATGGTACTACTATTTCCATTGATTTGGACAGCATGCTCTTATGTGGCAGCCTAAGTGTGCACTGGCTTTTGATCACACTGTTGACTCATGTTTAACTTGTGGTCTACAAAGACCTTTCCACACATATACTTCTTTCAAGCCAGGTGTCACTAATCCTATAGTTGTGCATATCATTTTTCATGCCTAGGTGTACTTTATATTTATTCCTATTGAAGTTAATTTTGTTATTTTTTGGCCCAGCTCTCCAATGTGCTATGGTTGCTTTGAATTCTGATTCTGTTCTCTGTGGTATTTGTTACACAACCACCTAGTATGGTGTGATTTGACAATTTGATTGGCATGCTTTCTATTCTGTCTTCTAAGTCATTTATAAATATGTTAAATAACACTGGGCCTGAGACAGAACTCAGTAGTTACTCTCATGCTTTGGAAAGGGGAGACAACTAATTTCCAAACACAGCTCAAAATCAAATCTGTAATTCAATAGTACAATCATATGTGCCAATTAAAATTAAAGATAAGTAACATGAATTGAAGACCAAATGGAAGTTCTGTACCAGGCATTTCCTGAAAATGTCTTCTTTTACTGTAAGTCATGAGGAAAATAGGGAAAAATGTGATAAAGAATGAACAGATCAAAGAAAATATACATGGAAAATGGAACTATAAGTATTTGAATGAGCAAATTTTTAAATACAGTCTAGGGTAGTTCCCTAGGCCCACGAATATAATTTGTGAATCCGCCCTCCTAGACCCAAGAAATTTCCCAGATTTTTTTTTATTGCATAGGCAGTGCTATAGCAAGCAAAACATTACCGACTTTTTCTAACCGCTTGCCCCATTAGCCCACCCCTTGACGGACAATATTAACATTTTCTGTTTTCCCCACTTTCTAGCCTCATTAGCGGGTTATCTCTCTCACCTGCTGTAATCTATTACCTCCTTTTCTTATCCTCTCCCAGGGATGCCAGCGCTTGGTTATGATTAAGCAGGCCATTAAGTGGAGAGTGTTTTTACCTTTAGGGCTGGATCGTCTGCGATCTAACTTCTCAATTAGTATTTTGGAAAACGTCAACCAAGATTAATAGTTGCATTGCTCCGGGATAGGGTAAATGAAGACTGGGAAAGGCAAGCTGCAGCAGCAGAAATATGGCTGGCATGGAGGCGGGCTCTTGCTAGAATTGGCACAAGGTTCAGATTTGGCAACCTGGAATCAGTTGGGCAAGGACCATGGTGGTTGTCTATGCATAAGAGACAGACCTTCAAGAGTGAAAACATGCAGGTCTCCCAGAAATTTGGGCTGCCTGGTAGTTGCTTACCATGGAAGAGCTTCCATGGATGTAAAACAAAATTATTGTTATATTGTTATTATATTTATATCTAGCTTTTCTCTCACAGCCAAGACAACAAGTGGCTAAAATTATCTGTGAATAGTTAAATGTGCTATATTCCCTTCTGTTTTAACAAATTGTCCTGCAGAAGCCTCCATTTTTATTTGGGTAAATTTGGACCACACAATTATAGTATTATTATTCCATTTTAACTGCCATGTAGGGCTACGGTGGTGCAGCAGATGAAACCGCTAAGCTGCAGAACTTGCTGATCAGAAGCTTTGCGGTTCGAATCCGTGGACAGGGTGAGCTCCCGTTGTCCGAAGCTGGTTAACTCCAGCTTCTACCAACCTAGCAATTCGAAAACATGCAGATGTGAGTAGATCAAGAAAATGGCGCTCCATGCAGTCATGCCAGCCACATGACCTAGGAGATGTTTACAGACAATGTTGGCTCTTAGGTTTAGAATTGGAGATGAGCACCAACCCTCAGAGTCGGACACGACTAGACTTAATGTCAAAGGGAAATCTTTACTATCCTTTGGATGAAATCCAAGTGTTTGTAGCTTGGTGAGACATGGGAGGCTTTTGACTGAAAATCCCAAACTGCCAATCCTGGGATGCCATGGGATGTTGCTATGGCAGTTTAAGTGGAAAGTAGGGCTATCATCATATCACGTGAATGGCCCCAAATCAAGTGTCATTTCAGGACAAATCAAATTGAAAGTGTGATGTCATTTTAAAAAGGAACAAGTTACCACTCTTCAAGAAACAACATGTTTTCCTGTTATTTTTTTATTTCCATTTCTAGACTTGCTATAGTAGACAGAGGAATGAGCTAAATGAATATCCTGTAGCAGAATTTCCAAAGTCCTGAGGCTCCTATCGCTCTGCTTATGTTTCCATGCAAGATGTCAAGAAGTCTCAGTAGCTGACCTTAGATCTCAAGGGAATCCAGCAGGAGAAAGGATAGGCCCTTATCCTTAAGTATCACTGAAAAGATACTTGTAGGTTTTCACAAAGTCAAGATGATGTGACCAGGTGATCCATATGTTGGCCTATTCTAACTTGATGTTGGTGTGCCGAATGTTGATATGTTAGACCAGGGCTTCTTACACTTTTTCCGCTCATGACCCCTTTTAATCTGAGAAATTTTTACATGATGCTGGATATATAGGTATATAAAATATTGTATTTACTCTAATCTAATGCTCACCTTTTTTTGGCTAAACAACCTTGCCAAAATGGGGGTGTGCATTAGATTCATGTCATACAGTAATCTTAGCATGGAGGCAAAGCAAAAGGGGAAGCTGCTTCAGGAGGTGCACCTGGAGCTCCTCTTTGAGGGACGTCATCCCTAATTCAATGGCCAGGGATCAATGCTATTCAATCCAGGGGTTTGTAGTTTGGTGAAGCACTAGAATTTGGCAGAGAAGGTGCAAAAATCTTGTCAAACTACAGGCGTTTTGGCCTACAACTACCAGAAATCCAAGCCAGTTTACCAGCTGTTAGGATTTCTGAGAATTGAAGGCCAAAACATCTGGGGACCTACCAGGTCGAGAATCACTGTGTTAAGAGAATCCCATTTGATGTCAATCAAGACCCACAGTTTAAGAAACAGTGTGTTAGACTGCAAGTCCTATCTGTTCTAGCAACATGGCTAATACTCCACCAAATAAAGGAGGCAACTCAAGGAGGGCTATTTTATTTTTTATTAGATATGGGAAAACACAAAGCAAAAATGGACCTGAGAGGCAACATTTAATACATTTATTATTAAATAGCACTGTCTAATTTGCCTTCTTTTTATGGGCTCCCAATCCAAAAGCCAATATATGGCAACAGATCCAAATGTGTAGTCTTGCTATATTGTTTCAGATAAGTAAATGGTAGGGATATAATAATAAAATAGTATGTTCAGTTCTGCTTTTATTATGCACTAGCTGTGCCCGGCCACGCGTTGCTGTGGCGAAGTATGGTGGCATGGGAAATAAAGTATTGAGGAATTGGTGGTAGTTAAGGTAAAGGGTAAACGTTTTCCCCTGACGTTAAGTCCAGTCATGTCTGACTCTGGGGGTTGGTGCTCATCTCCATTTCTAAGCCGAAAAGCCGGCGTTGTCCGTAGACTTCTCCAAGGTCATGTGGGATGACTGCATGGAGCGGCGTTACCTTCCCTCCAGAGCAGTACCTATTGATGCACTCACATTTGCATGTTTTTGAACCTCTGGGTTGGCAGAAGCTGGGGCTAACAGTGGGGGCTCTCTCCGCTCCCCCAATTCAAACCTGCGGCCTTTCGGTCCAGAAGTTCAGCAGCTCAGTGCTTTAACACGCTGCGCCATCAGGGGATATTATTTCCTAAAGATTGTGAATATACAATATTTCTGATTGTTTTTTTTGTCTGTTGGAGGCAAGTATGAATGCTGCAATTAGGAAAAATGATTAGAATGTAATGGCCTTGCAGCTTTAAAGCCTGGCTTTTTCCTCCCTGAGTGATTTTTTTGTTGGGAGGTGTTAGACATCATGTTAGACAACATTGACTACAAAAATGCGTTGGATAATCCAGAACATTGGATAAGCAAATGTTGGATAAGTGAGACTCTACTGTAATTACTACATAGCATTACTGCGCATGGAACTACTTTTTCTGTCAAATTTGTTGTATAATATGATGTTTTGGTGCTTAATTTGTATAACGATTACGTAATTTGATGTTTAATTGGCTTTTCCTGAATCCCTTCTTATTATCCAACATATTCACTTATCCTGCCGGCCTGTTTATGTTGGATAAGTGAGAGTCTACTGTATATTGATAATCTTATATTCTCTGCTTAGAACTGGATTATATGAGGCCCCTTCTTCACAGCTATATAAAATGCACACTGAAGTGGATGATATGGTAGTGCGGAGTCAAGATAATCCAGTGCAAAGCAGATAATATAAGATTATAAATGGGTTATATAGCTGTGTGGAAGGGCCTTGAGTCTACACTGCCATATAATCCAGTGAAAATTAGATAATCTGTGGAAGAAGCCTAAGTAAGGCCTAAATCTGCCTGTCCCCTAACTGAACCCTGGCTGTCCCTTGGTTGCTAGGAGACGAAGTGGGCAGAGATTAGCCCTCTAAACTGGCAGCAATTGGATAAAAAAAAATTATTGCTCTCCCTCTAATTAGGTCTTTATTTTTCTTTTCTTTTTGTTGTATCAACCTTGAGGCGTGGATGATGGGTTGTGTTATCAAATTTCGAGGTTGGGGGGCCTGTACTTTTGTTGTTTTGTGAATCGCCGTGATGCCATCACTCTTTTATATATATAGATATAGAAATCCATGAAACATTGTGACATTTAAATACACACATAAAATAACTTTGCAAAATAAAGATAGACTTGGGATAAAATTGAAGTGTCTCTATGTATAAAATGAAGTTGCATTTGCTAGTCACACAAAATGAAGAAGGAATGTAAATACTAGAATATTATAAAAATAAGTATACATGAAAGAAGAGAATTCTTAAATTAAAACAAACAAAGTAAATAAGTAAGCAATGTAACTAAAGCACATGTGGTGTACAACAGACAATTACTTTATGAAACTGAATATAGTTAGTCATATACTAATAATTACTGCAGATCTTCAGCAAAGTTTGTAATCAGAATTATTTATCATACCATAACCATATGGACTTTGATTCATCTTAAAGGTGCGGCAGGATTCTTTTTTTCCTTTCTCTTTCATTTGTTTAATCCAACCTGTTTTCAGTGGAGGAAAAGCAGGACTGTACCCCTTGATCAGTTTACTCCAAAGCAGAACCAAGGCTTGGCCAAGGTTTAAACCAGTGGTTTCCAACCTGTGGTCCGTGGATGACCAAAGATCTGCAAGAACTAAGATATGGTCCGCAGCCTCACTGTTACTACTATGGATAATAGCACAGCCCAACCAATTTTTTTTCCTTAATGTCTTTATTTTTAGGCCTGTTCCTGGGGTTATTTTGGGTGCTCATTCAGAAAATGGCATTGGATAGACCACATCAGCTCTAGATTATTAAAAATGCTTTTCTCTGGGTGAGCAGATAGCGACTAATGGATGGCATATGTTCTGTATCAGAAACTTGAGCTGATGTGGTCTATCCAATGCCATTTTCTGAATCAACATCCCAAATACCCAAACTTCATCTAAACTTAACTAAAAACTGATTCATAACCCTCTTAGTACTAATGTTGGAGAGTGGTCCCCGGTCAAAAAAAAGGTTGAGAACCACTGGTTTAAGCTAACTGAAGGGAGTTCTTGGGTGCATATATTCTGCAGAATGAATGCAGGTTGATATCACTATAACTGCCATGGCTCAGTGCTATCGAATCCTTGGAGTTATAGCTTTACAAGATCTTTAGCCTTCTCTGTCAAAGACCAAACAACAAATCCCAGGATTCCACAACATTGGGCCATGGTAGTTAAAGCAGTGCAAACTCTGTTAATTCTATAGTGTAGATTAGGCATGTGCAAACTTCGTCCCTCTAGGTATTTTAGAATTCACCTCCCACAGTTCTGCTGTTAGGAATTGTGGGAGTTGAAATTCAAAACACCTTGAGGCCCAAAGTTTGCACATGTCTGATGTAGATGCACTCCTTGTTTTCTTTATGAAGCAAGCTGAGCTGATCTGTAATATCTCAGGCACTTAAAGCTTCCTGTCATACCTTGGAGAAGTTACTCTTTTGAACTAAAACTCCCAAAACTGGTGTTGTAGAGATGACCAGAATCTTGATCCAGTCATCTCTACCACAGCAGTTGTAATCCAAACCCTACCAAGCTCTGGGCACTGTTTGGAAGATGCTACTAGTGTCTTGCTGGGATCCCAGCTGCTTCCATTAGAAGTTGATGTCAGCTGGTTGGAAGGGGAGGCAAAGAAAGAGGCAGGAAGGCTCTGCCATTCCAATATTTTAGAGCAATTAATGAGAGAGGACCCCCCCCCTTTGAATGGGCCAGGAAGGGGAGGAGCATGGATCGATTAATCTCTGGGATATTTAATGAGGATCTCCCAACCGCAGACTTTAACCTTGCAGATAATGGGGTTAGCACTGGTAATTCCTATCGACAGAGTCGGCTCCACCGTCCTTAATGAGCTAATCAATACTTGTTCTCAGCTTAATTTCCATCTAATTGCTCTTTAACGACGCCTGATAATGGCCAGTCTCCTGTGAGCACATTTTGGGAGGGGGCGGGGTGGGGGGAGATGGTTTTGGGTTAGATTGCCATGGGAGGAGGACTGTCAATTCTCCCATGTTTTCCCTTTTCTCCCCATTTCACAACCATAGTAAGGAGGAAACAGAGTCCCTTTCCAGGATGAGACTTTAGAATTAATTTACTTTCAAAAAGAAGAAATTCTTTCTTATGCCTATTAGGTTCTGAAGTGCAATTTTGCCATAACAACTTCTTGCTTTTGCTGCTATTCTGCTACATTTTCTTACTCTTGATTGATAAAATAATGGAATGAAAAGTTTGTAAACATTGTAATGCCGCTGAAAATACCTAAAATGTAACTTTTAAGAGCAAGTAGAAAACTTTTGTTATCACGTCAGTAAAACAGATTTCTTCCACATTGCTTCTGCAATGTAACTTCATGACATGGTTGGTTGTGATGTTATCTGCCTAATAGTAGGATCAGATCTCTCAGCAGAGAGAATGTGCTACATCTAAACTAAATCATCATCATCATCTGAAAATGACAGATTAGGTCATTAATAAAGTCTGATTGGGGATCAGAAATGATAAATGTTTGTGATATTGATAGCGGAGCCCCCCGCTTTTAAACTCATCTGACCTGCGGCGGGGAGTTCCACAAATTCGGATCGCCAGCGAAGTGGGAAAGTGTTCTGACCGCAGCAAATTATTATTAAATTCTTTTCATCACTTTCCCCCAGCCCTGACATTGTAACTAATCCCTAAATAAAAGTATCCTTTCTTTTAACTTGTAATTCTCTCAAGTGGTTATTTTGTATCCCTTTTCTGACTCCTCTGCATGAAAAACCTCTCTCCTTTCCTCCACTAACCCAGCCGCCATTCAAACTCTGGCGGGAAGCCTTCCGGGCTCTCCCTGCCATTGAGTAACATGGCGGACGGAACAATTTGACCCATAACTTCATCGAAAATATTCCAAGCATGCCTATCTTTTATATCTAACACTTTTGGAGGCTCCTGGTTCCGGGACAACCAACAGCGCCTGAACTGGTCCAGTTTAAAACTTCGAATCAGCTGACTGTCAAAAAGCCATTTCCGATTGCTCTTTCTCAGCCGCAGCCGCTCCTCGGCTTTCGCGGCTGGCGGGTTGCCTCCGCAAGAACATGGGGTTTTCCCCAGGGCTGCTGGTAGTGGACTGCCATCCCCCCTGGGAGAGAAATGTAGTTTCTCCAAGGACCAGCTGTGATCTCTATGGCGGCAAGAGCTCCCGGATGAACTTCTTCTGTTCATTCATTTATTTTTATGAATGACCAGATTCTTCATTCATATACAGTTCCATGGATTGCCGGGCTCCCAAGGACAGAAATCAACTTGAATCCTTTCACTTTATTATTTTTATGAACTTCCAGGTGCCTGAGCTGCTTATGAACTTTTCATGAACTATGAACCACATGTCTATGAACGTCCTCTATTGTCTATGAACTCTGTACATGAGCTTTGATTATATTATGAATTGCTGGTACACACACACACTGAATTCCCCAAATACTCTACATGAACTTCCCCTCGGTGAATGTATGGCATATCTTAGATATTATTTTAATTGTTACTTTAGATATCATTCCCCGGTATAGTTTAATCAATGAAGGCATAGCCTGAACTCTAGTTAACCCCAAAAATTCCCACCTTCCCTCACCCTATACTCTGGACTTCACACATAAAAAAGGATAAACTGTCACCATAAAATTTAATCTATTTTGCATCTGCATGGCCCATAGCGAGAGATTGAGCCACTCCAGATCGGAGCAGTCCCCTGGGTGATTAAATCTCATATGGTAATGTTGACCACTAACTCACCTGGACCCCTGGGGAGCCATAGGAAGGCCCCCCGTTGGTCCTGCCACCATAACCCCATATTATCAATGTTTGCTGTCACCTCCGCCACACCCTAGGTGTTCATGAACTGTGTACTTGCGTAAAACCCCGGACATTCCAAATGGCTCTATTCAAAACAGCAATAATCTTAGATTATCTTAGAAGGCGCTAGCCTCAGGTAGTCACTTTGCATAAGATAACTCCAATGATTCATTTACCAAAATCCATTGTCTAGCTGACTCCCAACTCCCTCAACCTGATTGGCCCTGACAGAGACAAAGGTTGTTCCTCATTGGCCAAGGCGCAGGGCGGGAAACCAAGCTCCCGCCTAGTGCGGCGCCCTCGACCTATCAGCAGCCAGATGGGCGGAGGGACGGGGCAGGAAATTCAAACAGACTTCAAACTTGGAAATGTATAAAATGGCTTTATTTTCACTGTAATGTTACATCTTGCATGTCGAACTATCGCGGCTTGATGTCCTTTTCAGCTGAATCGCTTTAATAAAACGCTTTGACGGTTTTTTCCTTCAACTTGGCAGAGCCTTTTTCTTTCGGTCTCAGGTAAATTATATTCCGGGTTATTTTCTACTTTTCGGTCAGCTCGCCAAGGTTTGTTCCCTTATCTGAGAGATGGATCGGATCTCCCTCACTGGGTTGATCCCTACTAAATCGCGGTCGATAACAATATCACATTCCACTACA
Source organism: Anolis carolinensis (assembly GCF_035594765.1). NCBI lineage: Eukaryota > Metazoa > Chordata > Lepidosauria > Squamata > Anolidae > Anolis > Anolis carolinensis. The sequence continues at coordinate 231,888,186 of NC_085843.1, forward strand.
GATATTTATCCAAATAGTGCAGATGAACTTTATCAAAATAAGGTGTATGAACTTTGTCAGAAATATTAAAAATTAGTTAGTTATTTTGAATTATAAAAATGTGAGTCAAGTACTGAGTCAAGTACTGAAAGGGTTAAATAACTTAGCGTTGCACTGAGGGGAGTGAGTAGGCCAAAGCCTGTTAGAGTTAGTGGGCAAAAAGCTAGTGTTATCCTGAGATGTGTTAGTCAGCCTCAGTGAGAGAACGCCTCAGTGTGAGGCAGACCTCAGTGTTAGTCGGTCATAGTGAGAGAAGGCCACTCTGTGAGGTAAGCCTCTGTGTGTGAAGCTCCAGTGTGAAGACTGCTGTGTGTAAAGCTACTGTGTAAGTTTGGTGTGAGAGGAGGTTCTGTGAGAGCGAAGCTAGAAGCTGTTTATCTGCATGAGAAAGAAGCCCAGCATGGAAGTAAAGAAGGAAGTATAAAGCACCTTATTTGTGTTATGGAAACCTTGTTCTTGTAAATAGTGCAACCATAGTATTTTGCCCTAAAAAAGTCTCCTAAGGAAGAGATAACATTGGTCTTTGTGTTTTTGTTCATCACTTTTGGCTACTGGTGCTGGATTACGCTGCTACTGATAAGTTACTCTGCTATACATTTATGGGGAGGGTCTTTTGCTAATAAGCCCACTTGCCCAACAAACTTTACCCAAATAGTATGTATGGACTTTATCCAGATAGTGCCCATTTCAAAATTATGGTCTACATTATTATAACAAATATAATGAATATGTCATTGAGAGAAAGTACCAATCCTTGTATTCATTTCTAGACAATAATGAGAACTTTTACCTTTTAGTGATACTATTAACAATAAGTTCCATAAGATTACTGGATAATAATATAGAATCTCAATTTTTTCTGATTTCTCATTGCTGAACTTCTGCATCAAAGATCTGTGTAACTAATCTGGCTGAGTCCCAAATTATAAGGCACATGCTCAGTTTCTGGATCACTCCATGGACTCTGGATCAGACATGATTGGCTGAAATGGCTCTGGAACAGAACAGTTTAGTCCATTGGACCAAATCAGAAATCCTAATGTTCAAAATAAACAGAAAAAGACTGTGTCTCTAGCATGATCACATAATAACAATGTCAAGGTGGTGTGATATAGGAAAGGGAGCTGAGTTTTGCCCACTGACAGATCTGTGAAGCAATCTGGGGCAAGTATCTCACCAGAAAACTCTAATCTCAGTGTTTATATGTGAAGGGATTATTGATATTATACAGTCCATTATTTCCTGCAGTATGTTTACCTCCTGTTCTAGCAGCAGATTCCTGAGAACTTTAAGCTGTATTTGGAAGCAGTGATGAGTTGGCTGCGAGCGAGTAGACTAATAGTGAATCCCGCAAAAGCTGAGATACTCTGGCCCGGCCAGCCACCAGAGTTAATCCAGTCACTGCCTGATCTCAATGGGGAAGTTCTGGTTCCGTCTGCTACTGTTAAAAGCCTTGGGGTTGTGTTGGACTCATCGCTGACGATGGAGGCCCAGATCACTGCCATAAGTAAGCAGGCCTATTTTCATCTTCGCCAGGCAAGGAAATTGGCATCCATGCAACAGTCACCATTAGGTTGGATTATTGTAACACCTTATACGCCGGCCTTCCGAAGACAAAAACCCAGAAGATCCTAATGGTCCAAAATGCGGCGGCCAGGCTGCTAGTGGGATAATCTATAAGATCCCTTATTACACCGATTCTGAAACAACTGCATCAAATGTCCATAAACTTGTGGTGGCTCAACAACATGTATATGAGAGAGAGAGAGAGAGAGAGAGAGAGAGAGAGAGAGAGAGAGAGAGAGAGAGAGAGAGGGAGGGAGGGAGGGAGGGAGGGAGGGAGAGGACATTTATAGCATAATTGCTAGCAAATGGTTGTATTAAAAATGAAAGTTTTCCTTGTAATGTTAAACTATGGAAAAGGGAACAATGGTGTTGGCAACCCTTGGAACATTAATGTTTTCAATAACAACATTACTTTTGAACCTTACTTCCAAGTGCTGCATTTGGATTTAAGAGCATTCCCGACAGAAAAAAACATCAAATTATGTTTAATGGTTGCAGATTCAAGAGAGTTGAAAGAAAGAATTTCTTCACACGCCATGTAGTTACGCTGTAGAACCTGCTTCCATTAGATGTGCTGACAGCCATGAACTTGTATGGCTTTAAATGGTATGAGACAAATCCATGGCTGAGATCAACGGCAATGAGTTACGATGACCATATATTATACCAGTATGCCTCTGAAAGCTAGTTTCTGGGGAACAAGGTATATAGCAGGAGAGGGCTATTACCTTCATCTTCTGTTTGTGGGCTTCCTTTGGGAATCTGGTTGGCTCCTGTGGGAACGGATTGTTGGTCTAAATAGTATACAGTTTTAATGCTGGCATTTTTTAATTACATTGGTCAAGTAACAATTTGTCCTCTAGATGGCAATAAAGGGTTCTGCAATTGTCCTGCTGAATTCTGTTAGGCTGTGCAGGAAGAACACTCATAAGTACTATCACTAAAATGAAATGTAGTTGCCTGTCATAGGTGATGGCTACGGTTTCTGGAAGAAAAATGAACAGACTTAACACTCAAATTCTTCAAGTCTCTTGAAAGATGTTTCTAACCAGAACTGGGCCATCCAATCCTTACATCCCAAAAGTGTTTCCTGGTACAATCCTCACATGGTCTTCTTCTGTTTTCCCCTATGTACCTCCCTAATATTGTTTTTATCTTTAAAATGTTCTCAAGAGTTAGAGTGGAAAAGTTTAAAGAAGCAAATGCTGAATTTGTTTCCTTAGCTTTCATGTAAAACAAACATGTTTGTGCCATACCGGTGTTTTATACACATATACTAGAATCTACTCTCTAGTTTCAAAGAAGAGTCACATGGATTTCATATGGGAAGTTTATATGATACAAAGCAGAATAACTGAAAGATATTTGAACCAAGAGGCCAATTCACAGTGCACAATATTGTAATGCTATGATTCCGCTTTAACTGCTGTGATTTGATTCTAAGGAATTCCAGGGTTTGTAGTTTAGAGCTGGAGATATACAATTCCTAGCTGGAGAGCTCTAGTACCTCACAAAACTATAATCCCCAGGATTCTGTAAGGACTTGCCATGGCAGTTAATGTGTAATGACAGTAGTTGTCGTAGATTGTCGCTTCCAACTCTTCCTGACCTCGTGGACCAGCCCACACCAGAACTCCCTGTTGGCTATCACCGCCCCCAGCTCCTTCAAGGTCAAGCCAGTCCCTTCAAGGATACCATCCATCCATCTTGCCCTTGGTCGGCCCCTCTTCCCCTTTCCTTCCATTTTCCCCAGCATCATTCTCTTCTCCAAGCTTTCCTGTCTTCTCATTATGTGGCCAAAGTACTTCATCTTTGCCTCTAATATCCTTCCCTCCAATGAACAGTTGGGCATTATTTCCTGGAGTATGGACTGGTTGGATCTTCTTGCAGTCCAAGGCACTCTCAGAATTTTCCTCTAACACCATAGTTCAAAGGCGTCTAACTTCCTTCGATCAGCCTTCCTTATGGTCCAGCTCTTACATTCATAGGTTACAACGGGGAATACCATTGCTTTAACTATGCAGACCTTTGTTGCCAGTGTGATGTCTCTACTCTTCACTATTTTGTTGAGGTTGCTCTCCTCCCAAGAAGTAAATGTCTTCTGATTTCCTGGCTACAGCCTGTGTCTGCAGTATTTTTCACGCCTAGAAATACAAAGTCTTTCACTGCCTCTATGTTTTCTCCCTTGATTTACTAGTTATCAGTCTGGTTGCCATAATCTTGTTTTTTTATGTTTAACTGCAACTGTGTAACCATAGCACTATAATTATGTAATGCTCAAGGACAACATCACCCAAGATATCCCCTTGGCACCAGAGTACAGGTTGTACAGATGGTCCTCCGCATTTGTGGGTTCCCTGACCATTGGCCATTCTGGCTAGGGTTTCAATAGAGAAACCTCTGGAGGCCCGCACAATCCCCAGCTCTCCTATAGCTATGCTGCTAAAACTTGTCTATTGTGTAGGATGGTCTAGCTTCTAGGTTAGTGCAATGAAAATTGCAGAGAGATAATTAACAACAGGAATAGCAAAGGCTTTCTTCCCCCCAATTCCCCCTTTAACCATTCTTTTCTACTGAGCTATAGAATAAGCTTTGCATCCCTTTTGGAAACCAGATGTTAGATTACCAGAGACCCCGCAACAATCATCCCCAGGAGCCAAGCACAGTATTCTGCCAGATGTTGGGAACAGGGCCAACATTGCTGTCTTCCTGTTCCAGCCAATTCTGACGGGTGTATCACTTGTCTGGTTAAGTAATGAGATGTTTGCATTTGATGGGAAGCAAATAAATTGTGGGTGCACTGAGACGCTCTTGATGATCAGATAGGCTGCTGGGGGACAGGACTGCCAACCAGACCTTGGAAATAACTGGTTACAAATAACTAGTTATTTTAATTAGTTTGCTTTAACCAACTATGATGATGTCAGCGACAATAAAATTATAACTTAACGGCTTCACTCTATAAACATCCTAATTGAAACCTTTTAGTTACTTTTTATCATTAGAGGGACATGGCGTCACTGAATGGCAGGGGAATGAACATCATGCATGGCTTGTGTGCAGGCTCATGCTGTGCCTTGTGTTGCTTTGCGCTCTGTGGTATGTGTTTTGCTGATGGTAATCAGCATGGAAAGAAAATGTATTTCATATTACGGGCTTGTATGTTGCAAGATTCAGACTTAAAAAATGGAAGAAAGCTAAGTATCGCTTATGAAAAATGAGAAAGGAATAATTACTTATGGAAATAGCATGCAATCACAGATAAATTCTATGCAGGAAACTATGATGGGAAATAATTGTCTGCTGCACCCAAAAGAGTGAAGAAAAAATAAACTGACAGTTGTTCAAAAATGCTGCCAAATGTTCCTTGAGACCAAAAGTCAGGCCCAGAAAAATCAAGGGATTGTTCAGGTTTAAGGTTTTTGTTAAAGGGGCTCAGATCAATGGGGATGTGGATGGTTTTGCAGAAGATTCAAGTCCTCCAATTGTGTGAGAAGACCTCACAAGATCCTGTCTGTTGCTCTTGGTTTTATCTTCCCATTCTAACTAGAAATTCAGAAACCACAATGCAACCACATATCTCAGGAGAGAAACTGGACTAAAGATATTTCATGGTATTTCCATCTTTCCCCTTCACCCTTTTAAAACTCTGGAATATCTGTTGATATACTTAGAAGGTCTAGTAAATGCTTTTCTTCTCAGTCTTTACACCCAGTTCCAGATGCTCCAGGGCCTGGAAGGCAGAAAATAAACTTGTATTGCTGTTTTTCCTCTCATTTTCCTCACTACTAAATGGTTTTTCTTTAGCTCTCACTTGCTATGAAGTAATGAACATTTAAAAATGGGTACACTTTAATGCAGAATATCCTGTGTGGACTTCCAATTATTTTCACACTATAATATATGATGACCAATGGTTCCTCTTTGCCATCACCGATGATAAAGACAAATGCTTAAGTATGTAATTATGGTTCAGGTATTACAATTGTTCTGTAGTAATGTGAAAGGGTTAAAAGCAAGGATATTTTCTGAACCTGAAACAATGTTGGCTTAACATTGGTTCTTTGTTAAATCCAAAAAGGTCTCTGCAGATTGCATTCTTACAGCCCATCCAGCTGCAACAAAACAGGAGGGTTTATTGCTACTGATCCACTTACTCTCTAACAACACAGAAATGGCACTATTGGGAGTAGCTTTGGCACTTAAAATTGCAGTGGGAGGGCTGTTGATTTGGCTGTTACACAGTTGGTAAAGTATTCAAATCTTCACAATGACCAAAACAGTGGGCCATGATAGAATGAATTGGACCTTATGCTATTGTAACTCACAAACAGGATGCCAGACTGAGTGTTCTTTCAGTGGCGAATAGCTATGGTTGCTATAACATCAGTTTTATTCTGTGATTGCTTTCATTTGTTTTAACTGTTCTTACATCATATTCTCTGAGTTCTGGAAAAATATTTTTTTGGACTATGACTCCCAGAATCCCCCCAGCCTTCAGAACAACAACTTTCCCAAGTCTCTTTAATGATATACTATTCTATTATCTGATCTTAATCTCTGTTTTGCAAACTGCACATAGAGCTTTGGATAGCATAGAAATATAAAAATGAATATGAAACAAAACAATAAATGACTGTTTGAAACCAGTACAGTCCCTTACTTCCAACCCTCCTCCCCAAAAGTTTCCAGCCATCCCTCTAATATCTAGGTCTAGGCTGTTTGCTTCTTGAAACATTGCTTTTTCTTGCCATTTCCCTGTGGAATTTCTCTGTTTCCTACTGAAGGAAAACCTATTCCCCTACAGTTGAACAATAGGCCTATTTACTCTCCCCATTTTCTTTAGACATAATGGATGGGGAAACGAGGGCTAGAAAGGTGGGAGGGAGAGAAGGGGTCTTGTAGCTGCTCCTGTTGCTGGCCCCTTTCCTCCCAATGATAATGTTTTAAGCAGCAGCCATGGTGGGGCTGAGGATCGGAACACCAAAGTTGTGGCCTCACCAGCAGCTCTCTGGCCTCCTGAATCAACACTTCTGGAGTGGCCTGCTGACAAGAACACCAAGTCCAAAAACCTTTCAAGTATGTGCTGATTCTGTAGTAAGTCATAAACCCAACAAGATCTGAATAACTTTTATGTACATGACAGCCAGGCCCGTAGCCAGGAAAAAAATTCAGGGGTGGTGGTGAAACAATTTTTACTATTTTAAGATTGGGGGGGTTGAACCCATAACACCCCCCGCCCCCTTTTACAGGCTCAAATACAGCTGCAACAACATATGTCAAATGAGAGTACTGGTGTACGGTGTCTGTATGAAATGTTTGTTTACTTGTGACTGATAGTACAGTCCTTGACTTATGTCCTCAAAATTAAGTCACAAGGAGTTAAATGGAGCTCACAGTCAGGTTAATTTGGTCTAGGATTGCAGATTTGAAGCTCTTGACTGTTGAGCTGAGTATCAAGATACCAAAAACAGACTATATAATATCCTACTTAATGACTATGAAGAAGCAGCATGCTCCTTCTTATACTGTTTAGGAAATGGCAAGAGAACTACTATGATGCCTCAATCAATACAATGCAATAAAAAGCGCATATGCTGTAACAACACTCCTGTTCAATGTTCCTGTCAGCTTGACATGCCTCCTGCCAAAATGCTCCCTTCCACTCCATCTTCCACCTGGATTTCCTCTTATTTTCATCACTGTATCAATATCCCATGGCTCCTGGCCATACTCAATCCTTACTAAGCTGTTAAGGAGGCTCCCTCCAAGCCTGACTTCTATAATAATGTACTCCTGGAAATCTTGGTGTGTCTCTGAGCCAGTGGATGCTTTCCCTTATACATGGGGGGGGATCAGGGCCGTAGCCAGAAAAAAATTTTGGGAGGGGTTTTGAAAATTTGGGGGGGGGGGGTTGAACCTCTGGCACCCCCTCCCCCGGCTACAGACCTGTCAATATCTGCTTGAGATAGTGCCTGGAGGGACTCTTAATGTTTTGCATCTCATAGACTTAGCATGGGGATTTGGTTAACCAGTTAAAATTCATGAGTAAACCAGGTTTTTTTTTTAACCTGAAAAATTTCGGGGGTGGGGGGTGGGTTTGAACCCCTAACCCCCCCCTCGCTACAAGCCTGGGGTGGATGGTGCTGTTTTGATAACATATAAATCTGCACTTGGAGAATGAGGTTGTTATTAATGAGTAAGATGATAAATATTGAACTCTAGCAACCCAAATGGGCTTCTATGTTACCTGCCGTGTGTCTTTTCATAATCAATACCTCTGGCCTCTGTTTCTTCCAATTATCTCCTTTTGGAGGCAGGTAGTTGTGCTGTGTGTCCCTGGAACAGGAGTGAGTGGATCTTAGTACAGTAGAGTCTCGCTTATCCAACCTTCACTTATCCAACATTCTGTATTATCCAACGCAGTCTGCCTCCTGCTCGGATCCACAGCTGTTTCTCTAGGCAGCAACGCGCAGCAGGCCAATATGCCCAACAACAACACAAGTGCAGCCATGCTCCCAAACAAGTGGCAGACTTGTTGTAAAACATGATGCTTTGGGACTTAATTTATAAAATCATAACGTAATTTGACGTTTAATAGGTTTTTACTTAATTCCTCCTTATTATTCAGCATTTTTGCTTATCCAGCATTCTGCCGGCCTGTTTATGTTGGATAAGCAAAACTCTACTATAATAATAAAAAACTTTATTTATAGACTGCCCTATCTCCCCGAAGGGACTCAAGGTGGTTTCCAACAATATGGCAAACATTGAATGCCAAAGGAAAACTATACAAACAATTTAAGACAGAACAGGCCCATTAGACAACATAAACAACCTAACTGTAACTCAATAAAGAAAATGATGACAAATAAAATAAAGACTAATAAAATAAAATTAAAAATTAAAAAAATTAAAAACATTATAAAATACAGAAACCCTTATAAAACATACTAAAAATAAAATATAAAACCAAATATATTGGAGCTCGATCAGGCAAGGTTCAGGAATCCAATGTCCAGGAGTACTAAAATGGACCAATCAACTATAGAAGATCTTCCATTACTCCTAATGCAGAAATACAATAAATCTATCTACTCTCAAGGATCTGCCTTAATGGATCCCTGCAGGAATCATAGGTCTAGGCTTTTCTTCCCGTCAACAAATAGAACTTCCATGTTATCCAGTAGAATAACAGTCTTGTAGATAACAAGAAGTCCTATGGAGCTTCAGAGGCTAACACATCTATTGTAGCATAAACTTTCAGCAGCCCACTTCATTATTACATCTTATTATAATTTGCAGAAGGTTGCCTAAATGGAAACCTAGATTCCAGAAATTCCTAGAGAGAGCCATTTTTGACATTTGTGGGGGGGGGGGGGGGGTTAACTTTTGTAGAGGATCTGTGTCTCTATCTACCTTGAATGTGGAGGGCTGACATGTCTTTTCTAATGAGTTATCTTGTCTTATGATATGCCAAACAGTGCTTTTTCTTTTTAAAAAAATAGGAACACATTGCCACTTTTTGTGATATTGATTTTGGGTCTGGTCCATGGCAATTAGAAAGGATCAATGGAGATCTGCAACAATAGGATGCTCTGCATTGCCAAAGTGCTCTTCTTGGCAAGTGTTCAGCCACCCTGCATCAGAGGTCTTGTGGCAGTTTCCAGAAAGGATACTTAGACATCTCAATTCTGAAAAGTTATATCCACAGAATTACAGCAGATATGTTCTTGCTAATTATTCTTGCTTGTACAGTTATAAAGATCTACTCTCGGAAATTGTTTGAATATGACAAAGTTATATAATCATTCTGAAAACTCTTGGCTTGAGATGATAACATTAGTAGATATGTTATTCATTGACTGCATTTGAGCTTGCAACAGGAACAGCATAGTTGTTTACATATGGATTTGTCTTATGATAATGAACAATTTTAGACAACCATGCTAAGTTAGCTTAAAGCTCATGGAAATTGCAGGTTGGATGTACCTACCCATATAGCTTTTAAATCTCTCCTATCCTCATCACCCATTCAGATGCTACATTAGTCTTCACCTTGAAGCCCCCCAGATTGGTTGGACTACAAGTCCTATCATTCCTAAAGTACATGATCACTGCTTCACTCTGTTTTTGTTCATCCCAAGCTGTAGCCCAATTGCCACAGACATTCCCTGGCTCTTGGAGAGAACTGAACACGTTTAGCCCATTTCAGGTTGTTTTGGTCCTGCTCCTTCTATAGATATCAGAATCCCTCAGTATGCAGAAACTACCATCTTATCTGTAGTTGTCCCCATCCCATTACTTAGAGATCCAAGTGTTATATTAGGGTTGATAAACTTCTACGTGTTCAGAAAAATGGAATATCACACATTTCTTGTTATATCAATGTTCTTCTTAGAACAGCTAGGATAGTAAGTGATACCAGAGCTTGGAAGTTACTAACAAAAGTTATTTAAGTATTACATTTTATGAGTGATGTGTTACTTGCGAAAAATGAAGGATCAAATGTGTTACTATGAATGTGTTACATTCAAAGATTTTTTTTAATCACACACACATAAAAAGGGCCGGGCTTTCGCACAGCAGGTTAAACACCAAGCTGCAATAAATCATACCAACTGGAAAGTTGGCAGTTCAAAGCCCGGGTCAGGGTGAGCTCTTCACCTTTAGCCCAGCTTCTGCCAAACTAGCAGTTCAAAAACAAAATGTGAGCTGATATATAGGAGTCGCATTAAAGCAAGGAGGAATTTAAGCCTTGGGTTTCGATCAGAAAAAGAAGGAAGTTTACAAACAGGGAGATGGAACAACAGCACCCCCGGTGGCCGGAACCGAGCACAGCCTCCAAAGATGCTGAAAGATGGGAAAACTTATATACCGGTATGCCTCTTTCTGTTGCCTGTCTTGTCATTGTTATAATCAGCATTGAAAGTTTGCTGTATATGTGTTCTGTGATCCACCCTGAGTCCTCCTTGGGGTAAGAAGGATGGAATATAAATACTGTAAATGTAAAATGAGCACAAATGGTCAATCTCTGATATCTCAACAAGATTTTGTAATAATTAAAAATGCATTGTAAACATTACACTCATTATAACACTATAGTAAGAACTAGGCCTGTGAAAAAGTACTAGAGCATAGAAATGCTTGGAAAAAGAAAGAGATTATTACATTACCCATTTGCTATTGAATTTCAAGAGCAGCTAAGCAATTATATATGAATAATGAGTAATGTAACACATAATCAATGTGTTACTGTCAACATTTCACATTTTAAAAGCAAAGCATCACCTCAAATTGCCCTGAATGGCCAATCCCAGAAAATTCATCCAGATAATCTTTTGAAATAACAAGAAAATATTATTCATTTTGCAAATTGTTCTCATTTGAACATTAAACAGAATGAAGTTGATCCAAATAATCTGCAACTGGTGTGTCCAAGAGAAGAGTTTATTTATTTATTTCAGTTGGTCAAGAATATGTTGGCTCCAGAACCTAAGATTCTGATTTATAATGTAATTCCTACTGGCATCAATGGGAGCAAGAGGGATATTTGTAGATTCAGTGACAAGGTTGGGAGGTGTTTATTCTAGGGCTGCCAGGTTTCTAAGGCCCCTTCCACACAGCTGAATAAATTCCTACATTTTCTGCTTTGAATTGGGATATATGGCAGTGTGTACTCAGGTAGCTCAGTTTAAAGCAGATATTGTGGGATTTTCTGCCTTGATATTCTGAGTTATATGGCTGTGTGGAAGGACCCTAAGTCTGGACCAGAGTGTCATAACTCACTTTGGGAACTAAGGCCCTTTCAATACCTCCCTATATCTCAGGATCTGACCCCAGATTATCTGCTTTAAATTGGATTATATGAGTCTCCACTGCCACATAATCTGGGATAAAATGATAATCTGGGATCAGATGCTGGGATATAGGGGCAGTGAGGAAGGTGCCTGAGTGGGGTTTCCGGCTCAATGTGATGGTTCTCTCCTTAGATCTGAGGCCCCTTCTACATTGCCATATAATCCACATTAGCAAAGCAGATAATCCAGTTCAAAGCAGATAGTCTAGATTTTATAATGCAATGTAGAAAGGGCCTGAGAATCCGAAGGAATCAAAGGACCTCAGGATGTCTTGGGCCCCCTCCACATGGCTGAAAAAAATCTGCATTGAACTGGATTATATGGCAGTGTGGATTCAGATAACCCAGTTCAAAGCAGATATTGCGGATTATCTGCCTTGATATTCTGGGTTACATGTCTGTGTGGAAGGGCCCTTGGAAACTGAAGAGATACTTCCATCCTTTGAAGTCTGGAAAAAAGAGGAAGAACAGCATTGTAGGAATTAATGTTGTTTACCAGAAAACATGAAAATGTGAGGAGATCAATAGGTACCTCTCCGACGGGAAGGTAACGGCACTCCAGGCAGCCTGCCGGCCACATTACCTTGGAGGTGTCTACGGACAATGCTGGCTCTTCTTCTTAGAAATGGAGATGAACACCAACCCCTAGAGTTGGACTTGACTAGATTTAATGTCTGGGGAAAATCTTTACCTTTACCTTATCAGATTAATTAAGAACCTAGTGTCTGAGGCCTCTTCTACGCTGCCATATAATCCAGATTATCAAATCAGATAATCCACAATCTGGATTATATTAATCTACACTGCCATATAATCCAGTTCCAAGCAGATGGCAGTGTAGAAGGGGACTATGTCAGTCACCTATAAATCTCTCAGCAGTTACTTGGAGTATTTGGTGCTCACAACTGTTCAGCCTCCACATCTGAGAGTGATTTATGCATTTATTGGGATAATTGATCTCTGGACTGGCTATTTTTAACATCTTATTCTTTGTGCTCTGGTTTTGTGTATCTATGGGGATATTTTTGACAAAATAATCATACATTTTCTCTGAAACATTGCAGAAATATTTAATAAATAGTCACTTTGGTGTCACAGGGTCTGATAGTGTCATCTAGTACAATTCACATCACCCCAGCGGCTCCACTGTAAGATTGTATATTACTGCCAAAACAAAACATTAGCACAAAATATTAAAAGCTGTGATGTGTTGCAATGGCCAATCAGGCTCTGATAGAGTTTTGGAAGGTATTTTAAAAGATGGAAAATCATAGAGCACCCCCTTCTCTTTTTAGCATTTGCAAAAGAATACATTTCTGCTTGAGCAGCATTTCTAACCACCACTCTTTTTTTTTGTTTTGCTTCCTGGACAAACTTTATGTGAATGTTTTTGGAAAGCATCTATGGAAAAATCCAGACTCTGGCAGTGGAATATCATGGAGAGTTTAAATAAATAGTAGTAATTTTTAAATGGCTAGGTTGCTTATAGACACACATGCTGCCAAAACTGGAAAGTGTTCTTGGCTTTTTCTTTTAAACCTATAGTATTAATGAGCTACTATTATAGGTATTTAATTCCTCATTTTAAAGGTTGGTTGCCTTTTGTAGAAGAGTACAGAAAAGGATGAGATCTGATCACAACTCAACCTCTCTTTCTTCATTCTCTTGCTACTGTTGATATTTTGCTACCAAGTATGTTTGTATTCTGGTGGAGAACTAGATTAACTGCTAGCTAATTTAATATTTTTTTTTTGAACTGCTAAGTTGACCGAAACTGGGGCTAACAGCTCACCCGCTCCCCGGATTCGAACCACCACCTTCTGGTCAGCACGTTCTGCATCTTAGCAGTTTAATCCGCTGCGCCACCATGGGCTCCAGCTTCTGCCAACCGAGCAGTTCAAAAGCATGCAAATGTGAGTAGATCAATAGGTACCACTTCGGTGGGAAGGTAACGCCGCTCCATTCAGTCATGTTGGCCACATGACCTTGGAGGTGTCTATAGACAATGCTGGCTCTTAAGCTTAGAAATGGAGATGAGACCAACCCCTGGAGTTGGACACGACTAGACTTAATGTCAGGGGAAAACCTTTACCTTACTGATTTAATATTGAAATGCTACGGAAATAGAGTGAGATAATATACACACTTTTATTGGTTACTATCAAAGAGCCCCCCTCCCCCTCTGTGTCCCATCTGTCAGGGAAATATGCTGTGGGAGTATATGGGAACATGCCTTCTCTGCTGTAAAAATTTAGAGGTCCAATTGGCACTAAGATTATTGTCACTCCACATCAAGTGTTGCAGAACTGCCAACATTTCAAGTCAAAATAGTGTGGTTAAGATGACAAAAATATTAATGAAGAAGAGCACACAAGATAAAGAGAGGCTGCAGTTTGCTTTCACCTGATTCTACTGGAAAGGGCAAAATTCTGCATTTTTCTCTCCCTGGTGCTGAATTAACTGATGTCAGGCTACTTTTCCACTTAGAATTCAATTTGTAAAAATTCAAATAAGCTTTGAAAAGGGGGAATTGAAAGGATGAGAGAGAAGCTAGGATATTTTAAAAATAGCTGGGAAAGTGGAATGATTCATTAATCAGGGTTGTTCTTGCAAAAAAGGGAGAATTAAAGGATATGTAGCTTTTTACCAAAGTTTTGGGGACTAGCTGAGAAAGGACTGCACAGATATACACTTGTAGATGCTTTAAATAGTTTTAAAGCACTTTGAGCTGTAGTAACTGTTTTTTTCCTAACTTTTAAATATCTTTTGTCCTTTTAAAATCATTTTCACTGATAAAATCATTGTTTTAAACCATCTATGGTTTTTTGTATGTCTGCTGTCCCAAGATCTTCAGAAAGAGGATATGCTATAAAAACAAACCAATAAACAATCTACATATATTTATAATAAAACAGTGATTTTATGAGGGTACCAGCAAATGAGGAGTTAAGTATTGGGTTGCTGTGTGTTTTCCTGGCTGTATGGTGACAATCTCTGAGGATGCCTGCCATAGATGTGGACGAAATGTCAGGAGAGAATGCTTCTGGAACATGGCCACACAGCCTGGAAAACACACAGCAAACCAGTGATTCTGGCCATGAAAGCCTTCAACAGCATAGAATCATAGAATAGTAGAGTTGGAAGAGACCACATGGGCCATCTAGTCCAACCCCCTGCTAAGAAGCAGGAAATCGCATTCAAAGCACCCCCGACAGATGGCCATCCAGCCTCTGCTTAAAAGCCTCCAAGGAAGGAGCCTCCACCACGGCCCCGGGGAGAGAGTTCCACTGTCGAACAGCTCTCACAGTGAGGAAGTTCTTCCTGATGTTCAGGTGGAATCTCCTTTCCTGTAGTTTGAAGCCATTGTTCCGTGTCCTAGTCTGCAGGGCAGCAGAAAACAAGCTTGCTCCCTCCTCCCTATGACTTCCCTTCACGTATTTGTACATGGCTGTCATGTCTCCTCTCAGCCTTCTCTTCTGCAGGCTAAACATGCCCAGCTCTTTAAGCCGCTCCTCATAGGGCTTGTTCTCCAGACCCTTAATCATTTTAGTCGCCCTCCTCTGGACGCTTTCCAGCTTGTCAACATCTCCCTTCAACTGTGGTGCCCAAAATTGGACACAGTATTCCAGGTGTGGTCTGACCAAGGCAGAATAGAGGGGGAGCATAACTTCCCTGGATCTAGACGCTATTCCCCTATTGATGCAGGCCAGAATCCCATTGGCTTTTTTAGCAGCCGCATCACATTGTTGGCTCATGTTTAACTTGTTGTCCACGAGGACTCCAAGGTCTTTTTCGCACACACTGCTGTCAAGCCAGGCGTCCCCCATTTAAGCACCAGTTAAGTGATTCCCCCACTGGGCTTTTAATACCTGTGGAGTTTGGTGGGAGATTTGTATTCTGAAGTAAACTTCGTTATGCTTAATTATCCATATATACTCAAGTATATGCCAACCCGAATATAAGCCGAGGCACCTAATTTTACCAGAAAAAACTGGGAAAAATATTGACTTGAATATAAGACAAGGATAGGAGATGCAGCAGCTACTGGTAAATTTCAAAATAAAAAATTAAAATAGATACCAACAAAATGGCATTAATTGAGTTATCAGTACGTTAAATGTTTTTAAATATTTACATAAAGCTGTAATTTAAGATAAGATTGACCAACTCTGATTACCTATATATTCGAGTATAAGCCAAACATAAGCCGGCTAGGACCCTTATTTGAGTATAAACCAAGGGGGGCTTTTTCAGCCCTTAAAAAAGGTTGAAAAACTCAGCTTATTCTCAAGTATATACGGTAGGTTGGAAGTAGAGGCCAGCAATGAACAGCTGATATTTCGAGATTTAATTTTATATGTGTCTTTTGGTGGCTGTTTGCTTCTTTCTCAATATGAATCTATATTATAGGCAAGCAAGTCACCCCTGGGAGGCACTAAAGAGACTTTCTTATGCTTAAAGTGGTGTAGGATTGTACAAAAAAAGAGGACAGCTGGGAACTTTGCTTCTGATAGCTCTTCCTGCAATTACACGGCTTATGAATTTTGCTCCTTCCTGCAATTATGATTTCTTTCTGGAGTTCAGGTCCATTTGAAGCAGGTGTGGCTAATGGCCAGTACATTTTGGCTCTAAGACCCCTTTCATACAGCTGAATAAAATCCCACAATATCTGTTTTGAACTGGAATATATGGTAGTGTGGACTCAGATAACCCAATTCAAAGCAGATATTGTGGGATATTCTGCCTTGACCTTCTGGGTTATATGGCTGTATGGAAGGGCCTTAACACAGGGATGGATAACTATGATGGGTCAGGGAAAGGGTCTTCTCGAGGGACTCTTCAGACTACAAACAATGGTCAAGGTCCATTTCTGGCTATTTATTTATTTTTGTGAGTGTGCTGCAAACCTTTTAAAATGTGAATTGCCTTTCCTGGAGGCAGTTTGGCACCTTTATTTGGCCAGAAAAATAGTATGACCCATACAGTCTGAGGGCTCTTCCAGACAGGTCCTATATCACAGGATCTGATCCCAGGTTTTCTGTTTATCTCAGATTATCTGGCAGTGGAGACTCATATAATCACATCTGAAGCAGAAAACCTGGGATCAGATCCTGAGATATAGCGCCTTTCTGGAAGGGCCCTGAGTTGTGCTTTGCCTCACCTTATCTAACAGCTCAAGGCCCACTTTGCCCTTGGAAGTCCTCATTTCTCAGCCCAAATCTGAATTAACCAATCTGGTGCCTTCTAGATATATTTATTTACCATCTCTCAGATGGCATGGCAAGATGATGGGAACTGTAGTTGAGGATATATGCAGAGTACCACAGTGGGGAAGCTTGGCCTAAGTCAATGGCCATTGTGTGAAATAAAAATAAAAATAATTGGTCTCGCAGGACTTTTAGGAGGGTCAAGTAGGCCAGGAAGCCAAAACGTTGTATTAAAAGCACAACAATATTTTGCATCAAGGAATGAGGTGGCGTTACACTGCTGGTAAAGGAAAACGGTTGAGAATAAACTTTGTGCATAATAACAGAGTGAAGTTCCACTGCAGGATGTTTATTTGGGAATTGTGGCTCCAAACTAGCACTCATGGATACGTACTTAAAATAGAAATAGCATTTAAAAAAACAGAAGGAAAGGCGGTCCAGGATTTTCCATATCCATGCCTTAGCATTCCTTCTCATTCTTAAGGGACTTCACAGCTCTGACAGCTGAGAGGAAGCCAATATACTTTCAAAGTGGCTGTGCACCACTTATGGACCATTTGCATCCCTCAGGGATGGGATCCAGGATATAACGTATACGCTGAGGAACAGGAAGCCCTGAGTTAATTTTGAAGTAGGCTTGAAAACAGATAGGGCCCAACATCCTGTTAGTGACATCCACAGGCATGTGTTGCATTAGGCATGTAGAATGTTTTTACTGGATGCAGAACATGTACAGAATGCACATCAGGTGGTTGTATGCAACCTGAAATGGACTCTTTCTTACTCTAAAGCAGTAGTTCTCAACCTGTGGGTCCCCAGATGTTTTGGCCTACAACTCCCAGAAATCTGGGCCAGTTTACCAGTTGTTAGGATTTCTGGGAATTGAAGCCCAAAACATCTGAGGACCCACAGGTTGAGAACCACTGCTCTAAAAGGACTTGCCCCTTCTATGGGGCATCCAAGGGCTCAAGTTGGAACATGTACTGATGCAGTCACATTGTACAAATACACAAAAAGAAGTAGGCCATGTGAATTTAGCAGTGACCCATATATGTTGTGATACAGTGATATCCTGTATAGTAATTATGTAACACCAACAGAACAGAACTCCATTAGGAGTTTTTTATGCCATGCTACAGGTCTCTCCTCATCTGTGGCCCTATTAATCCTAGGGCCATTCTTTGTCAAACTTTGCTTTCAGTTGATAGGTCTGGAAACAACTGGTGCTCTTTGGATTTGCACCCAGACCTCAGTCTGTCATAAAGAAGCTTGACATATTAGACTTTTTTAATACTGAGAAGACCATTTGGCCAAGAATGCAGCCTTTTGAGTACTTGTTTGGGTTTTCATTCACACTGTTGATCAGTTCTTTTACATAAAAGGTAAAGTGCATCTGACAGGACACATGAGATTTAAAAATCCATTTTGGCTGACGGTACTCGTGCGCATGCGCAGAGCTTTGCTCGCTCTCGCGGCACGGGTAAGGCACCCAAGCCGCCCATCCGTGCGAGCTATGGAAGCCCTGCACACAGGAGCCCCATCGGGCTCCAGTGCGCAGATGACAAGGTGACGTAAGGTACGCAGCGTGCCTTACGTCACCACACGAGCAAGCGAGCGACCCTCTGTGCATGCGCGGAAGGGTCCCATCGGCCATTTGGGGCAAAAGGACTCTTCCGCATATGCACAGCGGGTTCTGCCGTGGAAAAATCTAATAGAGGTGGCAGTGGGTGACAGCGGGACCACGGTGGCACCAAGTTTTAACAGGTCGCCTCGAGTGCACCCCCCCCTTGGTGTGCGCCAATGGCGACCGCCTACTTGGCCTCGCTGTTGGACCGCCTCTGGTTATGCAAGACTGCCTGGAGTTATTGGTGGATGTACTAGCCACAGATGAAACAACATTATATTGTGTGTTATAATTTTATAAAATGGGCAAGGATTCCAGCAAGGGAGTTAATGGACAGCCCATTAGCAGCAGCTGTAATGTTGTAGATGGGGCTCCTGCTCCCACGGATGTTTTGTCTAGAGCTGGCCCAAAGAAGGGGCTTAGCTCTTTCATATACTAGTGAGGGTCTGCAAAAAACACCACTGTGAAAGTACTCTTCATGGCTCAATAGCTTTCCTGTTGCACAGGATCCCCAGATCATTACACTGGATGGATTAATGCCCTCCTCAGGGATTTGCTGCCTCTCCCACCCCACCCTCCCTCTGCCACTTCAATGGCATTTCACTCTCAGCAAAAACACACTGCACTGAAAACAAAGTTCCATTCAGTCATTTCACAAGTGGAATAGGTTTAACTCATTCATCACCATTGCAGCAGCAGACAGGCCTTTCCAGCTTTCTGTCTAAGCTGTGGCTACAATGATGGAAGTTTTATAGGAGTTTGAAACAGTAGAGCTGGAGGGACAGGGGAAGCTGCAAGAAGTGAACTACCCATTAAAGTGTTCTTGTGATAGTAAAAATCATATTACATTTTTAACTTTCTGTTATTGATGTACATCACAGAAGACGCTTTGTTCTGGTGATTTAACTGTTCCTTTCAAGCCCTGTATAGGGTTAAGCTTGGTATAAATCCAACACCAATAGAGAACTGTCTCCTCTTTTAGCCTCCTGATGCATGTCTATTTTTCGGCATTTACTGCAGTCCAGAAAAGTAACTTTTTCAGGGTCTTCCTCTACTGCTTTACACAGTGAACGACAACCACAGGCAAAGTGAAATGCATCCAGACAATTTATGTGGTCTCCATGAAGAAGCCACATTGAATGCCGGTCTTGAATCTGTTTGGGGAAATTGGTGAAGCTTGAGTAAAGTAACGGATTGGCTGATTTGGGGGCCAAATAAGAAGTCTGGAATGTTTTTGTTTGTTTGTTTTTTGTAGGATATGTGTGATGGTGGGATTGGTTCTCCAAGTTCTCCTGATGAGCCAAAGTATAATTTCTTGGCCATTGACAGTAGTGTACATTGCATTTTATTCTGTGAATATTATAATCATTTAAATGAAGTAGCATGATGAAGCATTCATGGAAAAATTGTGCAGAAGTCAATTTTAAAAGAAGACTACAATGGGACTGTGGGAAGGGGGGGAGGGTTACAGAAGAGAAACATTTACTTTTTCCAACAGACACACGCACACATTTATGGACACAGGATGGAGAAATTGTAGGATTTGTTCTATTTAACCTCATGGGATTGTTATTGAGATTTGTATCATTCTACGCGTGTTAAAAATAAAGGGAACTTTCTAAAAAAAGAGAGAGGAAATTGTGGGATTACAGAAGGAAAATATTATGTACACATGATAGGGAAATTGTGGGGCTACAAAAGGAAAAGAGAGGGGAAATGGGGCAAGTGAGCCTATCTGATGGAAGTGCTGGGTGATAAGCTGGGTGATACGAATGACAGGAAAGGCTATTGCGTTATATGGATACACAGTTGCTCCGGTTGTGTGGCATAAAGGAATCCAATAGTGAACATGTGAGCATGGTAGAACACCACTTTGTATCAAGGTGACTTAGGGGGGAGGGAAATGTGTGAGTTCAGATTAAAACAGGTGAGTGAGATATTAATAGAGTCAAACTGGGGCAGGACACTACTAACTGGAGCTGGGATACAATCCACTTGTAGATTCAGCCTCAATATCTCTGGAGCAAGAAATGACAATGTATATTTCATTTTAACTAATTCTCAGTAATGAGAGCTGGGAGGATGGCAGCGGATTGGGCTGGATGGCCCTTGTGTTCTCCTCCAACTCTGAATCTAT
Organism: Anolis carolinensis; assembly: GCF_035594765.1. NCBI lineage: Eukaryota > Metazoa > Chordata > Lepidosauria > Squamata > Anolidae > Anolis > Anolis carolinensis. Next base: position 231,908,618 of record NC_085843.1, read on the forward strand.
CTCTGTGTCTACAAAGGTCAAATAAAACTTTCTCACCTTGTACCTAGGAGCTGTGGTGGCACAATGGGTTAAACCCTTATGCCAGCTGGACTGCTGACCTAAGGATTGGGTTTCTGACCTAAAGGTTGCCGGTTCAAATCTGCAAGATAGGGTGAGCTCCCATCTGTCAGCTCTAGCTTGTGGGGACATGAGAGAAGCCTCCCAGCAGAATGGTAACACATCTGGGCATCCCCTGGGCAACATCTCTGTAGACGTCTAATTCTCTCACACCAGAAAGCGTCTTGCAGTATGTTCTCAAGTCACTTCTGGCATGATAAATAAATAACCTTGTATGTGCTATGAGCAATCCATGTAATGAACAACTATTTCTACAGCAGAAGTGCTTCTACCAGCCTTTAATTCACTGGAAGAAGAAAAGTAGCTTACTCTGGAGCTTCAAGGAAACTCCAGAGTGACCTTTGTTGTTTTTGAGTGAGAATAGCTGGATCAGCCTGGATCTGGGGTGATCCAGTGTCCACACATCTAAAAGATCTACCACTGTTTCATCAGCCAGAAGCAGCTCCATGGCAGAGTCTTGCAGGTGATGTCACATCTCGTATTCAAATGTCTATGGGAACTGTTGTGATCTCACCAGAAAAGATGCTACCAGCAAGACTCTGCCAAGGAGCTGCTTCTGGTTAGTGAAACATCATCAGCAGCAGCAGCTTCCAGAAAAACAGGACACTGATACTGGTGCACTGCAAGCCTAACTGGCCATATGGACTGCAAAATGGCTTCGAGTTGCTTCCACTTTGGTATGCATGGACCCCCTGTGTTGTTTCTGGGGCAGCTCTAGAGCAGATTAGATTATTTCATTTGGCATAGATGTAGCCTTAGCCTATACCTCTATTTCTCCTTATAGCTTTGCTCATGTTTAATTCTGCTACATATTCTACAACTCAAAGATGCTTTTCAGTATGTGCACATTATTGTCCCCTTTGTGAGCACAGAGATGGGACCTTGATCCAACCACATCTGGTTGCAGTTCTCCCCGCCTGCTCTGTAAATTGCAGATGTAGCCACAAGAGTCCAAATGTACAGCAAACCTGCTCCTTGTTTTTCCATCCTCTAAACTAGTTCCTTATGTGATTTGTGTGTCTCAAATAGTGCCTGTGTGTGTAAGAAATGTCTCAGCTGTCTGCAGCACTTACAGTTAATGCCAGGCTGTCTTTGCTAGCCAGACATTATATGAAACTGAGCTTGTCCCAATCCTCCTAAATGCCTTTGTAGCTGCTTCTCGGGAGAAAGACTTAAAAGAAAGACTCAGACAAGGTCTATAATGGAGAAAACATGTATTATGACTGGATGCCCTGGGGAATCTTGTTAGTTTGGGGAGGGTCCCCCGAAGTATCACACCAGGTGCTCTCCTGTTTAGTCTGGAGCCTTCAAATTCCCACTTCCTCCCATTTAATTCCAAGTAAAGAAGAGTATAGCTTTACTGGAAACAGAGCTGTTGAGCCAATTTCAGTGTATAGTACAATATGAGGAAATTGCTGTTCAGTACAGAAAATAACTTGCAAGCTGATGGACTGGAATGTGAAGAAACCTGGACTAGGATCTATAAGAGCTGGCTACTTTGAGGTCCAAAATTTCAGTGTTGGAAAAGCCACAATCTTTTAGTCACAGCTTTTCCATTTCTAAAATAGGGATGTTATAGGCAGGATATCGTACACTGCAGTATGAATTGCACTGAACTACATATTAGATGTGGTCCCACACACAAATTGTTCAGGCTTTTGGTGGCTCTCTTTCCTGTCATTCCTCAGCACTAAAAAGAGGGACTTCTTTGCAGCATCCTTTCTTCATATGCTCCAGTATCCATTGGGGCAGATTCTGTGGAAGCCTCTCATAACAGGATATAGCGGCCTGGCTAGTGACGCGCTCATTGAGGTTTCTGGCTCGACTTCACCAGGAACTGAGTCTCTGTTAATCCCATGCTCACAAAGGTTTGGGAAACAAAGCAGGGTTTCCATGGTGTGGAGGCGCTGCAATAATACCTGGGGGCTGCTGCCAATGCAACTTCCTTCCTTCTGAAAAAACATTGCATTGCAATGGCAAATCCCCATCTCCTGCCCTGATGGGGTAAAATGCTGACGAAACCACATTAGCCTGGACCAAAATCAAGCACTGGCTTGGAAAAAGGAAGATATCTAGAAAGCAGTTTTCTCAATGTGAAAAAGGGTGGTGTTTTGGGGCTGACCAATGGTAACTTGCCTTGGATAGTTAGCAGCAGTTTTTCGTGCTCCTTTGAGAGGAAGCCTGGGAAATGTGAGTGTCTGGTGGCAGCAGGCAGAATGGTTTCTGAAAGAATTTGCTGAGAGGTGAATTTTTAGTGGGATGTCGGCTGAGAAAGTGCTTGGAATAAGGCAAAAAACCAAAGGCCCCCTTGCTTCCATCTTCTGCAGAAAATGAGGATGACTGATGTGTGTTGCTGTATGAGATGAAAATTGTTGCTGTGGCTTTGTTGGCAAGTGCAGGGGATGTGACCAGAGCAACATGACAGACTCTCTCGTGAGTCTTCATGGAGATACAGTAATAGTAATAATAATGATAATAATAATAATAATAATAATAATAATAATAAACTTTATTTTTATATCCCGCCCCATCTCCCCGAAGAGACTCGGGGCGGCTCACAACAGGGACAAGCCCGAAACAACAACACAACATATTTGACAAAAACTTAAAACATTCCAACAATACACAAAATAAAATAATGGACAATACATTAAAATCCAAGCAGATAAAATCAGAGTAATTAAAAGTAGAGTCTCACTTATCCAAAATTCGCTTATCCAACATTCTGGATTATCCAACGCAGTCTGCCTTTTAGTTGTCAATGTTTTTGTAGTCAATGTTTTCAATACATTGTGATATTTTGGTGCTAAATTCGTAAATACAGTAATTACTACATAGAATTACTGCGCATTGAACTACTTTTCTGTTAAATTTGTTATATAACATGATGTTTTGGTGCTTAATTTGTAAAATCATAACCTAATTTGATGTTTAATAGGCTTTTCCTTAATCCCGTCTTATTATCCAATGTTCTGCCGGCCTGTTTATGTTGGATAAGGGAGACTCTACTGTATGTCTAAACAGGTTTAAGTGTTTTCCATACATTCAGAGATTTCCAAGTACCCCTTACATCTCAACCGTACTGCTTCTGGTGGGAAATGAAGTGGAGGGAGACAATTGCGTGTTTTTCTTTTCATTGTTAAGTTGGCTAAATTCTAAGTTCCAAACCAATATATGAACTGACATTCATCATTCAATGAATTTTTTACACCGGTTCAAAAATTACATATAGAAAGTATGGAACAAGAAATGGTGAGATAGAAAAAAATGTATCTGCCTCTCTTCCTCTTCTTTTAAATATCTTTTTGAGAAATTTGCTCCTCAGAGCTTTCAGTTGATGCCTTCAAATAGACAAAAGTCCCTGGAATTCTTAGATCTTTTTCCTTTGTGCAAACCAATTTTATTTTGGATATTCACATAGCATTTCCCTCCTTTTAAAGTATTTCTTGGAAATTCCCAGCATTACCAAAAACTTTCCATATCTCCAGTTCCCAGGCTCTAGTACACTGATTCAAGAGAGATCTTAATGTTCTGAAATGTTGTATGAGACTGATGGTAACAAGTGGTCAGAGGAAGAGAGGGAAATAATTCTACAAAAAGGAAAGCAGATCACTAGGATTATTAGGAAAGTGATTAAAAAAGGAATTGCAGCATTTCTTATATGGTGATGTGCCCACACAAAATCACAGAACTGTAGAGTTGAAGGGGGCCCTGCCATGTAGGAATCCATAGCTAAAGTACTCTGCAGGGTGGCTATTCAAACTTTGAAGACCTCTTGTACAGGAGTGTCTACTCTACCAAGGTTGTATTTTCACTGTCAAACAACTCTTACCTTGGGTTGCTATGAGTTTTCCGGGCTGTGTGGCCATGTTCCAGAAGCATGTTTCGCCCATATCTATGGTAGGCATCCTCAGAGGTTGTGAGGTTTGTTGGAAACTAGGCAAGTGGGATTTATATATCTGTGGAATGTTCAGGGTGGGAATGTCTCATGGCAATACAGCCCGGAAAACAAACAGCAACCCAGTGATTCCGGCCTTGAAAGCCTTCGACAACACAACTCTTACCATCTTCCTAGGGTACATCTGTACTGTATTTATTTATTTATCATGTTAGAAGCAAATTTACGATACAGTTATAATGTATAAAAAACCACAAACATAGTGCAGTATGCTACCAACCAAGAAAATTCTATACTATAGAATTAATATAATCAGCACCACTTTAATTGCCATGACTCAGTGCTAGGTATTCATGGGAGTTGTAGTTTGGAAAATTACCAGCACTATTTGACAACGAAGGCTAAAGACCTTGTAAAACCAATTCCCATGATTCCATAGCACTCAGTCATGACAATTAAAGTGGTGTTAAACTGAATCAATTCAAATTCTACAGTGTAAATGCACTCCTAATGATTAAATTGAACCCTAGAACAACAGATGTATATTCACTTTTTTTTAATTCTCATCAGTTGCCCCTTCTCTAACTTTGGACAAGTTGCACAGTAACAGGGATTTTCAACATCTTGTGAATTCCTGCCCTCAGATACCAATTATGAATATCATCGGGTTCTCTAGTAATAGATGAAAATGAAGAATAGAACTCTGGTGGTATAATGTCTGGTGAATAGGGTCAACCAGGTATTTTCTTCCTGTGTGGATAATGGATATGCTTCCTCCAATCTGTCAAGACATGGGCAAAAAAGGGAAGAAAAGAAAGAAAACCATGCCTTATGGAATATTGGAAGGGTAGGGGAATGCAAGGCTATTTTATTATACATGAAAAATGTGCATTCTCTTCTGGAAGAATGACCCAGAACACCAAGCCTTTAACAAAATGGTCTCTGTGTTGTCAAATGCTTTCATGGCCGGAACCACTGGGTCGCTGTGTGTTTTCCAGGCTGTATGGCCATGTTCAGACTTCACAACCTCTGAGGGTGCCTGCCATAGGTGTGGGAGAATGCTTCTGGAATATGGCCATACAGCCTGGAAAACTCACAGCAACCCAAAATGGTCTCTATAAATATATTTCTTTAAAAAAAACTCCTATAAAATGAGAGCTGAAATGCTTAACCTTCTGAAGCGTATTGTATTTTTAAAAGTGCATTTGTCTGGTGTAGAGTCTTCATCCCACTATTAAGTACATCGTCTGTGCTCTTTCAACCTAGTTTCTTCCCAGAGCCGCCCAGAGTCACACTGTCTCACTATAGGAACTGCTTGAAAAACTAAAACTAACAATGGATAAAAAGTCTGTGTTTGATTTTCTTGGCTCCAAGCCCTGGGATTTCTCTCTGTTTGCATAGGAAGAGGTTCCAAACCAGGTGCCTGCGGGAGGCAGACTTGTCGGCTCATTTCCTCTGATATATGGCCCTTGGCCAAGAAAACCTATAGAGCCATTCCAGCTGTGGGAGCCGTGAGTGAAAACGGGCGAGATGGCATAGGGCAGGGAGATTTATGAATTGGCCCGGGATGCTAGTGATGGCGGCTGCTCACAATGCAACCCCATGGCTAATTCTGAGAATGATTGACTTCAGATAAGATGGTTTAGCCACCTGGCCTCACATTAGAAAGGAAATGCAACCAAAGCAGATTCCCAAAGCATTGCCGCCCCCCAATCTAATGATGCAGGAGATGTAGTTTAGAGCAGGGAAGAAAAAGAATCTTTGAGCTGCTGTGGACAGGCCCACCATGTGCTGAAAAGAATCCACATTATTCTGCTTGGGAAGTGATTTTTCTTTAGGCAAAATACAGAGGATGATCAAAGGAAGGGTAATATTCTCAAAATTCCCCCAATGTTATTGACTGTAACACCCAGAATCCCATATTATATGGAAAATTTTGGAAGTTACACATCAGAATTATACAGGTGATATATATGTGTCATTATACACCTGGCATGAATTTTTGGGACAATGATGAACAGACATGTCCAACTGATGGTGGGAGGAGTAGTTTTTTGGATCCAGATCCATTGCAGATGCATGATCACACAGCTAGATCAGTGTGTTGATAATTGCACAATGGGGTGACAGCTGTGTGACTTCACAGTTTTTTATACACTGCACTATGGAATTATACATATTCCATAATGGTATTTTCACTTGGAAGAGGCAGTTAGAATGATATGCTGACTGCACAAAAGGTTTTTTTAACCCATGCAGTATTCAGTCTGTCTCCATCTCATGTTTGGAAGGGTTTTTATGAACCACCAGCTTCTAACCTGAGTACATGAGGCAAAAACCCTTTATTAGTGATTCCAATCAGCATGGAACCCCCTTGTTTTTCAGTAATTTAAATCAAACCCCAGGGATTTACTCTCAAGTAGACTAACATGCCAACTACACATGTGTAGTCCGTTGTACTGTACAGGACCCATGAGACTAATCTGCCATCCAAAGGACTAAGAATGACCTGGGGTGGAAAAAATAAAGCTTGAGTTCACTTGTGTGTATGAGCCAAGAGAGAAAACACCTTTAGTCCTTAAAGGGGGAAAAACAGCACTCAAGAGAAATTGGCGCCTTCTGCAAGGGACAGAAGAGAATAATTGTAGATACAAAACACAGGCTTATCCAGGAATATCTGTCTCCTGAAAGCTATGATTGTGGTTACTCAGTCTAGGATTAATTGCAGGGCAACGCTTTAAGTTGTAACAGTCTGCAGAGATAGAGGTCTCTCCCCCCCCCCCTCCCTCCCAGCTTTTTTATTTATTATTTTATTTTCTGGCCCATTGACATTTTTCCTGCCTGGATTATCCATAACACCTCTGTCTTTTTTGTTGAAATCCCTCTCTCCTCTCCAGACTTTTTCTTTGGGTTGAAGCTTTCATCTGACCAGGGTTTTTGGATATTCCGATGCCTGATGTTTCCTGCTTGGTCTTTGAGTTTTCCAACTTTTGATGTTCATGTATAGACTGTTCAGTGGATTCTCCTTCCCTTGAGGTTTTGAATTGAGGCTTGATGGCTGTCTGTCAGAAGGGCCTTGACTGTGTCTTCCTGCCAGGCAGCCTTTGTTTGTGGGAATGGGGTGGGGGGACAGGACTTTTTTCATATGACATACTTGTGGACTACAGTAGTGTGTCTTGACACACCACTTGGAAAGCTCTGGTGTAGTAGTTTGAAAAATGAATTATGATTCTGGAGACCAGGGACCTCTTCACATGGGACATTTTAGCCCAGTTTTGTTGCTTTTATTCGTGGCAAGGACGGGGCCTGGTGTGTACCATCACACAACATATGGCAGGCCCTGCCCACATTCCTCTCAAAGTGGAGGTGAAGCACTGAAAGGCACATCCTCTACTACTACGGGGAGGAAAGTGTATTTTGGGTAGCTCCAACAGACCTACCTGCACTTTCCTCCCCTTTTCCCTGTATGATGGGCGAAAGGGTGGCGGGGCAATGCGCGTTGCCACCCTTTCTCCCATCTGATGGAGACAGGGCCAGGATATCAATGTTCCTTGTCCCATCCCCACTGTATGATGGAGGAAGGAGAAAGGATGTGAGGGGAACCACGAGCCGTTCCGCATATCTTCCCTTTGCTGGCAACTGCCAGCTAAATGGCACGGCCTGAAACGGCCATGTGAAGAGGTTCCAGGATTCAAATCCTTCCTGGTCCATGGAAACCAAGTTGATAACCTTAGGGAAGTCATATTCCGTTAGCCTCAGAGGAAGGCAGTGAGAACCCCCTTTGAAAGAAATCTTGTTAAGAAAAGCTCAGAATAGAATCAACTTACCGTAAGTTGGAAATTACTTGAAGGCATACAATGACAACAGCAACAAAAGGGAATGCCATCTTCTTCTTCTATTCAGCAAACAAAACATTGAAGAATCACCTCACTAAAAGGAATTCCTGGCTTTTGCTTTTGCTGATTCCAGAGTGACACATTGACTTCAGCTTGTGCTCCACTGCCTGAATCAGTTTGAATCTTTTATTTTTTAAAGGGATGCTCACCTGTCTACTTCGCTGCTCAGCCTGGCTTTGTGCCCATGGTGTTGTCACCTACAAGCCTTGATCTCAGATAATCCACCACCATAATCTAGTTTTGATAGGCTCGGCTTTCTGTCTTGAACTAAACTGAAGTGTTGACATTTTTTATCTTCTTTTGGCAACAGTTTGGTACTTGAAACCTGGCTCATCTAGGGAAGTCCCTTTGAGAATGAAACATACCATCATCCGTGAAACGGAAGTATGTAATCATACAGACACTCGGCATTATTCTGAAGCTCTGGTATACGCAGAATATAATTCAAAATGTTGAGTTGGTGAAATGTTCTTTGTTTGCTTTTGATAACCATTACATCCTTAGACATGATCACAGAAAATAAAATTATGACATTGCCGGGCAATCCAATATTTCTTCTGCCTTTCTGTTTAACTCCACCCTATCAGAGTATGGAAATGTGATATTTTTGGACTACAACTGCAGATAATCATTGGCTGCGCATTACGAGGAATTTTGCGTTGTAGTCCAAAAATATCAGTTTTCCAAGTTCTGTTATTGGCTTTACGCTTTGGCTTCCACAGTCCTTCCTGCAAGCAAGCTAGAGATGTATATGTTAGGAATTTTTGGGTACTCTCAGCTGTGGAATATCTTGTTTTGCAAAATTATGTTAATGTGTCCCCTGAGAAACCCAAGCTGCTCAGAAGAAATGTTGTGCCAGTGTCCATACTTCTAACATTTAAAAAGAAATCTGCCTAGAGGCAACTTCCTAACCAGACAGTGAGAAAGGTGTCTTGTTACAATGGTACATTCTTAATGGAGCACAGAGCCAGAGGTTGTAAAGCGGCCGGCTGCTGCCGGGCTTCACTTCTAGCCATTCAACTTGAAAATAAATTTAGTGGGTAGCCAGGCAGGCTTCTGCGCTGGTTGTGTGTGTCTTGTGTTGGGGAGAGGGAGACGGGAAAGTGGAGAGGGCTGGGACCAGAGGATCACATTTCATTGTGACATCACTGGTCCTTGTTCCAAGCAGAGATGCAAGCTAACTAATTCAATGGAAAAGGCAAAAACCATCCAGCCCAACCTGGCTGAAGTGGCTGTTCAGGACATTTGAAGCAACTAGTCAGGAGGATTTTGAATCAGTCACAGCTTTTGCCATGTTTGAGAGAAGGTAGGTACCATCATCAAGGTATTGGGTAGGGGGGCATAGTTGAAATATGAAATATTTTCAAACTGTAATATGTACTTTACACAATTTTCTAAAGAGTTGGAGAACTCTGGAAGGAGGGAATTTTATTATATGAATTTCAGTACTATTGAAGCCTCATGTGTCATTTTTTGAAAAAAGAGTAACTAGCCTAATAATAACCTTTTTTCAGCTGTTGGTGCTTCCAGAAACTTTTTATGGAAGTTAAACATGGTCTTTGATGAACTACTTAGTTCCTTGACAAGTCTTATAATCTTAGGGTATCATTAAGTATCTGAAACATTTGGAGCCAGCTCTGGAAAAACAAGTATTTCAGACTTGGCTCCAAATTGTCAGGCACAGGAGACACATATCTTTGGAATGACTGAAATAGTTGTTGGACCAAGATCTGTCATGAAATCTTGTGTGCTGATCCCCTAGTGCTTGCTGTGTGCCTCAATAGCTTCTGATCTTACATTTATTCATCCTGAATCCTGATGGCACATTCCTTGAAAGCTGAAAGTGTGATGCTGGTATTAGTTACTAGTTCTCAGTTTCTCATTTGCACAAACATTTAAAACAGAGCTCAGTTCTTAAATCAGTTAAAGATGTAGCCCAGGAAAGTTCTCAATCAGCACGGTGTGAATAATGTGGATCAAGACAATTCCCAAAGGTCTGTTTTGGAATGGAGAAAATGCCCGCCATTCATTCCGATCTACATTTTGCTTTTTTGTGCAAGAAATGTGTTCACTTTTTTAAAGACATGGCATCAGTCGCAATCCTGTATTGTTTTCTGCTGGGCAGACAGTGAAGCTATCATTTCCAGCTCATCAATACAAGCAGCTATTACTGTCATGTTGAGCCAGCTAGAAGTTTGGTATGAAGTGTGCATATCTGTGGTTAAGAAAAGGGTGGGGAGAGTGGAACACGATTCTGGGAAGGTTTGACTGTCACAAGATGGCCTTTAATGCCCCTGGCTTTATGTAGTGTGTTTCCTATGGAACAATAGAATTCTTTCTGTTATGGATTAGCTTGAAATGAAACTCAGCAAAAAAAATCTGTATGGCTTGACTGTTACTCTATATTATTACAAACTGAGAATAACTGTCTAGAAATCTTGTGCTGTAGGATGCATCTGGGATGCTGGAATTCTGTCTTTAATTTCTGGATGCAAGAAGCGTGAAATGGAAAATGGATGGTAGAATGAAACGACAAAGAGAGTAAAACATGGCAAATGCTATTTGTAATCCCAGAAGAAGAATGACTTTCAGAGAAGATAATCAAGAAATCTCCGTATACAGCAATGTTTCATATTTCTCAGGGAACAAAAAGTAGAACAGAGAATACCTTTTCCATTATGATTCTATGATTAACATCTGCTGGAAGCTGAACATAGAAACACCATGGAGGAGCTAGAGCAGTGGTTCTCAACTTTTCTAATGCCATGACCCCTTAATACAGTTCCTCATGTTATGGTGACCCCAAACCATAAAATTATTTACGTTGCTACTTCATAACTGTAATTTTGCTACTGTTATAAATTGTAATGTAAATATCTGATGTGCAGGATGTATTTTCATTCACTGGACCACATTTGGCACAAAAGCCCAATGCACCCAAATTTGAATGCTTTTTGATTGTAGGTGAACTATAAATCCCAGTAACTACAACTCCAAAAGATCAAGGTCTATTTTCCCCAAACTCCACCAGTGTTCAAATTTGGGCATATTGAGTATTCATGCCAGGTTTGATCCAGATCTATCATTGTTTGAGTCATCAATGTTCTCTGGATGTAGGTGAACTACAACTCCAAAACTCAAGTTAAATGCCCACCAAACCCTTCCAGTATTTTCTGTTAGCCATGAGAGTCCTGTGTATCAAGTTTGGCTGAATTCTGTCGTCGGTGGGGTTCAGAATGCTTTTTGATTGTAGGTGAACTATAAATCCCAGCAACTACAACTCCCAAATGACAACATCAATCCCCCCAACTCCACCAGTATTCAGATTTGGGCACATCAGGGATTTTTTCCAAATTTGGTACAGTGAATGAAAATACATCCTGCATATCAGATATTGACATTACAATTCATAACAGTAGCAAACTTATAGTTATGAAGTAGCAATTAAAATAATGTTATGGTTGGGGGTCACCACAACATGAGGAACTTATTAAGGGGTCACCCCATTAGGAAGGTTGAGAACCACTGTTCTAAAGTTATAAAGGAGTATCTAGCATACTGCCCCTTTACATCCTTAGGAAACAGCTGTTTTTGAAACAAGTGTCAGGGATTTGACACCATGAAACAGATGTCTCTGACACATTGGTGACTGCATGGTAAACCAAACATTCTCTTGAGATCTTGAATGAACTGGCTTAGAAAAATGGTCATGGACAAAAATAACTTACCACTGAATGAATATTTTCCCCAGCATGACTTCTCCCTCTCTGACCTCTCATTCTTTGTTCTAAAAAGACGCCTGCATAATATACATGAAAGGCAAGCCTGGGAATTAACATTCATAGGGCCATGGTAAATAAAGGACAATAGCTTAAATAGACAAGGATCTTGAATTCTTGCCTTGTTATAACAATAGTCCATAACCACCTGCTGCTTGATATATTTTTCTATGCTAAATGAGTTCTGAATCGGTTATGATTTCAAACAGAGCTTGGAAAGGTTCCTTTTTGGATTATAGCTTCTAGAATATCCCAAACAACCCAGCCTGAGTGGGAAGAAGAGCTCCAAAAGTAAGTTTTCCAAAATATAATCTTAAGTGATAGAAACTTGCATGTAAACTGCCTTTGGTCTCAATGATAGTGGTGGTGATGATGATGATGATGATGATGATGATGATGATGATGATGATATTTATTTGTACTCCACCTTTCTCTCAAAATTGAGAATCAAGTTGACTTACAATTAAAAAAGAACAATAAAAACAGAAAAAGAGGAAGTTAAAATAGAATTAAATTATTCACTGTATTAAAGCAATTCCAAACTACCTTTAAAAAGATAAATTTCAATTAAACAAATAGCTAATAAAACAGTTTAAAATAATATTACATGCTTATCCTATTTTTTTTAAAAAAACTTTCTACTTTAAAGGCTTGATGAAATAAAAAGGATTTTGCCTGCTGATAGAAGGTCAGCAAAGAAGGAAGAAAAGCATTGCAGACTAACTCAACCAGAGAAGTCAGCCATAGCAGAGCACTTGATGAACCAACCTGGACACAGGCTATTATTGGAGAACACAGAAATGCTGGACCACTCTCACAATCACCATGTCAGACTACACAGAGACACCACTGAAATCCACAAGCATATGGACAATTTCAACACAAGGGAGGAAACTATGAAAATGAACAAAATCAGGCGACCAGTATTCAAAAAACTCTAAAATCAGGATAGTAAATAAAGAACAACACACACACAAACAGGGGAATTCCAGGCATGAAACAATCAGGGCCAGTTAACACCTCCCAACAAAGGATTCCCTCAGACAGGAAGTAGCCAAGCTTTGAAGCTGCAAGGCTAGTCAGTGCTAATCAAGGTGATCAGTTGCAACATTCATACTTGCCTTAAACAGACAAGAGATCTTATCCCCCCCCCCCCCGGACATTCCACAGATATATAAACTCTACTTCCCTAGTTTCCAACAGACCTCACAACTTCTGAGGAGGATGTCTGCCATAAATGTAGGTGGAACGTCAGGAGAGAATGCTTCTGGAACATGGTCATACAGCCTGGAAAACTCACAACAATCCAAGGAAGGAACCATTTTGGCTTTCTTGGGAAGGGTTGTCAGAGTCCAGGGGCAATCACCAATTGGGTCCTGTCTCACATCCTCACCAGTCAGCTTATAGGTGGTGATGGGGTGGACAGAAGGATCTTTCCTGATGACCACAGGGCCTGGACATCAGTAATGTCATCACATTGAGGTCTAACTTGTGGGTGATAGTAGGGGGATTCGCCATGGATCATAACAAATCTGGTGGGGTGTGTGGGGGGAACCCGTCGCCCCACATTGCCTGCATCACTCTTATTTCATCCCACAGGGGAAGGTGTTGTTGCCTGGCTTCCTCCCATTCCCACTGGTGCCTCTTACGACAGTTTCACCTCACTTCAGGCATGGAGCCTGCCGGAAGTAGATCTGCATTGTGTGATGGGATCAGGCAGGCTCTGTGCCTGAAGTGAGGTGAAACTGTCATAGGATGGGCAATTTTGCCATATGATGAGGTCACAAGATGTTGTTCCTGTTGTGTGTCTTGAAGTATTTTCCATGATATATTCTGGGTTCTTCTTGATCTAAACAAAATTGTATCATGTGGAAATAAGCCACCAAGCTAGCTTTCATTTGGTTTACAAAATGCCAGCCTTTCATCTTGGTCCACAAGGAATGTCACCGTCCTGGTTTTGGAGTTCTCAATGAAAGGTAGATACTTAGATACCTAGTTCCACTGCAAGGATTATTTCACTTGTAATTTTTCTGTTGGATCCAAATTAATCCTAACCCATTTGTCTTACCCCCTCTCTTTTTTTTTCAGGCAGTGATGGCTTTGTGGTTTTGAACTGAAACTAGTAGTGCATGCTACTGAAGCCTCATATTCCTGAGGAATAGTCATGAATGGGTGTCAAGATCTAGACAGCTTGTGAGAATGCCTCGACCTGCTAATTTACTCCTCTTTCAAACCACATTTCTTTTGCTCTTTTTGTGCTGGGATGTACTGAGCCGGGCTTTGCCCATTGGTCCAGATTATTTGCAGCGTGGCTGGCAGCGGCTCCTGGAGGAAGGAGAGAGCTGTGTGGAATGCAAGTTGGAGGACTGTCCCACCCCAAGGGGCTGTCTTGCTGGGGTGGTGCTGGATGCCTGTGACTGTTGCTGGGAATGCGCCAATCTTGAGGGGCAGATCTGTGACTTAGACAATACCAACCACTTCTATGGCAAGTGTGGGGATCACTTAGAATGTCGCCTTGATTCTGGGGACCTGCGACATGGGGAGGTGCCTGAACCCCAATGTACTTGCCTGTCTAACCAAGCTCTCTGTGGCTCTGATGGCAAAACATATGCCCAAATCTGCAAATTCCAAGAAGTGCGTAACTCCCATCCTGAAACTAATCTGACCGTGACTCACGAAGGACCTTGTGAATCAGGTAAGGTCCAGCACAGGTTCCCTCGACATTTTCACATGAAAGCACAAGTTGGTGTTTTGAAAATAGTGAAACAGTTATTTCTTTATTCTCACATACCCCAAACAAGAGGTATCTGGCAACACAAAGAAATTGACACCTAAAACTGGAAAAGAGAAGTGGAACATAGGAAATGCCACGAACATACCTACACTATTTATCAATCTGGGTCAGAATTGTAATCTCTCACAGCATCTTTACCATTAATCACTACTTGGTTTTTTCATCTGAAGGCACCAAGCATTAAACCTACAGCTCCCTCCTCTATCCATATCTTTCTCCAGAGATGGATAAATTGAGATTCCATGCAGGTAGTGGAGCCCCGGTGGCAAAGTGCGATAAAGCACTGAGCTGCAGACTGAAAGGTCCCAGGTTCAAGCCCCGGGAGCGGCATGAGCGGCCGCTGTTAGCTCCAGCTCCTGCCAACCTAGCAGTTCGAAAACATGCCAATGTGAGTAGATCAATAGGTACCACTCTGACGGGAAGTAGATCAATAGGTACCACTCTGACTCTGCAGTCATGCCGGCCACATGACCTTGGAGGTATCTACAGACAACGCCGGCTCTTTGGCTTAGAAATGGAGATGAGCACCACACCCCAGAGTCAGACATGACTGGACTTAACGTCAGGGGAAACCTTTACCTTTACCTTATGCAGGTAGTAGAAGGAATTCAGGGTGTTGGGAATATAGAAGTAGGAGCATGACAGTGTATCAGGAAAGAAAAATAGAGTGGATAATGTATGGCTCTCCATACATGCATAGTTTCAGCTTGTTGGCCCTCATCCAGTCCATTACTGGACAGGCACTGGTTTAGGATCAGAATGACATCCTTGAATTTAGGTGGAAAGGAGTAATTTGGCCTCACAATACCTGCAGTAACTGGAAAATCTCAGTTAAAAGATGAGAATTTACCTTAGGTTCAGAGAGTATTTGTGCACTGAGCCAAGTACAGGCTGATCTAACTTCTTCAGGGTCTCAGTAGAGATCCATCCCATCTGATACCCCACCTTTTAGCCCCCCTCCCCCATGTGTCCAAGATTCAAATGATGTAAACTGCATAACGGGCCTTTTCCGGTCTGTTTTCATCCTCAAATCAGGATTTAAAAAGTAGCATGAAGAAGCTTAAAATCAAACCAGAGCTTCTGACTGATTAGCAGCTGCCTCAAGAATGTCATGTTTTTTTTAGCAACAGGAGGCTGCAGTGACATTCCCAAGGATGTGACTTCATTAAGCGATTGCAACAAAGCCCCAAATTGCTGTTTAGGGGCCAAGGATCCTGATTTACAGATGGGCCATGATGCAAACACATTCTTGGCTAACAGCTGTTGATGGGCTTTGCAAAGGAGGACAATTCAGCCAAATCACAAATGATCTGGAAATGAAATAGGGAAAATGATGTGCTATGGTGATGGTAGTGGTGATGTTGTAGTTGATGATGATGGTCATCTTTCTGTCACCTCATATTCTGAGCTCTACCTGAAGATTCATAATGTAAATATCACACACATAAAATGTATCTTCACATAGCCTCTCTCACATCACTGCACATACACATGTATCTCCACATCACCAGATGGCTTATAGTGACCCCATTAATGTGATAGGGTTTTCTTTCACTAGGAAAATTCAGAGTAGTTTTGCCATTTCCTTCCTCTGAAATACACCCTACGGCACCTGGTATTCATTGGCAGTCTCCCATCCAGAGATCTAGTCTTTTTAGTCTATTTAGGTTCACACAATGCAGTGAAAATATTATTTGGAAGATGGTTTCAGCTAGGACAAGATAGAATAACCCATGTATTAAAATGTCTATGATGAACTGTGAAAAGAAGCCTGTGACATGCAAACAAGCTAGAGGTTATTACCTTCTTTTCATATCTTCTTTTGGTCTTTCCCAGAACCTCATATCATATTGCCTCCCTATGACATCTGGAACATCACTGGGCAAGATGTGGTTTTTGGCTGTGAGGTCTTTGCATATCCCATGGCTTCGATTGAATGGAGGAAAGAGGGACTGGATATGTTGCTTCCTGGAGATGACCCCCATATTTCAGTTCAGGTGAGCTAGAAGGTCTAGCATAAACTCAGGATATACACAGACAGTATCTGAAATTGGATTTTCAGAAATTCCTATTACAGTAGTGTCTCGCTTATCCAACATAAATGGGCCGGCAGAACACTGGATAAACAAAAATATTGGATAATAAGGAGGTATTAAGGAAAAGCCTATTAAATGTCAAATTACCTTATGATTTTACAGAATAAACACCAAAACATTGTGTTTTACAACAAATCGATAGAAAAAGAGTTCAGTACATGGTAACGTTATGTAGTAATTACTGTATTTATGGATTTAGCACCAAAACATTGCAATGTATTGAAAACATTGACTGCAAAAACATTTGTTACTAAAAATTTACTACAAATAAAGATAGAATTACATAAAATGAACTTTCAGAAGTCAAATCCATAAAAAGGTCAGTACCGTGAAGATTTTAAAAAATCTGTGATCCTTGCCTGCCTAGAGAAACAGCTGTGGATCTGGGCAGGAGGCAGATTGCATTGGATAATACAGAACATTGGATTAGTGAAGGTTGGATAAGCGAGACTCTACTGTACTTAACATCAAATTGGATTTTAAAGAGAATATGTATGAGGATTCCCAGAGATATATGCTTCTGAACAGCTTTTCAAAAAGTGTCATAAACACATGTGAAGTTTAATGTGTTATTCTCATTTTCATGATGCCACCCTATTTTCAGAGGGCAGAGCCCCCAGATGGCGTAGTGGACTAAGTGACTTGAAAGTTGGGTTGCTGACCTGAAAGCTGCCAGGTTCGAATCCCACCTGGGGAGAGTGTGGATGAGCTCCCTCTATCAGCTCCAGCTCCATGCGGGGACACGAGAGAACCCTCCCACAAGGATGGTAAAAACATCAAAACATCCGGGCGTCCCCTGGGCAACGTCCTTGCAGACGGCCAATTCTCTCACTCCAGAAGCAACTCCGGTTGCTCCTGACACGGAAAAAAAAAAAATCAGAGGGTAATCACACATACTTATGATGGCAGTTGTGAACAGATATTTACAATAGCCATTATATTTATTGTGGATAGCCCAAGTACACAGAGCTCTTCAAATTATCTTCAGAAAGGCTAACAGTCTTGCAGTTCCAGGCTAAAAATAGAACTTGAGAGGCTGTAGGGCAGCCACACTTATACCCTTTTATTTAGAGGGTGTGTAAGAAAGTCCTGGGAAACTTTTTATAGAAACTGCAAATCTGTGTTATTATATGGAGTGTTTGGGTAGGGCAAAATATTTATGTCACTACCAAATGTTGGGATAGCTGAATGTTTTTGGCAGGAGAAAAGAAGCAATGCTTGTGATAGCATCTTTCACTGGAACTAAATATCATCTGGTTTATCCGCTTACATTTTTCTTCCTTGCTGGACTGCACATCAATAGCCAGTTAGATGACAAATGCCACAAGTACACTGAATCTGGTACAAGGCAGCAGATGAAGACATGATACAGAACAAATTAAAACTGGCACTAGGAAAAGCTTTCCTACAAAGAAACACTAGAACAATGATATAATCTCCAGAGAGAAACTCCATTGCCGGGAGTTAATTAAAAACAGATTGGATGAAACATTGTAGAACATATTGCATAGACAAATCTTCAGTGGGATCATAGGCATTAAGCTATCCAAGACTCTCACTAAACCCCACGCATATAAAGGACTTGCACAGTCTGTTTAGAATCTGGTATACATGCATATGTTCCTATATAAACTTACTTAAGAGTAACTGAATACAGAAGGACTCACTTCCTGAAAACATTGACAGGATTGTATTTTCAATCCATTTGGTTCATTAGAGGATTCTGAGTTCAAATGTTGGGGTTACCACTGGTACTAGGTAAAGTACTTGTGAGTAACTATAAGTATTAGAATGGATTCAATGGTAATTTTAGCTATCTAAACATGCGGGGAATCCCAGAATGTGACTACTTTTGATACTAAAAATGTGATTAGCAATTATGTTAATGAAAAATAAACTGGCAGAAAAGATGGTGTAGTAGTCACTAATGCAGGACATCAGAGAGGTGAGATGTTGATTTTCCCTTCCAAGCTATATTCATAGTATAACCCACAAAAATGCTACCAACATCAATAGAATGTTCTTCCTAATTCATACTGTCATATAGGAGCAGGTGGGTGATGTTGATATTACGCATTGCTCTATGCTGTATAATTCTGGGGTTTGCATTTTAAGTAAGAGTATTCATAAATCTCAGCCAGAGATCTCTAGTACCTCATCAAACTACTAACCCCAGGATTCTACAGGAAGCAGTCATAGCAAATAAAATGGAACTGTACTATTATATTTACACTGAAAAACAAATCAGGCCTGAACTGTCACTAGAAGTTAAGATGACTAAACTGAGGCTGTTGTACATTGGATAATGCACCTCACTAGAAAAGATATCAATGCTTGGTAAATTGGAATACAGTAGCAAAATAAGAAGACTACATTATAGGTAGATATTAGCCCTGAGCTTGAAGGGCCTGAGCTGGACCTGAGCTTGGAGACCTTTCATCATCATCATCATCATCATCATCATCATCATCATCATCATAAACAACAACAACAACAACAATATTTTATTTATATTCCGCCCTTCTCCCTGTGAGGACTCAGAGCAGTTTACAGTATGTATAAACAGAAATAGGCAAACATTAAATGCCTTGTTATAATACAATGAGACACACATACAGAGGTAAAGGCAAATGCTTCTCTTTTTATTACTGGCTCTGGAGGTGGTGCTCATCTCTGACTCTGAGGGATGTGTTCTTCTCTGTTTCCAAGCTGAGGAGCTGTATTGTCATTTCCTGGCTGTGTGACTGGCATGACTGCTTGAAGTGTCTTTATGTCTTTCCCGCCGAAGCAGTACCTATTTGTCTACTCACATTTGCATGTTTTCGAACTACTAGGTTGGCAGGAGCTAGGGTTAATAGCAGGAGCTCACCCTGTCAATCTGAACTGTCAATCTTCAGGTCAGCAGCACAAGGGTTTAACCCATTGCGCCACCGCGGGGTTTGCTGGAGGCCAAAGTTGATTTGATGGCAATTAACAATAACAAAGTGATCATCCTATCTGAAGAGCAGCAGCTCTCTAGGATTTCCAATAGCATTCTTTTTAAATCTTAGTTACAGATGCTTGGGATTAAGCCTAGAACCTCTAGAATTTAAACCATGTATCCTGCCACTGTTTTGCAGCCCTTTCCATTTTTTAAGAATTCATAGTAAAACCACAAAACTATGTGGAACATCCCCTTCCCCGAAAGCTCAGACCCATAAGACAAGATGTATGGAGCTTCTAGCAACTAAAAATAATATTTTGAGCCTTGACTCCATCCAAACACAGTACTCCCGGTTTCGCTGACCCCACAAATCATTTTTTGCTCTTTTATTCCAGTCCCTGCCAACATATTACAAATTCTGGAATCTATTTTAGTTTGCAGTGTTATGGAATACATAACTATTCTGAAGCTGTTCTTTTCAATCCAGTGTTTCACAAGTCTCTCCCGCTGATTAGGCAATATCACTTTCGAATGTGATTCAATGCTATGACTTGATAGGAAAAGAAGAAAATAGAGTCTTTTTACTCACTTTCAGGGATGAATTGAGTGGCTTGTATTCTGTTTACAGAAGACAGAGACAAGAAGACATTGTGTGGTCAATTTCTAATCCTCTGATCTATGCTTTAAAAGAATAGAGTGCATGAGCCACAATTTTTTTACATCTGCAAGGAATCTGGATAGTTTTCCCGTTTGGAAAAATTAACAACATAGTTTGGTATTTCACAACAGGCCGAGATTTTCAGAGCCTACTAAAGTACAAAATGCATATGTTTTGTGTCAAGTGTGTCTGCATATAGAATTAGGTGTATGTCTCTTTTAAAAACTCAGAAGTAGGCCACAAGTGTTATGGATTTATGTCTATTCAAACACACAAAAAACAAGCTTTTGGAATCTAAGAACAAACAATAGGGTGGAACTCAACCAACAATTTCCAAATAGGACAAAATGCAGCCAGTGCCTTGTCTTTCTGACCACTTGGATTAAAAGCAGAGAAGGGGTTTAAACTATAAAAGGAAATATATTCCTGAACAAGACAATTAAAAAATAAAGGACTATTTAAAAGAGTTGTGAGGTTCTTTTCAAACTATTAGTTTGTATAATTTTCTATGTTTTAGGGAAGGAAGCATTGTCAAGAAATACCAGTGCTGTATATCCATATATCTGTGCCTCTGTGTTAGAGATCATAACAGTCAATGAAGTTCTTTCTAGATATGTTTGCTCAAATACCAGAAGATCTGCAATTCCATTTATACAAGTAGCTCTTATTATTCAAGATAATAAGATGAGATAAAAACTTTGCATTCTATCTGTGCGTTTTTTCTAAATAACTTATGTCATGTCATTGATTTTTTAAATTTCTTTTAGAGTCAATCTTCTCAACCTAGTGAATGGGACACCACTATCTTTTTAGACTTAGGGACTGAGGATCTTTCACCGTTTGTTAGAAATCTGTATTCTACCTGAAGTCTCTTTTGCTCAACTGTGCACCTGACTTGTGGTGATGATGAAATCCCACAGCCCTTCCACACAGCCATATAACCCAGAATATCAACGCAGAAAATCCCACAATATCTGATTTGAACTGGGTCCACACTGCCATATATTCCAGTTCAAAGCAGATAATGTGGGATTTTATTCATCAGTGTGAACTTCATTGAGCCGAACCGTCTGTTCAATGTAGGATTGGCAGCTAAAACAAGTAGCTGTCCAAGCCCTTTTTGAAGATGTCTGGGGAAAGAGACCCTACCATCTCTCTAGCCCAGGGGTTCTCAAACTTTTAAAGCAGAGGGCCGGTCCACAATCCTTCAGACTGTTGAGGGGCCGAATTATCATTTGAAAAAAAAATGAACAAATTCCTATGCACACTGCACATATCTTATTT
Source organism: Anolis carolinensis (assembly GCF_035594765.1). Classification (NCBI taxonomy): domain Eukaryota; kingdom Metazoa; phylum Chordata; class Lepidosauria; order Squamata; family Anolidae; genus Anolis; species Anolis carolinensis. The sequence goes on from NC_085843.1 coordinate 231,930,063, forward strand.
GTAGTGCAAAACAACAACAATAACAATGAAAGACCAATACAATATTTAAAAATGAAAATAATTTTAACCAACATAAACCTATCAGGATTTCAATAGGAAGTGTGGGCCTGCTTCTGGCCAATGAGATAGTCAGGTTAATTAGGATTATTGTTGTGTGTCTTCAAGTCATTTCAGACTTTGGGCGAGCCTAAGTCCAAAGTTATTTTTTATTCATTTACTACATTTATTTACTACACTTATATCCCACCCTTCTCACCCTGAAGGGAACGCAGAGCAGCTGTATGTACATAAAATATATTGTATTATTAGCATAGCACAATATTAGCATTATATATTACAATATTGAACTATACCACTATACTGTAATATATGTAATATATAACATATAATTAATATTATTATATGGTATTATTATTAGTATTATATGGTATAAAATGATAATATTATTATCAATATCATATGTATATACAATATATTATATTATTAAAACTGATATAAAAATATTATATTATAAATGAGGGCTGGGCCAGGTAAATGACCTTGGAGGGCCACATCCGGCCCCCGGGCCTTAGTTTGGGGACCCCTGCTCTAGCCAAATGGCTCCATCATTAAACTGCTCCTACTGTCAAGACATTCCTTCTAATGTTAAATCAAAATCTACCCTTCTGTAACTTCAAAGCATTACTGGGCCTTCTTTCTGTGGCAGCAGAGAAAGGTCTACCCAGCCTCCTCTATGATATACAATGAGATATTTAAAGAGTGCAACCATGTCATCCCCAAGTCTTCTCTTCACTAAGATGAACATGGTCACATTTTTTTTTCTCCATACGATGGTTAAAGGAAAAAAATGATAAAAATTTGAAGAAGTTGGGCACTTTTAAGTATTAGAATCACTGGATATTTATATGGGAGAATGAGCAGACTCATTGGTAATGTTTGAGAGTATTTATTATATGCAGTCATATTTATACAAACATATACAATCCTCCTAGGAAAAAACACAGACATATCAGTGTCTGGGTACATTGCTTTCATCACATTTTATTGTATGTAAGGGCTTATACATTCATTGCAATTATTATATGGATAAGAAGATGTTGTATCTTTATAAGTACTGAATACTTTATCTCAGCATTGCCCAAGCAAGCTTCTCTATAATTATTATGTAGAAGAACTTTATCATCTTAGGTAGAAGAACTTTATCCATTTAAGAATGATCTCTGCTGTGGCCCCCCGATTGTGGAACTCACTGCCCGGTGAGATTAGGCAAGCTCCCACATTAGCAGCCTTTAAGAAAGACCTGAAAACATGGCTCTTCCGTTGTACTTTTGGAGAGTAATTACTACATACATCCCCTCTGCTGCTCTCCTCCAATATCTGTCCTCCAGATTGCACCACTACTTTATGACCCCGTTCTCTGTGGTTTTTATTCTTATTTCTTTTCTCACCCCGAGTTTTAACTTAGTGTTCATGTGGCCCGCCCTTGTTTTATTGTTCTTCTGATTTTGCGTAATGTAGTGTATATTATCATTTACTGTATTGTTCAATGTGTTATGATTTGTTGTTCTATTTATATTCTGTTATATTGTATTGTTCTGGGCATGGTCCCATGTAAGCCGCCCCGAGTCCCCGTTGGGGAGATGGTGGCGGGGTATAAATAAAGTTTATTATATTATTATTATTATTATTATTATTATTATTATTATTATTATTATCTGTTGAGAAACTATACATCTCTGAATAGGCTTCTTAATGCAGACTACAGAATATATTCTGTACTCTATGTGTATATTTCCAGGCCTCAAAGTTGGCAACCAAATCAACTCAGATTGTAACACTGGCATCCTTCAGATGTATTAGGTTGTACCTCCCATCTTCCCTTGGTGTGATTATGTGGATGAGGACTGTGGTAATTAATACATCTGGAGGAGGCAAACTTGCTATAGAGGTGTCATTTCTCAACTGGATGTTTGTTTTTAGCTCTGTTTTTAACCATTTTATGCCGTGCGTTGACTTTTATAAGTGTTATGTTTTTATTGATGGGACATTGTTTTATTGCCGATCTTGTTTTATTGTTTTATTGTTGTTATTGTATTGTTGTCGGGCATGGCCCCATGTAAGCCGCTCCGAGTCCCTCCGGGGAGATGGGGCGGGATATAAAAATAAAGTTATTATTATTATTATATTATTATACTAAATGTGAAAATACTATTGTACACTATGTTATTGTGTACCAAGTTGTTTCCAAGTTAGATTTGTTCAGAGCGGGTATATCCCTTTGCCTTCATTTGAGGTGGAGACAGTGTGACTTGTCCAAGGTCACTCACTGCATTTTCATAGCTGAATTCCATAACTGATTCAGACCCTGTTCTCCAGAATAGTAGAACAACACGCAAAACACAACACCATGCTGGTTCCTATCGTGCAATATATAAATGATTATCTCTAGAAGCCATATGAATACTTCACCTAAATGGGAAGTTCAATGAAACAATGCTTAAATAGACATCTGATTCTGGACTGGCAGTATCTTAGCATTCCCTTTGATAATTTATTTATACTAAGTGAAATTATTCCTATTGCTCTTGGCTGCACGCCTATACCAATTTACCTGGGACTGAGCTTTACCAAATTGAATGCCTTACATCTAACTGTCTCTAAACACACTCACAGATGAAGAACAAAAGGAGTGAGTTGTTAAGCAGCTTCTAAGGAACACACTGTGACTGACGTATGGATTAAAAAAAATACATTGGTGTCTAACATCTGATACCTTGCTGATATTTGACTTTAGTTTAGGGGAGGCCCTCAGAAATATGAGGTGACCAGCTGGCTCCAAATCCAAGGTGTGAGGGTAACTGATGAGGGAACATACCGCTGCTTTGCAAGGAACAATATTGGGCAAGTGGCAGCTCCTGCCAATCTTCTGGTTCTCACTCCTGGTAAGTAGTAATTTTCTTTCTACATTTCATGTGTTAACAGTTTGGGCCCAGAATACCATATGGAATCATACAGTTGGTAGAGACCACAAAGGAGTGCTTTGATTGTATATTACATGGCAAGGAGTTGACTGGATGGTTCTTGTGGTCTCTTCCAACTCTAGGATTTTATGAATGCCTGTGTGGGGAAATGGTGACAGTGGCCAGAAGCAGCTGGTCTCCTGAGGTGACAGTGATGTTCTCCCCTCTTACAGAAAAAACCATGAGTCATAACAAAATTCATACTTTTGGCCTCCAAATCTCCAAATCCAAATTTACATGAGTATATATGACAGCAAATTAGAGATGACATGATGGGACTTATCAACATTACCATCTGGAACACACCTATTCTTATTTGACTTCAGAAACTAAACATCAGTACTTGGGAGACTGTTGGGAAAAACTAAGGATTTCCACATAGTCCTAGGAAGTAAATTTGCCCAGGGGAGCTGCTGTCTGACCTGAAGGTGCTGGGCTAGATGGAATGATTGTCTGTTCTTGTGGTTTTAAAATGTCCTGCCATAAAGGACAGGTAGTGAGGAATGCAAAGCTTTGTATAGACTAACTACTTGCTTTGTGCTCTGTACTTTCAGATCAGCTAAATATGACCAAATTGGTTCTGCCCAAAACATCTAACCAAGGACTGGATGAGGACATGGAGAGTGATGAATCCTATGACTATTATTGATGGGACATATGTGACAGAGGCAACAAGAGTTCGATTGAAATTTACATTTTTCCCCATTTGGGAGTTATCTGCTCACCAACTACAGATTTGACTTCAAGGATAACCAGTACCTGTACCTTGTACCAAATTTAAAAACAGCTGAAAATGTTGTTTTCTGTATCCATAGATTCTGCGTCCATGGAACTGATGACCCACAGCTTGAAAATACCCCCCCCCCCCAATCCTCCAAAGCAATCCTTGATTTTGTCATTTTATATAAGGGAGGCTATGTACTATACCACTGTATGTGAAGAAACTTGAACATCCATGGATGTTGGTATCCACAGAGGTCCTGGAACCAAACCTCAGTGGACACCAGAGGCCCAGTGTACTTAATCATTTGACCCATCCCTTTGCTGGATGAAGGGTACACAATAGTGGGAGGGAAATCTCTTGTATTTACTGATCATATAGCAAGTGGGCATTAAAATATAGTTTGACCACCCTCCAAAGAAGTCTTTCTTTGATATGATGCACCATATTCCTTTTTCTAGTCTATTGGTTGCTTGAAAACCTGGGCTTTCTAGGCAATTTGATGGAAATGCTATGAGCCCTTCTTGTGATGGAAATCCAGATCATCCTACAATCACTGGAAACTCTAACAGCACACATGATATCTGTCATATTAAAAATGTCTGAAAGACAGGTTCCAGACTCCCAAGAAAAATGCTGGAAGAATTCAGTGATAGTATGTAGGACTAAGAAATCTATATATATAAAAGAGTGATGGCATCACGGCGATGGACAAAACAACAAATCTACAGCCCCCCCAAACTTGAAAATTGGCAACGCAATCCATCATCCCCGCCTCCAGTAAGATACAACAAATTTACACATAAAACACTATCACAACACCAAAAAATGCCAAAACTAAGTACGCATGCGCAAAAACACCATGCTTCAAACCTTTATGGCGCTCGCGCGGCTCCAGTAAGATTTATATGACAAACACAATCACAGGGCCACAAACGGCCAAAAACTGCAACAGGCGATGTGCGCCTGCGCGCACCCCCCCATCCCTTCCCGCGCGCGCACACACACACCTCGCCTCAGAGCTGAAGGAAGGAAGGCAGGAAGGCCGATTCCTTGCTGGGCGCGGGATGGAGGAGGCCGCGCTGGGAGGCGTGCGGGCCTCACGTCGCTCTCTGCCCTCTCCCCCTCAATGTCCTCCCCCCTCAGGGCCCATGGAGGGCCCCGGTTGCCGTTCAGGCCCCCTCCTCCCGCCCCTCTCCCCTCCCCCCAATGCGAGGAAGGCCCCGCGGAGCCCCCCCCCGCCTCACCCTCTCTCCTCCTCCCTTCTCGGTTCTTCTCGGAGGTCTTCAAGCTCTTCAAGGTGAGGGGGGAAGAGGAGGGCACGGCCCTCGAGCAGGCCTGGACCTCCCCTCGAGTTGTTTGGGGCGCCAACCCCCGCCCTTCCCGGCCTCAGGGCCCTTCCTTTTCCCCCTCACCCGGTTAAACGGCTGATGGGGAAAAGGAAAGAGCCTCAGGCCAGGAAGGGTGGAAGTTGGCGCCCAAAACAAGTCAAGGGAAGGCCCAAGTTGGCCCAGGCTGAGCTTCCCCCTTTTCTGTTGTTGTTATTGTTGTTGTTGTTCTCACCCACAAATTACAACCCCTCCAATGCCTCAGAAGCCCCCCTTTTTCCCCTCTCAAACCCTATCGCCCTCACCTTTCCCTTCCCTGTAATAATTATTAATATAATAACTGATAATCAGTTAAGAATGTAATAATCACCAATAATAATACTAATTTATTATTAGTATAATACTGATAATCATTCGAGAACATAATAATTCATAATAATAGTCAGTTCTTATTATTATAACACTGACAATCATTCAACAATGTATTAACAAATCGTAATAATAGAAAATTATTATTATTATTATAGTAATAATCATTCACAAATTAATAATTATTATTATAACATTGATAATCATTCAACAATATAATAACAACTAATAATAAGTAGTTATTATTTTTATCACAATGATAATCATTCAAGACTATAATAATTATTATTGTTATAACAGAAGGCGCCTCATATAATCCACTTCTAAACAAATAATATCACATTATAAATATACACTAGAATCTCACTTATCCAACATAAACAAGCCGGCAGAACGTTGCATAAATAAATATGTTGGATAATAAGAAGGGATTCAGGAAAACCAATTACACATCGAATTAGGTCATCATTATACAAATTAAACACCAAAACATCATGTTATACAACAAATTTGACACAAAAAGTAGTTCCATGCGCAGTAATGCTATGTAGTAATTACTGTATTTGCAAATTTACCACCAAAATATCACAATACATTAAAAACACTCACTCCAAAAACATTGACTATTAAAAGGCAGACTCCATTGCATAATCCAGAACATTGCATAAACGAATGTTGGGTGAGATTCTACTGTAATATGAAATAATTACTGTGGTACAATAATACACAACAATATCATCTCAGGACAGTAAATAAAGATCAACACTCTAAAAACACAGCTATTCCATCCAGGAAACAATCAGGGCCATCTAACACCTCCCACCAAAGGATTCCCCCCTTCACACAGGAAACCACCCACACTTTGAACCTACAAGGCCATTCCGTACTCATCACTCTCTCATCTCAGCACAGTAAATAAACAACAACAGTCTGAAAACACACAAATTCCATCCAGGAAACAATCAGGACCACCTAGCACCTCCCAACAAAGCATTCCCCCCCTCTAACACACGGAACCACCCAAGCTTTGAAACTACAAGGCCATTCCGTACTCTGGGGCCAATTTGCAATATATTAATATATATAATAATACAATACATATATAATACAATACATTGTATATACATATAATACTGCTAATAATATTATAATACACTACAATATAATACTAATAACAAAACAAAACAATATATATATATATATATATATTACTACTAATATTGTGAAATAGTCGTATATGTTATAGCGTAATATCCTATCATATGTCTTTAATGTAATAAATGAATAAATAATACTGTATAATTTTTGTTGACGGTCACAACAAAAATAAAACCCAATGTAGATTGACCAACATCACTAAAAAAAAGCCACAGCAACGCGTGGCCGGGCACAGCTAGTATATCTATATATCTGTGCCTGCTGTGGCAAAAACATATATATGAATGAATGAGAAGGGGGTTGTTTTCATAAGGCTGCACAGAATACTTACACATTTAATCACCCTTGACAAGACAGGATCTTTCAGAACACCCAGACACATAATTGAGAACAAGGTCAATGACCACAACATTTTTTTAAAGGCACCTTTTTGTGGAAAAAAAAATCACAAAATACTAAAATGTTGCTCAGAAACCTGTGCATTTTGAGCAAAGTATACTGTTTTCCAAAGGTGAAAACCTTGAGGATTTTACAAGAGGAAAGAAAGGCTTTCTACCACACAAAAGTCTCAAACTATGAAAAATCATTGAACAATTTCACTCATTTTTTTTCGTGTCAGGAGCGACTTCAGTAACTGCAAGTCACTTCTAGTATGAGAGTTTTGGCCGTCTGCAAGGACATTGTGCAGGAGATGCCCGGATGTTTGATGTTTTACCATCCTTGTGGGAGGCTTATCTCATGTCCCCAATAAGAAATATTTTGAATTAATGCTGGCATGTAACAATGAAGGAATTAAAAATGCCATCCCTAGTTTTCAAAGTGTTTTTTTTTTTCTAACTGGGAGAATAACTGAGTGTTATTCAAAATGTGCCTGTCAAAGACATTGCAGCTCCCTTGACTATAATAACATCTGCCAGTTTCTCTATAGTCCAAATTTGGAACCACAGAGGTAAATGGATTGCATTGTGGCTGGGATAATCAGCATCTCAAGCTGCTTATTCAGCAAGTTTCTTTCTTTCAGCATCAGAAGTACCAAGCTTTGTTCCAGATTTCAGATCCTGAAGGACATTCAGAGTGAGTTTACTAGAGTTGACATATAGGACTCAGTGGACATAACATAATTTGGGGAACAATTTAAAATTATGAAACAAATGTCAGTGTGGTTGGGTGGTCCAAATGCTGAACTGTGTCCTATGTAGATCTGTCATATAATCTGTATAGTTGATTTTTATCTGGATTTTAGACATGCCACCTGGTGCCTGGTGTGGATCTTCAGCCTACTTTTTATTTTTTATTTTTAAAGTGCATCTTGTAGAATCTGAGATATGGGTAAAGCATGGAGCTCTGGTGGGAACTTGCTGACCGAAAAATCAGTGGTTTGAATCCGGGGAGTGGGGTGAGCTCTTGCTGTTAGCCCCTGCTTCTGCCAACCTAGCAGTTGAAAACATGCAAATGTGGGTAGATCAATAGGTACTGCTCCGGTGGGAAGATAATGGTGCTCCATGCAATCATGCCGACCACATGACCTTGGAGGTGTCTATGAACAATGCCGACCCTTAGGCTTAGAAATGGAGATGAGCATCAATCCCCAGAGTCGGACATGACTAGACTTAATGTCAGGGGAAAACCTTTACCTTTACCTATGCAAGTGCTCTTCCATCAAACTATTCTGCAAGATACAAGTCCGCCCAGAAATTTCAGGGAAGAGGGAAAAAAATTGAGCGGTGAGTGGCAATACAAAACAACAACAACAACAACAACACAAGCAACTTTTTTTCAAGAGAACAAAGTGAGGTAAGGGGGAGTGAACAGTGTGAGAAGTAGGACTCAAGAAGCATGTAGAGTTAATGTGTGAAGTGAAGTGAAGGAGGGATGAGACAAGACACCAAATTATGCAAGCAGCAGTCTGCAGAAAGCAAGGAACAATGTGATAGTGCCAAATGAGGGGAGTAGGAGAGATGGGGGAGTGAGAGATACAAACAGCTGTGTGCAACACTCAAGCATGGAGTTCATTGCAAGGAAGTGATAAGAGAGAAGGGAAAAAATAGGAAAAGTGGAAGAGTGGTCAGTATGAGCTGTGAAATACAAGAAGCAAGGGAGGGGCAAGTTCCAAGGGATGAGGTAAGATGATGGAATGAATAAGTGGAAGGGAGATGGGGACAAAGGAGAGAGGGACTATGAGAATGGCAGGTGGAAGGTGAAAGGAGTAAAAGAGGTAGGCATGATGACGAGGAACACACAAGAGGGGAGAATGTGGTATCACACAGTGCGGGAAGAAGAAAAGGGGTGGAAATGCAGCATCGGAGTGTAAAGAACAAGAGAGGGGAGCATGTCTGAAGCATGGGGTGAGCTCAGGCAGAGTGCTCTGCTCTCTAAGGTGGCCACCTCACAATTGAGCCACCAGGAAGCCGTGGTGGCACAATGGGTTAAACCTTTTCGCTGGCTGGACTGCTGACCTGAAGATTGAGTTGCTGACCTGAAAGTTGCTGGTTCAAATCTGTGAGCTACAATCTCTTTGACAGGCTCCCATCTCTCAGCTCTAGCTTGCAGGGACATGAGAGAAGCCTCCCAGCAGGATGGTAACACATCCAGGCGTCCCCTGGGCAATGTCTCTGTAGATGGCCCATTCTCTCACACTGGAAGCAACTTGCAGTATGTTCTCAAGTCACTTCTGACACGATTAAAAAAAACCAAATAAACAAACCTCACAATGCTAAACTATGGAAAGAAGGAGCTGGAAAAAGACAAGAATAAAGGGTAGCTAGAAGCTTAACAACGTAGATGAAAATATTTATGTTTGGGGGAAATAGATCCAAACTATGATGAAGAAAAGATATAACTTTTTTTTGATGAACTAATTCCACATTTATTTATCATAGAACTGTGTTGTGGCTATTTGAACTGCTTCCTGCATATGCACATATGCACATACTCACATACAAGTCTACCTCGGGTCAAGTACAGACTTTAAGCCCAAAAAATTATGAATTTTATATGCCTGTGGATAAATCATTCAATGGAGAGGGAAAAGCACCAATGCGGCCTTGGTGGTAGGGACACTACTTGGACACTACTGCCATTTAACTGCTCACACTTTCAAAAAGACCAGAAGACTTTTTAAAAGAGGAGAGTAGAGAGAGTCAGGGTGTCTTTTAAGTTCTTCTGGAATGGTCTTAATATCCCCTTTTACCACCCTACTCGGAAAGGGATGCTTCCTTTTTTGATAAGTTATGATACAATACTCACCCTAATCCATGAATAAATTGACCTAGTTTTTTGGGGTTGATTTTTTGAATAAAAACCAAGTTAAAAGTATATAATACCATTTACATCACAATGTTTTTATCCTGCTTTTGTCATCAAGCCAAATTAAAAGCTTCAATGTTGTTTCAAGGCAGAAAGAATAAACAGTGGCAAAACCACTTACGGTAACCAATATATGGGATTTTAATATTATTTTCCACTCTGGTTTATTTTCAAAGGTCTCTTCAGGCCTCATTAAAAGGATGAGGAATCTCTAAAGGATACATATATTTGACCTTCACAGCTAGATGTTTAGACACAACTATAGTTTCTGGATGCCTCTACCAGGAATCAAATCACTTGCTTATTCAGGGAACTGGTAGGTAGTCTGTGCCAAGCCAAGGCTGCAACAATAGAAAAAAGAATGGATTTGTTTCTTGATAAAATCCATATGGGCTGCTTTTGATTCTTAGAAATGAGTTCTTTTACAGCCTGGGAGCAATTAATCAATTTATAAATGAATCTCAGAACATTTGACATATAAACACTTTACACTCTTAGTAAGCAGATCATGAGGCTGAGAAGCTGAGGCTATAATCCTATGCTAATTTATCTAGGAGTAGGTCCCAGTGAATTCACCCGAGTTTACTTCTGAGGAAAAACCCATAAAGCTTATATTTGATGAGCACGTGCTGTTGACTGCTAAATGGAATATGCCTGAGTAATGTCAGTTTATAGCAGAAACAATCTCTTTTCAATGGTATGAAAACTATAACGATGGGTGGGATGTCACATCATCATCATCATCATCATCATCATCATCATCATCATCATCATCATCATCATCATTACCCCGCTTTATCTCTCCTGAAGAAGACTTAAAGCGGGTTAACATAAACATATTAGCATACAATTTAAAATACGCAAATATGCAAAAATTAAAACAGAATTAAATATAACCAGTATTAAAAATGAAAAACCATTAAAACATATTCACTATTGCCAAGGCCAGCACTGGTGCCTGGTAGCCCTGAGTTAATTCCTAGCAGACTCCACCAATGCTGATGACTATGTTCTACCTTCTGGGACAGGCAATATAGTATGGAAGCTTCTAAAATGTATGGCAGGAGTATTATAATACAATAATAAAACGCTTGGGAAGTGTTCGACTTGTGATTTTGTGATACGAAATCCAGCATGTCTATCTTGTTTGCTGTGTCATACTGTGTCATTGTGCCAATGATAATAATAATAATAGACTTTATTTATACCCTGCCACCATCTCCCATAAGGGGCTCAGGGCGGCTCACGAAAGCACTCCAGAGTGCAGCCTAAAAATAAACAGTACATAAGCATAAAAACAATAACACATAAAATTAAAGCAAGGACCACAATGGACACACATAACATCACATAAGAATAAAATTGTTCAAATTTATAAAAATGCAGAAATACCTTCCGGTAAAACTGGCTGCCACCAGTAAACGAACTAAAGTGCCAGTGCGAATAATCAGTCCTCATACAGACACATTTCAGGAAATGGTGGCTCGTATCTGGTGCTCCTAAAACCAATGGTGCCACAGCCAGGAAAAACAGCCTAGCCGCCGATGGAACTATGCTGGAGCCTCCTCGAATGCTATATTGGCCCTAGCAGCGGCAAATCAAACACTACAAGTAAGTGTTCTAGGATTTTTATGTAGGTCTGAGGAGAAGAACAAGAATGCTAGGCTGAGGGTAGGGATATAGCAACAATTGTGCCTGTCTCTTCGTTAAATATTTGACAAAGTACAATATTGCATTTACATTCAGCTGGGCTGAAATGAAAAACAGATGAAAATAAAGCCACCTACCAAACTGTAATGTGTGTATGGCTCCATTTTGTGATCTATATAACAATTCTATGAGGTAGGTAAGGTTGAGGGATTGTGACCAAGCCAAAATTTGCCCGCTGGGTTTTATAATAATAATAATAATAATAACTTTATTTTTATACCCCGCCTCTATCTCCCCGAAGGGGACTCAGGGCGGCTTACATGGGGCCAAGCCCGAATAAAAACAGTAGCAGTATAAAACACAGCAATAGACAACAACTTGCACAATAAAAAAATAAAAAAAATAAAATAAAACAAAACATTAGCCAATAAAAAACAAGAACTAATAAAAACATGGATTAAAACTGAGAGATTGTAAAAGTAGACTGGGTAAGGTGCACCATATAAATATTGTAGACACGAGGTGACTGATAAAGTGCTGCAAATTCTGGAAGTGCAAATTGGGATGGGAATAGACCCTGTGTCTATATCGAGTTGACAAAGGTAAAAGGTGCAAACCGGTACAAGAATGGTCACAGATATAGGTTGCTTCTGGATGAGCAATCTTTATCTAAAGGCTTGAGTAAAGAGCCAGGTTTTCAAGCTCTTTCTGAATGCTACCAGGGTGGGGGCTTGCCTGATTTCCCTGGGGAGCGAGTTCCAGAGCCGGGGGGCCACCACGGAGAAGGCCCTCTCTCTCGTCCCCACCAACCGTGCTTGTGACGGAGGTGGGAGCGAGAGGAGGGCCTCCCCCGACGAACGAAGAGATCGTGCAGGTTCGTAGGGCGAGAGGCGATCACTAAGGTAGGAGGGTCCCAAACCGTTCAGGGCTTTGTAGGTGATCACGTGCACCTTGAATTGGGTCCGGAAGGTGAACGGCAGCCAGTGGAGCTCCTTAAGCAGGAGGGTTGACCGCTCCCTATAATTTGCTCCAGTTAGAAGCAAGGCTGCCGAACGTTGAACTAGTTGGAGTTTCCGGGCCGTCTTCAAGGGCAGCCCCACGTAGAGTGCATTGCAATAGTCCAGTCTAGAGGTAACTAAGGCATGGACCACCGTGGCCAGATCAGACTTCACGAGGTAAGGTCGCAGTTGGCGCACAAGTTTCAATTGTGCAAAGGCCCTCCCGGCCACGGCCGACACCTGAGCATCAAGCGTCAGTGCTGAGTCCAGGAGGACCCCCAAACTGCGGACCTGCGCCTTCAGGGGGAGTGCGACCCCGTCAAGCACAGGTAGCCACCCAATACCCCGATCGGACATACGACTGACCTGGAGGACCTCTGTCTTGTCGGGATTAAGCTTCAGCTTATTCGCCCTCATCCAGCCCATCACAGCTGCCAAGCACTGGTTCAGTATCTGGGGGGCTTCCTTGGAGTTCGGTGGAAAGGAGTAGTAGAGTTGAGTGTCATCTGCGTAGAGATGGCACCGAACTCCAAAACTCCGGATGACCTCTCCCAGCGGTTTCATGTAGATGTTAAAAAGCATGGGGGACAGAATGGAACCTTGCGGGACCCCACAGGTCAAAGGCCAGGGGTCTGAGCAGGTGTCCCCCAGCTTCACCAACTGGGAACGGCTCTCCAGGAAGGACTGAAGCCACGACAGAGCCATGCCCCCAAGGCCCATCCCGGAGAGCCGTCCCAGAAGGATACCATGGTCGATGGTATCGAAAGCCGCTGAGATGTCCAAGAGAACCAGCAGGGTCACACTCCCCCTGTCCAGCTCCCTGCGGAGGTCATCCACCAAGGCGACCAAAGCCGTCTCAGTACTGTGCCCAGGTCTAAAGCCAGACTGCGATGGGTCCAGAAAATCGGTGTCATCCAGGAAACCCTGGAGCTGCGAGGCAACCACCCGCTCCAGGACCTTGCCCAAGAAAGGGAGGTTCGAGATTGGTCTGTAGTTGTTTAGAATGGCCGAATCAAGGGAGGCCTTCTTCAATATAGGCCTCACTATGGCCTGTTTGAGGACAGATGGAAATTTGCCTTGATCCAAAGAGGCATTAATTATCATCACAAACCACTCTACCAACCCTCCTCTGGCCGATTTAATTAGCCACGAGGGGCAAGGGTCTGCAGAGCAAGTGGTCGCTCTCACCGCCCCAAGGATCCTGTCCACGTCATCCGGGCGAACAAGCTGAAACGAATCCCACAAGTTCGAACAGACAGGTGCCTCAGTTACCTCCTTTGGCATTGCAACAAAACTAGCATCCAAGTCGAAGCGAGTCTGAGCGACTTTGTCTGCAAAGTGGTGCGCGAACTCGCTGCACCGAGTTGCCAAGTCTTCGGGTGCCCCTCCCCCCTCAGGAGGGTGAAGGAGCTCCCTGACGACCCGAAACAACTCCGATGGTCTGTTAGTTGCAGACGCTATGCGGGCAGTCGTGAAGGTCTTCCTGGCTGCCCGCAAAGCCGCGGAGTAGGCCCTAATAGCGGCTCTAGCCCGTGCTCGGTCAGAAACGCTACGAGTTTTCTGCCAGTGGCACTCTAGTCCCCTCCTCGAGCGCTTCATCACTGCCAGCTCCTCCGTGAACCAGGGAGCCGAAGTGACTCTTCGCAATGAGAGGGGACGTTCGGGGGCGATCATGTCAATTGCCCTGGACATCTCGCTATTGTAGCGATCTACCAAGGCATCGACAGGATCGTCAGCCTCCATGACAGGAAGATCCCCAAGAGACCTCAAGAATCCATCTGGATCCATCAGTCTCCTGGGGCGGACCATCTTAATGGGTCCACCACCCCTGCGGAGGTTTGAGGTCACAGTGAGTCTTAAACTGATCAGGTGGTGATCGGACCATGACAACGGAAGAATATTTTGCTCTTCCGCTCCGACCTCACCATCTGCCGCAACAAAAACCAGGTCAAGTGTGTGTCCAGCTTGATGAGTGGGACCAGATATCACTTGGGACAGTCCCATGGTCGTCATGGCGGCCATGAAGTCTTCAGCTGCACCAGTTAATGTGGCCTCGGCATGAATGTTAAAGTCCCCCAGCACTACCAGCCGCTGAGAGACCAACGCCGCACCAGAGATCACCTCTGCCAGCTTGGGCAGGGAGACTGCCGTGTCGCGGGGTGGACGGTACACCAGCAGAATCCCCAAACTGTCCCGGGTACCCACCTTAAGATGGACACACTCAAAACCTGCAGATTGCGGGATGGCGCACCTGACCAGGGAGATTGTCTGCCGAAAGACCACCGCAACCCCACCTCCCCGCCCCCCGGCTCTGGCCTGCTGTTGCACCCCGAAACCTGGAGGACACAGCTGGGCGAGATTTACCCCGCCGGGCTCATCCAACCAGGTCTCGGTGATGCAAGCCAGATCCGCCGCTTCATCCAGGATCAAATCCTGGATGATAGCTGATTTACCATTGACGGATCTGGCATTAAATAGCAGGACCTTCAAACGGAGGGGACTGTCATGGAGGCTACCACTCCTATCCTTCTCCAGGGTCGCAAGAACTCTGTTGCGCTTATCCCTGGGATAAAGGTGACCACTCCTCCTCCTCCCCCACACGACCTCAATGGTCTCCCCCAGGCTCCGGTCCACTCCCCCCAGGGCGACAGGCAGGATAGAGCTCTCATTGCGATGCCCTAGTCAGCTGTCCATAAATGGGGAGCGACTCAGGATTCTATCCTGCTTAGAGTCTGAGAATGAATCCTGTAATGATGAGATGATGGAGCAGTCAGGGGAACTAGATTGACTAAACAAGATCAATGTCTCTGGGCGGGAATCGAGAATAGATTGGGAAGGGTCTAGAGTTGAAATGGGGGACACTACACAAGATTCTAAGAGTGGAGGGGACCTAGATAAAGAGTCGTGGGCACTAACCATTCTGGAACTAATGGTACCTTGAAAATGCAGTTCCGAACCTGCCATCAAGGGGCGGATTGTGGGGTCCAGAAATACCTTCCTAATATTAATACCCCATGAATTCAACAGGGGTTTACGCGCCCAAAGTGCTTCAATTAAAGTGCTATCATCAAAGGTGATAACAAGACGTATGGAGCGGTCCTGAGCTTGAAAGTCCCTACGTAGCCATGAAATGAACTTAATTTTGACTACACTTGGGCTCACAGATAGTATTTGACCGAGGGACTCCTGTACCGCTCTCCTTGAGGTCCATCTGCCCCTATTCAACCATGAGTCTGTTATTTCAAACGCCAATTTTTCTAATTGAGGTAAATATTTTTGGTGGCGCATTGGGTCAAGTGTGCACAGGCCAGACTCGGATATTCCATGTGCAATTGTCCTTTTTAAACCCTGATCCGTAACCTTATGACCAGCCCTCCCTTCTCCCCTGTAGTCATGAGGAAGCTGTCTCTCATTCTCAACGTCCCCATCTTCCTTCAAAAATTCCTCCTTATGTTCTGATTGCCATTCCCCACCCTCCCCATCAGAAGACAAAGACCACTTATACTCGGTTGAAGTGGCAGTCGCGATGTCCTCTTCCTTCCCGATGTAACACTGACCAGGATTGCTTACCAAGAGGGAGATCCCTTTGAAGAGGTAGTCTATCTTCTCATTTAATGTAGCAAGTTGTGAGAAGACGAGGTCAAGCGACTTCCCCATAAGTTCACACAGGTGAGAAAGTTCAGTATTCTCATGAGTTCCCAACTGATTCATTTTCCTGTACAACTTTCACCAAAAGCCTTCCAACAGTACCACTCAAAAACCTTCAAAGGTATTCCACCCTTTCTCACTGATCTTTCTCAAACGTTCTAGAACCTACTCTCCTGAGAGAACTAAATACACTTACCAATACATACTCGGACCCTCAATCACTTTCCAAAGTCCAACAGAACCAAAACCCAAACCAATAACTCATGAGAAATCTTAGGAAATATCTCTTTACCCACCCAAAAGCCCTCAGCACTACAGTCTAACCTTCCTCACTGCACTAAACAAACAGAACAAAAGCCCAGTCATAGTACACATCACTATTAAAAATAATTACAAGAAACAAATAAAATGACCAATAGATAAACAACCACAAAAGAATCAGGCAAGATGGCGAGCCCGAACAGTAGTGTCCCAAGGTCAGCATAGATTACAGAGAGTTATTCGCTTCCTTCTCCAGAGGACTAGTGCTGGTAGAGTCCTACGCTGTAACTTCACCCTTCAGTCTCCCAAGGGGACCGGAGCAGGTGTAGAAATAGTTCCCGGTTCAGCCACTAGTTGACGAGTGGGTTCGATGGAAGACAGGCCGCTAGACGGGCGCAACACAAGTTGTAGCCCCTCTGGCCAAGGCTGGAGGCTTGCTGCCCTCTGGTCCAGCAGGGCAGCGGCAGATGGCAGATGAAGGGCAGAAGTAATGCAGCGCCTCTGGCCCAGATGACCACCGGAACCTCTGGCAAATTTCTAAGGGAGCGGGTTCCCGATGGAAGACAGTTTACTGAGAGTGCAGCTCCTCTGGCCCAGGCTACAGGCTCGCTGCCCTCCGGTCCGGCAGGGCAGCGGCAGATGGCAAATAAAGAGGTAGCGGTAATGCTGCTCCAACTGGCCCAGGCTGAGGGCTCACTGCCCTTCGGTCCGACAGAGCAATGGCAAATAGTAGATGGCTGCGACAACCTCAGGCAAGTTCGAACAAGTTCTGTCAAGTTCTGAGGGAGCTATTTCCTCGCCACCAGTCGGATGGTGATGGTGGCGATACTCAACCTTCTCCCCTCTGAGCAGTCTCTTTGGGGCTCTCCTCGCTTCCCTAGTGGGGGCGCACCGGAGCCCAGTCAAGCGGAGCAGAGGTGGGAATAGGATGGAAATAAGGAAGGAGGGAGAAAAGGCCACTAGGGTGGAGAATGGTGGCCACACAGCTCCCTTCAGATCTTCCTCTTCTCCCCTCTTGCTTTGCCACTCTCTTGCGCCACTCTCTTTCACTCCCAACCCCCAGATTGAAAGGGCGAGATTTGGGGTTTAGGTGGAAGAGGCCAGTAGCCAGTAATTGGGGAGAGAAGCGTTTACCAAGTGGCTGAAAGCAGGCAACTCCTTGCAATTTACAAATGTGTGGGATTTAAATCCTAGTTTGACATTCTAACCAATGCACCACAATTTCATTTCAGAAATGCTGTTACAACAGAATAAGCAGTGTTTTGAGCATTAAACTGTAAGCCCTGGCCTATTCTTAGGGCAAGCGATGTGGAGTAGGAGAGGGAGGAGGGAGGGAGAGAGAGAAGTTTTCCTGGTAAGACAGGAAAAGATGTCTCCATCACAATTCCCCTCTAGCCATTTGTTAATTCTACTAATTGTTATTAATTATAATGCTAATCAAGGTGATGAATTACAACATTGACACTAGCCTCCAACAGACAAAAGTTCCTTCTCCCACCCTGGACCTTCCACAGATATATAAAGTTTTTTCCAATATACCTTTGAGGATGCCTGCTATAGATGTGGGCAAAACGTCAGGAGAGAATGCTTCTGGAACATGGCCATACAGTCCGGAAAGCACACAACAACCCTGTGATTCTGGCCATGAAAGCCTTTGACAACACAGTTATTAATTAGTCATATATCATATATATAGGTTAGTCATACCCCACCTTATTGCAATAAATAGCTATAAATAAAAGCCAAGCAGTCATAAATATTAAAAGAAGGGATTCAATGTAAGCTATAATAATAATACAGTAGAGTCTCACTTATCCAAGCTAAACGGGCCGGCAGAATGTTGGATAAGCGAATATGTTGGATAATAAGGAGAGATTAAGGAAAAGCCTATTAAACATCAAATTAGGTTATGATTTTACAAACTAAGCACCAAAACATCATGTTATACAACAAATTTGACAGAAAAAGTAGTTCATTATGCATTAATGCTATGTTGTAATTACTGTATTTACGAATTTAGCACCAAAATATCATGATATATTGAAAACATTGACTACAAAAATGCGTTGGATAATCCAGAACGTTGGATAAGTGAGACTCTACTGTAATAACAACTTAATTTTTGTACCCCGCCTCCATCTCCCCGAAGGGACTTGGGGCAGCTTACAATGCATAAAATAAACACACAGTACAATACAAAATAAAACCACTAGTATATAAAACAACAATTTGAACTCAGCTAACTTACATCAATCGAACATCATTTTTCAAAACTGAAAGATCTTTTGAAATTTACAATTTACAAAATCAAGAGGTTAAAGATATATATTATAAGATTGTGCAGGGTCCAAAGGGATGATCCTTGCACACTAGAAGATATCAAGCTGTTCAGTGTGTTCTGCCTGCTAAAGCTTATCTGTAAGTCTTGCTTTTCAGCAAAATAGCTGTTAGTTTGTTTATGTTGGCCTTCACAGAACATCAAGATCTGCCAACTGTCAGAGATAGAGAGATCACAGCTGTGTTGCCAAGTGCTTGCTTTGCATGCAGAGGCTTGCAGGCTCATCCTCTGGTTGCTCCAGCTAGAGCTGAAAAAATTCCTGTCTGTAATTTTGGAGACCTGACGTGGCACTACACTTCCATGGTGGTGAACTTGTGTGCTCCTGTGATTCAAGAGGCTATGCTAATGGCAGAACTGCTGCTACTGGGATTCTGTGCTGAGGACTCAGATTAAACATTCAATCAGATATTGGACAATAACAGTAGCAAAGAAGAGTGACACTGGTGGAGTATCTCTCTTAAGACAATGACAGTGCAACCATAGCCAACACATTGTTAGTACCTCCAGAAGGAGGCAGTGGTAAAACACTTTTGAATGTCCCGTATCATGAAAACACTGTAACAAGACATATAACAAGGGAAAGCAGCAGAAGATGAGACACCCAGCTCAGAAGGTACTCTGGATGAGTCTACATTGGCAAGAAAATCTGGACTGACCTCAATTCCACTGCTATCTATACCCATGGCATTAAGTAACTTTGGGTGAGTATTATGGGATTTGAAAGTTTATACTGACTGCTCTGCTTTGCAGGGAAAGTCAGGAGTTTTCTGAAGCTTGCTGGAAACTTTGGAGTATCTTGGGACTGTGTGGCAGTCTGGAATGCCGGATTAAGTCTAATTTAGATCAATCTGCTGTCCAGGTATTTCCCTGTGCTGAGTGGTGCACCTTTGGTGAAGAAGATAATTAATTAATTAATTAATTAATTAAACTTTGTTTACATTCCACCCTATCTCACCAACGGGACTCAGGGGGGATTACAACACACTAAAAAACACATAGAGGCAAACATTCAATGCCTCACCACAAAAGCAGACAAGGATACAATTAACAACCCACCCAATCCCAATACCAATCGACATCAAACAACCAATTATAAATAAAGCCTAAAATCACACCAAGTTACATAATAAAATTACATCTAACCATAAAAGCATAAAAATTATTTCAACCATAAAAACATGAAGCTCAGTTTAATGAGCTCCCGAAGGTTCACTAATTTTTTTTAAAAAAAATAACGGGGTGCCGTTATTTAGTGGCCAGTGTATACGTGCTCTTAGAGAGCTCTTGGGAAGAGTAGAGGATAACTATGAATACCATTGTGGCTAATGGCACAGGTGGACTCAAAATAAAAGGACATCCAGCTGTTGGCATGCTTGGAGACCAAAGGAAAGTCTGAAAAGCTGCTTAACACATATTATAGGACCATGGGAAAGCATGAATTATGAGGAACTTAATTTTGTAGAACAAGAAATTGAACTTATAAACATTGCAATATATGATGTTAGTGAACTAAAGCGATTATGAGTGGGATATTTTGAGTCATAATTACACAGTGTTCTACTCAAAAAATGAAACTAAGATGAAAGGGGGTGGCATTAATAGCGAGAAGAGATACAGAAAAAGCAGTCAGGGGGTATAATGCCGAGTCTGACCAAATAACTTCAACCAAACTTCCAGGAAAATCCATTAATATAACCATAATCGAAGTTTATACTAAAAAACAGAAATAAAACAGGAAAAATTGAAAGAGTCTTTGTCGGAGTCCAGGAGGAAATTGATAACACACTAAAATATGGCACGTTCATAATCATAGGCAATTGGGATATAAAAGTAGGAAGCCAAATGGTGTTAATGTATTTTATTCTAGTCAAAAATGAAGCACCAGTGCAACTGATCAAATCCTATGAGGCCAACAGTTTGTTCATTACAGACACATTCTTCAGGCAACCAAAGCCTAATATAACAAATGGGGGGGGGGGGGTAAAGAAGAACACTAAACCAACAATTGTGTCAAATTACAACCAAAGGAATATCTTGTAGAATTTAAAGACCATGTAAGAAAATAGATTTGCACTATTAAGTTTACATTACTGGAAAGTAGAAAAATTATGGACTGAATCCAGATGGAATGTCAGGGAGGAATGCAAAAAACAAAAAAAAAAAACACTAACCGCAACCACCATAAAAGAAAACAAAGTCCCATTGGATGGCAGATGCAACGCTCCAAGGAGTTAAGAGATGAGAAGCAAAAAGGAAAGGGGACAAAAACAGGATCAGAATCCGAAACACAACTATTTCGTGACTTCAGATACAAAAAGAGCTACTAGAGCTACAAAATAGAAGATGAGAACAAAAACTATAGAATGAGAGAACTTTTCCATAAGATCTGAGAAATCAAAGAAATTTAACCAAGAGCAGGGATGCTGGAGCGATCCGGGGGGCGGTGATGGCACCTATTAGGACATGGGGGCAGGGCCAGAGGAGGGGCGGAGCCTCTTCCCAAGTGCTGGAGACAGGGCTGAGCACCTGAGGCGCCTGTTAGGACACACAGGGGGTGGAGCTAGAGGAGTGGGCGTGGCTTCCACCCAAGAGCCTGAGACAGGGCTGAGAATCTATACCTCTCCTGAGGCGCTTGTTGGGATGCAGAGGAGCTAGGGGAGGGGCTGGGGCCTCCTTCCAAGAGCCCAAGACAGGGCTGAGCCTCTATACCTCTCCTGAGAGGCCTTTTAGGACTAAAGGGCGGGGCTAGGGGTGGGGGCAGGGCATCTCCCAAGAGTGCGATACATGTCTGAGCCTCTCTATACCTCCCCTGCCAATCCCAGTCCTGGCCGCCCATTTGTGGCCCCGCCCATCTCCCCTCGCAGCCTTGCATCTTGGACTAGGGGAGAGGCTCAGTCCCACCCTTTTGAGCAGGAGCCATGCCCACCCCTCTAAGCCACGCCCCCCTTTCGAGGGGCGCTGAGTCATATTTTTTTCTGGAAAGGGGGTGGCAGGCCAAATAAGTTTGGGAACCACTGCTATACAACTAGTCAAGTATTATATACTATATTATCAAGAAATAAAAAGACTGATACATATTAATGTTACACTACTTTCCAAGACTGCAAAATATTCCCTACCCTCATTTACCATAATATTTATAAATATGATTTTCACAGGCAAAGAACAACTTGCAGCTTGAGTGCCTAAAATAACCCAGTTGCCTTTGACAAGCTACCCAAATAAGTAAAACCTGCCACACACCTCTCCTGAGTCTTATCAGTCTGAGTTCTGACTAAGGCCTGAGAAGCTGGATTTTGGTTGTAGCCCAGAAATGCCTTCCCTCCTGCCCTGCTCACCTCCATCCCAATCTGTCCACTGGGGAATTAACAGAAGATGCTGAACACTCCTCTCTGCCTGTTTTCTCTTTTGCTACAGCGAGGGTCTCATGGGTATCAATGCTTCCTTATTTCAACAGCACTTAAAAATTAAAAGAAGTAAACAGCCTCTTCCTTGACACCAAGCCTAAGGTTAATTGTTTGGAATCTGTCACTGCCACCAGTGTTAATTAAAGTTATTTGTTGCTCCTTTAAAATATGCTGGTTCTGCGACACTGCAGCTTTTCAAGAGCTGGCTTGGAAACTTCTATTAACTCTGCTTTTTCTGGTTTCCCATCAGCCTCCATGCTGCCTCTGTTTACCATTAGTTTTAACTATAGTCACCTATTATTTTCTTTTTGGCAAGAATCCTGTGACAAGCAGAAATAGAGCCGGTGTGATACTTCATATCCTTGCACCTCCATGTTTGATTTTTTTAAAATCCTGAGTTTATCTTTAGGCATGCACAGGGCTTAGAAAAGTTGCTTTTTTATCATGCTGAGTTTGGGGAATTGTAGGAATTTGGGGAATTATAGAATCATAGAGTTGGAAGACACCTCATGGGCCATCCAGTCCAACCCCCTGCCAAGAAGCAGGAAAATCACATTGAAAGCACCCCCGACAGATGGCCATCCAGCCTGTTTGAAAGCCTCCAAAGAAGGAGCCTCCACCACACTCCAGGGCAGAGAGTTCCACTGCTGGAACAGTTGGGGAATTGTAGCCCAAAAAAGCAACTTTTTTCAAGCTCTCTTTGTAAAGTCTTAAAGGCAGAGAAGGAAAGAAAATTGCTTCTTTTCCTTATACGATCTAATAACTGTGTGGCCCTCTTGTGCTAATGGTCAGCACTGGGAACCAAGAGGGAAACGTTTACCACTACACTTATTTGTTACTGTATCTCTACCAGGCTCAATAAGCCCACTGTAAACAAGTGAAGGCTTTTCTCCTCTTTCATCTGACTTAGTTTTCCTTTGGGCAGTGGACCAAACCAAGCATTTTCATAATAACTGTCTGTTTTGTCTTAGTTACACTTAGAGAAGCTTGCAAAGTTTTAAGCATGCCCTAGGGATGCACACTGTGGCAAGAATGTTTAAGAGGACTGTTGTGCAAGCTAAACAAAGCCTTTAACGTATTTTCTTCATTTCTATTATTTAACTCAAGAACTGCAACAAATAAGAAAGACAGCAAAATGAACACCCAGAGACCCTAAAACCCTGATGTTGTGCAGGCTTTGGACAAAAATCACCTGCGGGGAAAAGGCATCATTAGTATGCGTGCAGCAAAAAGCCATCCGGGACTGTTGTCTAACTGTTGCATCCTCTACAACTGTGTAGAATACATCATAGCTATCTGGTCTGGGTTTCATCACTTATCTAGCTCCATAATCCTTCATACATACACACAAAATAGATCACGTAGTTATATTCTCCACCTCACAAAAAGAATCTCAGATTTTTTGGTTTCCATACATATAAATCAACCTTTGGGGGAAGGGATACATTTTATTCCAGGAGAGACCATTGTGTCGGTCATGTCTGGAGAAGGAGAAGGAGAAGGAAGGAAGCAGTGAGTGCATTGCTTCATTAGCAGAAGCAAGGGAGCCGTCCCGGTTTCCTTCAGGTCACAAAGGCCCTGCTGGAGAAAGTCAACCTAGCAAAAAGCCCAAACAAACCTGACTTGATGCACTCTCTGATTAACATTTGTCACCATTGTCTTCATCCTTTTACATCACAAGAATATTGATAGCTTGGAAGATCAGGATGTGGTTCTGGTTTTCACTGAGAGAGGTGAACTAGGATCAAGTGCTACTCCTGGAGTTTCAGAATCCTCAAGGACCTTGTGGCAAAAAGAGGAAGCAGTCCTTCAAGGAGAACAGTGGAGGACATGCAAGGCCAGGGACACTCCCTGAAATAGCCTTAATTAGTGGGATGCAAACATAGGTCAGGCACAGGAAGTTGCCCAAGAAGGTTGCCACACCGAAGACATGAGAGAAATGAGACTGAGACAAGCCAGTGTCATTTGCCCTATAAAGCATACAAGTTCTTATTTAGTTTGTTGTCAAAGTTGTTATCAAAGTTATCTAGTTATTTGTTTGTCTGTTTGTTTTTAAATAATATTTTCATTCTTTAATATGAGATCTCTGAGTAGCAAACAGATAAAGCACTTCAGACAATTTGAAGTTGAAATAAAAAAAACAGTCTAAAGATAAAAACATATTAAATCAAACACATTAAATTAGGTTTAAAGGACTAAAAGGATTTTAAAAACCATGTACATGCTTAAAAGTAAATTAAGCTGCAACAGCTTTAATAAAAAGCCATGCTTTGATATGGTGCCCAAAAACAAAACAATCTTGGCACTAATCAGGCCTTGCAGAGATAAGGTATTTCACAAGTGGGGTGCCACAATATAGAAGGCCCTTTCCCATGTCCTCCAGTATTCTACTGTGCTCATTTGTGGCCCTGTTGCCAAAACAATGAACATAAAATAGTTTACTCTTCAGAAGACCAGATCAGGAGAATGTTTGATTTAAATGGCTGTATTTCTATCAGAAAGATGTAGTGATGAATTACACTGCAGAGAAAATTTTATCTCCATTGTCCATGTTAGGAAAGAAGAGGACAACCGGCAGTGGACGAATGGCTGAGGGTTTGGTAACATGATCTAATATAAAGGCCATGGTAATTTTCTAGGTGCTAGAAATCCCTAACTGTGGTTCTCGGCTAGTCATAGTAAAACCAAGTTGACTTGCTTTTGTATCATCACTAGCAGAGATCACATCGGGCCCTTCCACAAAGTCATATCACCCACAATATCTGCTTTGAACTGGAAT